>NC_057864.1:200618563-201314396 GCF_019393635.1 Dromiciops gliroides | reverse complement strand
GGGATGGCAGACAGTGTGACTTGTTAGGATAACAACATTAGTTTGCAAATGAAGCTATGGGGTCCCAAGCTCTCTCATCCTCCCTCTCTCTCTCTTGGCCAGTGAGAGGGAAGAAAAGTTGTCAGGCCTTAACAAAAGGGTGGGGAAAAGGGGATGTGAGGCGAAGAGAGGAATGGGAGAAGTGGACCTGGGCAGGTCACTCTACTGCCACATGGGGAGAAAACTTTCCTCCGCTTCGCATGTGGCAGTGAGAGTGAGTAGGGGTGGAAAAGTTATATTGAAAGAATCCAATGGGAAGGAGTTGGGGAGGAGAAGGATCTACCCCTCAATTTTATTTATTTATCTATTTATCTATCTATTTACTTACTTATTTTGCTCAGTACAGGTATCTCAAGGAAACATTACCTAGCAAAAGTCAAGTCAATAAACATTTATTAAGCATTTACCATATGCTAGGTGGTAAAGACACAAAAAGGAAATAAGATAGTGCTGGCTCTCAAGGAGCTTATAATCTATTAGAAAAAGAGACAAAGTTGAAAAGAGCCTAGGAACATCTCAGAAAGGATCTAGTCAGGGGCGGCTAGGTGGCACAGTAGATAGAACATCAGCCCTGAAGTCAGGAGGACCTAAATTAAAATTTGGCCTCAGACCCAAGCTGTGTGACCTTGGACAAGTTACTTAACCCAGACTGCCTCCAAAAGTGAAAAAAAGGGGAACTAGTCAAATTGCTAACCAAATTCTGAATCCTGCATCCCCAAAAACCTGACCATATATATAACTTCTGCTCGAATACGTTCAGTTACAGGGAACTCACTACCCTCACCTGGAGGCAGACCATTGTATTAGGGGCAACTGTGATTATGCTCCCTTATGCTGGGGGCAGGTAGGTGGTGCAGGTGGATAGAGCACTGTCCCTGGAGTCCAAAGGATCTGAGTTCAAACCTCGCTTCAGACACTTACTAGCTGTGGAGTCCAAAGGACCTGAGTTCAAACCTCGCTTCAGACACTTACTAGCTGTGTGACCCTGGGCAAGTCACTTAACCCCAATTGCCTTAAACATCTGGGGCCATCTCTAGTCATCCTGATGTTTATCTTGCCACTGGACCCAGATGGCTCTGGAGGAGAGCGTCAGGTTGGTGACCTTGCACAGCCCTCCCTCACTTAAATCCAATTCACTGCAAGTCATGACATCATCTCCCAATGTCAGGGTCCTCTTTGAGAACAAACAACACCAACAAGGATTCTACAAGCTTATGCCGAGTTGAAATCTGCCTTCCTGCAAAGTCCATCCACTACTTCTAGTTCTGTACTCTTGGGAGAACCAGGTATTGACCTGAATATTAAAGGGGATTCCACACCTATCCATGATAGGTCGATTGGTCAATGAGCTCTCTCGAATTCTGGAACTCTCCATTGAACAGAACAAAAAGAGTTGCCTTCTCAGAATGGAGAAAAGAACTAACGAGAAGGTCATTGGGTGAGTCTCAAGGTTGGGAAGGAACAGATATGGAATCCATGCCAGACTGGTCTGCCAGCTGTGGCTGGCCAGCTGTTCCGGGGAGCAGAAAAGAACATTGCAGCCACTTGGGGAGAGGTTGGGGGGTGTGTTCTGTGGGCTCCAGGGAATTCTTCCCTGCCTCTCCTCCATCTTCTCAGTTAACTGCCTAATCCAGAACTCCAGAAGCTCCCCAGGAACTGCCCTGAATCTCTTTTGCCAGCATCTCTCCAGGTCTGTCATAGGGTCTGAGAGGAGAGGGTAGGTTGGGGAGGGAGGAGGAGCTGATGGGCATCCATTTAGTAAGGAAAATGATATACTGAGGCAAACTCCACTTTCAACCGAACAAATGGGAGCTTTCCCCACTTCAAAGGCACATTCATATTCTCCGGCAGCTTTCAAGAACCCTTTGAATCCGTTTTTAAAAACCCTCCTTTCATTCCTGTCATCACTTGTTTGTTTTAAAACAATAATATTCTCAGCCCCCAAAGTGATTAAATCCCCTCGATATGGGGAATGACTCCATGCCAGGAACAGTCAGAGGTAGGCATGCATACACAGACACACACGCAGACAAGTTCCCCTCCCCCTCTCCTAATGCATACACGTGCACAGTCGCATGCTCGCGGACACACACACACACACACACACACACACACATACACACACACACGAAACCCACAAACACTATTAGCCTTTGCAAACTTGCCTGCTGGGCAATTTGCTCCCAGGTAAACACTGATATTTTATTTATCTGGCATGTGGGGAGTAGGCAGAAAGCTAAAATTGTCCATATCTGTATCTCAGACTTGCTGTGTCCAAGTGAACAAAGAGGAGGAAGTGGTTTGTTCTCAGGAAACCCAGAGTGATACTAGCAAGTGTCTACACTTCCCTATCCCCATCCCTTCAGTGAAGTTGGTTCACAGCAGTACCAGCAAAAATAATCTCTTTTTGGGGCCAGGGAAAAAATGGTGTAGCTTAGGGTGCAATATAATCATTTGTGTTTCCAGGATGAGCTGGTTCAATTCAGAAATATATGGGCTACAGATGTTAAGGAAGGAAACAATTAACTAAGCACCCTACCATGTGCCAGGCATTGTGCTTCTTTTCTTACTGGTCTGGGAGATATATGAAGGGAAAAGTTAAAGGGGGAATTTAATGCTCCAATAGTCAATTTTAAATCTCACACTAATAACCTTGAGAGAAAGAGGAAACTAAGGCAGACAAAGGTTAAATGACTTACCCAGAGTCACACAGTAAGTCTCCGAGGCCACATTTGAACCCAGATATTTCTGACTCCAGAACTAGGGCTCTGTCCATGGTACCAACTGGTGCCTATACATCACTTAGCTAGGGATGAGGTGGGAATCATTATTCAGCCATGTCAGACTGTTCATGACCCCATGGACCACGCTGTCCATGAGGTTTTCTAGGCAAAGATACTGGAATGGTTTGCCATTTCCTTCTCCAATGGATTAAGACAGTTGAGTAATTTGCCCAAGGCCACACGGTTCCTTTTTTTTGGTGGGGCAATGAGGGTTAAGTGACTTGCCCAAGGTCACACAGCTAGTAAGTGTCAAGTGTTTGAGGCTGGATTTGAACTCAGGTCTTCATGATTTCAGACCTAGGGATCTGTCCACGGAGGCATCTAGCTGCTCTCTGGGATGGGAGTACAAAACAGCAAAGTTGGGTAGGGGTAGACCCATTGGTGGGAGTAAGGAAGCAGGAGGGAATTTCTACTTCCTACCAAACTGCAAAGGACTTGAGAGCAGCTAGGTGATAGCTTGGATACACATTTGGAAGCTTATCATTTGTTGTCTGTAGAGTGCTGAATTCTTCAGCTATAACCAAATCTTTCAAATTATCTATTAAATTATAGAGGAGTTACAATGTATGTGTGTGTGTGTCTGTGTACATGTAATACCCATGCTACTGTAATCAGAAATTTGATTAAATTCAATGAAAATTTATGTTCTGGGGCAGCTAGGGATAGTGCAGTGGTTAGAAAGCCAGGCCTAGAGTAAGGGAGACTCATCTTCCTGAGTTCAAATCTGACCTCAGACACTTCCTAGCTGTGTGACCCTGGACAAGTCATTTTACTCTGTTTGCCTCAGTTTCCTCATGTATAAAATGGGCTGGAGAAGGAAATGACAAACCACTCTGGTATCCTTGCCAAGAAAATCCCAAATGAGGTCATAAAGAGTCAGACAAGACTGAAAGGACTAAACAACAAACAACAACTATGCACTGGGTGTTAGGACTACAAAGATAAATAAAATGATCCTTAACCTTGAATGGATTATATTTTAATGCATTTAATATATTATATGCATAAATTCATATACGCAGAATAATTTAAGGTGCAGGAGCTATAAGAATGGGGAAAGGGAAAATGGGAGGAGAGAGTAGAGAAAACTTCCCATATGAACTGGGCCTCTATTCTCTAAAGTGTGGTTCTTTGTGTCTTATTTATAAAATCAAGAGTCAGACTCAATGACCTCCAAATGTCCCTTCTAGCTCTAAGTCTGTGATACTAATACTGTATGTACTTTGGACTCATTCAAATGAGACTTCAAGTGTGTAAAAACTGCCCTGATTTGATAGTTAACAGTTCAGACTCTGTGAAGTAGGGTCTGGATGGATCTACTTAAAAGAGAGAGGTTGCCATATACTGCCCTGGTAACTAAAAGTAGGGAAGGGATTCCTTGATCTGGGAGGTTGTGAGACCATTTTTCCTAGAGGTTGAGAAAAAGAAGGGATGATTTTTGGAAGGTCTTTCTCCTCTTGAGTTTCTACGATCTTTCTTCTGCTTGGACTCTTAATATGAAGGCTTTGAGAGTTAGGGTTGTTCAGGGAATTCCTTTGAATGATGCCTCCCTAAAAAGTCCCTAAATTTCCAAATCCTTAGTCTTCTCAACTCACATGCCCCACTCCTCAGTTACACACAGGGATGATCTTTCCATCACCCACAAGGGCTCCATTGCTATGTTCAAAAGTCCCAATAGCCTTTTATCAGTTCATAATTTATCATTACATACCACCCCATTGTCTCTCCTAAATGTATTCATTGTCCTCACAAATATCCAATCCCTTCATGCTTTGATAGTCTCCCAGGTCATCACCCATGCTCTAGCCTCACTTTCCTTCTTTCTAACCTTGACCTAGTTAGCCAGTTCATCTCTTCACTGCCCTTGGCTCCTGCATCTCTTGTCCTAGTGTGCCACTGATGTTTGTACCTTGCCAGTCCCTAACTCTGGATTATTCCTACCCATCTGCCTCCTCCTTTCCTAATCACAAATTGCTAAACAGAGTTGGAAGAAATCACAGGACCAAGTTATTGAGACAAATTTATGTTATCTAATCTATCCAAGATAAGATAATCCTTTTATATCTCCCTAATTGATTCTCTATCCCACTAGCCACAGAGATGTTCCAAATCTCTTCTCTTCTCAAACCCTTTCTCTACCATCTCTCCATCTGGGAGAAAGCTTCTTAAACTGTGAGTCATGACTCCTTATGGGGTGTGTAACTGAATATGGGGGTTGGCAAAAAATTTGGCAACAGTAAAAGGTTATGTATACCTATTTTATATACCGATATACCCGGGGTCATATAAAAATTTCTTGGGAGAAAAGGGGTTGCTAGTGGAAAAAGTTTAAGAAGCCCTGTTCTAGGATGAGGAGAACCTCTCATACTTTCTACCCAAATAGTTTTATTTTCTTAAAATTTTTATTATTTACTTTTTATGTTCATCTAATTTTTTTGAGTTCCAAATTCTTTCCCTCCACACCCTCTCCCATGCACTGAAAAGGCAAGCAATATATCAATCATACATTTGGAATCCTGAAAAACACATTTCCATATTAGCTATGTTGAAAAGAAGAAAAAGAAAGCAAAAAAATTATTTGAAAACAGAGTTTATCAGTTCTCTCACTGGAGGTGGACAGCATTTTTTTTTTATCACAAGTCCATTGGAATTTTTTCAAATCACTGTATAGATCAGATACAGATTGATCAAAGCAGTCAAGTCTTTCACAGCTGATCATTACAATATTGTTGTTACTGTGCACAATGATGTCCTGATTCTTATCACTTCACTTTGAACCAATTCATATTTCTTCCCAAGTTCTTCTGAAACCTTCCTCCCTTGAGATTTCTTGTAGCACAAGAATACTCTATCCCTATCATATACCACCAATTGTTCAGTCATTTCCCAGCTGATGGGCATCCCCTCAGTTTCCAATTTTTGCCACCATAGAAAGAGCTGCTATAAATATTTTTGTACATATAGGTCCTTTTCCTTTTCCTTTGATCTCTTTGGGATACAGACCTAGTACGGGTATCACTGGGTCAAAGGATATGCAGTTTTATAGTCCTTTGGACATAGTTACAAATTGTTCTCCTGGATAAGCAGAACCAGAAGAACATTGTACACAGTATCATCAACATTATGTGTTGATCAACTGTGATAGACTTGATTCTTCTCACCAATACAACAGTACAAGAAAGTTCCAAAGGACTCATAATAGAAAAAGGCTCTACAAATCCAGAAAAAAAAAGAACTGTAGAATATGGATGTGGATTGAACTATCTTTTTTGCTCTGATTCTTCTCTTATAACATGACTAATGCAGAAATATGTTTAATGTTATTGAACATATATAAACTATATCAGATTACCTGCTCTTCTGGGGAGGGGGGAGGGAAGAAAAGGAGGGAGAAAAATGTGAAATTAGAAATCTTATAAAAACAAATGTTGAAAACTCAAAAACCCCACAAACTCCCCCCCCCTTCCCCTAGAAGGCTCTGTCCTGAGTACTCTTCAATTTTTTTCTCCTCACTCTCTGACTTGGTGAACTTATCAGCTTTCACGGGGCTTAATTATCATATCCCTCTAGATGATTTCCAAAGTTAGAGCTCTCCAGCCCTAGGCTCTTTCCTGAGCTCTAGTCACACATCAACTACTGCCTATTAGATATTTTGAACTGGATGTTCCATGGGCATCTTAAATTCAACTTGTTCAAAACCGAACTCATCATGTTTCTCCTCAAAATTACCTCTCTCCTAGACTTCCCTATTTCTGCCAAGGACTACCTTTTCAGTCATCTAGGTGTGTATTCTCAGCATTATCCCTGAGTCCTCACTCTTCCTCTCTGTACATATCTAATCAGTTGCCAGATCTTGTCATTTTTCCTTCCATGATATCTCTCCCACCTCTTTTTTTCTGCTCCCAAAGCCACCTGCTTTATGCCCTCTCTTGGTCCATTGCTACAGCTTCCTGATTAGTTTCCTTGCCTTAAGTATCTCCCCTCTACATTTCATCTGCCAAACAGTTGCCCAAGTGATTTTCCTAGGGTGAAGGTCTGATGGTGTCAAGCCACTACTCAATAAACTCCAATGGTGTCCTATTGCCTGTAGGATCAAATATAATCTCCCCTGTTTAGCCTTAAAAACCTTTTACAACTGGCCAAAGAGCCCAGTCTTTATGAAAATTTTCAGTGTGGTGGCTAATGCAATCCCATGTGTGCTTCAGACCATACACAAACATTCTGTAACTGTCTCTTATCTACTAACCATGTGGTGAAGAGAAACCTTTCTGATTAACTGAGGAGTCAGAGCTGGGCTCACTCAAAAGGCACCCACTTCCCAAAGCCAGGACTCACCATCATCCATGCTTGGCCGTATTCAAATGAAGGGGCAAGGACAAATACCTTGGCATACCTATCTTATATGGCTCATAAGCACATGGTCCTGTTGTTTCTTTTATTTCTGTTGTGTCCATTGTTTCTTTCTCTTATGTGAAGGAGATTGGAGAAGACTACAACCTTTTGAGCTTTGAAAAGTCAGAATGTCAAGCAGAGGTCTAAGAGATAGAATCCATGTTGTATGGCCAGTGAACCTAGCATCAAGGCCCTAAAGAACAACCTGAGGGACCCAGCCCAGAGGTAGCTGAAATAAAGAATCATTCAGAAGCTAAGCTGCATTTAGATCAAACTTGGTGGACAAATGTTATGCAGACATTGCCATTAAGTTTGAGCCCACTCTTCCCAGGAACCAAAATAGTATGGATAGAGGGTGCCTCCATTGTGGGGAAATGTTTGTACTTATCCCCTTATTATGTCCTCAAGGTAAATATCCTTTTGTTGTTGTTTGTCCTTTATTCTCAAAGAGGACCATGCCATTAGAAGGTGATGTCAAGACTTGAGTGAACTGGATTTAAGTGAGGAAGGGCTGTGCAAGGTCACCAACCTCACTTTCTCCCCCAGAGCCATCTGGGTCCAGTGGCAAGATATATATCAGGATGACTGAAGATGGAGCCAGATATTTAAGGCATTTGGGGTTAAGTGACTTGCCCAGGGTCACACACCTAGTAAGTATCTAAGGTAAGATTTGAACTCAGGTCCTCCAAACTTCAGGGCTGTGCTCTACCCACAGGACCACCTAGCTGCTTTGTAAAAGCTAGTTAACTGGTGAAATGGAACTAAAGTGCTAATCACTGGCAGTTAACGTGGGAAGAAAATGCTGAAATGGGACCTTAAGTTAATTATCCTAGAGTATTACTCTCAGCTTCCTCAGAGCAACCCCAGAAGGCTAAGGGAAACATAACCAGCCTTGCTCTGGGAAAGCATCATTACACATATCACCTTCATGAATTCTACAGTTCAGAAGAACTAGCCTTTTTCTTCTGCCTTACACATGACGCTCCATCTCCTGCTTCCACATCTTTGTATTGGCTGGGTGCCATGCTTGGAATGAACTCCCATCTTACCTCTACCTTCATTCCTAGTTCCTTCTAAATTGCGCTAAATTGACACTTTCTGCATAAAATTCTTTCCTGATATCCTCAGCAGCTACAATTTATATTGATATTTTGTTTATATTTATGCATATACACGTTATCTCCATGGATAGAACATAAGCTACTTAAGCCCAATTATTCCATTTTGTCTTTGTATCCCCAATGCCTAGTACAGTGCCTGACACAATAAATACTTGTTGATTGATTGATCTGAATGATGAAAAGGCTTTCAGAGACAAGAAGTGAAGGGTCTTCCCTTAGGTCTAGATTTCTTTTTAATTTTCTATAACAAGCCTGGGGCTTGTGGGCTGTCTTTTTTTCCCTTTGATTTTCCACTAACTACTCCTATTATCATCTTCAGATACCAGGCTCTTGGGGCTAAATGGCCCCATAGGGAAGCCAATGTCAATTTTTTCCCTTTAAGAAAAATAATCTAATCTTTTATTTTTTGGAGGCAAAGTCCAAAGGGTTCTTTTTGTGCCATACTCTAGTTCTTTCCTGGCACCAAACCAATTTCCCAGAAAAGCTCTCTCCTTGGTCCTTGGAGCTCTTCCTTAGGGAAGAGGAGGGGGACAGGAATAGGAGGAGAGCGATAATGAATGTAAATATATTCTCTGTCTTTAGAGGGTGGTCTTGTGTGGGTGAATACAAGGGGGTGCTGGGGATAAGAGAGAAAAATGGAGTAAATACCTCTGTTCATTATCACATTGGCAAGGGGAGAGTCAGAGCCATCTAAATTCTCCAAGATAGGCTCTGAGGGGCAACAGGATACTGAAGATTTATTTTCCAAATTCTGAGAAATAAAATGCTTCCTCCTCCCTGGTCCAGTTTGCATTCATTTCTTTTTTTTTTCTTTTCTTTTTAGTGAGGCAATTGGGGTTAAGTGACTTGCCCAGGGTCACACAGCTAGTAAGTGTTAAGTGTCTGAGGCCGGATTTGAACTCAGGTACTCCTGAATCCAGGGCCCGTGCTCTATCCACTGCGCCATCTAGCTGCCCCTGCATTCATTTCTTAGAATTCCTAAAAATTTGGACAGGAGGCTGAGGTGTCCAAACTTTTAAGTAAGAGGGAAACATTTCTTTTGAATACCATCATCCTGCTACTATGAGAGTACTGGTGTGGATTGGAAAAACAGGAGTACTCCACCCTCCAACCTATGAATTTTCATGTCATTTATGGATCATTTACAAAATTTCATTAAATGTCTACAAACATTGGAGTTATCCACAGGGTCATAACTAGGAGTCCTGACATTAGGGACAAAATCAGTTGTGGGACAGGACAAAGAATTCTGTATTCAGAAACTACCAGAGGTAGGAAGGAAAGGAAGATAGGGATCTTCAGAGTGAGGCGGTTGAGGGGTGAGGCTAATCAAGCCATGCTTGTCTGGATGCTGGTACTCTCATGTAATGCCATGTTTACCCCACACCAATGAAGGGTCTGCCTTCCAAGTCCTGTAACAGTTCCTGCAAACTTTCTATGCTTGAGAGGTTCTACTACATTGGGTTGGTTATATGACTATATAACCATCTAAATGCCACCATTGTAATACAAAATATTAGAAGTAGAGAAGACTTTGAGAATCATTGAGTCCAACCCCCTGTTTTTGGAGGTGTGTACCTATATGTTCAGAGCTTCCCACTGAGCAAAATGCCTCTATCAATGCATATCTGCAAGTGCTCTGCAATCTGTTGTCTTAGAAAACTGTTTGGAGCACTGAGAGGTCACATAGCTTGCTCAGGATCACAAAAGCAATATGTGTCAACCACCTCATTTTTTTAAGTTGAGAAAACAGACCCAGAAAAGGGAAGTGACCTCCTAAGGTCATCCAGATAATGGCATAACCAGTACTTAAACCTAGGTCATCTGGACTACAATATGGCAATCCTCTCCCCACCCCTTACCCAAATTTGTGTCTTCTAGCCAGGCTATTACATCGGTTTCAACAAAAAGAAGGGGCATGGAAGAAGATGACAGGGATTTCCTTCATTTTGATCTTAGCCAGAAGATACCAAAGGGATAGGATTGTGCACTGTATGATAGACGTCTGAGGCAATGGTCGCTTAAACCAGGGGTGGTTGTTACTGAATATACTATGACTCAGACACTTCCTGGCCACTGTCTCAAGAAACGAACCTTTTATTTTTGTTAGCCCCAGGGCTTTGATACCCAAAAGGTTTTTATACTTTTATTTATTTGCAGGACAATGAGAGTTAAGTGACTTGCCCAGGGTCACACAGCTAGTAAGTGTCAAGTGTCTGAGGTGGATTTGAACTCAGTCTTCCTGAATCCAGGGCCAGTGCTTTATTCACTGTGCTACCTAGCTGCCCCTCCCAAAAGGTTTTTATATGGAAAAGAAGTCTGGTTTGGGTAAAGAGAAAAAAGCCTCTGCCTATTTCCCCAGGGACAAGCTTCAAGCTTTCACTCTAAGAAGCTTCATAGTTCAAATTTTAGAACCATTTTTAGCACGCATGTAAATTAGCATAGGTGGGGCAGTGTGCACGTGGGAATCAGAAAGATCTGGATTCGAACTCCTCCTGGAGAAAGTCTAATTTCTCCCCTAGGACATGGATGTCGTCTGATGCTTACAGATGTGGGTCATATTGAAACCTTTCGGAGGTTCCCCATTTGGCTTAATAATCAAGATCTCCAACCTGGCCCCTCCTAGCTACCCTACCTATCTAATCTCCTCTGCTGCATCTTCATCCCATCATGCCTATTATGCTTTGGGTTCCCCAATGTTCTGTTCCAGGCTCTTTTCTTTTTTCCTCTATAACTATCTCACTTCATTAGGTCCCATGGTTCAATTACCCTCTCTATAAAGATGATTCTCAATGTACATTTCCAACCCTCATCTCTCTCCCAGGTCCACATCATTAACTATTTTTTGGACATTTCAACTGGTTATTCTATAGTCATCTCAAACTCAACAGTTCCCCCCAAAAGCACCACATTATCTTTCCCCCCCATATGCTCCCCTCTTCTGAATTTCTGTATTCCTGTTGAGGTCACACCGTCCTCTAGTGCCTCAGGCTCACAATTCTGGTGTCATCTTCGATTCCTCTTTTTTAATCACTCACATATCCAATATATGGGTCAAGTTTGAGCATTTCTGTCTTTATAATATCTCCCATATATGTCAATTTTTCCAGATGAACACATCGCCATCAAGCATAGACCCTATCACCTCACTTTTGACTATTGCAACAGCCTTTTAATTGCTCTCCCTCTCTCGATGTCCTCACATCTTCCACTCAACTACCAATAATTTTCCTAAAGTGTCGGTCTATGTCACCCCTTCCCTGACCATGACTGCACTCAATAGATTCCAGTGGATCCATGTTACCTTAAGGATTGACTATAACATTTTGTTTGGCACTTAAAATCCTTCACAACTTGGTTCCAGTCTACTTTTCTAATTTTATGCTTAACCTTTGTCCACTCATTCTATGTTCTATCTACATTAACCTAGTTTAGTATGGCTGGGACCAAAACGGCATCTTTCCATTCTTTGCCTTTTTCATTGATTGTCCCCATTGTCTGGATAACCTCCCTCCTCATCTCCATCTCCTAGCTTTCCCGAGACTTTGCTTCCAATCCCACCTTCTGCAGGAGGCCTTTCTGGCCTCCTGCACCTCTTTCGTTCTCCTACCCAGAACCTTCCCTGTGAAATTACCTTTCATTTAAACTATAAATATCTTGTATGTATATAATGATTTGCTTGTCTCCCCAGTTAAATTTGAATTCCTTGAGGAGGAGCCCTTCTTTGTATTCCAAGTGCTTAGCATAGTTCCTGCACACAGAAAGCACTTAATAAATGTTTCTTGACTGACTAAGATCCTGGAGGCCTGAGATCACATTGAATTTCATCTTTGCATCCCCAGAACTAAGCAGAGTAGTCTTTTGATAAATGACTGTTTAATTGGACTGAGTTAAGCTAGAATAGAGGCAGTATGGTGCCCTGGAGTAGAAGGATATAAAATAAACCCACAATAATCATCAGCCTTTCTGCACATTACTAACAAAATCCATCAAGAGGAGATAGAAAAAGGAAGCACCATTCAAATAACTAGAAAAATGTATAAATTATCTGGAAGTCATCTACCAAGACACATTCAGGATTTAACCCAAGTACAACTGCAAACCACTGTTTTCAACGATAAAGGAGGAGAAAATAATTGAAGAGAAAGAAAATTTTCATCATTGGGCTGTACTAATAAAATACAAATGATGATATTATTTAAATTAATTTACAGGTTTAGTACTACTAATCAAACTATCAAGGGATTACTTTATAGAACTAGACACCATAAAACAAAATTTGTTTGCAAGAACAAGATGTCAAAAGAATCTCAAAAGGAAAATAATGAAACAATAGGAAGGAAAGGGCCTGGGTAGTACTAGGTTCAATTATACTATAAGCAGTATCATCAAAACTATTTGTGCCTGCTCAAAATAGAAAAGGGTAACTAGGTGGCACAGAGAGATACAGTTCAACCTGGAGTGAAGAAGACTCATTTTGGTGAATTCAAATTTGGCCTCAAACACTTACTACTGTGTGCCCTGGGTAAGTTGCTTAAAATCTGTTTGCCTCAAGTTTCTCATCTGTAAAATGGCATGGAGGAAGGAAAATGGCAAACCACTCTAGGATCTTTGCCAAGAAAACCCCAAATGGGGTCATGAAGAGTCAGATATGACTGAAAAATGACTTAGCAACCACAAACCAGAAAAGTGAATCAATGAAAGAGATAAACTAAAAAAAAGACTAAGTATTCAAATAGTGGCATAATGTTCAATAAACACAAAGACATTAGCTACTACAGTAAAGATTCCCTATTTGACAAAAAAACTTACTGTGAAAAGTTGAAACAGCCTGGGAGAAAACTTCTTACCAACATTTTACACCATATGCCACAATAATCTCCAAATGAATACATAATGTAAATGTACAATGTACCAGAATACATATCTATGTATCTATAAACAGATGTGTGCATATGTATAATGCGACACCTAACATACATATATTAAATATTGTATTATATGTAAGAAAAATTGAGAAGAAAAGCTAGAAAGATACTTTTCAAAACTATGGCTAGAGAGAGAATTACTAACTAAACAGGGATAGAGATAATCACTGAAAATGAATCACAATTTCAATTAGGTAAAATCAAAAACTTTTACACAAGAAAAATCTGTGGCAGCTAAAATTTTAAAAAGTTAATGAGAAAACTATCTTTGAAGAAAATTTCTCTAACAAAGGTCATCATATCCCAGATATTTAGGAATGGACACAAACATACATAATAAAGAGATTAATCCTTGAAGTCCCAATTATTGAAAGCTTTCCTTAATTTCTTGAACCTTTCCTTAGACAAATATGTATTTGGAGACGGGATGCCCAGGTAACCAGTGGGTTTGGAGAATCTATTAGAGCCATCAAGAGTGGTCTCACTGATAATTGAAGATTGTAGCAGCGACAGCTAAGTTTGGTGAGGAGCCAACATAACTGGCTAGACTAGATCTAGGCTAGGAGTATGCCAAATCACCTCACTACCTTTGTGCTTTAAGTTTGAGACCACTTTCCTCAGGGATCATATGTGTACAAAGGAGTGAGTATGCTTCTTGGTTTGGGACATTTTTTTTGATGGGGCAATGAAGGGTTAATTGACTTGCCCAGGATCACACAGCTAGTATATGTCAAGTGTCTGAGGCTGATTTGAACTCAGGTCCTCCTGAATCCAGGGTTGGTGCTTTATCTACTGCGCCACCTAGCTGCCCTCTGGGACATTGTTTTGTAACTACCCTTCCTATTTTATCAATAAATACCTTTTTCTAAAAGTTAGACTGATATCAATTTGTGATCAAATATTATGGAGACACATCAGATTGGGACTTGTGAATGATTACCCTTAGACTCCTAAGTTGCCCTCTGAGGGTCCAACCTGCTACTATAAATGAGAGTTGGGTGAGTGAACACAGAGGAGATGTTACATGTTTGTCTCCTGTCAGGGAACTTTAATAGTTTTCACCATACATGTCATGGGTTTGAAGCATTTTTCTAACCACCTTCGTGTGATCTGTGATTTTCCTGTTTGATGCTTTGTTGTCTATATTCAGAAGATCTGAGAAGTTTTATTTTATTTCTTGCTCAGGTTTTTTGATATATCATATTCTTCTGGAAAACCTATGCTCCTTAGGTTACCTTTGCACATCCTGCTTTCAAAGTCAGTCACTGCGGCTTGTATAGAATTTATATGTTATTTTAACATTATTATTTTTTGCTTCTCTCCTGCCAGATTTTCCTACTTCAGTATTCTCGCTCCTATTTCTTTAGAGAAGAATATAGTATGGATTCAATTTTTCCTAATCTGCTAATTGAATTTTGAAATTCTGTGTTGAGAGCTATAAGTTTTGACCTATATTCATTTTGAATGTCTTCTTTTTATGGATTTCATTTTTCTTTTGAATGATTCTGCAGTTTCTTGTTGCTGTTCTATTCTCTCTTGGGAGTCCATAGGATTCTGCATTTCATTAGGCATCGGTTCATTTTCCATTGTGTTATAATATTTGTTAAGAGAGCTTTATATTCTCTCTATATTTACTTCTCCGTTGTTCTAGTTTTAGGATCCTCTCTGATGATTTATATCTTTGTGCAATACTATTTTATTGAAGCTTTTTTCCCCCTCTTAAAATCTTGTACTTTATCCTTGCTTTATATTTCTCCAAAACTCTTTTTCTGGTCTTTCCCTATTGTTAGTAGGGAGACCTCAATGCTGTGATGCAAGGCTGCTTTAGCCTCCTTGAGCTGGGGGATGTAGGATTCGCTGGCCTGGGTCCTTTGCTTTGAGTATCCTCTAGAAAGATAGTATAAATTCAAGATTGGCTTCAACTTCAATTTCTTTAAGCTCAGTGCATAGTCATATGCATTGGCTTCTCTGCCCTGATTAATTCCTCTGCTCTTCTGATGGCTGGGAAGAATCAAGAGTTCTGCATTTTTTTTGGGGGGGGTGGTATGAGAAGATGAGTGGGTAGTTCTAGACAGTCTCTACAGTTATGAAGGATCCTCACCTACGGTCTCAATCAAAAAGCAGTATAGTCTCAGTTCACTTGTTTTTTCTCCATATCAGCTTGATATAGCTGGGCAAAGATAAAGTGTTCTGTATGGGAGATGGGAGAAGGGATGAGCTCCATAAGACTTTCTGAAGTAGTTAGCAATTCCAAGATGGATCCCTTTTGCAAATCTGTGAGGTAAGCCCTGTCAGTGTTTGGAGGCTGGTGGGGGAAGGTTATTGACAGATCTCTAAGGATTAAAACTCTATGGTGTGAATTCATGAAGATTTTGCCTTGTTGGTTTGCCTTTGCCCCTTGTAGATGATTCAACTGTAATTAGATGATGATAGGATTGGATCACAGATTCATTAGTACATGGAACTTCCTCTACCAGTGCAAATTGGCACCTTCTCTGTAATTTATTGTCTTAGACAATGGCCTAGAAAACTGCAAAATCAAGCGATTTGCTCAGGGTTTCATGGCTGGTATATATCAAAGGCAGAACTTGAATTTAGCTCTTCTTGGCTGTGAGACTAGCTCTCTATTTTTATACCATAATACATTTCCATATACTTAATTCCATTCCCCCCTCCTTTGTTTGAGAGCCAGGGAGGTGAAGTGGTTGGAAAAAAGTGAACAATACATCAAATTACTGATCACTGCAATTTCAAAGGAAGAAATGCAAGGAATCAACAACCATATGAAAAAACCACTCAAAATTACTATCAATAAGAGAATACAAATTAAAATAACACTATGGTGTTATTAGCACATAGCCATCAGATTGGCAAAGATGAAGAAAGGTAAATGGCAGTTTTTGGAGGAGCTAAGGAATGGCAGATACTCTAATGCATTATTACTCTGTGTTGGTCCAAATAACCTGGAAAACAATTTGGACACAGCAACTATTATTGCTACTAGATTATCTTCCAAAGAGATAAAAAGAAAGAGGAAATGGCCCTTTTTGTACAAAAATATTTATAGATTTTTTTTTTGGTAATGACTGGAAGAACTAAAAACTGGAAATGAAGGTGATCAATAGTTTGGGAATACCTGAACAAATTGTGGTATATGAATATAATGTAATACTACTGTGCTGCAAGAAATGAAGAAAAAGATTATTTCAGAAAAACCTGGAAAGACTAGCATGAACTGATAAAAAGTTCAATGAGCAAAACCAAAAACAATTTATACCATGACAACATTGTAAAAAAGGAACAATTTTGAAAGTCTTGAGACTTTCAATCAATGCAACAATCCACCATGATTCCAGAGAAGTGATGATAAAGAATGCTACCCACATCCTGTCAGAGAGGTGATACAGGATGGGACACATATTTCTGTCCACAGACAACATGGAGATTTGTTTTGCTTGATAATGCTTATTTGTTGCAATGATTTCATTTTTATTTTTGGTGGAGGAAGGGAGAATTGTGGAGAAAAAATGCTTAAAAATTGAATAAATATTTTAAAATAAAGGTACTGAAATCATCCTTGAGAATTAATTGAATCACGGTGCTAAGACTTGAACCATTTATTGGATTTCCTGATATCCTAAGTACAAAAACAAGTGGACAAGAAGTCAGGAATTTCTTGACAGGCTATCAGCCTGGCCAAACACAGAGTCAGGGAAGTTGTGTTCAACTCAATCAATACCATGACCCTGCTGAATATCCTTTTCATGTTATGGCTGAGTAAGCCTCCTTGTAAAAGGAAGGAGGGAAGGAAGGAAGAAGGAAGGGATGAAGGAAAGAGGGAGGGAAGGAAGAAAAGAAGGAAGAGAAAAAGAAAGAGGAAGGAGAAAGGAAGGAAGAAAGAAGGGAGGGAAAGAAGTAGGAAGGAAAAGAAAAAAGCAAATAAAGAAAAGAAAGGAAAGAAGTTAAGATACAATTTGAAATTGTCCCCCCAAAAGTCACTAAACTCTACATGTCCTTTGCTGTAGTGATACAATTACTATACTTATACTTCAAAGAGGTAAAAAAAAAAAAGTGAAAAGGGTCTATACATCCAAAAATATTTATAGCAAACACGTTTTGATGTTGCACCACAAGAAATGACAAATATGAAGGGTTCGGAGAAATAAATATATGAACTGATATGGAATGACATGAACAGAACCAAGAAAATAATGTACACAATGACCACAACAATATAAAGGAATCAACTATGAACTCTGATTAATGTAGAACTCTGATCAATGTAGAAACCAATGCTGATAAAACATGCTTCTTGCCCCTTGGCAAATATATGATAGGTTAGAAGTGCAGAATGAGAGGGGGCAGCTAGGTGGTGCAGTGGATAGAGCACTGGCCCTCGAGTCAGGAGGACCTGAGTTCAAATCCTGCCTCAGACACCTAACAACTTACTAGCTGTGTGACCCTGAGCAAGTCACTTAATTTTCATTGCCCCGCAAAAAAAAAAAATCTGCCTTTAGGATAACATGATATGATATAATCATAAAAATGATTTGGGGGCAGCTATGTGGTACAGCGGATAGAGCACCAGCCCTCGAGTCAGGAGGACCTGAGTTCAAATCCGGCCTCAGACACTTGACACTAGCTGTGTGACCTTGGGCAAGTCACTTAACCCCAACTGCCTCACCAAAAAAAAAAGTGCAGAATGAGACATACATTTTCAGATATCAGCAATGTATTGATTTGTTTTGTTTGACTATACTTCTTTATTATAAGGACATATTTCCCTTGGGGTTGGGGGTGTTTTATTAGGTAATGATAAAAATGTAGGGCAGCTAGGTGGCATGGTGGATAAAGTACTGGCCCTGAAGTCAGAGAGACTCATGTTCCTGAGTTCAACTCTGGCCTTAGCCACTTACTGGCTGTGTGTCCTTGGGCAAGTCACTTAACTCTGTTTGTCTCAGTTCCTCATCTGTAAAATGAGCTACTGAAGGAAATGGCAAACCACTCCAGTAACTTTGCCAAGAAAATCCCAAACGGGGTCACAAAGAGTCAGACCCTACTGAAAAATAACTAACTGATAAGAGATGTAAAAGGAAAGAAAGAATAAAGCATTGATAAACATTAATTTAACGCACAAAAGTAAACATCAAGTTCAAAAGGGGATACAAACAAGGCAAATTTTGTTACGACTTTGTTAAACTGCATATAACAGGTTCATAGAATCAGATATAATCTTTGTTTCTGCTTTGTACATTGAAATGTTTGTGTTTGTTGATCTTCATTGATGGATAAGTTCATAACAAAAAATGAAATTTAAGTGTTGGATTTGGACTCACAAGATCTGAGTTTGAAACCCAACTCTGCTATTGACTGACTATCTCTGACATTGGATAGGTACCTTTACTTCAGTTTTCCCACCTGTAAAATGAAGGCATTGGACTAGATGACCTCTGAGTGACCTTCCAGCTTTAGAAATATGATACCCATGAATGTCTAAACCTCCTTTTCCTCAAAACACATTTCTTTTTTTTAATGGGATCCAGAAATTTTATTTTTATAATCATCAAAGTATTTTGTTATTTTCCAGTTATATGTGAAGATAGCTTTCAACATTTGTCAAAACACATTTCTTAAACCTAAGCCATCCCATTCGTTAAGGTCCCACTTCTGAACCTTTAAGAATTTTGGTCCCAGGTACTCATTTAAGGAGGAGCATGGAGCCCTCTCACCACAAATAGATGAAACAAGGTGAGCTTCGATTGGTCCTGCCACTTCTTTGCCTTCCTTATTCAGGTATTGGCTTGTCAATTCACCAGCAGAATTAGTTCAGTAGCAAGGCTGGGGGATAGTAACAGGTCATTGAAAGCAGCATCAGTGGGGAATGTAGACTGCTTGTATGAGTAATTTGAAGTCTGTGTGTGAGACTGGAAGGGAAAATTGGAAAGCCTTTGTAGTCTAGACAGCACATTTGGCATGTTGTAGGAGCAGGGGGAGCAGGGGGAGCAGAGGAAAAGAATTAAGGGTGGTGCAGGGAGGATCAGACAATCAACCAAGCCAGATGGTTTAGTTACAAGTGAATGACAAACTAGAGGAGATCAAACACTAAGGTAAAGGATCAGAATTCCAGGGGCCAGGTACATCACCCTGACATCAGGGAAAAGGGAACAGAAAAAAGGCAGAGGTCACAGCTGCCTCTATGCATCTCTGGTCTACTGGGGAGAGAGATGAAGAAAGATGGAATAGTGGAGGGTCAGACACAAGCAAATAGCATTCCCAGCCCCACCCTTCTCTTTCCCCCCACCCTTACTCTATCATCTCATGCCCTATGAGAAGACTTATCTCTGCTCATAAATATAATAGTCAGATCTTTAATACCTCCCCCTAACATCTCTGCCTCCATGCTTGCCCTAACCCACAGTACCTTCCCCAGCTACCTGTCCTATTCCACCTTCTTTCCCTGACTCATTATCAAACTCATTCTCCCAGGAATGAAATGTTAATTTTATGCCTAGACTCATTGAGCTCATGACTCTTCAGCTCTCCCTTCTTCTCCCCACCCCTTTTTGGCAGATGCCTTAGCCAGTTCCACAGCCAGGTGCTGCCTGTATATATCAAGTGATTCATTAGCCAGGGAAGGAGTCGCTCACCCTCCTTAATCTAATCTTCTACTGTGACCTTCAGGATCTAGGCCCCTTATGATGTTGGGGACCTGAAAGGATAGTGTAATCAATTATGCTGCTGCAGCAACATGGATTTCCCATTCAGAGAATCATATTTGAAAAGAATATAATGGAAAGAACCATCAATTTCTTTGAATGAGGATTTAATCTAATTAGGGGAGCTGACCACCTGCTGGACTGAGAAATTTGAAAGTAGGCAGGTCTCTAGGGGAAGAGGAGGGGGCAAAGCCTGAAAGTCTGAGGAGTGGGAGCTGAATCCATTGACCCCTCCAGTACAGCCCCCCTTCTCTCTTCCCAGGGGAAAGATCATATTGTTTATGTAGCATCTCCCCATAGTCCTTAGAACAATGCCTTGAACTGGCTGGAGGAACATCTGCTGAATGACTGAATGAATGAACAAATGAATGAGTCATAAATGGATAAATGAATGAATTAGGGCTGAACTGGAACTTAAAACCTGAAGTGACAGAGGGCTGTCAAAAGAAAGTTTGGCATTACAGCAACCTGACTAGGTGATTTCTTAAGGAACTGGGGATTTATCATTCATTGGGAGGTAGGATGGGAAGATATTGGACTGGAAGTCAAAAACTCTGGGTTTTAGTCTTGGCTCTGCCTAACACAGTTTCTTCAACTGCATAATGACAAAATGGAAAGGATGAGGAGGGGAGAGGGGAGGTCAATGAGATGATCTAGAAGGTTCTTTCCTACTCTAAATCCTGTGGTTCTATGGCTAAAGGATCTTGAAGAGATCCCTTCCAGCTCTAACATCTCTAACTGAATCTGTCATGTGATTTTAAGATAAGTGTGACTACAAAGTAAGTGCCCACTAGTTGATCTAAGCCCTGATTGACATCAATCTTCCTTTTCTGACAGAATATACCAGTAGGGGCTTTAATTTTTGAAGCTAATGGAACTGGTGGGTAATAACCATCACCAATGGGTATTAATAAAATTGATGGGTAATAATAACAATGGGTAGTAATTAAACTTACCCAATTTTTGTAGTGAGTGAAATAACTAAAAAAATTGTGGTACATGAATATGATGGAGTATTACAGTATTATAAGAAACATGAATATAGAGAAGCATGAATGATACATCAACTGATGCACCCTGAAGTAAGAACCATGAAAATACACAATGATTATCGCAACGTAAATGTGAAGAACAAAAACAATGAAGCAATCTAAACTGAAATATAAAAATCTAAACTGAATGCTGTGAAATTACTGTCAATCATCAAGAAGTATTTACTAGGCACCTACTGTGTGCTAGATATTTTATAGTGATACAAATAGATATGCATAATAAATATAAAGATGGTAAGTATAATTAAACACAAAGTGGTTAAATATAAATTCTTTTTGGGAAAAAGGGCACTCTACCTTTGGGGACCTGGAAAGGCTTCATGTAGAATTGACATGAGTTACATTTCAAAGGAAGAGAGGGGCTTGATTAAGTGGAAGAAAGAGGAGTACATCCCAGGCATAAGAGGTGACAAGTACAAAGACACAGAGATGAGAGATGGAATGTCATGGATGAGGAACAAGGAGAAGGTTGGTTTGACTGCATCAGACTGTGAGAGGTAATGTCCAATGAGGCTACAAAATGGGGCAAGACTGTGAAGAGCTTTAAAAGTCAACTGGGAGGGGGCAGCTAGGTGGTGCAGTGGATAAAACACCAACTCTGGATTCAGGAGGACCTGAGTTCAAATCCAGTTTCAGACACTAGACACTTACTAACTGTGTGACCCTGGGCAAGTCACTTAACCCTCATTGCCCTGCAAAAAAAAAAAAAAGTCAACTGGGAGCCACTGGAATTGATGGAGTAGGGAAATCAGATCTGCACTTAAGGGAAATCACTTTGGCAATTGTGTGTAGGATCGGCCTGATTGGGGAGGGAGACATAAGGCAGGAAGACCAATTGCCCCCTGAGAGCAGGAAGTTGTTGCAATAGTCCAGGCCAAAGATGATGATGACTTGAAGTGAAGAGGTAGCTGTGTGAGTAGAGAAAAGGGGTCAGACATGTTTTGGAGCCATAAATGATAAGATTTGGCATCTGATTGGGTATGTGGGGTGAGGAAGAGTGAGGTTATGAATGTGGGAGTCTAAAAATGGTGGTGCTTTTGAATGAGGAGAAGACTTAGGGGGAAAGATAATGAGTTCTGTTTTGGATGTATTTAATTGAATGGCTTCCTCCCTTTCTTCCTGCTCCCAAAGGACAGAGATAAGAATGAAGCTCCTTGTTGAAGTGGGGGACAAGGGCTATAAAACACTGTATAGACTAGTCAGTCAGTTAGCATTATTCTAAGTGCTGGAAATACAAAGAAAGGCAGAAGACAATGCCTGCCCTCAAAGAGCTCACAATTTAATAGAGGATACAACATGTAAATGACTCTAGAAAATAAGGAAATAATCAACAGAAGGAAAGCACTAGCACTAAGAGGATCAGGAAAAATTTCCTGTAGAAGGTGGAATTTTAGCTGGGACTCGAAGGAAGCCAGGAAAGTCAGAAGTTAATGTGTTGGTTAGTTTTACTGAATTGGTTTTTTTTAAAAATTTTATTTTTTGTTTTAAGGACAGGCCTCTGGAAAAGGGATAGAGCAATATACTGGGAATGTAGATGATATAAAACAAAAGATATAAATAAAAATTTAAATAATAATAATAATCATCATCACACACATGAGTATATGATTTCTGGATACCTACTATATTATCAGACAGTTTTAAAAATAGATGTTAATACCACCAAAGCAGTCTCTGCACTGCTCAGGGACTCATGGGAAAAAAAGGCCCCCTGTAGATGTGTTTACTTGTAATTAATAAAAAGGAAGAATACCCTTACTGACATTTTTGCTCAGGGACTCACAGAGTTTAAATTAATGTCATTGACTAACGTGTTTTTGGCTAACAGGGCCCTTAGTGTTCAAGTATATTATGACTAGAGTCAACGTTGAGCTATAAAAGAATAACAATTACATCAAACCATGTATCGTCTCACAAAGAACTCCAATGTATCTCCCTGAATACCTCGTTTATCTGCAGTGATTCTAGATGCAGCAACAACTCTGAGGAAACATTTATTAAACACCTACTATATATATTCCAAGCACACTATTATGGACTTTATAAATGCTATATCATTCGATTTGCCCAACAACTTTGGGAGGTAGGTTTTATCTCCATTTTACAGATGAGGAAACTGAGGCAGACAGGTTAACTGACTTGCCAGTGTCACACAGCTTCTAAGTGTCTGAGGCCAGATTTGAACTAGAGTCTTCTTGACTCCAGGCCCAGCACTCTATCCAATGGGCCACCTAGCTACCAAGATGGCAGACCTAGAAAGGTGAGGTAAGTGACTTGAAGTCAACTGAAAAGTTAGTCTTTAGGCTGGGGGTCTATATTTAGATGGGCTTTAGAAACCAACTAGCTCAATTCCTTCATTATTTTACAGTTTAGAAGCCAATGCAGGGGTGGGAACTGAGTTTCTTGATCCACCCAGGAATGTGGTCTAAGGAAGATAAGGGACTTGTCCAAGGTTCCACAACCAGGATCTGAACCAAAGTCTTTTGCTTCTTTTTTTTTTTTTTTTTTTTTTTTGGTGAGGCAATTGGGGTTAAGTGACTTGCCTAGGGTCACACAGCTAGTAAGTGTTAAGTGTCTGAGACTGGATTTGAACTCAGGTGCTCCTGAATCCAGGGCCAGTGCTCTATCCACTGCACCACCTAGCTGCCCCTTCTTTTGACTCTTTTTAACACATTGGTGGCTTAGCGGATAGAGTGCCAGGCCTGGAGTCAGGAAGACCTGAATTCAAATGGGAACCTTAGACACTTACTAGCTAAGTGACCCTGAGTAAGTCATTAAATCCTGTTTGCCTCAATTTCCTTATCTCTAAATGAGTTGGAGAAGGAAATGGCAAACCACTCTGATATCTTTGCCAAGAAAACCCCAAATGGGGTCACAATGAGTTGGACTGGGCTGAAATAACTGAACAACAACAACAACACTATGCTGCTTGGGCCCCCTTTGAATTCTCATTTTGTAAGCTGTTCTTCCTAAGGTTTCTTATCTTGCAATAACTTCCTTATTCATTTGGGCATTCCTTGCAATATAACCTTGCAATAGACTTATTGAATAAAATATCTATTGAATGAATGAATTTGCTTCTTAAGTTATATTCCATCCAAATAAGGAAGCAATGCTCTTTCTAGCTTAACTAAAAGTGGTAAAGGCCATAGTGAAGACTGCAAAGGCATTAAACTTGGGCCTGGAAGCTCTGGAATATAAATGTGTGCCTACTGATGACGACACACTGTCGGAACAGACTCTTAACCTGTATGTGTTGCTCGAACCTGCCGGTTTGAGGAGAAACAGCCATCTGGTGAGGAAGAATTCAAAGCCAGACAATTTAGCGATTTTCAAGGGTAATTGTGATGATACATGATTTTCACCTTCCCCATGGGAACCTAACCCCCATGTAAGATGTGACTCGACTCTGCTGTTCCTTTCACATTACTCTGTGTTTTGGCTCTCTGAGAACACCAATTCCTGAGGGAATACAGAAATGCTGTGTAATCTCAGGGCTACAGAGGGTAAGCAACTAGGGCCATACTGAACAAACACAGAGGGAAATGGGAAGGAACCTTGGGCCACCATACCCAAGTCTAGGCAAGCATCCTAGTACTTTATCATTCATTCTCATATTCAGCAATGTGAACCTCACAAAAGGCAGGCTGGTTTGTCAGTTGTCTATCAGTGCACTATTCTTCAAGTGCCATTCTAAAACTCATCCCTATGGGCAATGGAACCGAGGAATCCTGCTTCTCAAGGTGCCTACTATTCCCTTGTCTAAGACCTGATTGATAGTAACTTTCCTTTTCTGACAGTCTATGCCAGTAAAGGCTACCATCTTTGAAGCCAGTGGACTGGTGGATAACTATCACCAGTGGGTATTAATTAAATTGATGGGTATTAATATAATTGGTATTAGTTGAAATTATCTCATTTTTGCAGTGAGAAATTCAATGGGCTAATTCTACTTGGTTTGACACTATCATTATAGGGGGAAAACAGGGAGGTCTTGGGTTGAGGGGATCTCTTATCGCTAATACTTAATAGCCCTTGCAAATTTGGACCCTTTTATACCCTATTTGCTCACATAAAGTTCTGTGCCTTGAATGCGTCCTTCCATTCCCCATATCTGGCTACTGAAAAACTTCTCTCTCTCTCTCTCTCTCTCTCTCTGGAAATGAGGGTTAAGTGACTTTGCTAGGGTCACACAGCCAGTAAGTGTCAAGTGTCTGAGGTTGGATTTGAACTCAGGTACTCCTGAATCTAGGGCTGGTGCTTTATCAACTGCACTGCCTAGCTTCCCCATTGCTGCCCCTCTGTTTTCTTTTTTAATTTTTTTTTTTTTTTGCGGGGCAATGAGGGTTAAGTGACTTGTCCAGGGTTACACAGCTAGTAAGTGTCAAGTATCTGAGGCTGGATTTGAATTCAGGTCCTCCTGAATCCAGGGCTGGTGCTTTATCCATTGTGCCACTTAGCCGCCCCCCCCCATTCTTTTTTTTTTTTTGCGGGTCAATGGGGGTTAAGTGACTTGCCAAGGGTCACGCAGCTAGCAAGTGTCAAGTATCTGAGGCTGGACTTGAACTCAGGTACTCCAGAATCCAGGGCCATCACTTTAACCACTGTGCCATCTAGCTGCCCCCCTCCCCATTTCTTTAATAAGAATTATAGCTGGGGACAGCCAGGTGGCACAGTGGATAAAGCACTGGCCCTGGATTCAGGAGGACCTGAGTTCAAATCAGGCCTTATACACTTGACACTTACTACATGTGTAACCCAGCCAAGTCACTTAATTCTCATTGGCCTGCAAAAACAAAAACAAAACAAAACAAACCAAAACAAAACAAAAATTATAGTTTAGATTTATAGAGAACCTTAAGGTTGGTAAAACATAGAATATGTTACTCCTTTAACTCTCCCTCCCCTTCCCTTTCTCCTGGGTGAAAGTGGGAAGGGAATAAACATTTCTATCATACCTGCTACATGCCAAGTACTGTGCTAAGTACTTTACAAATATTAACTCATTAGACCCTCACCACAACCCTGTGCCTCACCACAGCTGCTTTACAGCAGAAAAAAAACTGAGGAAAACAAAGGTTAAATGTCTTGTCCAGGATCACACAACTAGGAATTGTCTGAGGCAAGATTTGAACTGAAGTCTTCCTGACTTCAGGCTTGAGACTATACCTACCCAGCCACCTATTTGCCTGTAGACAGCAAAAGAAGTCATCTTTATTTTATACTTAACTCACTTGCTTTCGTATAATAGTTCTCTTCCCCTTCCCCAAGCTGTAAGATTCTTGAAGGTAAGGTGTGTATTACATTCTATAGATGGAGTTTGGGTGACTCCATAGGACACTGCACACAGTAGGTACTTAATTAATGTTTGTTGAAGAAATGAATCAGTGACTAGGTAGATTTGGAGGGGTCATCTAATTAAGTGGTTCTGAAACTTAAAAATTGCTTTTAAAAATTACTGAGGTAGGGGCAGCTAGGTGGCACAGTGGATAGAGCACCAGCCCTGGAGTCAGGAGTACCTGAGTTCAAATCCGGCCTCAGACATTTAACACTTACTAGCTGTGTGACCTTGGGCAAGTCACTTAACCCCAATTGCCTCACTAAAAAAAAAATTACTGAGGTGAGGCAAGGAGGTGAAGCCAAGATGGTGGAGGAGAGGCTGTGATTCTTGCAAGCTCCAGATAAACCTGTCCACTTTGTCCCAAATAATGCCATAAAAAACCAAAAAACCAAAATAACAATGCACAGCCTAATGCACATAAGAACAGTGTGAGACTATTTTTCAGCAAAAGATGGCAATTGTGATCACCTGCTGATTGGGCTGAGAGAGGAGCTCAGCGTGTGGTCCAGTCCCAGCCAGGAACAGACAGTGCTTCCAGTGCCTCGGAGTCTTTAGCACCAGAAGCTTCTTCTGAGGTTCCACTCACAGACCAGTGAGGGGGTTCAGTGGTTGGCCCAGGTGAAGTGGCTGCATTCTCTGCTGGAGTCGGGGAGAAGTACCCTGGTTCTGAACCAGTGGACTGAATTGAGTAGTGGTGGCCTAGTGCGAGAGGGGCAAAGGTACACTAAGCTTTCGACCATAGAGAATCAGATTTCAATCAGACTTCTGTTTCTGGGTCAAAGAGAAAGTGGCCATGGTTACTCACAGGCCAGGCAAGCTGAGAAGAAGCTCAATCACCCCCTGGGCCATGCTGTAGCTCAAACAGTGTATCCTGGAAGCAGCACTACACTCTAAGAAGGAGTTGAAAGCCAAGAAATAGGCAGCCAAGATGAGTAATAAGAGAAAACAGCAGATCATTGAAAACTTCTTTGGGGGACAGATAGACCAGAATACACCCTCAGAAGAAGATAATAACAAAGTCAAAGCTCCAACATCTAAAGCTTCCAAGAAAAATATGAATTGGTCTCAGGCCATGGAAGCGCTCAAAAGGGACTTTGAAGAGAAAGTAGGAGAGATAGAAGGAAGATTTAGAGAGGTGGAGGAAAGAATGGAAAGAGAAATGAGAGCAATGCAGGAGAGTCATGAGAAAAAAGTCAATAGCTTGAAAAGTCAAATAGGAAAGGAGATGGAAAAGCTCTCTGAAGAAAATAATTGCCTAAGAATTAGGACTGAATAAATGGAAGCTAGTGACTTTACGAGAAACCAAGACACAGCAAAGCAAATCCAACTGAATAAAAACATAGAAGGCGATATGAAATATCTCCTTGGAAAAAACGGCTGACGTGAAAGCCATGATCAAAAAAAGAGCCTAGACATCATCTTCCAAAAAATTATTGGGGAAAATTGCCCTGATATTCTAGAAGCAGAAGGCAAAATAGAAATTGAAAGAATCCACCAATCACCCCCTGAAAGAGATCACAAAAGGAAAACTTCCAGGAATATCATAGCCAAATCCCAGAGATCCCAAGTCAAGGAGAAAATATTGCAAGCAGCTAGAAAAAAGGAATTCAAATACTGTGGAGCTACAGTAAGGAAAAAAACACAAGATCTAGCAGCATTTTCATTAAAGGACTGGAGGGCATGGAATATGATATTCCAGAGAGCAAATGAATTGGGACTACAGCTAAGAATCACATATCCAGCAAAACTGAATATAATATTTCAGGGGAAAAATGGGACTTCAATGAAAAAGAGGACTTTTAGGCATTTGTGATGAAAAGACCAGAACTGAAAAGAAAATTTGACTTTCAAATAAAAGACCCTAGAGAAGCATAAAAACAGGAAAAAGAAATCATGAGGGATATTAAAAGATTAAACTGTTTACATTCCTACATGGGAAGATAATACTCCTAACTCATAAGATCTTTCTCAGTATTAGGGCAGCTGAAAGGAATATACTTAGAGGCCTAAGTGTGACTTGAATATGAAGGGATGATATCTGTAAAGCATTTATTTATTTATTTTGTTTATCCTTGTTTTTTGTGGAGCAGGCAAGGTGGGGTGGCTTATGTCTGGGGCTGGATATGGGCTCAGGGCCTACTGGGTCCAGGGCTGGTGCTTTGTCCACTCTGTCACCTAGCTGACCCATGATGACATCTTCCAAATAAAGTTAAGGGGTAAGAGGAATGCACTGGAAGAAAGGGAAAGGGAGAGGCAGATTGGGGAAAAGTAGTTCACATAAAAGAAACAAGAAAAAGCTTATGGAGTAGAAGGGAAGGTGGGTAAGGAGCGGGGAAGTGAGTGAGCCTAACTCTCATCAGAATTGGCTCAAAGAGGGAATAACATACACACTCAAGAGGGGATATCTTGCCCTGTGGGAAAGTGGGAGGGGAAGGGAATGGGGGTCAGGAGAGGCAATGGAAGGAAGGGCAGATTGGGGAAGGGGGCAATAAAAAGCAAAACACTTTCAAGGAGGGATAGGGTGAAGGAAGATAGATAATAGAGTAAATATCAAAGGGATGGAATAAGATGGAGGGTAATACAGTTAATAATAGTAACTGTGAAAGAAATGATGGGCAGGATGCTATCAGAAGGACATATGAAAAATGCAAACTATCAGTAGAGATAGAACTGACAATATCTGAATACAGATTGAAGTATAATTTTATTTGTTAGCTCCTCTTTCTAAAGGTATTCTATTTTCTTTCACAACCTGACCAATGAGAAGATGTTTTGCATAACTGAACATGTATGACTTATATTGAATTGCTGTATTTCATAGGGAGGGATGAGGAGGAAGGGAAAAAAGAACATTTAGAACACAAAGTTTTAAAAAACCAATGTGGAAAGTAATGATGAGCAGTAGGAGTTCAGAGAAACCTGGAAGGATTTACATGAGCTGATACTGACTGAGAGGAGCAGAACCAGGAGAACATTGTATACAGTAACAGCAACATTGTGTGATAAACAATGGCGATAGACTTGGCTCTTTTTAGCAATGCAATGGTCCAAAGCAATTTCAAAGAACTTCATAATAGAATATATACTCAACATTCACAAAAAAAGAACTGTGGTTTATGAATGCAGATTGAACCATACTGTTTCTACTTTTGGGTTGTTTTTTTTCTTCTTTTTTGAGGTTTTCCCCTTGTTCTCTGACTCTTCTTGAACAATATGACTAATGCAGAAATATGTTTAATGTGATTGCACATATATAACCTATATTAGATTACTTTCTGTCTTGGGGAGGAGGGAGGGAAGGGAGAGTGGGAAAAAATATTGGAACTGAAAATCCTATGAAAACAAATGTTAAAAACTATCCTTATATGTAACTGGAAAACAAAATACTGAACATCTCAAAAAATAAAATAAAATAAAAATTACTTAGGATCCCCCACCAAAGAGCTTTTATTTATGTAGGTTACATCTGTCAACATTTGCCATGTTAGAAATTCAAATGTCTTAATAATACTATGACAATAGTTTTGTCCTCATAGACTCTCTGAAAAGGCTTAGAGACCCCTACGAGTCCCCAGCCTCTGATCTATCTAGTCCAGCCTCTACATTTGAGCAATAAGGAAAATGGGAGCTTAGACCAGAGGGGAAGTGAATTTCCTAAAGACACAGAGCTCGACAGTGGCAGAGGAAGGCTAAAAAACACTTCTCTTGATTCTCAGTTCCGCTCTCTTTCCAGTAGGCCATTCCCTAAACCCCCATGACCTCTAGATTCCTCCTTCCCCATTCCTCCCTTGGGTTCTGGGCCTGGTCACCTCTGGCCCTGAAGAGTGAGAAAAGCAGCCCCTGAATTGTTGAAGGGAAGTCTCAGGGAGGAAGGGAAAAATGAGGCTTTCTGTTTAGGAACTGAAGGATGGATGAAACTCCTTGATAGAAAAGGCATATTCATCAAACTGGGTGACCCCGGTGCATACAAGGGCTTTGTGGTGTATAACAAAGACTGCAGAGCAGAAAATTGGAGCTCAATTTGCCAACTATCCTAACCAAGCTCAATTCTCAACCCATTCCCGAAACTGGCTGGCACCTATGTGCTTTATCATAAATAATAACATCAAACAGTTCTATGACCCTTTTTAGCCCGCAGGGTCCTAAAGCAATTTACAGACTGGGTCTCACACACACACACACACACACACACACACACACACACACACACACACACACACACACACACTCACTCATACACAACCATTATAATTGTGTAATAAGGGGTCCAGGCATGTCTTTATGCACAGGGGTTGGGGTAGATGGGAAGTCGGGCCCCCTATATGGCTGCCCCTGCTTTTCTTCTATCTTGTGGCATACATTTCATGCTTTCTTTTTTTTGTTGTTTTTTGTTTATTTTTTAAGTGAGGCAATTGGGGTTAAGTGACTTGTCCAGGGTCACACAGCTAGTAAGAGTTAAGTGTCTGAGGCCACATTTGAACTCAGGTCCTCCTGACTCCAAGGCCGGTGCACTATCCATTGCGCCACCTAGCTGCCTCCATTTCATGCTTTCTAAGTCCTGGTATTACATTGTCCACATTCCCTTCCCCCGCTTCTTTCTCCCCGCCGCCCCCCCCCCAACACCATGAGGGTGAAACTCTCACCAAGCAAACATGGTTATATTTATTATTTGTCAAATATCCAGGCGACAATGTCGGCGTGTGTATCATTGACAGAGAAGGTGAGCCTCCCTCCCACATCCCTGTTGTCCCCACACTTTCTGGAATAAAGTAACCAGTACAGGCTCTCTTCCAAGTCCCCAGACTCGTGCTTTGTTGTCCTCTGCATAGTCCTACCCTTTCCTCATGAGGGAGATTTTGGATAAGTTTGAAGTAATATTGTCATCCCCCCTCCGCCCCCCGCCTCCCCCCCCCAGAGTAACCCTATCTCCTCCCACCTAGAATGCTGAACCTGGAATTGGTAGAGACTGGGCCTGGCTTGAATCCTGCTCTGAAACTTATTAGTTGTGTGACTTTGGGTCAATCATTTAACCTTTTATCTTTGCCAAGAAAACTCCAAATGGGGTCATGAAGGATCAGACACAACTGAAACAACTCAACAACAACAACAACAACAACAATTTCCTCATGTGCAAAATGAGATTGGCACAACTTTTATTTTTTTGGTCACCACTGTACTGTCAATTTCATGGGGTCATTTGTAATATACCAGGGCACGCCAAAAGCTGTAGAGCTGGGCTTTAAAGCTCAGAACCACACTAAAACTTTTGGGACACCACACTGATGTTTTGATTACTATTATTTTTTCTTCAGGGAGCTGGAGATGGGGCAGGTCACTAGGTGGCTAGGTCATCTTAGGGATACAGCAGGGTCTATTACTGGTCCCCAGAGCCAGCCCTCAGTCTACACTTGCCCAGATCTATAGATCTGAAGCACTTAAACCCTTCCCCCATTCTCATGGGCTCTAAGAACCTATACAGAGTGTCTTGTGTATGCAGGTCTAGGTAAATGAAGATACTGTAAAAAAACAAGAGAAATCTTGGGGAGTGTATAGGTGCAGAACCAGGTAGACAAAGCCCAAAGAAGGGATAAAGTTGAACTGAAGGCTGCCTGGAATTCATTCCGACCTATGTGATACCTCATATGGTTACACTCCTCACACACATCCAGTTATACTTTTACTGGCATAAACCAGATGATACAGTAAGTCTGCTTTTGGTGACAGGTGACTCTTTGAGATGGCTCTATCCAGGACCTGTCATCACCTACCCTTCCGGCCTCAGGGAACCCTGAGGAAACAGTTATTCTGTGCTGAAGAAGCCCTTTTGTCTGGGGCCAAGGGGGCAGAGAACAGGTTGCTGAGCCCCTATTTTTCTTGGGAACCCAAATCTATTAACACTGGGCTTACTCCAGCCAGCTAACAGCCCTAGCTTTGCTCCTTCTTGTCCTTTAGAAAATCCCCAGCCCATCTGTTCTGAATTAAAAGTTGGCGAATGGCATAGAGGAGAAGGTGATGCTTATCTCTATTCCACTATTGATCCCCGGATGCTTATCCGCCAGGGGAGGTCAGATGGGCCTTTTCTATACTTAGCTGCTTCCCTCCATCAATGCCATGTCCCTAGATCTAATCGGGACATCCTAGGCCTCACCAAAAAAAGAGAGAAAGAGAGAGAGAGGGGAAAAAAAGAGCCTAAACCCAACAGCTGACAAGAAAGAGAGAGAGAGAAAGTCATACATACAAATGAGGAAATAATTCTGGTTTAGTAAGAAAAACACTTCATTGGGACTGGCAAATGTAATCCTTCTGCCTGGAGCAGAATTAAAGGGGAAAGAGGGAGCTGGGATTGCTAAAATACCTGCTCAAGGGGGTCACAGCTCTTTCCCTTTTCCTTTCCTCTCTTATCAAACACAGATCATGATTATTGATCTTAGAACTTGATGGGACTTGAGATATTCAAGTTCTCTCATTTCATAAATAAGGAAACTAAGGCCCAGGGCACCAAACTGATTTGCCCAAGGCCACATAGCTGGTTATAGAGTTGATAATAAAATATGATATTAATTATTAATAAAAATAAACCAAAAACCATAATAAAATGATAATATTTATGTAGTATTTTAAGTTTTGAAAAATGCTTTGCATACAGTATCCCATTTTGTCCTTACAAGAATTTTCCCGAGGTTATTATTAATCTCATTTTACATATGAGGAAACAGGTTCAGAGTTAATGAATGTCTAGGGCAGAATTCCAACCAAGGTTTCCTGACTGGCAGTTTTAGTGTTGTTGTTTTTTTTCTAATACATGATGATACATTAAAACTATCTACCAGGCAGAGGGGCTGCTGAAGTAGGCAGACTTGTTCCCTGGAAGATGTACCCCAAAGTTTAATTTCCTCCCTTTTTTAGAAAAAAAAAATCCAATGTAGAATTTGACCTTTATAATTTCCCCTTCCCCTTTCCATTAATTTCAATGGGACACTGCCTAGGTATGACTAAAGTACCCATCAAATGGAAAGAGAATTTGGCTATAAAAGGAAACTCAGTGGTCATCTGGTCCAATGCCCTCATCTGATAGATTAGGAAACCAATCCAGAGAGGTCAGGTGATTTGCCCAGTGTCATGGAGGTATTAAGTGATATAGTCAGGACTGATACCTAGAACCAATGGCTTTAAAGAGAGCACTCTTTTCAGTAAAAAGCCTTTCTCTCTCATTCTGAAAATTATCTCTCCTCTCTGATCCTGTCTTCCTCATGTAGAGCTGGTTTCCCTCCACTTTGGTGGGTTTATTTGTACATTTATCCCAGTGTTAAGGGCCCTTCCCTTATACTTATATTAACTGATGCAAAGTGAAGTGTGCAGAACCAGGAGAACACTGTACACAGTAACAACAATATTATAAGAAAGATCAACTGCAAAAAGACTTAGCTACTCTGACAATGATCCAATACAATTCCAAAGGACTCATGACAAAAAATGATATTCACCTCCAGAGAGACTGCAGATTGAAGCATACTTTAAAAAAAACAACTTTCTTTATATTTCTTGGGGTTTTGTGTGTGTTTCTTTTGCAACATGGCTAAATGGAAATATTTTGCATGATTTCACATGTATAATGAACACCCCATTGTTTGCTTTCTCAAGGGCTGGGGGAGGAGCAAGAGAGAGGGAGACAATTTGGAACTCAGCATTTTAAAAAATGAATTAAAAAGTTATTTAAAATGTAATTAGGGGCAGCTAGGTGGTGCAGTGGATAGAGCACTGGCCTTGGAGTCAGGAGTACCTGAGTTCAAATCCAGCCTCAGACACTTAACACTTACTAGCTGTGTGACCCTGGGCAAGTCACTTAACCCCAATTGCCTCACTAAAAAAAAAATGTAATTAGGAAATATTTAATTAATTTTTAAAAAAGAAGCCTTTCCCTTGAGCAGACCATATGAACATGATCTAGTAATGGTATATACTCTTTGTCACTCTTTTCCACATACAATTAGCTCTCTGATTCTATAGAAACCAAGGTCAAACAATCAAACCAGGGCCCCCAAGTCTGACTTCCCTCACAAGTATGGCTCTGGCAGCCTATTCCACAAGCCCCATCTCCAGCCTGACTCCAACCCTGCTAATAGTGACTGACGACATCATTCTGTAGCAGGAGTAGTGGGCAGCAGTGGGACTGGCATCTTGGCAGGAGAAGTCAGCATGATTGATGGGGCAGTGCGGCAAAAGGCCTTTTCAATTCATTCCCAGGAAGCAGTTCCTTTCTGGGAAGGAGACTAACACAACCCTTTCCTCCCTCCCCTATTGCCAAAACCTAACATCTTTTGATTATGAGTTTAAGGCTCATCTCGATCTAGTACCCTATCTTCTCCTCCCCCGTTCTGATGTCCTCTCTACTACTCTCCTAGGGCCATCACAGAGACTTTGTTTCCTGTCACCTGTAAATGGAGTGGAAGTGACCTTCATGTACTCATTAAAATGACTGAGCTGCTCTTGGCCATTCTCTGAAATGGACCTCATGGTTGGGAGGGGTGGGGCAGGACAAGGATTTAAGGTAGGCATGCTCCTATGCTTTGTGGCCATGCTACATATTGGGCAGTGCTCCCTAACCTACCCGTGCATTTTTTCTTAGTGTCTGAATCTTATCTAGGAGAGAAGTACTAAGTTGGGAATTTGGATGTAATGGGGACAGTATTTTGGCTTGACTAGACTAATACTTTGGAAGTCCTTCATTCCCTCTACCCCTACAAGATACAGCTCTTCAAGTGGGGGCTTTTCTTGGAAACAGGAACAGAATTCACACTCCAATCCCCCGATTCCCTCGCAGAATCACAGAATTTAAGAGTTGGAAAGGACCTGTCTAACCCATTCCTGAAAGGAATCCCTACTATACCATACATATGGCCAGGAATCTCCCTACATGATCTCCAACAAATGTCCATCCAGCTTTTCCTTGAAGATCTCAAGTGATTAGGAACTCACTACCTGCTGGGGTAGCCACTTTGGGATACACTTTGGGATAGCTCTAATCATGATAGAGGACATGTACGTGGTTCAGTGGATAGAGCACCAGGTTGGGAGTCAGGAAGAACTGAGTTCAAATGTTGCCTCAGACATTTACTAGCTGTGTGACCCTGGGCAAGTCACTTAACCCTGTTTACCTCAGTTTCCTTGTCCATAAAATGAGCTAGAGAAGGAAATGCCAAATCGATCCAGTATCTTTTCCAAGAATACCCCAAATAGGGTTAGGAAGAGTCAGACACCATTGAAATGACTAAACAATTATGCAGTTTTTCCTACTAGGAAGCCAAAATCTGCCTCTCTGCAACTTCTACCCATTGATTCTAGTTTTGTTTTTGGGGCCAAGGAAAACCAATTTGAATTTGTCTTTCACAAGCTAGCCCTTTGAATACTTGATGGCAGCTATCATCTCTTTCCTTCTCCTTGTTCTCCTCCTCCTTCTTCCCAAATATCTCTAGTTCCTTCAACCTATTCTCATGAGGTATCCTCACCATCACAAACTCACTGATGCACTCTAGTTTATTTTTTTGCCTTTCTAAAACATGGCACCTTGGACTAAACCTAATTCTCTAGATATGGTCTGATTAGGAAGACTTATCACTATGCCTTCCATTGAAGTCTAGAATTGCATTAGCTTTTCTGATTGCCACTTGAAATGTTCTCTAATACCCAGATTATTTTGCATACGAACTATCATCAAAGTTTTGCTTACTCCCCCCCAACTCACTTGTGAAGTTGGTTATTTGAACCAAACTGTAGTACTTGACATTTATCTAAATTAAATTGTATATATACACACACACACATATACTTTTGGCTCATCATTCTAGTCACTTAACATGATTTCTTTTATATCTTTGGATCTCAGCTTCTTCATCTATATGAGTAGAATCCTCTCTCATACTCAAAGGAAGTGAGATGACAAGTTAATGGAAACGACAGGAGGAACTACAATAATTTAGGGTGTTCTTATCATGGTAGAAAATGAATAGAGCTGGAGTGTAGATGATGAGATGATCTAGAAAAAGTTAAGGCTGGAATGGAATCTAAGAGGCTTCTACTTGCCATGCCATTCGCTGTCCCACTTCCAACAGCTCAGAGGCTGTGGTTTTGAGGATGGAAAGCAACCCATCTCATGATTAGTGTGAAGAAATAGAAGTTTATAGGAAATCTACAAGTTACTAGAAAGGGAGATACATTAACATTAAGCAAAATACCTGTATGGTAATAGGAGAAACACAAGGCAGCTGGGTAGGTGGGATGCTGACCTTGGAGTCAGGAAGACCTAAGTTCAAATCCCACCTCAAACACTTGCTCTGTAACTATGGCTAAGTCACTTACCTTCTCTTTGCTTCAGTTTCCCCATATGTAAAATGCAGGTGATGATAATAGCATCTATCTCACAAGGTTATGGTGAGGATCAAATGAGATAACATATGTAAAATGCTCTGCAAATCTTCAATCCCTATATGAATACTAGCTATCATTAATTTGAAAAATAGTCCCATGCAAGATGATTAGATGAATGAGATATAAAAATTTTTTTGGTGGGGAAAGAGGTGTGTGAGGGGTTGTTATAAAGGAACTTTGAGGGATGCAGTCAGAGATACTTAGCATAATAATTTATTGCATTTACATAACACCAACACTTTCTAGTCTAAGGAACACTTTTCTCACAATCACTCTAGGAGGCTTGTAGTACAAATATTATTATCATTCCTATTAAACAGATGAGGGAACTGAAGCCACAACTGTGAAGTGACTTGCTCAGGCTTGCATGGAAGAGCTGGGACTTAAACCAAGACTTTACAACTCCAAGACTGTGCCAGGCTGCTTACTTTCTTTTCTCCTGCTCTCCAGCCCCTCTCTTCTCCACTAATCTTTTCAATCCTATTCTATCTAATCCTTAGTCTGTAGAGAAAGGGGTATGAAACAACAGATTATGGGGGATGGGTAATTTGGTGTACTTGACTTTGATTCCTGGCAAAATTATAAATTCAAAAGAACATTTTATTTCAAAAGCTTTTGTTGATGTCTCTTGTTTTTTTTAACACCTTTATTTCCTGAATATATTCCTCCTCACCTACCCTTACACCAAAAGACACCCCTTTTAATAAAAAGCAAAACCCAAAGAGAACATAAAAAATAGTTTGGCAAAGTTAACCAACACATCAACCAAGTATGACATTAAATTCAGTGTTCATACCCATAGTTCTCCACCTCTTTAAAGAGGGAAAGCAGGTACATTCTCATGTCTCATGTCTCCTCCCCCCCCTCCTCCCCCTTCTCCTTTTTTTTTGCAAGGTATTTGGGGTTAAGTGACATGCCCAGGGTCACACAGCTAGTAAGTGTCAAGTGTCTGACTCAGGTCCTCCTCACTCCATGGCTGGTGCTCTATCCATTGTGCCACCTAGTTGCCTTTCTTTCACATCTCTTTCTTAGGGCCATTTCAATTACACAACATTGTTTTGATTTTATCCCCATTTACAATTTTTCTAGTTATTGGGTATATTAGTTACCTGCTCACTTCACTTTGCATCAGTTCATATAATAAGACTTCTCATGCTTCTCTGTAGACATCACATTAGTTTTTCTCACAGCACTTTCATATTCCATTATATTCGTGTACCACAATTTGTTTAGCCTCTTATTAATAATTAGACCTCTACTTTGTATCTAGTTCTTTGCTCCTAAAAAGTACTGATATATTTTGTTATCTAAGGTATCTTTCTTTTTATCTTTGGCCTCCCAGGAGATATACATAGCAGGCATAGATATGCAATGTAGGGGTTGAGGGGTATGGATATCTCAGTAACTTTCTCAGCATAATTCCATATTACTTAGAACATATTAAGGAGATGACTTGAGAATACTTGTAAAGGGAAACATGAATACCATAACCTAACATGGGTTCACCACTGACATGGCACAGTGGATAGAGCACTGAGCCTGGAATCAGGAAGAGATAGCCTCAGACACTTACTAGCTATATGCCCCTGAGCAAGTCACTTAACCTCTGTCAGCCACACTTTCCTCAACTATAAAATTACACCTACTGGGATTTATAGTAGTAATGAAGGGCTGGTTTAATATTAGGAAAACTATCAGCATAATTGACCATTATCAGTAACATAACTAACAGAAATCATATAATTGTCTCAATAAATGTAGAAAAAGCTTTTGACAAAATACAGCACCCATTTCTAGAGAGCACAGGAATAAATGGAACTTTCCTTAAAATGATAAGTAGTATCTATCTAAAACCATCAGTAAGCATTATCTTTAATGGGGACAAGCTAGGAGCCTTCTCAATAAGATCAGGGTGAAACAAGGATGGTCATTATCATCACTATTATTCAATATTGTACTAGAAATGTTAGCTTTAGCAATAAGAGAAGAAAAAGAAATTGAAGAAATTAGAATAGGCACTGAGGAAACAAAACTCTCTCTTTTCAGGTATGATAGCATTCTTAATTTTTTTTTGGTAAGGCAATTGGGGTTAAGTGCCTTGCCCAGGGTCACACAGCTAGTAATTGTTAAGTGTCTGAGGTCAAATTTGAACTCAGGTCCTCCTGAATCCAAGGCTGGTGCTCTATCCACTGCGTCACCTAGCTGCCTCTTATGATAGCATTCTTAAAGAATCCTAGAGAATCAACTAAAAAGCTATTTTAAATAATTAACATCTTCAGCAAAGTTGCAGGATATAAAATAAACCCACATAAATCATCAGCATTTCTATTTATTACAAACAAAACCCAAAAAGAGATATAGAAATTTCATTTAAAATAACTGTAGTCTATCTGCCAAGGTGAACCTAAGAATGATATGAACACAATTACAAGACACTTTTTCACACAAATAAAGCAGACCTACAATTGGAAAAATATAAATTGCTCATGGATAGGCTGAGCTAACATAATGAAAATGACAATTCTACCTAAGTTAATTTATTTATTCAGTGCCATAACATTGAAACTACCAAAAATATTTTATCAAGCTAGAAAAAATAACATAATTGTAATCACATCACAGGACTGTTATGTCAAATAAAGTATTTGTCAAGCACTTAGCCCAGTACCTGGTGCCTGCTCTTTCCCCCCTCCACATCAAGTAAAAGTCATAAAAGATGCATCTCAGATTTTTTTGGGGGGGGGCAATGGGGGTTAAGTGACTTGCCCGGGGTCACACAGCTAGTAAGTGTCAAGTGTCTGAGGCTGGATTTGAACTCAGGTACTCCTGAATCCAGGGCCAGTGCTTTATCCACTGCGCCATCTCGCTGCCCCTCTCAGATTCTTTTTTGACAATAGTCTAGTAGATGAGGGAAATGCCCCTTGAGGGCAGGGGTTGTTTCATTTTGTTTCTATATCATTGATCTCAGAGAAGCCTCATAGCGGCTGAACGGAATCTGGAATCTGGAGCCAGGAAGAACTAGATTTGAGTTCTGCCTCTGATATGACCCTAGACAAGTTCTTTAAGTTCTCAGCGTTCTAGGCAACTCTCTAGGACTATTAGTTATACCAATGAAATCATAGGTCCAGTCTCTATCCTTTTCCTTGGTACCTAGTATAGTTCTTGACACATAGTAGGCATTGAATAAATGATTGCTGATTGATTGACATAGTATACTTGGATATCAACATAGCATGTGAGAAAGTCTTGTACAATATCCTTGTGTCCAAGATATGGTGAAAGGATATGGACCATGGGATGGTACAGCTATTGGACTTGTAGCTCATTTACTGACTACACCTGAACAGTCTTGATTAATGAATCAATATCAACCTCTTAGAGAAAAGCCTCTGGGAGAAGAGCCCAGGGATCTGTTCTTGGTCTATTCTGTTCAACATTTTTAGCAAAGATTTGGATGATGGCACAGATGGCATGATTATGAGATTTGACATGAAGCTGGGAGGGATGGCTAATATGCTGGATGACAGAATCAGGATTTCAAAAGATCTTGACGGGCTGGAGTGCTAGGCTGAATCCAATAAGATGAAATTTAATATAGGTAAGTATTTAGTCCTAGGCTTGGACTAAATCAACTGCACAAAGAATGGGAGAGATGTCGCTAGACAACATTAGGGAGGAAAGACCTAGGGGTTTTAGTGGATTGCAAGCTTGATATAGTCAAACAGCGTGACATGTCTGTCAAAACGGCTAATATGGTTCTAAGCTGCATTAATAGAAATATAGAGGCAGCTAGGAGGCTCAGTGGATAAAGTGCTGGGCTGGGAGTTGAGAAAACCTAAGTTCAAATCTGGCCTCAGACATTTACTAACTGTGCTGACCCTAGGCAAGTCATTTAACCTCTGTTTGCCTCAGTTTCTTCATATGCAAGATGGGGATAATAACAGTACCTTCTTCCCAGGGTTGTTACAAGGATTAAATAGGAGAATATTTGTATAGTGTTTAGCATAGTGCCTGTGTGGGGACCAATTTTTAATTGGGGAGTGTTAGCTAAGTGGCTTGCTGCAATATTGGGGCAAGGAAGGAGACTGGCAGCCTCCCTCAAAACAGAACAGGATTTATTTTAACAAGAACGAACTTAAAACAAAACACAAACAGGATCAGTAGGATCAAGGGAAAGGAAATAAAATGGGGAAAGGGAAATTATACAACCTGAAAAATACCACTGCCCAGGAATCAACTGAGAATATGCAGCAGACCTCCTGTCGCCTTCCAGCTTCCAACTAGAATGGCGAATTCTCCCCATTCCCACAAACCCCACACAGCCCCCAACCAATTGTCTGGCCACTCTGACAGTCACATGAGTGCCCTCACTAGGCTTCCAATCATTATAATTTTGCCAGGCCCATGTAGGCAGCGGTGGGTGGTGATGATGTGAGGTGCCAGCGCCATGGCAACAGCTATAACCAGTGGGTGGAACACATGCAGTTTGCGGAGCCCCAAGCCAGTGTGCCCCAAGGCATAAAAACCTCAAATAACAATTAATTCTTTACACCTGGCACATAGTAGGTACTAATAAATGCTTAACCAAGGAATTTATAATCTCATTGGACTCTACCCTAGTCAGACCATTTCTGGAGCACTGTGACCCATTCTGGGCATCACCTTTTAGAAAGGGTATTAACAAGCTGGAGCACAATAAACTTGAATCTATGCCTTATAAAGGTTGATTAAGGAAGGGAACTGGGGTTGTTTGATGGGGAGAGAGACAGCTGGATAGAAGATTGGCTCTACAGTCAGGAAGACCTGAGTTAAAAAATCTGGCCTCAGACACTTATTAGCTGTGTGACCCTGGGCAAGTCAACATGTTTACCTTAATCCACTGGAGAAGGCAATAGTAAACCACTCCAGTATCTCTACGAAGAAAACCCCATGGACAGTATGGTCTTGTACAGGGTCATGAAGAGTCAGGTACAACTGAACAACAATAACAATAACTGGGAGAGAGCCTTAGAGAATACCTGTGTAAGGGGATAAAATTCTAGCTAGTCTGTCTAAAATATCTAATGAGTGGTCGCCAATAAATTATAAGCTTTAGCAAGAGTTTAGACTTTTAAGCATTTATTAAGGAGAATAAGAATTTGGTGAAGAGAGAGAGAAAGGCCTAGGCCTTTCTAGATTCATCTATCAAAGGGAGAGCACATTTTTAGCTCCACTCTCCACCAGAGTCCTGACGAAAAAGAGTGAGAGCACCAGCCTTGCCCCCTCTTCCTCCCACAAGCAAACGTCACTTCCTGACACCAAAGAAAAGCCACAAGTCTTGCCCTCAGGCACCTTCTCCTCATGGCAGAGCTTTCTTATAGTAAGTCTCCAGCAGGTGGTGGCATTCCAATCGTTACACCTGCTTGGGTTCTTCAAATGTCTAAAAGGCTGTAATATGGGGGCAGCTAGATGGTGCAGTGGATAGAGCACTGGCCCTGGATTCAGGAGGACCTGAGTTCAAATCCGGCCTCAGACACTTGATATTTACTAGCTGTGTGACCCTGGTCAAGTCACTTAACCCCAATTGTCTCACCAAAATTTAAAAAAAAAAGGCTGTAATATGGAAGAGGAATGAGATTTGTTTGCTTGCTTCCAGAGGACAGTGCTAAGGCTGATGGTGGAAGTTACAGACAAGCAGTTTTTTTGTCTTGGGAACAGGAAAAACTTGCAGAAAATTAGAATTCTCCTAAAGTGGACAACTGGCTTTGGGAGGGAAGAAGTTCCTCATCTCTGGAGGTTGTGAAGTAAGTGCTCTATGACCATTTATCAGGGATACTATGGCAGGAGTTAAAAGCTCAGGAAGGCATGGGACTAGATGAGGTCACTTTCCAACCCTGATATTTTAGGAGCTTTTGCTGTGTCTCATGCCCTATTATCCTTCTCATATCTTAGATGACCACAACTGTCTGTTTCCTCCACTGAAATAAAGGATCAAATTTCACCAGTTCTATTTAAGTGAGAGATGATCACTTTGGCCAAAATCTCTTTGTTTTGATTGCCAGTTTCCTTAATTCTCCTCCCACCCCACTGCTCTTATAGGCTAACACTGTACATTATACTGTGCTCTGTCTTTGTCTTAACTCCAGAGTAGACTGGGAGCTACATGAGGGCAAGGAAAATGTGACTTGGAAACTTTGTATCTCTGTCAGCACCAAGAACAATGTTCTTTGCACTGTCAGTTTTTAATTAATGTTTGCTGAATGAATGAATTGAACGAAAAGGCAATTAATCCTCAGACTGTATGTGATGTATTTCATATACACCTCATTATTTGTTAATTGCCTCTAAATTGGTATTTTTACCATGTTCACTTCTAAACTGGCAATCTTCCTATGTTCATTTAGCAAATGATTATTAAGAACCTGATATGTATATGGTAAACATACCCTGTTTGTATGGCTCCTTCTACATATACTGAATACCTGCTAGAGATGAGGCTCTGTGCTAGGCACTATAGGGGCTGAAAAGACCAGTCCATCAGTAAGCGTTTATTAAGGACAAGGCATTATGTTAAGTGCTAGGAATACAAACAGAAAAAAATATAACTCCTATTTTCAAGGATCTTATACTTTAACAGGGTAGATAACTGGTACATTTATAAGTATGTACAGAGGGGCAGCTAGGTGGCACAGTGGATAGAGCACTGGCCCTGGATTCAGGAGGACCTGAGTTCAAATCCGGCCTCAGACACTTGACACTTACTAGCTGTGTGACCCTGGGCAAGGCACTTAACCCCAATTGTCTCACCAAAAAAAAAAGTATGTACAGAACAAATATAAGTTATGAATAAACACCAATAAATACAAAGTTGTTAAATAAAAGATCATTTGGAAGGGAAGACATTTGCATTTGTGGGGGGTGGGGGATCAGCAAAGGTTTCATGTAAAGGTAGCAGCACTCTGATCTAGATAGGTGGGGTGAGAGGAGAGTAAGAAATGAAGGATAATGCCAAGGTTGTAAGCATGGGTGACTGGAAGGATGGTAGCACTCCTGACAGAACTAAGGACATTCAGAAGAGGGGAGGGTTTGAAGGGAAAGATGATAAATTCTGTTTTGGATGTGTTAAATTTGAAATGTTTCCAGAACATCCAATTTATTTATATATTTATTTTTTGCGGGGCAATGAGGGTTAAGTGACTTGCCCAGGGTCACACAGCTAGTAATTGTCAAATGTCTGAGGCTGGATTTGAACTCAGGTCCTTCTGAATCCAGGGCCGGTGCTTTATCCACTGTGCCACCTAGCCGCCCCCAGAACATCCAATTTGAAATGTCCAATGGGCCATTGGTGATGGGGTACTGAAAATCAGCGGAGATACATACATATACACATATTTCCAAACCCAACATCATATATGCACACATACTATATAAAATAATATACATATATTATCTCTAGGACAGTAATATATATCTCACTGTCATAGAGTTAACAATATATGCATATACAATACTACATCAACACATGTGATATATGTATATATAATACATACAGGTACATACATACATGGGTATATTACATGTAAGTGTATATACACACATATATGTATAAGTACACATATCCCACTGTCATTGAGATAATAACTCTTGGGAATTGATGAGGTCATCAAGAGAGAGAAGAGAAGGGGGTCCAAGACAGTGTCTTGCAGATAGGAAGAGAAGCAAGAGAGACGGTAGTGTCATAAAAAGCCAAAGAGAAGAGGGTATCCAGAAGGAGAGGCTGGTTAGAGGTGTCAAATGCACAGATAGGCCAAGAAAGATGAGAACTGAGAAAAGGTCATTAAATGTGGTAATTAAGAGATCATTAGTGACTTTGGAAAGAGCAGTTTCAGTTGAATGATGAGGTCAGAAGACATTGAAGAGTGAGTGAGGGGAGAGAAAGTAGAGGCATTAAGTGTAGGTGACTTTTTTTCCTAAGAGTTTAGTTGAGAAAGGGAGAACAGATAGGAGATGGGGAGACCTAGGCATGTTGGAAGGAAGTAGGGAAAGAATTACTTGATAGGGAGGGTTTGAAGAATAGAAAATAAGAGGAAATATTTGAGGGCATGAAGGGCAATGCTGATAGGATGGACCTAGGGAGAAGGACAACTTCCTTATCAGAGACTGGGGGTGAAAGTCTGGACAATGATGTCACAGGGTTTTGAGATAAAGAGAAGGGAGAGAGCTCACATCACATGGCCTCAGTTTTCTCAGAAAAAGTGGGTGAGGCCTTCAGCTGACAAAGGGTTGAGGGGAAAAGAAGATGTGGAAGGCTTGAGGAGAGAAGAGAAGGTTTGGAATAGATTCTGGGTGAGGGTGAAATGGGACATTAACTAAAGAGGAATGAAAGAGGGTACCTTGTTGCAGTGAGGGCTCAGTTAAAGATGGATAACTTGAATTGATAATGTATCTATTTAGCATGGCTGTGTAACTTCCTCCAACTCTTTTTTTGTGTGTGAAGCAATTAGGGGTAAGTGACTTGCCAGGGTCACACAGCTAGTAATTGTCAAGGATCTGAGTCCAGATTTGAACTCAGGTCCTCCTGAATCCAGGGCCAGTGCTCTATCCACTGTGCCACCCAGCTGCCCCCAACTCTTTTTGATAATAAGCAAGTAGGGGCTGAGGGGGCAGATGGTTTGGAAAGGGATGACTGGTTGATAGGACAAGGGGAGGAGAGATTTGAGAGGAGACAGCAATGTAAAATTAAATTGGCTAACTAAAGGGTGGAAAATGGAAAGGGAGGAAAGTAAAGTTAAACCAGGGGTAATAGCTTGAAAAAGTACTTAACATTAAGTAATGAAGGAATGGGCAGAGAAATTGGAGGTCAGGATGTGGATGAAGAAAAGGTTTGGGAATGGTGAAGGACAGGGAGAGATGGAATAATTGGTGGTTATAGATAGAAGAAGGTAAGAAGTTTGGTTTTTTTTTTTTTTATTAAGGAAGTAAAACATTTGTGGGGAATGGTGAAATCCAGGGTGTAACCATCCCAATTTGTGGCTAAGGAGACTGAGGAACTGGGAGGTTAAGGAATTTAAGGAAGCATCAGTATGGATATTGAAGTCTCTTAGGGTTAGGGTTAGGGTTAGGGTTAGGTCAGGAACTAGGGAGACATGGAAGAATACGCATTGCTGAACTCCTTGAGAAATGAAGAATGACTTGAGGGCTGGTACACAACAGTCACCTATATCTGGATTGGGTAGAACATTTAAATTGAGTGTATTTCAGAGGAGGAGAGGTTGCTTTATGATAGAGGTAAAGGTTAAGTCTTGAAGTGGCAGTGGGGGCGGGGGAAGGAGTATTCTGACTTCCCTTCTAGGACCAGTATGTCAGGTAGTGGGAGTGGGGGATAATCAGGTATGGGGTATCATCACAGGGAAGCCAGGTATCAGTGAGGACTAGTAAAGAAGAGTATGAGAGAAAGAAGTCCAGAAGGAAGGGGAGTTTGTGCGCCATGGAGTGAGAATGGAAGGGATGGGCAGGGGTGGAATGGGGTATGGAATAATAGAGTTGGGAAGGATGAGGATGAGATAGTGGGAGGTAGGGGTAGGGGATAGTTTGCTTCTCTGTAGCTGGGAATTGATTAATACAAGGAAAGAGAGAAACAGATGGTTGGAGGTTGTTAGCCATTGGTGTAGTAAGGGGTGGCAGATGAATGATAATGGGCACATTAATGGAAAAGATCCAGTCCATGACCTCATAGAGCTTCCTGTTCATGCCAGTGTATCAGGGCTATGGCACTGGTTCTGCACAAGGCATAGCAGAGTGCCGTTCACAAAGATTTCTGTAGACAGATTAATAGAAAGTGTTAAAATAGAATTCATTCATTCTGGCACTAAAATAAAATAGAAATACTTATGAAATAATTACCCCATCACTCCTATAATAAGTATTAACTGAGCTCCTACTCTTTGCATAGCTCACTGCTAGGCTTGAAGGGAAACACAAAGGAAAACAGAAGACTATCTCTGGGCCCCTTTCCAGGAGAGGGAAAGGGAAACAAAATAAGCATTAATATAGCACCTATGATATGCCAGGCACTGTGGTAAGCACTTTCTAGACACTGTCTCATTTGATACCCAGGATAAAGATGGGAGGTACATTTTGTCCTTTCCCACATTTTACAGTTGGGGAAACTGAGGCAAACAGAGGTTAAGTGGCTTTCCCAAGGGTCCCACAGCTGAAGTTGGATTCAAACTCAGGTTTCCCTGACTATAGGTTCAATACTCTATCAGCTTGGTCGCCTAGCAAGACAGGAGTCAGAGGACAAGACAAACAAGTAAGTTGTTGAGTCCTTTCACTCTTTGTGACCCCATCTGGAGTTTTCTTGGAAAAGATATGGAGTGGCTTGCTATTTCCTTCTCCAGCTCATTTGACAGATGAAGAACTGAGGCAAACAGGGTGAAATGACTTGCCCAGGGTCACAGTATCTGAGGTCAGATTTGAACTCAAGGAAGATGAGTTTTTCTGATTTCAAACCCAGTGCTTTATTCACTAGTTGCCCCAGGAACAAGTAGGTCATTAATTGCCAAGTGACTAGTGATACTTAAATAATACTTACATACATTATTACATCTGATACTCACAAAAGCCCTGGGAAGCAGGTAATAAAGAATATCAGTACCCCCATTTTTTAGGGGAAAAATCTGAGGTCTACAGAACTAAGCCTATGTGGCTACAATGCTAGTATGGGCCTGAATACTTATCTTCTGACTCCAGGTTCAAGGATCTTTTTCCACTACATCCTAGATACCATTAAGCTGACTAAGAACAAAAGGGAAGACATACACTATATGAATAGGGAGGGTGGGAAGTACAGAAGGAAGATGATCTCTGATCAGCTCCCAGCTCAGGACATAATCACAGAAAGTAAAAAAGAAACTATGTGTTAAACTCGATGTAAAGATATATTTGGGTCTTCTATACCTTTATGCTATGTGGAAAAACCTCTTTTATTAAATTAGAATGGTCTACTTCCATTGAATGGTTGAAAACAGGCCACATCCCTGGTCATCTTTAAAAAGAAAGCTTGACAACTTTTCAGTTGTCTTTTTTTCTCATTTAATAATTTTTCAGTTATATCGGACTCTTCCTGATCCCATTTGGGGTTTTCTTGGCCAAGATATTGGAGTCGTTTGCCATTTTCTTCTGCAGCTCGTATTACAGATTAGGAAATGGAGGCAAACAGGGTCAAGTGACTTGACCAGGGTTATACAGTATCTGAGGCTGGATTTGAACTCAGGAAGATGAGTCTTCCTGACTGTAAGCCCTGGCACACCATCCACTGCACCACCTAGCTGCCTTCAAAGGTAGAAGAATAGCTGGTAAGGGAGACAGAGAAAGACCTCTTCCCTGAGCCTCAGTCAATCTCATTTGGCAAACATTTATCAAGTATCTACAGTGTGAAGAACACCGTACTAGGCACTGGGGGAAGATACAACATGCAGATCCTATGCTTGTGGACTTTATTGTATCTGACAAATACAAATAGCCAGAATATGAAATTACATATGATGAAAGCATTAGAGCAGGTGAGGTTTGAGGGGGTGAAGTGGTAGCAGGAGGCCCACCTCTTGAACATATCAGGAAGGCCTTATGAAAAAACTGGTCATAGAATCATAGCAATGGAGAAGGCTTCAGAAGTCAGCTAGTCCAACCCCACCATTTTACATGGGGTCCAAGGAAGTTAAGTGACTTGTCCAGGGTCACATAAATAGTAAACATCAGAGATAGAATTTTAACCCAGTTCCTTTGACTCAGGAGTCAGCACTCTTTATATCATACTATGTTGCCTCCTATTTGTTTCCTGAATTTGGCTTTATGAGTTGGGTAGGAATTTAAACATGGAGGGCGGGAGGGAGGGAGGGAGGGAGAGAGAGAGACAGAGAGACAGAGAGAAACTGTTCTAGACATTTTCACTTGGCTGTTCTATCATCTCCATTTCAATGTGCTCAAATCAGCTCCATGTCCCCACCCTACTATCATTTTCTTCTTCATGATATTTCTTACATTCACCCCTTCTTTCCCATTCCCACTGATCTCAGTATGAAATGGGTTTCCCCTCACTACAGGTCTTTTAGCAATGGCTGGATAACCACTTATTGGGGAAGATGAAGCAGCTTGAGAACCAAGAGAACGTTGTAAACAGTATCAACAGTATTGTGTGATGATCAACTGTGATAGACTTAGCTCTTCTCAGCAATACAATGATCCAAGACAATGCCAAAAGACTCATTATGGAAAATGCTCTCCACATCCAGAACTATGGAATCTGAATGCATATTAAAGCATACTACTTTCACTTATGTTGTTTTTTTAGTTGTTGTTGTTGTTGTTTCTTCTTTCTTGTATTTTTTCTTTTGTTCTGATTTTTCTCTCACAACATGACTAATGTGGAAATATGTTTAATAAGAATGTAATGTATATAACCTATATCAAATTGTTTGCTGGCTTTGGGAGGCAAGAGGGAAGGGAAGGTGGGAGAAAAATTTGGAACTCATAGTCTTACAAAAATGAATGTTGAAAACTATGTGTAATTGGAAAAAAATAAAATACTAAGAAAAAAAGAAAGATGAGGTAGCTTGGTATGGTAGAAACAGCATTAGTTTTGGAGGTGGAAAACCTAGGCTCAAAGCTTGACTATAAGGCTTACTGCTTGTGGGACCTTGGGCAAGTCACCTAATCTTAGGTTCTCAAACTGTAAAATGAAGGGAGGAACTTGGACTAGATGGTTTCCTGATATTTCCTCCAGCTTCAGATCTATGATTAGCAGAAGGGATTCTTGGTTATCTACTGGCCAAATTATATTGTTTCAAGAACAACTTTGAGCAACTAAGTAATTCTGACTATTACAAATATCCAAATTAACTACAAAGGACCTATGGAGGAACATACTATCTATACCCAGATAAAGAAATGACAAATAGAAGTATGTATAGAATAATTTTACATAGATATACACACACACATATACACACTCATTTATGTCTAATGGGAGCCATCTCTAGGAAGGGGGAAGGGGAGAAGGGAAGAGAAAAAAAGGAAAAAAATTTACATGATAACTTTATTATATATTTAAGGAATGGCAAATTGTATATAATAGATTTACAGTTTCATGTGCAATTTTCCTTTTTTATTCTACAATGTTATAGAAATGCCTTTTTATTTCATAAGTTCAAAATAATGATGGATTATGTCCTATGAAAAATACTGACTTATGTTAGAAGATTTTAACTTGACCATTGATTATGCTTAAATTCTCATGTGCAAATTTCTTTTCTTTTTTCTTTTTAGTGAGGCAATTGGGGTTAAGTGACTTGCCCAGGGTCACACAGCTAGTAAGTGTTAAGTATCTGAGGCTGGATTTGAACTCAGGTCCTCCTGACTCCAGGGCCGGTGCTCTATCCACTGCGCCACCTAGCTGCCCCGCAAATTTCTAAATATGTTTTAAAAATATAATAAAAATGGACATGTCAAAAAATAAATTAGATACTCTCTGAGATTCTTTCTAATTCTAAGAATCTGTTCTATCAAATCCCTATTTGGTTACTGGGACTTAGTGAACCTCAGTTTCCTCCTTCATCAAACAAGACTCTATTCTGGCCAAGGCCTAACTCTCTGGCATGCTGTAAAGTTATATAACAAAATTAAAAAAGAGAAAAAGTTGAAGTTGTAGCAAAAAGGACTTAGGATAAACCTAAAAGCATATCCTCTGAAGGATGGTGGAAGGGAGAGAAATACTTGAGATGAGGTATAAACAGAGGTTTTGCATTTATTTGGAATCACAAGATGTTACAACTGGAAGTAATCTTTTTTTTTTCATTAAAAGTCTTTTATAATTTCCCAGTTACATATAAAGATAGTTTTCAACATTTATTTCTTGATTTTTAGTTCCAAATTTTTCTCCCTCCTTCCCTTCCCTCCCCTTTCCCCAAGGCAGAAAGCTATCTGATATAGGTTATATATGTACAATCACATTAAACATATTTCTGCATTAGTCATGTTATGAAAGAAGAATCAGAACACAAGGAAACAACCTCAAAAAAGAAAAAAAACAACAACCAAAAAGGAGAAACAGTATGGTCCAATCTGCATTCAGAATACACAGTTCTGTTTTCTGGATGTGGAGAACATTTTCCATCATGAGTAACTAGAAAGAATCTTAGAACGGAATTGACGTACCCAAGGTCACCCAGGTAGTAAGTGGTAGATCTATTTCCTGTTTGCCTTGGTGGAGTTAAGATATATAGGACTCATAGAGACAGAGGGATGGACTAAAACATTTCCCTCTACACCTTCCCCCTCCCTCACCCCCCCTCACCCTCATTACAACCACTAAATTCAAGCATAGTACAATACTTTTAACTCCTTGGAAGATGGATTGCTGATGACTTCTTAGAACAAAAGGGGAACACTGACCGCCGCCCATCTCCAGACACAGCCAATGGAAAACTTGCCTCCTCCCCAATCTGCATCCTCCTCCTTCACCTTCAGCACCAGGGTCCAATCTTGTAGTTCATTGAAACCACAGGCCTACAGCTGCAGCCTAGTCTGTGATCTAGCAGGATAAAAGGGCAAGAAGCTAGGAAAGATGACTGAGGGTAGCAGTTCCTTAGTTTCATGCTCCATCCCTCCCTCAGAGAGTAATTTCTTCAAGAACCAAGGCGGATGCAACCAATTTAGCCAGGGAAGTTGCCAGGGCTGTGTTAACGTTGCCAGACAATGAAATTGCCTGTCTTAAAACAAAACCCCCAAAAAACCACTTACTACTGGGCTGCTGAGACAAATGAGGCTGCTAATTAGGGCTTGGATTGGCACAAAAAGAAGGATAAGGAGTTTATCCTTCTCTCCTCACTCCTTCTCTGGGGGTGGGAAGATTCTCCCTCAATTTCCCTTCCCCTTGGCATCACCTCTTAGTGGGATAAAGGGAGTATCTGTATTTCAGAGAGCAACCCAGAACTCTTCGGTTGTTTCTACTTTGCTTTCTGGGAAGTAGGTGCTGTGACCTGACCCCTGGACTTTCTGCCAGAGATATGTATTAGATCACACCTTTCCATTACCCTATGTCACCACCATCATCCCACCTGCGGCCAAAAAATAGTGACCTTCAGCAAAGGTACTGGGAACTGAGGTTGAACAGACTTAACTTTGGCACCTTCTGTTTTCCATGATATTTCAAACATCGCTCATGATGGCTTAGCTCTCACAGCTGTCAGTTCTTTTAATATCCAAGGCTATTGAGTGGTTGCTCTGAACCAGGTGATATGAACTCATCAGAGACAATTAGGTGCTCTCTTACCATCTCCTTAATTATTTGGAGATTTTTAACTCCTCCTTAGCTATTTTTGTTGCATGATTTTTCATGGCAAAGGACATTCTGAACCTTGGCAGAAAAAATGGAAACAATAGGAATTGAGTCGTTCTGTCCTCTCTCTTCTCAGTTACCATTACCCTATGCCAGGGGTTTTTAACTTTGGTTCAGAGTCCTTGCTTTTAACACTGCTCTTACCCTTTCTTTGACCCTTCTCTTCTCCATAATAGAACATAAAATCCACAGTCCCCTTTTCTCATCCTTAGTTTTCCCTATTGATCTCCTCACGTTCTTGTCATCTTCTGTCATCTGCTGAGTCTTGGCTCCCATCAAAAGACACTGAATCCCTGACCACCAGTCCAGTACAAATACAAATACTCCCCTTTCCTGTCCTCAAGGTCCTACTAGTCCTAGAGGGAAAGAAAATGGAATATTCCTTGTCAAAGCCACCTCTGATGCCTTCGTCTGCCACCATCACTTCACAGCCTCTTGTCCTGTAAGGTTGGCTCCATCCAAATATATGAGCCAATCTAGACCCTGGCTTTCAAGTTGTTCTCCCTCCTTTCTCTGTGGCTCCTGCCCTCAGACTACAGGACTAAAACATATGCTGATGTTCAGATGCCTTAATCTTCCAGTTCCTCAATAACCTGAACTCCCACAACCTATTTCTCTTGCACTTGATCTTGTCACTTCCATCTTCCACTTCCATGATTATGAGTTCTGATTTTTCCATCTGACTCCACCTTCCTAACATTCCATCTCTCCCTATGTCCTCAGTCCTCCTAATACTATTCTTTATCCGCACCATTATCTCTAGTCTTCCCTCCATCCTTTGGTGCTCTTCCAGATCATTATTCCTATATTTGATGAACTTTCCTCCCTTCCCAATCTCAATCCTATAATTAACAAGTTCAATATTCCACCATCCTCTTTCCTCAAATCCCTCACTCCTTTTTTCCACCTGCTGCTTATGCCTACTTAAACCCCAATCTTGTTGCCACTATTCTCTTCCTAGCCCCCTATTCATGTGCTGCTAAATGGTGCTTGAGGAGTCACACAGCTATGCTGACTGGATTCACAACAAATTTATGCTGGTTGACCTCAAGTGAGCCTTCACTAGGGCAGTTAGGTGGCACAGTGGAGAGAGTGCTGGGCCTGGAGTCAGGAAAACTCATCTTTCCGAGTTCAAATCTGGCCTCAGACACATCATAGCTGTGTGACCCTGAGCAATTCCCTTAACCCTGTTTGTCTCCGTTTCCTCATCTGTAAAATGAGCTGAAGAAGAAAATGGCAAAACTATTCCAGTATCTTTGCCAAGAGGACACCAAATGGGGTCACAAAGTAGTTGGATGTGACTGAACAACAACGGCGCCCTCACAACAAGGCAACCCTTTTATCCTTCTTGAACTGATTTCCTAGATCATTTGCCACCACAGCAAATGTTCCAAACATCTCTTCTTTCTCAGACTTTCCCAATGACTCCCTCCATCCCTCATGGCTGAGGATCTCACTTCATAATTTACTGAGGAAATAGAGGGTATTCAGCACAAATTCCCTCTTTTCTCTATCATCCCTTATTCTCTCTTCCTTTAACTCCAGTCTCTCATGAAAAGATAGTCCTTCTCCTTTGATTCGATCCTCTCCTGTCTCCTTGGGCAGATTGCTCCCATAATCAATGCCCCACCTTTTTTTTTTTTTTTGCAGGGCAATGAGGGCTAAGTGACTTGCCCAAGGTCACATAGCTAGTAAGTGTCAAGTGTCTGAGGCTGAATTTGAACTGAGGTCCTCCTGAATCCAGGGCTGGTGCTTTATCCAACCAGAGATCTTTTAACTGAAAAATCTGATGGACTCTTCTCAATCCTCAGCCCTTCTTTACCTGTCTGCAGATATTTTATGCTATTGACCATCCTCTCCTTCAGCATACTCCCTCATCTCTTGGCTCTTTTACCTGGATGACTACCTTTTTGGTCTCCTCTTCCTGACACTGTTTCTATTTCTGTCTCTATGCACCTCCTTTCCTCTATCTCCTCTCATCTCTACCTATCACTTCAGTCCCTACAATGCAGGTGGGGTGGTAGCCACCTTAGGGGCTTAGGAGCCCAGGGACCCCAGAGCTGAAGGGGGTGTCATTCTGGGGCTGTCAAAGAGAACACCTAGAAGGGATGCATTATTTCCTACAAACAAACAGGGAAACAGCATACTTTGTTGTTCCCTGATGGAGAAGTTGATGTAGGCCAGGCAGATGAAAAGAAAGGGAGCCAATATATTCACCTTTTATATCTTCACCTATCCCATCACTTCTCAGTTTACCAGCTCTTTAATAAGAAACCAAATGGAATATCCAGCCAGTTTCCTTGCTCCTTGGGAAATTTAATAGGGAATCTCTCAAATCCAGGGCTTAGCCTGGGGGAAAGAACAAAGGCTTGCTTCCCTCCATGTCTCCATGGGCCAAAGGCATTGTGATGAAGGGTTTCCACCAATGAGCCCTGTCCCAGCTCCAGGTCCTGTTTCATTCTTTTTTTTTTTTTAAGAGGCAATTGGGGTTAAGTGACTTGCCCAGAGTCACACAGCTAGCAAGTGTTAAGTGTCTGAGGGCCGGATTTGAACTCAGGTACTACTCCAGGGCTGGTGCTCTATCCACTGCGCCACCTAGCTGCCCCTCTGTTTCATTCTTATCGATCAACTAGTATTTATGAAGCATCTACTATATGCCAAGCACTGTGCGTAGGGCAACTGAGGACACAAGTACAAAGAATGAAGCAATGTCCTACTATGCAATGAGTTTACATTTTCATGGCTCTAGAGAGGAGGATAAGGCTAGGCCCTGAGTTAGGACAGGCTCAATATGGCTGACTTTCACTATGGCTTGATTGGCTGTCTGGAAAAGACAGGGATAGAGGCCCTCCCCAGAGCAAGCCCTATCTGTTCTCAGTATGATGAAATCACTGGGGCAGTATTGGGGGAGGCGCTTTAGACTTATGCCCCATTGTCTCTTGGAGGGGAAGCTCATCTTATTGCCAGTCTTTTCCTCTTGATCACCAAGGTTCTTTTCCATCCTTTTTTCCTTTTTCTTCTAAGCCTAGTCCTTAAGGGTCTGCTATCAACCATTAAGGATTGCCCCCCTGCTCACGTTGTTTGCTATTATACTCACCTTCCTCCCTAGCTCTTTTTCCCATGATGTGCACAGCGCACACTCCCACAGCACTAGCAGGTTTCCCTGTGTAGACCCGAGACACCTATGCCTGCCAATCACTCCTTAGGCACCTGCTAGCATTGGACAGCCATCCCAGCTTTGCCTACTTCCTCTATCCTATCTTCTGGCTTCACCAAGGGACATTTCTCTCTTGGGAGATTTTGCCCTGGAAGAAGGTCATTACTGCAAAGTTCCTTTTTCTCTCCCCCACTGTTGTGATTGTTTACACTCCACTTACTAATTAGAGACTATTAAGCTGGTGCTGAAATTCATCACTTTTCAAACACAACCCCACTGCAAGAAGAAGCTTATTGCCTAAGACAACATCTGTACATCTGCTTGGAGCAAGACATCATTCTCTTTCCTCAGCTGTAGTGGATGCAGCTCCAGGAGGGGGTCATACCTTTGCTCCTCTCCTTTCTTCATCTTCTCCCCTCTTCTTTGCTTCCCCTCCCTTTCCCTTTCCCCTCACCCATGAAGGAAAGAAGCAGGACTTCCTTCTGTTAGGGATCTGAAAAAAATGTGATTGGGTCTCCCAAAGAGGACAGACACCCTGAGTCTTTGGGATGGATAAGGTAAGGAGGAGCAGGTGAAGGGCTTAAATAAGGCCTGGTAGTAGCCAAGTCCAAATCTGTCTCTGCACCAAACTGATATCTAGGCAAAAGGCTGCAGAGTGGTGGTAGTGGTGGGTAAAGGGGTGTGAGAGGCAGATGCAGGTGGAGCAGCAAGTATGTGGGATGGGAATTATTTCTGGAAAAGAATCAAGGAGAGGTCATTAAGGAAAGGTGTGGGATAATTTGAAGGTTGGGGAATTAGAAATGAAGAGAAGAGAAAGAAGCATTGTTATAGTGGACTAGAGTGCTGGTAGGGGAGGAGCACTGGACCATTCTGGAGATTAGATGGGTCATTAGCCTACCATGAATGCAATACCAATAGATCTTTTTTCCCAAAGTTAAGAGCTTGGGTTTTTCATGTGAGTAAAACCTTCAGTTTTATTAAATTTGTAATGGTTTGAAAAAGGAAAAAAAGGTAACTGAGTTTGGAGTCAGAAGTCTCGGGTTCAAGTTCTCACTCTGTCACATATTATCACCAATATTACTTAACTTCTTTGACTTCCGATTTCTTCTCTGAAAAATAAGAGGGTGGACCAGGGGAAATACCTTTGAGTTACCTTCTATCTCAGATTCTATGAAACTTCAACTTAGCTGAGGGAGGAATAAAGGACCCAGAACTAGAGAGAAGGGACAAAGGGGGTAGAAGAGATTGTGGGATATTTAGAGACATTCTGAAAAGAGAAAGTGTGAAGCTTAAAGACAGATGTAGGCAGAAAGGAACAAAGAGCAGGGAGGTAGGGCAGTGAGAAAAGGAGGGATCCGGATAAAGGGACAGATGACAAACAATCAGTTGCACCCAGATGAGTAGGTCTGATTGCATCTGGTAGAAATCTCTTTAGCCTTTGGGGACCCTTGTGATGGAAAGCAAACACTGGCACTTGATGGAAACAAGCCATTGACATGGCAACTAAGAATGGAAATGCCTGGGTCCCTAACTGTTTCTTTTTTTAGTTGAACATACAAATGAGGAGGGACTAACCTCTGAGTATTTTTTCTTTGGCTTCTTTCAGCTGTCCCTTTCCTCAAACACTGTATAGGTAGATGCCCCTGCTCCTAGAGGAGGCAGGAGAGTATAGAACAAGGATCCATGCGGAAGGGTTGGCCTTGGAGAGGAGAAAGTCCACCTCTTCATCAGAAACTGGAGTAAAACAGAAGACTGGAGGTGTTGTAAGATGTGAAGAGGAGAAAAAGGGGAATCATGAATAGCAGCCTCAATATTCACAGTTAAGTATAAGGTGAGAAGTTTGAAGTTGAGAGGGTGGGAGGAAGAGGTGGTATAGGAGATTTGAGCATGAGAGAGTGGAATAGGTTTTTACATAGCACCTACTATGTGCCAGGCACTAAGTACTTTATAAACACTATTTATTGGATAGCAGATTATTCATTCATTCATTTATTTATTTTTGGATATTTTTTTGGTGGGGCAATGAAGGTTAAGTGATTTGACCAGGGTCACACAACTAGTAAGTGTCAAGTTTCTGAAACTGGATTTGAACTCAGGTCCTCCTGAATCCAGGATCGGTGCTTTATCCACTGTGCCACCTAGCTGCCCAGGATAGCAGATTTTTTAAAAAGGGAAGGTTTGGAACAGCTGCTGCAATGACTAAAAGAAGGAATCAATTAGAGAGAAGTAAAAGGACCTCCTTGCAGTGAGGCTCCACTGGGATCAGATAACATAACTCTGTAGTGGACCTAGTCAACAACTGGCAGTGAAACCAGTGATTTCTTCCAGCTTTGTTCAGCAACACATGCGTAGGAGGAGAGGAGGCAGATGGGAAGAAGCCAGGGCGGGGTTTGTAAAGGCAAGAGCAGGGATAGGACAAGGGAACAAGGCAGAGAATTGAGGCAAGTTGAATTGGTTCATTTAGAGGTATAGAATGGAAAGGGAGGAGAGTGTGTTTAGAGCAGGAATGGTGGCCTAGGAACATACTAAGAGGTGGGAGGATCAGAGGTCATTGAGAGAACAAGGAGTTAGGTATAAGAAAAAAGGAATGAGGAGATAAGTAAAAACTCTGAACCCAGGGGCAGTTAGGTGGTGCAGTGGATAAAGCACTGGTCCTGGATTCAGGAGGACCTGAATTCAAATTCAGCCTCAGACCACTTACTAGCTGTGTGACCCTGGGCGAGTCACTTAACCCTCATTGCTCCCCCCCAAAAAAAAACCAAAAAAAAAACCTGATCCCAGATATTATGTGGTTTTGGCATAGCAGCATCTCCCCTTCATGCCTGCAGATGTCTGAACCTCTCAAAAGCACAAGTCCTTTTGCTTTTCAGTGCAGCCAAAGCCAGATGTCATCTCAAGACTGAGATGACAGAGAGAGACATGGAGATCATTTTACATGGCCTCATGTTATTGGCAAAGTTGGGGGGCGGGGAAACCTGGACACCCAGGATCTGCACATGACCAGCCAATTGTTCCCTTTTTGTGCTGTTTATGCTAGAAAGAAGCATTCTTACCCTTCTCATTCTATACAATTAGGAGATAAAAGCATAGGAGGGAAAACTGTGACCCGGATATGTACAACTGGTGAATGGGCCAACTTAATTACAAGCCCAGCTTTCTCTCTATAACACCCAAGTGTTCTCTAGGCCCACCCAAGGAAGATAAAACACCTTTCCCCCCCGTAGATGGGGTGGGTTGTCAAATGGGTGCTGTTCTCACTGTGTAAACACATTTCTCCTCTGAACTGAAGTCCAGCAATCCATCCCAGGGGAGGAAAGAAGGGGAAAGAGAGATCAAAGGATCATGAGAATCATCGATTTAGAGATAGAAGGATATTAGAAGGCATTGAGTCCAAACTTTTCATTTCACAGATGAGGAACAGGCAAGTAGGTAACACAATGCCAAGTAGAAGCCCCTTTAATGCTGGGGAAGTACAAAGGTAGCAATGGTTGGCGAAAGGAGGTGCAGACTGGGGCCCTCTCTACTTCCCCCACTGTCCCTTCCCCATTCCATTTCTGCTGACATTTTAATCTGCCAACCACCAAAGTAACTAATCCCTCCTAATGGGATAAAAATCTTTGCCAATGTGCTTTATTTACATAACTGGCAGCAGGAGCTCTTCTCTCAAACAGCTTCCTGTACATTTGTAGGGAGAGGAAGGAGTGCTATTTAGGCCATAGGGGCATTGGACCACTCCAAAGGTATGGGGACCACTTAGATGGTGTGTAATGGAACTTAATACTCTGCCCTCTTGGGTCAGCTGTCCTGCCAAATAAAGTGTGTGTGTAGCGTGTGTGTCTAGGTGTCTAGATAATGTATATTCACATATATTAATCTCTTTTTTATGCAAAGTGATGGCAGGTTTTAAATCCTGAGAAATCACACTTGAAACGTTGCCAGCCACTGGGCCCTGGCTCCCATCACCACTGCCAAATGGACGAGCCTGTTAACAAGGGAGATAAATGAAGAGACCATCAAAGTAGATTTTAAATCCATTGATTTTACTTTCTGCCCTTTGGAGCTCGACTGTCTACCTCCCCCATCCACCTTCTACCCCATTTCATCTCTGCCATTTTTCTACTCTCTCTCCATGTTCCACTTTATTCCCTATCCTCCTCCCCATCCCCCATACGTTTTTATTTCTCAAAGTTGGAATTATTGATCTGAAAGGCAAAGGTTCATTTTATCATCCCTGATAGTTGACAATGGAGAGACTGGAAGCCTTACAGTGGGAGAATAGGGGAAGCAAGAGGGGAGGATGCTGGGAGCCTGGCACAGTGTAGACAGCACTGGGGCCACCTATGAGGGTAAGTTCACTAGCACCTTGAATACGGTTCAGCATTCTCTCCTGGAAGGCTCCATGTCTTCTCCAATCTTCCTCTACCACCGGCTGGCAGAGACATATGGCCTCATTTGGTGTGCTATGTCAGTGGGGAGGAGTTCTCCAGACTGGGATGATGAATACAGAGTAATTAGATGGGGCAAAAAAGAAGTCCCCTTTGGCTTGTGGGTGTGGGGCCTCTTTACACTGGTTTATACATTTTATCTTTTCCATTGGAGGTCCCTTAAAGAAAAAGTAACATCTGACACACAATGTTTAACTATAAATTCTGCTGCTTGTTGGAATGTGAGCTCCTTGAGAGCAAGGACTATCTTTTGCATTTCTTTTTATTCCTAAAATTTAGCACAGTGCCCAAAATATAGTAGGTGTGTAATAAATGTTTGTTGATTGACTGACTGTTGTATTGTGTAGAAAATTGAGATAATACACAGTCCCTGTCATCATTGAGTTTATCTTCTGGTAGTGTTATAGGATACACACAGACAATATGCAGTATTACAGAATGAGTATGTGGGAAAGGTATAAAACAAAGGGATGAGGTCTGAGAGAGAGAGAGAAGAGCATTACTGACTTTGGGATTAGGGAAGACTTCTTGGAGGTGGTGGTTTTCAGTCAAGCTTTTAAAAAAAGATGGGGAGGGGCAGCTAGGTGGCGCAGTGGATAAAGCACTGGCCTTGGATTCAGGAGGACCTGAGTTCAAATCCAGCCTCAGACACTTGACACTGGCTGTGTGACCCTGGGCAAGTCACTTAACCCTCATTGCCCCACAAAACAAAACAAAACAAAACAAAACAAACAAACAAACAAAAAAAACCAGATGGGGGCAGCTAGGTAGCACAGTGGATAAAGCACTGGCCCTGGATTCAGGAAGACCTGAGTTCAAATCTGGCCCTAGGCACTTGACACTTACTAGCTGTGTAACCCTGGACAAATCACTTAACCCTCATTGCCCCACAAAAAAACCCCAAACCCCAAAACAAACAAAAAATGGATGGACTACCTTCTGACAGGGAGGAGATGGATTCTAGATACAGAATAAGACATAAATTTTGGAACATGATGACTACAGAAATTTGTTTTATCTGACTGTATATTTTTTACAGTGTTTTCTTATTTAATTTCCCCAATGTGGTTGGGTAAGGAAGTAGGGGGGAGGAAGAGGGAGAAAAAAGTTTGTTAATAGAAAAAAAATGTTATTTAAAAAGATGAGTTTTAAAGGGGAAGATAGATTCCAGACATAGAGAACACTGTAAGCAGAGGTATGGAGAGAGGAAAACAGAGATGGACAGAGAGGTCACATGGCTGATGAGAGAAATTTGGAAAGGCAGGATGGCTTCAAACTAGTAAGAAGCTTAAATGCCAGGGGGCAGCTAGGTGGCACAGTGGATAAAGAACTGGCCCTGGATTCATGAGGACCTGAGTTCAAATCCAGCCTCAGACACTTGACACTTACTAGCTGTATGACCCTGGGCAAGTCACTTAACCCTCATTGCTTCAATCCCCCCCTCAAAAAAAAGAAGCTTAAATCCCAGTTTGTAGGATACTTGGTGAGAGGGAACTACTGAAAGTTTTTGAGTGTTAACACTTGAATGCCTTCTTTGATCCTGACCCAGAAATGAGAGGGCTCCAGAGACTGGGACAGAGTGAGATAATGGGACTTGTGGTGTCTACTCCATAAGGAGAAAGCCATGTAGGTGAGTAGTAAGGGATGGGGAAGAAAAGGTTAGGCTTCCTGAAATCAGGAACTGCAAAATAGAATGGCACCTGTGAGGCAGGATGACGACAACAAGGATGATGATGATGATGAGAATTCATATAGTGCTTTAAGGTTAGCAAAGTACTTTATATATATGATCCCATTTGGGTCTTACAACACCCCTGTGAAAGCGGATGCTACCATTATCTCCACTGTACAGGTGATAAATAGAGAATCCCACTCATATGGTCAAGTATATCCTCTTACCCACTTGGGGAGGCCTGTGTTTGATGCTTCAGTCCATAGAGATAGGTCACTGTCCATCACCCCTCTGTTAACTTATTGGTCAACGTTGGGGGTTTTCAATTTCAGTTAGGCAGCATTGTGGAGAGCACTGGGGCTGGAGTAAGAACTGAGTTCAAATCTTTCCTTGGACACTTAATAGCTGTGTGACACTGGGTAAATTCTGCCTGAATTTCCTCAACTGTAAAAAGGGGATAATAATAACACCTACCTTGCAGGGCTGTTGTGAGGATCAAGGGAGAAATTTGTAAAGTGCTTAGTACAGTGCTTAACACATACTAGGAACTTAATAAAAGCTGGTTTCTTTCCTTCCTCCCTTCCTCTCTTCTTCCCTCCCTCCCTCCATTTCTTCCTTCCTTCCCCCTCCCTCCTCCTTTCCCTCCTCCTTTCCTTCCTTCCTTCCTTCTTTACCTTTCTTGCTCCCTCATCTATCACCCCCAGCAGAGAAGCCTTGATGGTGGCAGCTCTCTGAAACAGTAATTACCCCAAATTCACTGACTATGTGGCTAATATCCCTTTCCCCACAACTATCACCACATGCTCTAGAACATAGAGAGGTTCTCAGGGCCAAGTCTTCGTAAAAGCAAGGTGAGCACTCATTCATCACAGATCATATGGGTGACCTAGTAGATAGAGCACTACACTTGAAGTTAGAGAGCCTAGAGTTCAAATCCTGCCTCACACATTTACTGGCTATGTGACCTTGGGGAAGTCACAACCTCTCTGCACTGTCGGACAACTCTCTAAGTTACATAAAAGGTCTTAATCTGAATTGGAAAAGGAAGTATCTCAAAGGGAACTTACACTCACATTATCATGCATCTGGTTAAAAAAAAAAGACAATCTAAATGCTAGCTCTTGTTATAAAGGTGAGTCCTCAGAAGAGAGAAGAAAAATATTTGGGGTTAGTGACCAGAGGGGATAGATCACATGATCTCAGTTGAAAGAACAATCTGGTCCATACCACACTAAGAATCCTCCCTACACCATCCTCAGAAAGTGGTCACCAAGACCTTGAAGACTTCAGGTGACAGGAAATACAATCTGTCCCAAGGCACCCCATTCTAATTTTGGATGGCTCACTGGATGTGATTTCCACTTATGTTACCTAAATCTTCCTCTCTGCTACTTCTAGTTATTATTTCTAATACTTCCCTCTGGTGTCAAGCCAAAACCTTCCAGGAGAGGACAAGTAGAATCAAGCACCCCCCTCTTTTATGAGCCTGTCCTGTCTCTGCCTCCTAGCCTGTGCTCTGTCTCTTCCACACCACCTCTGCCTTCGTCTACTCCTACAGAAAGAACAGGGGACACTCTTCATTTCCCTCACCATGAAAAGCTCAGCCTCCTGATGAACTATCTCCCTAGCTTATCACTTCAAATTTATTTGGAGTTCTCTCACTGGGGTAGGCTGAGAAAGCCCTTTAAAGAGAAAAAACAACAAATGGAGAGTGAAAAATCATTCTTTTGCCAACAAAGGGAATTCTTCGAAGGAGCTAAGGTTATAAGGGACTGAGTCTAGGATTGGTAGGAAAGGAAATAAATTAAAAACAGCAACATGAGAGAGAAACAAGAAAGAAAGAGATAGAAAGACAGAGACAGAGAGACAAAGAGAGACAGAGACAGAAGAAGGGAGAGAGAGACAGATACAGAGAGAGACAGAATGAGACAAAGATACACAGGGAGAGGGCAGCTAGGTGGTACAGTGGATAGAGCACTGGCCTTGGAGTCAGGAGGACTTGAGTTCAGATCAGGCCTCAGACACTTGACACTTACTAGCTGTATGACCCTGGGCAAGTCACTTAATCCCAATTGTCTCACCAAAAAATAAAATAAAATTTAAAAAAAGATGATTTGGTCTTGTCCCCTCTGTCTTTGAGACAGAGGAGCTTGAAAGGACTACCTTAAAAATACCTGTATGTGTATTATGTCACAGAACACCATAGGATAAGTTGGAGCGTGGGTAATCGACAGAGAGAGATAGAGACAGAGGCATAAAGACAGATAGGAAAAGAGAGAGAGAGAGAGAGAGAGACAGAGAGAGAGAGAGAGAGAGAGAGAGAGAGAGAGAGAGAGAGAGAGAGAGAGAGAGATGGAGACATACCAAAAGACAGAGACAGATGTCATGGTTGGGTTGGATTGCCAGGCTTGAGAGAAAATTCTATCCTGCCTCAGTTTTCATTTTTTTTTCTTTTTTATTATGACCTTGACAACCACCAACAAACACACAAATATTTCAATAAAGAACAAAAATGGAGGACTGTAAATGAACCTGTGAACTTCTGTTATATTTAACTCCTGTTAAATTTAATATTTATTATTGAAATCAAACAGGGTAGCAGCAATATTTCTCAGTTTGTGTTCCCTTCTGAATTTCTTTTTGTTTCCTTCTATGTATTTTTAATGTTTCATTGACACAATATCTCTTTTTTCATCTCTATTATTATTACCCTCTAACTTATCCCACCTCCAATTCCTCATAACTAATTTAAATTAAGAAAAACTAATCAACATGTTGACTATGTCTGAGAATATATCTCATTATGTATCTCTAATCCATCACCGTTCTGCTTGGTCATTATGTTGTTCAGAGTTCTGAAGCCTTCCAAAGTTGTTGGGTTTGTTTTTTTGTTTTGTTTTTGTATTTTTGTAAGGCAATTGGGGTTAAGTGACTTGCCCAGGGTCACACAGCTAGTAAGTGTCAAGTGTCTGAGGCCGGATTTAAACTCAGGTACTCCTGAATCCAGGGCCAGTGATCTATCCACTGCACCACCTAGCTGCCCCTCAAAGTTGTTTTGCTTTAAGATTACAGTGGTATTAAAATGATTTCTCCCCCATCCTGCCAAGTTTCTGCTCACTTCATTCTGCATCAGTTTATGTCTTAGTTTCTCTGAATTCTTTATATTTGTTTCTGATGATACAATAATATTCTTTTATATATTATGATACAGTTTAACCTGCCATTTGCTGATGAGCATCTATTTTGTTTCCAGTTCTTTGGAACAACAAAAAAAGCAATGCTGTAAATAAATATTCACTTTCTTCCTGGCTTTGACCTTATTATAATATATTTCTAGTAGTGGCCTGCCTCATATTTCTTTATGGTCAAATGGGGGCTTCAGCATCAATCATAGTTCTTTGAGGATAGGACATGTGTCTTTGTATCTTCAGTACATTGTTCATAGTAGATGCTTAACAAATGTTGTCTAAAGAATTGATAAAGGTCAGGAGATCTGTTTTTAGTCCTGGTTGTAACATTACCTAACTGTATAACTTTGGACAAGTCACTTTCCCTTGATGGGCTTTGGTTTCCTCTATAAGATGAAAAGGTTGAATCAGGTTATCCTCAAGGTAACTCCAAGGCCTATGATTCTTTGTGTAGTGACAAGAGAGCCAGATTTAGAAACCAGAGGACCCGATGTCAAATTCTGGTACTGTCACTTACTCATTTATAAAATAGGATTCAGTTTAGTTTACTAAATCATATGACAGGATTTTTTGTTTGTTTGTTTGTTTGTTTTTGGTGAGGCAATTAGGGTTAAGTGACTTGCCCAGGGTCACACAGCTAGTAAGTGTCAAGTGTCTGAGGCCGGATTTGAACTCAGGTCCTCCTGGATCCAGTGCTGGTGCTCTATCTGCTGTGCCACCTAGCTACCCCTAGATAGAATTCTTAGCTGTAAAATGAGAGGGATTCTTAACCTAGTGTCCATGGACCACTTTGGGGGAGGGGGTCTATAAATACATTAATTTTTTAAAAAAATGTTTTTATTGATAAATTTCTTCCTTTCTTTTTCTTTTTAATTTTTACGGGGCAAGGAGGGTTAAGTCACTTGCCCAGGGTCACACAGCTAGGCAGAGTCAAGTGCCTGAGGCCAGATTTGAACTCAGGTCCTCCTGAATCCAGGGCTGGTGCTTTATCCACTGTGCCACTTAGCTACCCCCTATTAATACATTTCTGAAGATCCATTCATGACCCTGACTGGGGAAAAAATGACACCTTTATTTTCACACACTTTTGGTTCTTTTTGTAATCCTATTTTTTTGCATCTAAAAATATTATTCTAAGAAGGGATCCATTGACTCTACCAGCCTGCTCAAAACCTTTAAGACACAAAAAAAGTTTGGAACCCTGGGATTACATGGCATCTGTATTCCTTTCCATCTCTCAATCCTATGATCCAACCTAGGATAGCCATTTCTATAATGCTAAATGGATATATTCAATTCTCTCCAAACATTTATTAGGTACCTGTTCTATACAAGGCACTGAGCCTGACATTGAGATACCAAGACAAAAATTAAATGCTCACTGGTTTCGAGAAGCTTACATTCTTTGGGATTGGGTGTGTGTGCTACACCATGTGATCAAGTAATTAAATCCAAAATAATTTAGCATATAAATGAAATATATTTTGGGTATAAAGGATAGTAGCATGGTTGCTGTTGTTCATTTGTTTCAGTTGTGTTGGACCCTTTGTGACCCCATTTGAGGTTTTCTGAGCAAAGACACTGGAGTGGTTTGCTATTTCTTTCTCCAGCTCATTTTACAGATGAGGAAACTGAGACAAATAGGGTTAAGTGACTTGCCCAGGGTCAACACAGCTAATAAGTGTCTGAGGCCAGATTTGAACACAGGAAGATGAGTTCCAGATTCCAGGCCTGGCACAATATCTATTGTGCCACCTAGCTGCCTATAGCATGGTCAGTGCAATGAAAAGATGGTGTTTCTGGATCCAAAGGAATTGAGCTCACATTTGGCTTTGCTGCAAACTGTTACCTGTGTGACCTTAGATAATTACTTGCCTTCTCTGTGGTCTCTAGGATACCTTCAAGCTCTCTAAATCTATGAGGACTAAGGAGGTTGCTGAGTTATAATTATCATCTGCTCACTGTCCCCATATTGCAATACTAGATTGTGTCTCTAAGTCTAACTGGACGCCACCTGAGTTGGAGATGGAGAAGGCTACAGAGGAAGAGACTGAAATACCCTACACCCAGTTCCCCTGATAATTACTCAAACCACTGATATTTTCCTAGGCTTCCAGTCATGCCACACGAAGGCACAAGACTCCTCAGCTCCCCAAAGTCCACTGAGTAGGCTGTTGTTGCTTGACCAATCTCCAACTACTAGGGAAGTTGAGATGACTGGGCCTACCTCCCTGGTGGCAGCTACATGCTCCACAGACCCTTCCTTCCTTCTTCATCCTTCCCCACCTAATGTTAAAAAGAAGGCAGTATGGGGCAGCTAGGTGGTGCAGTGGATAGAGCACCGGCCCTGGAGTCAGGAGGACCTGAGTTCAAATCCGACCTCAGACACTTAACACTTACTAGCTGTGTGACCTTGGGCAAGTCACTTAACCCCAATTGCCTCACCAAAAAAAAAAAAAAAAAAAAGAAGGCAGTACATCAGTATCTTCCCCTCTTCTCTGTACCCGTCTACTGTAACTCCTTCCAAAGAAGAGAAACCTGGGCAGTGAGTGAGGGACAGTAGAGGAAGAGAGAAGGGAGAAAGAGGGGAGGCAAGGCCTTAAATGCCAGGCTAAGATGTTTGTGTTTTGTCTTGTATATAATGAGAAGCCACTAACTTTTTAGCAGGTGAATTAGACCTGAGTCTTAGGAAGATTATTCTGGTAGCTGTGTGAAGAAAGAGTCAGAGTGACCATGGAAACAATGAAACTGTTTTAGTCATACTAGTAATAATAACAATAATAAACAGCATTTTGGAACATTTTAAGGCTTGCAAAGAACTTTATACACATTATCTCATTCAATCCTCACAATAGACCAATGAAATGGGAGCTATTATCCCATTTGAGAGAGATGAGGAAACTGAAGTTGCTCAAAGTTAAGGGACTCATCCACAGTTCCATAGCCTGGATCTGAATTCAGACTTCCCTGTCTCCAAGGCCAACATTCTGGTTCCAAGGTTCTGAACCTGTTTTAGTAGAAGTATTATGGTTGCTAATGGAAATGTGGTAGAACTCTCAAAAGAAATAGAGATGTCTGGAGGAACGGCAAGTTTAAGGAAGAAGATAATGAGTTCCATTTTAGACATGTTGAATTTCAGATGTCTCTGTCACATCAAAGAAGAGATAGCCTGCAGGGAGTTCATGATGCATGACTAGATTTCAATGGAAAGATTAGGGCCAGATATATAGATTTATGAGTCATCTTTGGAGAGATGCTATTTGAACCCATCAAAGCTCTAAGAGAGCTTATCTATTCAAAATAGCAAATAATTCCAAAGTTGCTTAAATTGGGCATGCATTATTATGACTTGTGAGTGTATGTGTGAGACATTAACCTTTCTGATTTTACTTTTATTTTATTTTTTCATTCTATTTGGGTTCAAAGTTCAAGAAGTTTTGTGTTCAAAGCCCTTTTCTGACACATGCGGATTGTATGACCATGGGCAAGTCACTTAACCTCTAAGTGTTCCAGAGCAATTGAAGACTATAAATTACACAAGAAGTTTATGAAGAAGCAGGGGGGAAAGATCATAAATAAAAAAAAACAACCTACCATGAACTCGATTCAATTAAACAAACATTTATCAAATGCCTAATATGTGCTAGATAGTGGAAAGACAAAAAAATTAAGTCTTTGCCTTCAAGGAAATATGAGTTCCTCTGTTTGACATCTGAAGACCTTTCCAATCTGGCTCTAACCAACCTACCTTTGCTAGCATACTGTATGCTATTTTTCTTCATACTTTCTCAGCAAACCTGAGATCTGCTGCCCATTTCCACATCCCATCGCCTACCTTCGTACCTTTGCACAGGCTGTATTCCATGCCTGTACCTCTCCTCACTGCCACTTCATAGAATCTCCATCTTTCCTCAAAATTCCACTCAAGAGGATGAATGACAGGTCCACGAATCCCAACTTGTGACCTATGTGCAAGGCCTATTCTAATTTTCAAAGTTGCTAGTCTCATCCACAATCTTTATCTTTGCTTCCACTAATAAAATGCATGTTCCTTAAGAGTAGAAACTGATTTTTCATTTTTTCATCTTCAGAGTCTTGCACAGCACCTGGTACATAGTAGGCATCTAATAAATGCTTGTTAAGTGAATGAATTCTACTTCTGGCAACCAACATGTCAACAGAGACATTAATACAAGATATATACAAATAGTAAATACAAAGTCATTTGGGGGTAGGAGGAAAAAAATAACAACTAGAGGGGTTCAGGGAAGCCTTGAGTTGAGGTATGATTGGAGCTAGATAGTTTAAGAGGCAGCTAGGATGCACAGCAGATAGAACACCAGGTCTGGGGTCAGGAACACTCATCTTCCTGAGTTCAAAAATAGCCTCAGACATTTCATAGCTGTATGACCCTGGGCAAGTCACTTAACCCTGTTTGCTTCATTTTCCTCACCTGAAAAATAATGAGCTGGAGAAGCAAATGGCAAACCACTCCAGTATCCTTGTCATGAAAACCCCCAGATGTGGTCTTAAAGATTTGAACATGACTGAAAAACTACTTAACGACAAAAAAGTCTATGGGGCAGATGTAATTAGGGAGAACAGTCCAGGAATAGCCTGGACAAAGGCATGGAGGTAGGAAATGAAGTATGGGAACAGGAAATAAGTCAATTTGGCCAGAAGATACAGGGTATGAAGGGGAAAAGGTATGAAGTGAGACCACTGTTGAGAGGGAGGAAGGAGGGAGAAATGTGGGTGGCTGAAGGAAAGAAGAGAAGTTTTGGAATAGACACTATGAGATATATGCAAGCAGGGAAGAGTAAAAAGTTAAGTGATAGTTCACTATATGCCTCTCTTTAGGAGATCTTGGTCAAATAGCTGTTCACTTGGGTATCATTCATTATCAGGGGCTTCTGAAGAAAAGGAATTTGTGTGACATAGTAGAAGAAACATGATTAGGAATCAGACCAGGGCTAGAGTCCCTACTACGTATGCCATTTACTCTCTGTATGATTGTGGGCCTCAGTTTCCTTCTCTGTAAAATGCGGATAATAATAATATCCACCATGCCCACCTCATAGGACTCTAATAATGTAATATGAAAATGCGTTGTAAACTATAAAGTACCACACACACACACAAATGAAAGTGTTAAGGTTTTTTATTATTGTTGTGATTAATAAGTAGCTGGGACCCAAGCCAACTCCATCCTCACCTATTTGCTTCTATCCCCTTCTGCTTCTCCAGGCTGCAGTCCCTTTCCTCCCCATCTGTGTATGTGTTGGGGTGAGGGGAGTGAGAAATAAAGAGCTGATTCAGCAGCTCCCCTTAATGTCTTTAAGACATTACAGTCTTTAAGACCTCCTCACCTTCTCCCCTCTTGCCCCACCCTCAGGCCATAGCTTTGAAGGATCATTTGCTTTTACCTTATTCATTCCTTTCTTATCCTCAATTTGATTCTTCCAAGGAATGAACCCAGACTGTGCATTTCCCTGGCTTGAGACCCAGACTGTGCATTTCCCTGGCTCAAAGTACTTGGACTTGGCCAAAGAGCTCAAGGAAGGACCAGCTATGAGCAAGCTGGATTTTCCCTGGAAGATGGTTGGATGAGCACATGAGCACTACAGATCAGGTCAGCATTTCTAACTTGCCTATTAATACTTCAAGCATGATGGACTACAGACATCTCAAATGCAACATTCCAAGACTGAATGTATCATCTTTTCCTCTAAATCGATCCCTCTTCCAAACTTCCCAAAATCTGTTGAAATCACAAATTATCTTTCCAGTTCAGAGAAGGCTGGACTTGAAATTAGGAAGGCCTAATTTCAAGTCTATCCTGACATTTCCTAGTTGTGTGACAACTTGTGTGGGCAAGTCACTTAACTTCCTGTCAGCCTGGTTTCCTCATCTATAAAAAAGGTATAATAATAGCACCTATCTCTCAAGGATGTTTTGAGGACCAAAAGTTAAAAAGTGCTTTGAAAACCTTAGAGCACTATAAAATGATATTATCATTATTATTCCAGACACAAAAGTTCGCAACCTTGGCATTATCATTTACTTCTTTTTTTTTGTGGGGCAATGAGGGTTAAGTGACTTGCCCAGGATCATACAGCTAGTGCCAAGTGTCTGGGGATGGATTTGAACTCAGGTCCTCCTGAATTCAGGGCCGGTGCTTTATTCACTGTACCACCTAGCTGCCCCACCATTTACTTCTTACTCTCCCTTACACCACACATCTAATCTGTTGTTAATTCTTCAGTCCAGCTCCACAATCTCTTACATCCATCCCCTTTTCTCTACTTACACAGCCACCATCCTATTTAATCCCCTCATCACCTCTCACTTGGGCTACTTCAATAGCTTCCTAATTGGTCTCCCTTTCCTTCTCCAATCCATTTTTATAAAGTGCCCACCTGATCCTACTCAATAAACTTCAATGGCTCCTTATTCCCTCTAGAGAAACCCTCTATCCAGTGTTTAAAACCTCTAGTATAGCCCCAAACTACTTTTCCAACATTTTTATACATAACTCCCATTGTTCCACTATACAATCCTGCCAAATTGACCTTCTTGTTCCTTATATGTGAAACTCCATTTCCCATCTCCACTCCTTTGCATTGGCCTGGTCTCATGCCTGGAATGTACTCCCACCTCAACTCTACCTCTCACTCTCAGAATCCCTTGTATCTTTAAAGCTCTGCTCATGAAAGCCTTTCCTCAATTCTCATCTCCTGACTCCAGGCATTTTCACTGTCTGTTTCCCATGCATGGAGTTCTCTCCCTCTTCATCTCCATATCTTCTGACTTCCTTCAAGTTCTTCCTAAAATCCTACTTACTACAAGAGGCTTCCATTGATCCCCCTTAATGTCAGTGCCTTCCCTCTGTTGCTTCCTTCCAATTAATCCTATATCTAGCTTGTTTGTATGTAATTATTGGTATATTGTATCTACCATTAGATTGTGAGCTTCTTGGGTACAGGGGCTATCTTTTGTCTTTCTTTATACCTCTGGCACTTGGCACAGTGCTTGACTGAAAGTAGGCCCTTACAATAAAGCTGTGCATACCCTTTGACCCAGCAATACCACTTTTAGATTTTTCCCAAAGAAATCATGGAAAGGGGAAAGGGACCCACATGTACAAAAATATTTATAGCTGCTCTTTACGTGGTAGCAAGGAATTGGAAGTTGAGGGGGTGCCCATCAATTGGGGAATGGCTGGACAAGTTGTGGTATATGAATACAATGGAATACTATTGTGCTGTAAGAAATGATGAGCAGGAGGAGTTCAGAGAAACCTGGAGGGTCTTACGTGAGCTGATGATGAGTGAGATGAGCAGAACCAGAAGAACATTGTACACAGTATCATCAACATTGAGTGTTGACCTACTGTGATGGACTATATTCTTCTCACCAATGCAATGGTACAGAAGAGTTCCAGGGAACTCATGATAGAAGAGGATCTCCAAATCCAAAAAAAAAAAAAAAAAGAACTGTGGAGTATAGATGCTGAATGAACCATACTATTTCTTCTGTTTTTGGTGCTGTTGTTTTTTTTCTATTTTGAGGTTTTTCATCATTGCTCTGATTTTTTTCTCTTATAACAGGACTAATGCAGAAATAGGATTAATGTTATTATGTGTATATGTATATGTATATGTATATAGATATATAGATATAACCTATATCAGATTACCTGCTGTCTAGGGAAGGGGGGAGGGAGAAAAATTTGAAATTGTAAAGTTTGTATAAACAAAAGTTGAGAACTATCTTTACATGTAACGGAAAAAATAAAATACCTTATATGTAAAAAAAAAAAAAAAGAAAGTAGGCCCTTAGACTGATTTGATTCTCCCACTGCTCATGCCGTCACCTCCCAAATTCACTCTGTTATTAATTTTTACATACTCTGTATATTTAGGCACATATGATTTCTCCAACAGAAAGTAAGCTCCTGGAGAGCATTTGGCATTTTTGTCTTTGTATCCTTAGTACCCTGCATGGTACCCAGTACACAGTAGGTCTTCAGTTGTTGACTGATGGCTTGACCATGCCCTGCTGACACTTTCCCCAACGGGAGGTGGTGAAACAATAGCATTGTCAAGTAGTGTAGATTCCAGGGTCAGAGGAGGTGTGTGTGAGCATAGTGAGGTGGCCAACTCTGGTGGAAGGAGATAAAGCTATAAATTAGAAAATTTTCTACCTGGAGTAAGTACCACAAACTATAACTAGGGCACTACAGACCTCCAGTTGAGTAGAGGGCCAGAGCAACACTGAGGTATGGGTTAGGACAGAGCTAAACATCAAAGGATATTTGCTTAGGGCCTCTGCTGGGGAGGACATGATGGAAACCAAACAGGCCACTTGATGGATTTCTCTCTTAACTAATTCTTCTCGCTAAGTGCTAAGATACTCAGTTATGTTATTTCTATACTTCAATGCTTCTGGCAGCATCTTGCACCCTTGGGCAAAGCCCTGGTCACTCCATCCTAGTTATTGCTCTGGAGGGAGATGTTGATAGATCTTATATGAAATTAGACAAAATCCACAAGCTCAAGGGCCCCAGAGGGCAGCGAGATGCCATGAAATATTCTTAGGATGACTAGGAACCACTTAGCCGGCCAGAGGTCCTGACTCATATTTGCTGCTGAGCAAATACCCCAATGGCCAGGCTCAAGAACCAACTGTTCTGGGGTTTTGTTCTGACATCAGAAAGATAGTGCCCCAGGTGGGATCAGAGGCCCAGACAGTCTCATGATCAGAAGCTGGCTTGTGTCTAGCTATGGATTCCTGAGGTCTCCTGGATACTAAATCTCCCATCTCTGGGATTTAGCTCTTTGTCCCAGAGGATGTTTGAAAGGATTTGAAAACCGACTGAATGTACTGAAAGGTTCAGAAGACATCCAGAAACATTTTCCTATTTTTTCCACCTTTGCAGCACAGTAGAAAAAGTACTAGATATGAGGACAAAGGACTTGGGTTCAAATCTTGGCTTTGCTCTTTACTATACCTGAAGTTGAAAAAGTCTCCTTACTTCTCCAGGCTTCCGTTTCCTTTTCATTAAAATGAAAGGATTGAGGGGCAGCTAAACGGCACAGTGGATAGAGCACTGGCCCTGGAGTCAGGAGTACTTGAGTTCAAATCCAGCCTCAGACACTTAACACTCACTAGTTGTGTGACCCTGGGCAAGTCACTTAATCACAATTGCCTCACTAAAACAAACAAACAAAAATATGAAAGGATTGGACTAGATTATGTCTAAGGTTCCTTTCAGTTCTAAATCTATGATCCTCTTACCCTGAGCCTATGACCATACTGCTCTAGAGAAGCATCCTGGGGTATTAGAACATTAAATGGGCAGTAAGGAGATGTGAATTTCAATTCCACTACTGTCACTAACTTGTATTTTCCCTTTTTGAGTTAGTTTTCCCATCTGTGAAAGTGGGGTAGGGCCAAATAATCTCCTCTTAATTCTAATATGGCATGAATAGGGAAAGGTGGGCACGCTCCTGTTGTAGCAGGATAAATGATACATCTGGAGGATCTTTTGATACTGCCCTATTCATTCCTTTCCTGCCCTTATTTGTATTCTTCCAAGGAATGGGTCCCAAATCCAAAAGGCTTGAGCCCCAGACTGTACATTTCCCTAGCTGAAAGTACTTGGGCTTGGCCAAGTAACTCAAGGACCAACCTGGACTTTCCAGTTTGTCCTTATCTTCTGACAGCATGACTCCTCTATCTTCATATCCTCCTACTTAGGTCACAAACAGAGTGAACACTGAACATGGGGCTCTCCAGGTTGGAGGTTGTGAAGATAAGCTGGAGGTCAGGGAGAGTCTCTGACTGACCCAAGCAGGTGGGAACAGTGCCAGTACAGACTCCCTGCTACCTAGAGCCTCCCTCCATCAGGATGCTTCTGGAAATCTCACCCTTGTTTGGGGCCCAGCGTCGCCAGGGCACTCATACAGGAGTGGAGGGAGGCCTGCTGTTCTTCCTTGAGACCAGGCAACAAACCTCAATCTCTCGGGCTCAGAAACTCCCAGTGTTTCATACCCCAGCTTCTAACTCCTTCTTGTATAATGTCAATCTTTTAAAATAGCCAGTTAGCAAAGCTATGGCTTCCTTTACTGCATACTCACTCTGCAAAGGGAAGAAAAAAAATATCACATTCCTAAACCTTTCCACCAATCAGTGATGGAGTTATAATTACAAGGAGAAGTTGTGGGCTTGGGGAAGTGTCTGCTACACCTTGGCTGAGAGGCAGCTGTGTGTCTGAGACCTGGAAAAAAGAGAGATCCATTGATCTCTGGGTGCAGCAAAGGAAGGGTGAGGGGAGTCACAATGCTCAGAAATACAGCCGTCCCAGCTCTCCTGAGGGCATGTCCTCTGCATAGAGCAAATACTGAGGTCAGGGAACAGCTCCTCTTCCTCCTCTTCCTCCATTTCTCCCTTTCTAGGGCCCAGCACAATCTGTCTGCATCTAGCTGGGAGATTCAGCTTGGCGGATGGCACCATTAAGGACCTTCTGCATACTGACAGGCAGATGACATAAAGGATAGAAGAGACAGTCCTGCTCTGGAGACTTCTGACTCTGTCCCTGCCTTCTGAAAGGTGCTCCCAGGGTAACAGTGGAGACATGGTCCTTGCATTTGCTCATCTTCCCTTCCCCTGGATCCAACAGCACTATTGGCTTGGAAGCAAACAGGGTCACAACACACATGAACACATGCACATATGTGTATAATACATATAAATATGTATGCATACATATGCATAACTATAGTTTATATATAATTGATCAGTGGTCTTCTTCAAGAATGAAGGACGAACAACAGTTGATTGTATGTATATATGATACATCACATGGCATTTGATGCACCTCTATCAATCTCTATCCAGATTTGCCCAACGGATGGGTCCAGTTCCTTGGCAGAATGAAAGGTTGTGACCAGGCAAGGAAACCTTCCATAGAGAGTGGGAGACACTTACCACAGAGTTGAACTCCCATTGTAACATCCTGCCCAGTGGGAGCCTTCCATTTATTGGCATTAATCAGGCTGGGGAAACAGCTGGAAGTAGTGACTCTGTCCCCTAATGACAGCGTGATATTCAGTAATCAGCCTGGGGGTGGGGGTGATGACAATGATTTCTCTCCATTTCTGGTCTTTTTGTCTGATTGACAAAGAAAGGTCTGCTCAGGCTCTCTTGTTCTTTTCCCTCTCTGGTTCTCTGGTTTTCTCTTGCTCTCCATCCTCCCATCAAGCAGAGATGATGATGCATAAATTAATTAAGAGGGAAAAGTCTCAGAGGGTGGTGCTGTAGTCAGCTTCCTACAATCTACTTCCTCTTCTCTCTTTTCTTCTTCTCTCCAACCCACTCTAGCCCCAGCACACACACACATGCATACACAGGTATGAGGAAGAGAGAGGTAGCACCCCAGGGAGGCAGTGGTACAGAGGGGATAGAGGTGGGTAAGAAAGAATACACCAAGTTTTCCCTTGATGTTCTCTGAAAAGGGGGGTGGAAGGGAAGAGGGAACTATTAAAAGACCCAGGAACTATTAGACCACAGGAGATAGGCTCAAGTCCAAGGTGAAAATGGATATGAGGAAGGGGTAAAGAAGAGGATTGAGCTACTTGGGAGAAAAGAAGGCTTGGGGGGAGGGCAAGATTTATGATTCAAAATGGGTGCCTAGTCCATAAATGGCCAACTAGTCATTCTCTGTCTCCTCAGAAGATACCATTTGAAGAAACTGGCTCAAGCTGTAGTAAAAGACACTGAAGTTGGAGCAGGAATTGGGGTAACCTACAGAAAGACGGAGGTTGGCAAAATACTTGAGTAGGAGAATGCAGAATATTTCACTTCCTATGGGCAGCCTTGCCATCTGAATGTCATTAAGCACTTTATATGATTATAGGACTGGAGCTAAAAGGGACCTGAGAGACCTTCCAGTGTTATCCTTTCATATTACAGATCAAGAAGCTGAGCGAGGTCTGGAGATGTTAACTGACTTGCCAAAGGTGACAAAGGTAGTACATAGCAAAGACCCCAAATCCACACAACTCCCATGCCTATTCCTGAATACACAATTTTCCTGATTTAGGAAAATCAAGGCCTTGCAAAGGGGGGAAGGAATGGGTTATTGTAATGATAGACAGATGGCTACATAAATAGATAGATGGATGGGTAAATGGACGGCTAGTTGGATGGATGGATGGATGGGTGGGTGGATGGATGGACAGATAGATAATGTATTAATAAATATGACAGAGAAAACATTTATTAAGAATTTATTATGTGTAAAAATTGTGGGGGGCAGGGTACAAAGACAACCAAACAAGAGAGTTCCTCCTCTGAGGGAACTTGCATTCTAGTAGGGGAACACAACACATAATGGAGATCTAGAAGAGGGACAGGGAGAGGGAGCATGAGGTGGAAATGGCCAGGAAGTGGCATGAAGGTTCTGGGAAATAAAGGTCACCTGTCAGAACTCAAGGTCCCAGGGTCAGAATTCAACATATAAAGGAGATTTAAAAGGTGAGAGTAGGAGTATGAGCTCAGTGGCATGGTGGGACCTGGTTCCTGACAAGATATGGCAAAAATTCCCCCCTCAGAGCTAGGTGATTCAGATTCAGAATCCAAGGTTTCAACTGGGGGTTGGGGAGGATGGGAATGAGGGTCACAGTGGTAAAAATAATGACAACATTTTTATATCTATTTATGATTTACAAAGCTCTTTCCTCTTTTGCTTTTGGGATATTACAATCCCAAGGTTGCTGCCTTTAAACTAATAACCCGGTTATTAGTGGAAGGCTATTGGGTTGTCTTGCTCCCTGCCTGGTGAGCTTGGGAAGGAGGAGGAATGGTGACAAGGGAGGGGCCCTTAAATCTCCAAATCCCTCCAAACCCATCTGCCTCTGTCCAATCCCTGAACCCTCTGCCCTGATCCTGGCCAAATGTCAGGACAAGGGTGAAGGCCAGGCATGAAGAGCCAACCCTTCCCTCCAATGGTCAGTAAAGGGAAAAAAAATAATAAATTAATTCATTAAGTAGCTCCCTTGGCAAACACAGCTTCTGGGATAATTAAAAATCCTTGGCAGCAAATGGCAGTTTAATGGGGATGTTTGTTCTGAAATGACACCTGCACCATCTGCTCCTGCTGTGGCCTGGGAGGCAGAAGAATGGGGGGAGGGGAGATGCCCATGGGGAAACGTACCATGGAGAAACTCCAAAGTGGGGAGAGGGGGAGGAGAGGAAAGGCTTTTTACCTGTGGGGAGGAGCAAGGGGGCTTAAGCTAGAAAAAGGGACAGTCTTTGGAATGAGGGAAGGGCAAACAGGATGGTGAAGAGTTTCTAGTTCACGCCTGGGGTGGGGGGATGGAGGAGATGAATGAATGAATGAATGAATGAATGAATGAATGAATGAATGAATGAAAACACATATATTAAGCTCTTACTGCATACAAAACACAGTTCTGGGTTGGATTATCAGCATTCCTTCTGACACCAACTCAGAGTCCATGATGCTGCAGGAATTGGGGTAGGGAGTAGGAGGGGAGCCAGGCCTTAGGACAGGACACCATAGCAAAATAAGACCCTAGAGATGGTGGGAGGAGGCCAGGTGATGTTCAGAGTCAAGTCATGTGGTCTAGAGAGTAGAGTGCTGGACTTAGCGTCAGAAAGACTTAAATCTTCTCTCAATACTTTTTGGCTGTGTGACTGGCGGCAGGTCACTTAATCTCTCCTAGCCTCAGTTTCTTCTGTAAAATTGGGATCATAGCATCTACCTCACAGGATTGTTGTGAAGATAAAATATAAAGTACTACATATTATTCTTATTTTCCTGGTGCCATCACCGTGGGGCCTCCACTGTGGCCATTGTCTCTATGTTCCTTGGGCCTTGGCCTGACACCTTGGGCTCTAATAGATGAGCTTGCCCAGGACCAGATCTCCATGCCAGCTCCATAAACGCCACCTCAGATGGGTTAATGGAACGATGGGTGCTTGTTCTAGAGAACAGAAGGTTTGAAGGGTGTTGGAGGGGAAAAGTTACTTTCAAATCGCTGAAGGGCTGTCACGTGCAAGCCTTGTTCAGATGGTCCCAAAAGACAGAACTAGGAGCAGTGGGTAGAAGGTTCAGAGAGGCAGGTTTTGCCTCTATGTGAAGAAAAACCTCTTTATAATGAGTGCTCCCAAAAAGACCACCTTAGGAGGTAATGGACTCAGTGGTATGCTAGTAAATATTTAACAACCAACCTATCAGAGCCCGTAGGAGCCAGCACCAGCACACCAATGAGTAGATTCTTTCTCAGTAGGAGACTTGAAGCAAATGAATCTTCAAACAGAGGTTTGAATAGTCCTAGGCAGATGTGTAGTAGAGGGAATCCTTGGACTGGCTGACCTTTGAGGTTTCTGTGATTCTAGTCTATTGCCTATACATTCGGGGCCATGCTCTTCAACTCCAGGCAAACAAACAGTTATTCAGACTCAAGGAGAATGAACTTCCCCAGCTTCCCTTGGGCCTTTTGATGTCAAGTCAACAAGCATTGATTAAGCACCTATTGTGTGCCAGGAACTGTGCTAAGTATAAAAATAAGCAAAAAGAAAGAGGGCCCCAGCTTCCAAGGATTTCACATTTGAATGGGGGAATTATGAACTTGAAAATTAGCATGGTGTAGAGGGAAAGGCACTGGATTAGGAATGAAAAGCCCTGGGTTCTAGTCTCATTTTGGTTTCTGTGGATTTGGGCAAGTCATTTAATTTCTCTGGGTCTTAGTCTTACCAACTATGAAACGAGGGGATTGACTAGATGATTCTTCCTTGGTCTGACATCCTATTATTTAGAATCTCTGATCCTGAAAGGGATTTTAACTTTGCTATCTGAGGGCTTTTAAAATGCTAGATAAATCAGAGCCTAAACCAGAGAAATCTCTCATTATCTTTCTTGAGGTGGCAGGTCTACCGCGGTACATTACCTACAAAGCTCTGGCAACATAGTAGTGGTAGAAAGTGCATGAAACGAGAAGTCTGGTCAAATTCTGGCTCTAATACATGCCACCTGGGTGAACTTGGGCAAGTTATTTCACTTTTCTGGGCCTCAGTTTCTCCTTCTGTAAGATAAAGGGATCCAATTTTGCACACATCTGTAAAGAGTCAACCATTCTGGAAAGTACTTTGGAATTATTATTAAATTTATTATTATATTATGATACATATTCTATTATATATTATAAAATATTATAAAAGATGACTCACATACCCATAACCTTTGACCCAGAGATTCCACTGCTAGGAGTATACCTCAAAAAGGTAATGACAAAGAGAAAGGTTGTATGTATATACACCATCATCTTGATAGAAACACTTTTTGTAGTAACAAAGAACTAACTGAAAATCCAGTTGATTCCCCTCAATGACCAAACAAATTGTGATACAAGAATATAAGGTATTGCACATAAGAAAAAAATGAAGAATTCAGAGAAGCATGGGAAGATTCAGACTTGCCTACAACACTGAAGATGGAAATTTTTTTAAAAATCTAACTGCACTCTATGTAATTTCAAGGATCTCATCAATTCAACTGAAACAGTTCTCTATAAAGTTACCAATGATCTTTTAATTGCCAAGTCTGATGATTTCTTCTCAGTTCTGAACTTTCTCAACCTATTCGCTGCATCTTATACCTCCAAAACTATGACCATGCTCTCCTCCTGGATACTTTCTCTTTTCTGGATTTCATAACACAGATCTCTCCTTTGCCTACTACCTGTCTCTAAGTTTCCTTTGCTGTATCTTCATCCAAATCACACTCCCTAGTTAATGCTACCCCTTGATGTTTTGTCCTAGGCTCTCCTACCTTCTTCCTCTATGCTCTCTCTTTGAACCTCATCAGTTCCCTATATATCTAGTCACAGTCTCTCCTCTGAGCTTCAGTAGCATATCACCAATTGCCCACTGAACATTTCAAAATAGATGTATTTGGGACACAATTTTTTTTTTAAGTGACTTGCCCAGAGTCACACAGCTAGTAAGTGTCAAGTGTCTGAGGCCGGATTTGAACTCAGGTCCTCCTGAATCCAGGGCCGGTGCTCTATCCACTGCACCACCTAGCTGCCCCTGGGACACATCTTAAACTCAACATATCTAAAACCGAGCTCCATCATCTCCCCACCCCAAAATAAATCTTCCCCTCTTTCAAACTTTCTAATTTCTGTTGAAGCTTCCACCATCATTTCAGTCTCTCAAGATCAAAACCTCTCCATTATCCTGGGCTCCTCCCCATATAGCCAATCAGTTATCAAATACTGCTGTTCCTACTTTCACAATACCTTTTAAATCTAACTCCTTACTCTCACATGGTGTGTGCATGTGTTTGAATGAATAACAGACCTTCCTGGCTTCTGGCCTTGATTATCACTTCTAACTGGCATCCGTGTTTTGAGTCTTTCCTTACTCTAAGTCCAATCTACACAATGTGGCCAAAGTAATTTTCTTTAAACAGAGAATTGGCCTCTATCTAATCAAATTCAGTGACTTCCCACAGTGCCTAGCTTAATGCCTGGCACATAGTTCATAAATAATTGTTGGTTGATTGTCACTGGAAAAAAAAGATGAGAAAACGCATCCCCTTCCTTGTTTAAATCTACAGGGAACTACGGGGTGGAACACCGCCTATTCCTCCAGACTCAGTGGATGTGTTCAAATTCTTTCACACCCCACTCTCCTCCCCTCCTTTTTTTTTTTTTTTAACTATTTGTTACAAGATATCGCTTGCTGAATAGGGTAGCAGGGCAGAAATAAAGGCTATATAAAAACAAAAGCTATTAATCCTCTTAAAAATAAAGATAAGAAAGTTGTACTAAATAGTCGTCAAAGTATCTTCTCTAAATCTTATGATTCTCTCCAATTTAGCTGGTATTATTGTGAGAAAAGACCTACATCATGTTCCCTTCAATACCTCTGGTGCAGAAGACCTCAATTGGAAGTAACAAAAACATTATCCTAACTCTCTAAACTTTTACTCCATTAGGGAACAAGTCAGATCTCTCACTCCAACATCTCCCCCACTACCAACTATGCCCAAAGTGGCTGGGTTCCAGGTTCCAGGTTCCTACTCTTCACTCATACTGCTCACTGTTTTCCTCTTGGTATTTCAATGAAATATTGCTTGGGCCAAGAACTGTAGGGTGGAATGAAGACCAGAGCATCCTCTCTCTGGATGACCCTGCTTGGCTTTGAAAGGTGATTTTCCCCCCTTCTTTCCATCCGTCCATCTTTCCATCCATCCATCCATCTTTCCATCCATCCATCCATCTTTCCTTCCTTCCTTCCTTCCTTCCTTCCTTCCTTCCTTCCTTCCTTCCTTCCTTCCTTCCTTCCTTCCTTCCTTCCTTCCTTCCTTCCTTCCTTCCTTCCTTCCTTCCTTCCTTCCTTCCTTCCTTCCTCTTTTTCCCTTTCCTCTCTCTTATTTGTGTCTCTCCCCTTTTCCTTCATCTGCCAAATAGAAATAAGATTCCTGTTCCTCTTTTCCTGTGCCACTACCTTCACCCCCAACCCACCCTGCACCCCCTGAGTAGTTCAGAATAGGAAACTGGAAGCTGAGGACATGTTTTGCATAACCTGCTCATGACGTTTGCCCTGCATGAGGCACTAGCTTTCAAATTCTAAATTTGAAAGAGTAGGACATACAGAAAGGTTGGGGTATGGGACAGGGGTTGGGTGTGAGGCAGTGCATCAGAAAGAAGGCAAGCTGGGAAGAAGTAATAGAGTCCTGGGGTTAGAAGTGGTCTTGAGAAGGCATCATGTCTATCCTGTATCTCTGATATGAGCAGTGTGGCGTAGAAGGCAGATCAACTGAATTTGGAGTCAACAGACTTAAGTTCCAATCTTGACCTCTATTTGCTTCCTGGGACACCTTAGGCAAATCATTTCCCCTATCTAGACCTCATATTTCTCATCTATAAAAAAATGAGGTTGGATTGGATGACCTCTAGGGTCCCTTTCAAACTCTAAATTCTGCAAGAAAATCCAACTGGACTTCCAGAGAAGCAGATTTTCTGGCTCCCCTCAGCCACTGGGGTCACTGGGAATGATGAGATTAAAGAAGACAGGTGGACCCTCGGGTTGACCCTCTTGCCAGAAAGAAGATCTCTTGCCCCTTTGTTGAAGGTTGCTGCTGACTCTAGACCCCACATCCTGGTTTGCAGTGGGTTGCACAGGAAGGAAGGAGGGAATTAAAGACAGAGAGACATTCCCCCCCCCCTCTCTCTTTAAGATAGGAAACTGAAGCCAAAGAGGGCCAGGAGTCTACTCAAGTTCACACATTGTGATCATACTCTTTTTTCCCTCCATAGCCTCCCCAGCTATTAGAGACAGCTGGGACCTTGGAAGCATATGTTCAGACATAAGTCCAGCCAGGCTAGTCTGGTGCCAGTGCTCATCAGCTGCCATGGCCTTAGTAATAGGAACAGCTCAGACCAGGCCACCTCCTGCCACCCACAGATCTCCCCAGACAAATCAGACCCTGCTTAGTACCCACATGCTTCCAGGGACACGAAAGATGTGAAACAATTCCCCTGACTGAAAGTTTGAGTCAGTGATGTGGGGAGAGTGCAAGACCTGGAGTCTGGAAGTTGTGAGTTCAAATACTGAGTCAGACAATTACCAGCTGTGTGTTCCTGAGCAAGTCACTTAACCTTTCTCAGACTCAGTTTAAATAGTTGTAAAAAGAAGATAATGACAATCCCAGTTATTGTGAAGATTAAATGGGATAGTATAGGTAAAGCACTTTGTAAACCTTAAAGTGCTAGATAAATGTTAGCTATTTTCATTTGTTATTATTGACCCAAAGGGAAACACACTTATGTTCAAAAGTAAGGGTAGGCTCACTACCAGTCACTGCAGAGGTAAAGTTCCTATCTGTCTGTCTAAATATCTACTTATCTGTCTGTCTAGAAAACTATCTTTCTGTTTATTTACCTACCTTTCTATCTTTTTCCTAGCTATCTGTCCTTTTATCTATTTTTCTATCTGCCTATCTTTCTATCTTTATCTATTACTCTATCAAGCCATCTGTCTATCAATCTGTTTATCTTTCGTTTTATCTGTACTGTTTATCTATCCATATCTTTCTATCAATCTGCCCATCTTTCTATTTTCCTGTTTTTTAATCAATCCATTTTTCTATCAACCTATCTTTCTTTTATCTGTTTATTTCTTTTTATCTGTCTTTCCATCTATGTATCCATATTCCTTTCTTTCTTTCTTTCTTTCTTTCTTTCTTTCTTTCTTTCTTTCTTTCTTTCTTTCTTTCTTTCTTTCTTTCTTTCTTTCTTTCTTTCTTTCTTTCTTTCTTTCTTTCTTTCTTTCTTTCTTTCTTTCTTCCTTTCTGTCTATCTGTCTATCTGTCTATCTATCCATGTTCAGAGGCACCATTTTGTAGTTACTCTCCAGAAAGAGACATTGTCAAGAATCGACCTTTCACAGAGCAAGGGGTGGGAAGAGGTTATAAAACAGTCAGAGGGAAAATCATAGTCCATATATAATCAAGTTATCAAATAAAGCTGTCTTATGAAGGGAGGAGGCTGCCTACCAATTGGATTGCTGTTCCTTGCTTCTGGTGCTACTTAAAAAAAACCACACACAACACGACCTTTTTTGTCTGAACAACCCATCACCAATCAGGGCATAAAAGCGCAGTGAATGTAAATTTGGCTTTGGTAATCTGTTGTTGATCAAGGGCCCTTCTCATCGATGCCAGGGTGTACTACAGGATAACTGCTGTGAGCCTGGCAGGTTTAATGACATTTGCTCTGAGTTGGGAACTGAAGGATTTCTAGCCACAGCTTGTCCAGCGACTGCCTTCCTATTTAACTGTTTATCAGTTATGCGTCTCTTTGGGTTCTGGTGTCATTTAGCTAATTTCCAGGGCAGGTTGTTCAGGCTGTTCATATGTTCCCATGAAAGTCAGGTTCTCTGGTAAAGACCCTGTCTGTCTGTGTTTATTTATGGGGAAAGGGGGGAGGGAAGCTGGGGACCAGTCAGTGTTTGGTCAGTTTACTTTGAATGTGAGTTTATAATGAAATCTGGCCACAGGTTTTTCAAATGAAGAGTGTGTCTGACAGGTGTCTTAGGACCCTCTTCTCTTCTGCAATTGGGAGAATCTACACATGAAGAGGTGAGTGGCTTCCTTTACAGCACGGCTGGGTCAGAATCAGCAGAACTAGATATCTTACTGCTACCTTATGGGGCTTCAAAGGCTGAAGCCTTACTGGGTCCTGATGAAGGCTGGAGTTCATTCATGGGCATGGCCATCACACAAAGCAAAGAAGTCCACAAACCCTCAGACTTTCTGCTTAAACTGGGGAGCAGAACAGGAGTTGCAGCCATCGGGTAATTGGGAAGACTATAACAACCACCACAACAATAATAGCTAACATTTATATAGTGCTTGCCATATGCTAGGCACTTGGCAAGCACTTCGCAATTAATATCTTATTTGGTTCTCACAACAATCCTGGGAGGTATTTGCTATCTATTTTACAGAGGGGGAAACTGAGGCAAACAGAGGTTAAGTGATTTGCCCAGGGTCACACAGCCTATAAATCATCAGCGGCCATATCTGAACTCAGGTTTTCCAGACTCCAGGCTTAGGATTCTATCTACTGAGCAACCTAAATTGCATGCCGGGACACTGATAGAGTGAGGTCAACAACTCTGCACAGCTCTGCCTCATTTAAATACATTTCACAGGCAAGTCAAGACATCATCCTGGTGATCTCTTTGAGAACAAAGGACCCCCACTACCACCATCACAACATATGGTATTTACACAAGAGCCAGGCACAGAACCCAGTAGTTCTGATTCTCAGTCTAGAACCCTTCTCTTTTTGGTCTCCAGCAACTTAACCCTCCTGAGCCTGTTTTACCGGTCTCCACAGGTACATGGACACCAAACAGGTCTGGTACCTCAGTGTGCCAAGGAGATCATATTTTCTTGTTCCACCATCAGGGTGGATCTCTCCAAGAATCACAGAATTTCAAAGTTGGAAGGCATGTCAGAGGCCATCTAAGTCTTCTTTACAACACGCTCCATAATGGGCTGTCCAGCCTTTGCTTAAATATCTCCCTAGGTAAGCCACTCCACCGCTGGACAGCTCTCATGGTAAGGAAGTGTTTGCCTCCATAACTTCCACTCATTCTTCCTAGATGTACCCTCCAGGGGCCAAGTAGAACAGTTCTTGTCCCTGTTCCCCATGACAGCCTTTTAATTACCTAAACATAGTTAATATGTCCCCCTGAGTCGAACTTTCAAATGACCCTCAAATAGCATGAATTTTAGGACCTGTACAATCCCAGTTAGGGGCAAGCAGGCAGTGCAGTATCTGAAGCACTGGGTTTGGACAGGAACTCATCTCCATGAGTTCAAATATGACCTCAGACACTTTTTCTAAGGGAAACTGAACCTCAGAATAGTATTCCTAAGTGGCCTGATCTCTTTGGGATGAGTCTAACATGATTTCCTGTCCTCTTATATGTTGTGTCAGTGTGATAACATGGCAAGAGCCTTGGACTTGGAGTCACAGGAGCTGAGTTCTAATCCCAGCTCTGTTGCTAAGTAGCTATAGGACCTATTTCAATTTACCTCTCTGGCCTCAGTTTCCTTATCCTTCAAATTGGACCAGAAGGTCTCTAGTTGAATCCTACCTCTGACACTCTATGATTCTCACTTCCTCAAAAATGGTTCAGGTGGTCTGGAGAGGGGAAGGAATCATACCTTTTGACCAGTCCTAAAACATGAAGGCCCAGGGGTTCTAATCTTCATCTATCTAGGCCCCTCCTCCTTTCAGGGATTGGGCCACCACCTGCTTCTTAAGCTTTTGTGTGCCTCCTCTTGGCCTCAATTATGGGCTTAAGCAGCCAGTGAGCCGTTATCGGCAGCAGCAGACAGCTCTCTCTTGCTCATCACCTGTAGGTTTCAATAATGACCCCATTCGACTCCTAAAGAGACACATCAAGGACTCCAGCCACTGCTGACGGAATCAGCCTTCTCATTGTTAGCAGAGGCAAGCGGATGCCAGGAACATAGTTCCTGGTGCTGTCTGATAAAGGAATAAGGTCCTGAAGGAGAAAAAAATAAAACCCAACAAGGTGTCTTCATTCTCTAGGAATCTCTAAGCTGACAGGATCAAGAAGGGGGAGAGTTCATGGGACACAGCTGTCAATGATGGTAAGGGGATAGGGAGAGAGACAGTTGGCAGCTCCTGAAATCTCATTTCCCCTAGGCAGGCTTCCCTGACTAAGATGAAAACAGGTGGTGATCTCCCCAGGATCCCATCCTGGTTGTACATGTGTAAGAGATTTGGTTTTTGAATAACGAGGACCTAATCACCAAAAAGGGTCTGATAAGGAAGCATTAAACTAACCATAAAAATGTCACCATGGTAGCTGATCCCTTTATGAGTTAAGAACAACTCCCTAGAGTGAATTAGAACAGGAGACATGTCATTGGACAAACAATGATTAGCCACTCCCCAGAGTGACCTTTAAAAGACAGTAGAACAATTTGTGTCAGTCTAGGAATAAGCCAGACTCTGGAAGGAATTCATCTTCCATTGAGGTGCTTAGGAAGTACCTAGAGAAGGAGAATGCTGAAATGATGAGAGACTCTGGAAGCTGCATGAAGCTGGAAAAGCAAAAGAGGCAACCACCACATGAAATGGGGCCAGGACTCTAAAGAGAGGCTGTGGGGCCAATCAGGAATGAGAGTGTTAGGACAGATGCTATGTTGCTGAAACTCAACCCTCTTCCCCATGATGTACAGATCCCAAGATGGTAATTCTGTATCTGTTTTTCCCCCCTTGAGACCCCTCAAAGGAGTCTGAAGCCTTTTCCTCCAGGCATGGAAAAAGTCTATTTACCTTTCTTTGTTTTAAACATTTACTTGGTCTTTAAAAACAGTGTTAACCACAGGCATTTGCAAGTCTGGGTGTACTTATTAGGATTTCGCTTGGGAAGAGGCAGCTGAGAGGGAGCACCCATGGAGAAGAGAAAGAAATAGATTTAAGAGAGAAATAAATTTGACACTGAAGTGTTTTGCCAGAGCTCCTTCTCTGGCTGGGGGTTCAGAGCTAAAAATAGAGAGAGTTATAGATTGTTCTGTTATAACTTCCCAGAGCTGCTAGAGATTATTTAAACCAGGAAACCCATCTAGGCAATGAGTCATTAATAGAGTGTAGAGCAAACAGTAGGGCTGAATAACTCTGCTCACCCAACGGGGCTACACATGAAGTATCTCTTAGCCCCACCTATTTGGTAGTTCAATGGAAAGAAGTTTGGCCTCCTAGTCAAGGGACCCAGTTCCAAATTCTACTTCTTAATTCCCATGTAACATTGGGCAAGTGACAATCACATTAATTCTCAGTTTCTTCATCTTTAAAATGAACATAGTAATACTTGAACTGCTTACCTCGTAGGGTTAATGTAAGAATAAATTAATATGCTGAATATTATATAATTTATCTTGGGGCAGGGGAGCCAAACCCAAGAGTTCATAAATACTGGGAACTGTCTCAGTGGAATCAGATCTGCCACTCTTTTGTAATATTTAAGTCTTAAAGAGTTCACTGGAGGGGCAGCTAGGTAGCCCAGTGGATAGATCACCAGTCCTTGATTCTAGAGGACTTGAGTTCAAATCCAGCCTCAGACACTTGACACTTACTAGCTGTGTGAACATGGGGCAAGTCACTTAACCTTCATTGCCCCACCCAAAAAAAAAAGAAAAAAAAAAAAGAAAGGAAATTGAGTAGAGAAGAGCTCGCAAGTCCCAGTTGAGAAGAGAACACACTATTGAAGTACAGACAGATGAAAGAAGTTAGGGCCTAGGTTATGGACCAGGAGATGGGTGGAAGACTGGACTTAAACCTCTCTATCCCCTAGGTCCCAGGGAACTCTTAAGTGATTTGCCTGTGATCATAGAGAGAATAATAAAGAGGTCATAAGAGAGAATAGGACCTGGAACCCTAGTTTTCTTGACAACAAGGCTAGCTATCTGTCTACCATACAATTCAACCTCTTATATAGAAATAATTAGTAGTATTATCAATTATCAATTTATTATCAATAAATAATTAGTAGTATTAACAATTATTTGTTCTATTCTTGCGCTATAAGGGTTGTCTTGGACCACAGGCACCTAGAAGACAGCAAATGGATTGGTTTACCTTGGTTGATATAATTGATTTCAATATGGAGAAAGAGGAGGAAGGGGAACAAACATGTATTCAACGCCTACCACATGTGCTAAGTGCTTTGCAAATATTGTTTCATTTGATCCTCAAAAGAATGCTTTGAGGTAAGCGCTATTTTTACTCCCATTTTACAGATGAAGAAACCGAGGCAGACAGAGGTTAAATGACTTGCCCAGGGTCGCACAGATATTACATGTTGGAGGGGCCATGACTGAATTCAGGTCTTCCTGATTCCAGTCCCAGAACTCTTAAACACTGTACCACCCAGCTAGCCTAGCAAAGGGACTTAGTAAGTATTCTGCAAGAAGTTAGAGGCTTCATTCATTCATTTATTGAACAAATATTTATTGCTACTCTCTGACTATTATTTGCTATGCGCTGAATTAATTATTGTGGGGTACACAACAGTGAATAAGAAATGGATTCCAGCTTCAGATGTCTTATAGTAGTCTGGTACAATAGCTTCTCTCCTCTCCTGTGAAGCCTCCCATTCTTCTTGTTGTTCGGAAGTTTCAGTCCTGTCTGACTCTTTGTAACATTTTCTTGGCAGAGATACTGCAGCGGTTTATCATTTTCTTCTCCAACTCATTTTACATATGAGAAAACCAAGGCCAACAGGGTGAAGTGACTTGCCCAGGGTCATGCAACTAGGAAGTATCTGAGGTCAGGTTTGAACTCAGGAACCTGAGTCTTCCTGAACCCAGGCATGGCACGCTATCCACTGTGCCACCTAGCTGCCCAATGGAGACAACTTTTCTGGGAAGTAGCTGCCCCAAAGTCTTGCATTAGAGTTCTTCTCTTCTAGTCTGGGACTGTGGCACTCTCCCTAATCAATAAGTTAACTAACAAACATGTATTAAGTGCTTACTACGCATCAGGCCCTGTGTTGGGGCTTGGAGATGCAATGACAAAAATGGAGCCATCCCAGTTCTCACGGAGCTTACATTTGATCAGGGGAGATGATATGTACGTACACAAGAATACGTAGAATGGATATAGAATAAATGTAAGGAATTGGAAGGAGGGAAGGCACCAGCAGTTTGGGGAAGAGGCTTCATGGAGCAGGCAGTGCTTGAGCTGAGACTTGTGGGAAGCCAGAGCTTTTCCCAGGTGGATGTGAGTGGGGAATGCACTCCTGGCATGGGGAAAGTCAGGGCAAAATCCAAAATGGAATGACACATGTAAGGAAGAATGCCAGTTTGTCTAGACTGCGGGAAGGGGTGTAATCTATAATGAGCCTCCTAAGGTAGGTCAGGGCCAGGTTGTGAAAGGCTTCAAAAGCCAAACAGAAGAGTTTCTAATTTTAACCCAGAGGCAATAGGGAGCCACTGGAGTTCACTGAGTAGGGGACTGGTGTAAGCCAGATTTCATTTAAGGACTATCAAGCTCAATCAAGCAATATCTCTAACAGTAACAATAATTTTTCAATAATTGATTTATAGTGGCAGCTAGGTGGTGCAGTGGATAGAGCATTGGCCCTGCGTTCAAGAGGATCTGAGTTTAAATCCAGCCTCAGACACTTGACGCCAGCTGTGTGACCCTGGGCAAGTCACTTAACCCTCATTGCCCTGAAAAAATAAATAATTAAACAAACAAATAAATAAAAATTGATTTATATAGCACTTCATGGCTAAAGAATGTGGTATGTATATTTTGAAATTCAATCTTTAAGGGCCAGCTAGGTGGTGCAGTGGATAGAGCACCAGCCCTGGATTCAGGAGGACCTGAGTTCAAATCCAGCCTCAGATACTTAACAATTTCTAGCTGTGTGACCCTAGGCAAGTCACTTAACCCCAATTGCCTCACCAAAACCAAACAAACAAGCAAACAAAAAGGAATTCAATCTTCATGAGAGCCCTCTGAAGTGGATATGGTAAGAAACAAGATCAATGAGCTTAACCAAGGTCATGTAAATGGTGGAACCTTCAGAACTCAAACCCAGTCTACTGACAGAAAATCGAGTTACTCTTGTTATCTGTAGCTGATCTAAATAATTCTGAAACCTCCAGTGCTGGCATGTATGGAACCTGCTGGAGATTCACTGACTATTGAACCCACTCATTTTATTATGGATGAGTAACTGAGGTCCTGAGGGTTAAATAATTTCCCCAAAGTTACATAGATAGGAAATATCAGACCTGTGTTTTGAACCCAGGTCCTCCAGTTTTCTCTGACTCCAAATCCTATGCTTATATTTCCACCCTGTACCTCCCCACCTCCATCCATATACAAGTAGACTCTTGCTTCTCGTCTTCAAAGGTTGGTGGTCATTGCTGGGTCACTGGATAGGCTGGGAACAGGACAGGCAGGGCTCTGGCTCATTCTACATAACCCTGTCTGTGGTCCTGGAGAAAGGAACTGGGGGACACAGAGCTACCGACTCATCCCTAGTGAACTCTGAGCCCAGTTAACTTCAGGGTTAATGGTGGTTAATTTTCTCTGCTTAGGTGTCAGTTCCCCAGGGAGAGAATAGGGTCTCCCCAGCCTCCCTTTCCTTTAACCTCTTGCCCTGGTGAAGAAATAGCTCAATTATGGCAGCATGAAGTACCGACCCTATCTGGATGGCTCATCATAAAAAAGATAATTAGAATGGGTTGGACATGTCCAGCTGCTTGTTTGGAGGGGCAAGAAGGAATGGAGCCGAGCTAGTCTGTAATTGGAAGCCCCGGCTGAACAAAAGCAGTGTCCAGCAAGGAAGGGGAGAATCAGGAAGCTAGATAGAGAAATAAATGTCTGGAGAGAAGGGGAGAGAGGGAGAGAACTACAGCAAAGCTTGTCTCTGGGGAGGAACCCTCAGAATTCAAGTTAGCCAAAAGGGAGGATGTCTTGCAAATAACAAGGGAGGCAAAGAAGCACTGGGCAGGCGGGAGAAGATTTCAGCTCTGGGTCTGATTCTGACATTGACTCACAGTGTGACTTCACCTCCCCAACTGTGAAATAAGGGGACAAGACTCAATGACCTCTAAGATTGCTTCCAGATTCTATGGTTCTGTCTCCTCCTCTGGAAGATTAATGAAGTGGGGCCAGACCTGTGGCACCATTGCAAAAACCATCCGAGCTCTTGACTGAGAAACACTCCGTGTTCCCATACCTTCCTAATTGCTGGGCATCATTGAACACCTAATGAGTGGCAGAGTATGATGTTATATTACTCCTAATTGATATATAGTTCCCTTGTTGGCAGCTATGGAATACAGTGGATAAGGCACTGGCCTTGGATTCAGGAAGATCTGAGTTTGAATCCTTCCTCAAACACTTAATGGTTGTGTGATACCAGGCAAGTCACTTTAACCTCTGTCCACCTCAGTCTCCTCATCTGTAAAAATGGGGCTAATAATAGCACCTACCCCCACCCCCCCCCAGAGTTGAGACATGTTACATAGGAGTTAACCTATGAAAAACACTTTATAAATGCTAGTTATTATTATTAATTAATAACGCCCAGAGAAATCGTTGGCCTAGAAGAGGCATTGAGAAGTCTTATCAACTGGTCTGTAGCATAGACTCCAGGTTGTAGAGAGGGAAGGGGAAGAGAACAAGCATTTATTAAGTACCTACTATGTGCCAGGAACGGTGCTGAATGCTGTACAAGTAATATCTCATTTGAATGTGGTTGTAGTTGACTCGATCTGATCAGGATCAAGGAAGCATCTCTTACGAATCCGCTCATCCTATAAAAATCACTAGTGTCTCCCCAAAAGTCAGTAAATTTTTAAGAATCTCTAATCACACTCCCTTTGGGTCAAAGGTTGACCTGTTTTCCTTCTCGCTTCATCTTCCACAGTTCACTCTCACTGTGGTTCCTCCTACCAGTCAGTAATCCACATGAGGGCAGAAACTGTATGCCGCCTCTACATCACTCTGAGCATAGTAGGCCCTTAACATGTGCGTCACATGTTGTAGTTTTATTTCCCAAGGCAGAGTCTTCAAGAGTTGGTTGATGCCCAAATGCCCTTTTCCAACCACCAAAGCTAGAATGGAGACAGAAGTCTAGGTTCCCTTCTCCCACCCCTTTCAAATAGAGGAGGGGTCAGGGATAAGGGGATGGGGGCGGGAAGGGCACAGGATTCTCAGCCCTTCGATTGGCTGCTACCGGCCTGACGAATGAGCCGAGGAACCAAACTCTGTCGGCCAGCAGGGTGACAATCAACCAAATGTCAGAGGCAGATGTTGATGCAGTTTTCCCCTCATTTCCTTCTTCCCCCTGCTCCTCACCCCCTGCCAGCTTTCCCCTCCCACGTCTAGAGCACAGTTTTAAATCTCTCTGATATAAAATATCGTTGGTGAGCTGTGGCACGGAGAGATTAAAAAACAATAAAGAGAAAGCGAAACTCTCGACTATAATTACCAGTCTCTAGCCAGCAGCAGCAAAAACGCACTAAAATTTTAATAGGAACCACAGCATTTAATTTAATGACACATTTTTTCAATTACCAGAATAATTGTTTTATTCATAAAATGAGTTTCAATAAAGAGAGTAATTTTCCTTTGTTTTTATTATTCATTTGTGCAACATATTTGAGATATAATTGCCTGGTGTTAAGGCAGCTTGGAGGAGACCTGAAACATATTTTCAATAAGAGTAGGTAGGGGGACTGGGAAGAGGCACACATCCCGGAACATACATGTGTTAGGAGACACAGGGCAGACTCACAGGCCTTAAGTGCTGAGGTAAGTCAACTTCTGGACTCCAGGAAAATACCCACTAATATGCCTGAATTCAAGTCTTGGGCAGGAGCAGGGGATCATCCAGCCTCCCACACAGACCAGTTCTCTCCATGGACATTTGGGCAATCAGTTCTAGGGATGCGCCACTGTTAACTCCATTCACTTCACTAATGAAGCACTGATAATTCAAGGCTGCAGGTAATCCCCAAACCCAAAGTTCCTTCACTTTGGAATAAAATCAAAATCACACCCCTTCAGAGACATCCCAGCCCCCACTTCTTCCTAGCTGATGGAACCTAGCTAGAACAACCCATAAAGTAGTGCACAGATCATCCTCAAAGTGGGGAATGATTTGTGCCTGAGCATCACCGAATCTTTCTCCCTGCTCCTAGTCCACCCTTCAATCCCATCATCATTCAGCTCACCACCTAAGTTCCATGTTCTTGCTTCATTTACCCTGAACTATAAGAGTGCACCCTTTCCCCATCCCCAGCCCCCTAGGGGATCTCTAAATTCAAAAGCCCTTACCCATAGCCTTGCAAAGCCAAGACAGACAGCTACCTACAGTACCACAATGGCAGGTGTGCTGGATGATGCTTTTTAATATTATCTCAACCTGTCAAGTATCTGTGATTTCAAAAGTTTAAGAATTCTTTCCATGAGGCAGATCTCAATTTGTCTATAATTTAGTAGACAGATCTTCAGCAACTATCTTGGGCTTCAGAAGGGTTAAGTGACCTGGTCTCATTGCTAAGAAGTGTCAGCTAGAATTTGAACCCAGGCCTTCCTGAATCCAGTCAGTCCCAAATCCAGCCTAAACCCAGTATTTTGTTCACTATGTCCCATACCAGTAAACCTTTATATGCATGTGTTTATATAAATATACATACATGCATATACAAGGACATATCTATGCATATGCACATGCATAGACACATACATGTATGTATACACACTATTTTATATATAGTGCACATATATGCACATACATTTAACATTTTGTATAAGAGCACATCTTTTTAAAGGTAGAAAATCCTTCTCCAGTGTTTATAGGTATTTATTTATGTTGTCACCCCCTCCCATAGGCCTTCCTTGTGACCCTAAGGGTGCCCATTGCCAACAACCCCAATAAGGTTATATTCTTTCTCCTCTGTATTTACTTTTCTATGTTCTGATTTATATATGTTGCCTTCCCCATCAGAATATGAACTACTTAGGGACGCAGATTGGCTTTATTTTCTCTTTGTATCATCAGTGCTTAGCATAGTGCCCAGCAAATAATAAGTGATTAATAAATGCTTGTTGCAAGGATAATATGGAAATGTCTTTGCATGACTTCACATGGATAGTGGATATCATGCTGCTTGCTTTCTTAATGGGTAGGGGAGAGTGTGGAGGATGGGAGAGAACTTAGAACTTAAAATTTATTCAAAATAAATGCTAAGTTAATAAATTTGATTTCAATTTTAAAAATAAATATTTAGGAGGCAGCTAGGTGGCCCAATGGATAAATCACTGGCCCTGGATTCAGGAGGAACTGAGTTCAAATCCAGCCTCAGACACTTGACACTTACTAGCTGTGTGACCCTGGGCATGTCACTTAACCCTCATTGCCCCGCCCCCAAAATAATAAAAACGAACAAACAAATAAATGTTTATTGCTTATTGCTTAATCAATTGAAGTGGTAGAAAGCTCGGTTTCCCTTCTTATTCTCTATCTAGCTTCTGCACAGCCAACCCCACCATGGCAGGTGTTAGAGGGACTTCTACCCTCAGGCCCCCATTGCTCCCTGCTGCTGTTAATAATAGCTAGCATTTATAGAACCTTATAAAGTTTGCAAAGTGATTTACAAATATTACCTCATGCAGTTGTCATGTTTTATTTCATTTTGTTCTTCTTCAGAGCCTCTCCAATGTCCTTACTGCCACCCAACTCTTTCTTCTCTCTCCTTTCCTCTAATTCTGGAATCACCATAAAATGGACTCTATGGGTGTTCCTAAATGGGGGGAGGGGGCGGGACTGGTGGGAAGGGGATTCAAGCACTCTCTTCCTCCTATGGACCCACAGCCACCATCTGTAACTTTTCTGAACAGAGTGCCCATCCTAGGCCACCACTCCCCTAAGTTTGTTATCTACCCTAGTGGACTCCTTGAGGGCCAAAAATGTCCTTGCTTTTGCATTTTTAAAAATCCCAGTTCTTAGCATAGTGTATAGCACATAGGAAACATTTGGTGGACAACAATATTAGACCTGGAGCCAGGAAGACCTGAGTTCAAATCTTGTTTCAGATATTTACTAGCTGTGTGATCTCAGGCAATTCACTTAACCACTATCTGCGTCAGTTTCCTCATCTGTAAGATGGAGCAGCTAGGTGGCACAGTGGATAGAGTGCAGTGCTTGGAGTCGGGAAGACTCATCTTCCTGAGTTCAAATCTGGTCTCAAGCACTTACAAGTTGTGTGACCTTGGACAAGTCACTTAAACCTGTTTGCCTCAGTTTCCTCATCTATAGAAAACTGCTGAAGTATCTTTGCCAAAAAAAACCCCAACAAAACAAAACAAACCTAAATAGTCAGACATGACTGAACAACAACAAAAAATGGAGATAATAATGGTAGCACCTACTTCCCAGGTGTGTTTATGAGAATAAAACGAGATAATAATTGTAAATCACTTTGCAAACCCCATAGGGGTCTATAAAAGCTAGCTACTATTCAAAATGCTTTGTCATTAATTTATTAATTCGAAGCTTCAGGTGGACAGTCACAAACAGGAATAATTTTCTAAATTTGTCTAGGACCCAGAAATACCTAGTGCTGACTCTGTTATACTTCCAATAAATCACTCCCTGCGCCACCCATTCCTCCTACACAACACACCTCCAACTTTGGTTCTTAATTTCTTGGAATCTGAGCCTGCCTCGAGTTTTGGGGAACCTATAAAAATGACTCACGTCCTTTATAAGTATGCTCCCTTGTCCCTCACATCTCATTATCACAGCTAATTGGCTCAAATCAATCTGGAAAGCTGACTTCCTTGTCATTCCCTCTTCCCTTCTCCCTATCTAGGGATGCCAAGCTTTCAAATCCTGCCTCAAAATTCAGCCCCCCTCCCCCCAAGAAGCCTTCCCTAGTTAACACCACCCAAGTCAGCATACATTTGGCACCACTGCATGCAGTCTCTGAAGTGAGCATCCTTAGGGCACTCTCAGAGGTATGTTCTGTTAGCCCAGATAAACTGAGTGGCAAAAGGACAGGGCTTTCGTGTTCTTCTTTTTCTGTATCTTCTCACTCTAATCGAGATCTAGATCTGGAGAGCTCTGTTTACAGACTCATTCAATAAACAGGTCTGGGGGGTAAGATGGAAATGTGAATTATGCCCTAGTCTTGCCACTCTGACAGTACCATGTTATCCCTGGTCTTAGCCAGTTAGTAAACTATCCCCACAGGTCAACCCTGTGCTCAGGACTTTGATAGATGATGGAGAGGCATCTATCTACCCATTCATCTATTATTATTATTATTAAATTATATAATTTATTATTATTATTCTTCAACATTTATTAAACACCTACTATGTACCAGGTAGGTGCTGAGGGTATAGCTAAAAATGACCCAGTCCCTGCCCTTAAGGAGTTTTACATCCTTTTGGGAGGAGTAGAGGGAGTTTTTCAAAAGAAGTAGAAGTTCAAAATCCTATTCAACACAACCTAGTAGGGAATACATGATACTATTTTCTCATTTTATCTAAATGTATGTGTAGGTATACAATGGAAAGGGCTGAATTTGGAACCAGACCAGGGTTCAAATCATGACTTCAACACTATATAACCTTGGGCAAATCACTTAATATCTTTCCTTCTCAACTTCCTCAAATGGAAAATGAAGAGATTGGATTCTCTAACCATCTTTAAACCTATTAACCTATGAACTCATTCCATGTTGGAGCAATATGTCTAGAGCTAGATTTCATGCAAGTCTTTCTTTGGTGATATGTCAAGTCAGCTCCACCAGGGGGCTCTTCCTGGTCCCCCAGCTGCTAATCCCATCCACTCTATGTTTATCTTCCCTCCATTCTGTTTATCTTGCACATCCTGATTTATCTACGCTGTCTTCCCCATTGGAATAGAAGCTCCCTGAGGGTCAGCTCTAAATCATTATTGATTAATGAAATGAAAATGAAAGCAACCTTGAGATAGTATTTTACATCTATTAGTTGGCTAAAATGATTGAAAGTGAAAGGATAAATGTCAGAGGGAAGGTGGAAAAATTGGAACACTAATTAATTGTTGGTGAAACTGTGAACTCATCTAAACATTTTGGAGAACAATATTGAATGATGCTCAAAGAGTTATTAAAGTGACAGGAAAGATCATTAGAGACCAGGACTAGTCAAGGAAGGCTTTGTGAAGGAAGTGAGACTTGAGCTTGACTCTGCAACAAACATTTGTTTAATTTTTTCCAGTTACATGTAAGGGTAGTTTTCAACATTCATTTTCATAAGATTTAGAGTTCCAAATTTTTCTCCCTCCCTCCCTTTCCTTCCCCCCTCCCCACAAGACAGCAACCAATCTGATATAGGTTATATATGTACAATCCACAAGGGCTCTTTTTATCAGTTCTTTCTATGGGAGTGGATAGTATTATATTGCTGAAAGTAGTTGAGTCATTCACAATTGTTGAGCTTGACTCTGAAGGGTGATAGGTTTTAGATAGGCAGAATAGGAAGAAAGTATTTGAGGTAGAGAAGCCAAGGCAGAAATGAGTATGGCATGTTCAGGAGTTTTTTTTGTTTGTTTGTTTGTTTTGTTTTTTTTGGTGAGGCAATTGGGGTTAAGTGACTTGCCCAGGGTCACACAGCTATTAAGTGTCAAGTGTCTGAGGCCAGATTTGAACTCAGGTCCTCCTGACTACAGGGCTGGTGCTCTATCTGCTGCGGCACCTAGCTGCCCCGACATGTTCAGGAGTTAACTGAGGGGCCCATCAAGATTGGCTTGGTGGCTCCACATTAAGATAGCAGTGAGATGGTCTTTGGAAATAGTCCAGTTCATGCTCCTCAAGTAAATTACCCAAGGTCACACTTAAGAGTCCTGGCTTTTCTACAAACTAGCTATGTGATCACCAGCCCTGATGCTTCATCGAAAATGAGAGGGTTGGTACCTTAAATTGTTTTTAGGATTTTAGAATGAGGCTGGTAGTTGAAGGGAATTTGCATAAATGAGCCTCCTGTCTTGTATTCCCACAGTCCCAGAGGACCAGGGCTGGGCTGTCGGGGTGGGGGTGGGGGTGGGACAGGTTGAAGCAGAGCCGCCAGTCACCAAGATCGAATAAGCAGCAGCTGTCGCTGGATTAACAGCACTACTTCCCAAAGCTGCCTGGGCCACTTAATATTCTGCAGAGGAGATCCCTTCCCTTTAATAAAAAGCAAACACGGCACTGAAATGCTGCAGACTCCAAACACCTGAGGAGATATGGAATATTAAAGCATCAGATCACATAAAGAGGGCCCCTACAAGGGGACCAGAGGAAGACGGGGGATGAGTTCAACTCCCCATTATGGGGGAAGCAAGGGAGACAGCCCTCCTAGGGAGATGGCCCCAGGGAGCATCAGGAAAATCCCAGGGCTTCTGGAAGAGACTGGATTACTTCCTGTTTGACTCTGGCTCTGGCTCCAGGGGCCAGCTGTAAAAGAAAAGCTACCCTGAAGAAGTCATACTTGGAAAATGATAAGTTAGGAGATTGGTTTCTTTTAATAACACCTGACACATGTGAAAGGCATGCCTTGATTTTTGCTTATAAATAGCCAGGTTCTTTCTATAGTAGAGGTTCTTAACCTGGGGTCTTTTTACAGACTTTAAGACACCTGTCAACCTGGATAGGAAAAAAAATACATCTTTATTTTCATTAACCTTTGATTTCCTCTGCAGTCCTCTGGTGACATTTTATGTATTTATAAACATTATTCTGAGAAGGGGTCCATAGGCTTCACACAGACTTACCCATGGGTTAGTAAACAAAGAAAAGTTTAAGAAGCCTTTTCTTGACAAATAGATCAAAAGAGCAAATACCGGGGCAGCTAGGTGGCGCAGTGGATAGAGCACTGGCCCTGGAGTCAGGAGTACCTGAGTTCAAATCCAGCCTCAGACACTTAACACTTACTAGCTGTGTGACTCTGGACAAGTCACTTAACCCCAATTGCCTCACTAAAACAACAACAACAACAAAAAGAGCAAATACCTTCTAAAGTATTCACGTTCAAAAAAAATACACGATTCCAAGCTTAACCATTTGATCAAATATGGAAATGCTTCAGAGATATCATAAGATTTTTCCTATTTCAGCTGTTAAGAAATGTTTTTAAGATAGGGATAAGGATAAGGACTGTGACTTCAATGGTATATGGAAGTCCTTAGTGAAGAAACTCAACCAATGCAGATCACTGGCCTCTTCTCTGAAAGAGAGTCCCTTGGAGAACTGAGAAGTGTTCAGGGCCAGTTTTCCTGGTTCCATGCTCAATCTGATTGTGGATCATTTGTAACTTGTTTTCCTGGTTCTAATACTTCACCCTGAATCAGTTCATACAAGTTTTCCCAGAGTTTTTGTAAGATAAAACTTCCTTGGGGTTAGAGAGAGTTCATCTAAGCTAGAGAGGAAGAAAACAGAGCAGCTCATGCTATGGTACCCTTTCTGTTGATTGCATTTAAGCAATCAGGCACTCCACATGATGATTTCCCTCTACTATGGATAGGAAAATCAAAGATTTTCAGTTCAGTCATTTTTTGGGTCTTGTCCAACTCTTTGTAACCCCATTTGGGGTTTTGTTAGCAAAGATACTGGAGTGCTTTGTCATTTCCTTCTCCAGTTCATTTTACAGATGAGAAAACTGAGGGCGAGGTTAAGTGACTTGCCCAGGGTCACACAGCAATTAAGTGTTTGAGGTCAGATTTCTTCCAGGAAGATTCTTCCTGATTCCAGCCCTGTACTCTATCCACTGCACCACCTAGCAGCCTCTCAGAGATTTATACATATATTTATACATAGATAGATAAAGCATGTATATACATACATAAAGCATAAATGTATAAAATAATTATATTACAATATATTTTAATGTCATTTATGCTTCAAGAAGCAACATGATTTGGTGGGTAGAGATCTGGCCTCACATTCAGAAAGACCTGGCTTTAAGTAAACCATACATACAAACATACTTGCTATGTTGAGCCTGAGCAAAGTAATTACTGTCTCAATGCCCCAAACAACTCTAAAAGTATAAGTTGGAGAGAATGTGCGGATTTGTTTTGGTAGAGGGAATTCCCTATCCTATTGAAATTAAATATTCAGTCACTATCACATTCATGGGGCAGCTAGGTTGTGCAGTGGATAGAGGGATGGGCCTGGAGTCAGGAAGACTCATCTTTCTGAGTTCAAACCTGGCCTCAGACATTAGCTGTGTGACCTTGGACAAGTCACTTAGCCCTGCTGGCATCAGTTGGCAAATCACTTCTGTATCTTTGCCAGAAACCTAAATGGAGTCATGAAAGTTGGGCATGACTAAGAATAGCTAAACAACAAAAATCTAATTCATGTTTAATCAGAAAAATCATCATTATTCTTTTAAGCATATTTTAAAAGACACTATAAAAATTATATATGAAACCAAATTTGTTCCTGTAGGCTCACATCTCCAATTTTCTAACGGAACTAAATGAGGAAAATTTAGTCAGTTAGTAGAAATCTACTTGTGGATAATTTCCCCAGGATAACAGTAAAGTCTGTATTTCTCATCTCTCACAAACTTCAGAAAGGCCAGGCTCTTGTCTCTTTGATGGAAGAAGGCATCAGGAATTCCTGACTGTCCAGACCCCGGGGCCCTTTCTGCCTATCAGGTGTCACACATGCTTTGGAGAAGATTCTCAAGTTGGAGACTCTACAGAGATCAAATCTAGATTTTTATCAGAAAGACTCTGGAGATAATCTCAGTCGTACCTTATTTACAAATGAAAGAAACTGAAGCTCATAGAGGTGAATTCATATGCCCCAGGTCACACAGGTACTAAGTGGATTCAAATGCACTATCCTTCTATACTTCACCACATAGTATCAAGAGAAACTAGACTTGGCCTATTGTGATTATAACATCAATGGACTGCCAGCCCTATCTCCAGAAATACAAAGCCCTTTTCTTCCTCTTAGACAGAGGCTCCTGGCTTCACTAATGATCTGTCCTTTCCCAACAACCTAAAGGCAGGGAACCTCAGTATCAGCACAGTTTATCAGGCCTAAATAGGGAAGGGAGTGACTTACCCACTGCTTTTAGTTTCACTAAGTGAATCTACTGCTGCCACAGCAAAATGATGGGGGGGGGGCAGCTAGATGGCACAGTGGATAGAGTACTGGCCCTGGAGTCAGGAGAACCTGAGTTCAAATCTGGCCTCAGACACTTAACACTTACTAGCTGTGTGACCCTGGGCAAGTCACTTAACCCCAATTGCCTCACTAAAAAAAAAAAAAAAAGAATGATGCAGGTAAGACATGAGAAAGACCTGCCTGATGGTGAATTCATGACCAGGTTCTCCTGATGAAATTGCTAAAAGAATGTTCCTCATCATTGTTAAGCATATGGTAGAGAAATTAACTCCCTGAGAATAAAATAAGCACTATCACAGAGCATACCTGATATGAACAAGGTTGGTGCCTAGACAGAGAGATGGAGAAGAATTGCAGGGGCCTATTCCAAGGCAAAATCACTAATAGTAATACAAATAATAGCTAATAATTTGCATAATGCCTTAAACTTTTTAAAAGTATTTTCACAACTGTTATTTCAACATCAAAACAACTTTGTTAAGTTGGGTATTACTGGTTTATCTCTATTCTATAGATGAGAAACCAAATCAGAGAGGATAAGAGTTGCCCAGGGTCATACATCCAATCAGTTAGTGCCTGAGGTAGAGCTTTCTTCTCTTCCTCCTGCTCTCCCTCTCTTCCTTCCCTGGTCTTTCCTTGCTCCTCCTTCCTTCCTCCCTCCCTCCCTCCCTCCTCCCTCCCTCCTTCCTTCCTTCCTTCCTTCCTTCCTTCCTTCCTTCCTTCCTTCCTTCCTTCCTTCCTTCCTTCCTTCCTTCCTTCCTTCCCTCCCTCCCTCCCTCCCTCCCTCCTTCCCTCCCTCCTTCCCTCCTTCCTTCCTTCCTTCCTTCCTTCCTTCCTTCCTTCCTTCCTTCCTTCCTTCCTTCCTTCTTCCTTCCTTCCTTCCTTCCTTCCTTCCTTCCTTCCTTCCTTCCTTCCTTCCTTCCTTCCTTCCTTCCTTCCCTCCTTTCCTTCCCTTCCCAGACATAATCCCTGCCTCAAAGAAGTGTCATTCTAGGTCACATGTGAAGTTGTCATATGAAATGACAGGATATATGAAAAGGCAGGGGGAGATGCTGCCTTACTTGGCTTCATTTGACCAGAGAATGACAGAGAGAGAACTTTATGGCCACCTCACTCTTGCCCTGGAGCCAAAGCTCTCCACCAAAGTACCTCACTTCGGAGGGCAAGCAGAAGCAGGTACAAAGCCCAGGTGGAAAATATCATCCTAAGAAAGGGGGATGGGGAGGGAGAGGGAGAGAGAAAAGGAGACAGAGCCAGCCAGACAGACAAAGACATAGCCAGTCAGAGACATGGAGACAGAGACAAAGAATAAACATGAAAAACAACAGAAAAAGAGGCTTCCCTCCCTTCACGTTGGTACTGGTCATCAAAATTTCCCTCAGTTTCCCATACCCACTCTAATCTCCCTGGCTCACAGCTAAGCTCAGAAAACATTTGTGAAAGTGTAAAATGTAGCTTCAAGGGAGTAGTTTGGTACTTAATTTTTATGCTTTTGTTAAATGTCACATAAAAGCAGAGTTTTATGAAGCAGGCTAGGCTAGCTACTGACAGTAGTATAGTCCGGGGCAGGCCTGGGCAAGTGGGACCAGTGAGTCAGCCCCCATAGTTGCTGGGCATGGTCTTCTGAGAATCAAAGGATTTAGAGATGGAAGGAATCTTGGAAATCATCTAACCCCAGAGTTCTTAACTTTTAATTAATTTTAAATTTTTTAATTTTAGTGAGGCAATTGGGTTAAGTGACTTGCCCAGGGTCACACAGCTAGTAAGTGTTAAGTGTCTGAGGCTGGATTTGAACTCAGGTCCTCCTGACTCCAGGGCCGGTGCTCTATCCACTGCGCCACGTAGCTGCCCCGTTCTTAACTTTTAAAGACTTTGGGAGTCTGGTGAAGCCCATGGAGTCTATCTCAGAATAATTTTTTTTAAATGCATAAAACAAAATACATAGGAATACAAAGGAAGCCAATTATATGGAAATAGTTTTCCAATTAATATTAACATAAAATATAAAATTGTATTTTAAAAATTATATAAGTTAATATAAAATGTAAAAAAATTCATGGACTCCAGATTAAGAATAGTCCAACCCTGTCATTTGACTGAAGATGAAACTCAGCCCCCAGTTTAGGCAACTTGGATAAGTAAATAGCAAAGCCAGAATTTGAATTTAAGCCCATAGGTCTTGCCGCCATGACTCACACAAAACAACACAGAGAATCCAAACCCACAGGTCACCCCATTGTTCTGCTTTAGTAAATTATTTAAATAGCCTCCACCCCAAACCTGCTACCTAAAACCTCCATTTAGAATTTTCAACAGTTTTTACAAATGGTTTGTGAATAGAAATTCTCCTTGGTTGAAAAATGTGTACACACTTTCCCTCTGTCCCCATTTCCCTTTCCTGATCTCCTTTTCTCACTAAGCTAAAGGAGGGCTGAGTGTTCACTTGGAGCAGCTCCAGTCTAGATGTAAAGTTCCCTGAAAATGAAGACAAGTTAGAAATAGAATAGAAGAGAGGTTGTCTACTCAATTTCTTTTAAGCCTGCTGTCTGCGTCTCTTTCTTTGTGGCATACTTTTATTTATTTTAAAAATGTATTCGTTTTATTATGGATTGGAACACCACCAGCAAGAAACATAAACATTTCCATATACAAAGGTGGTCAGAGAATGGGGATTGTACATGAAACCACAAAACCGCTACATACAGTTTAAAGTTTTTAATATAAATTAAATTTAACAGGTTAGTGCCAACATTGCTCTGCTTGTCTGTGACCCACTCCGAACTTGCCCCCTCCCCCCACCCTGTGTCCTCTGTGTATTTTTTAAAAGGTTGGTGCTCTTTTTTTTCCTCTCTTCCCATTGTTATCACTGCCCCCTCTGTCAACTCCTCTACTAACTTTACCCTTCCTCTACCACCACCACCACATAAAAGCCTTCCCTTGTAACAAAAGAATAATTAAACAAAATAAATTTGTGATGGTAATGTCTGGAAATGCATGTCATGTTCTGTACCTTAGTCTAGCATCCCTCCACCAAGAAGTGGGAAGCATGATTCATCATTTTTGAAGTCTGGATTGGTCATTGTGGGCAGTGGATAAAGTGCTGGACCTGGAGTCAGGAAGACTCTTCCTGAATTCAACTCCTCAGATACAAGCTGTTTGACCCTGGGTAAGTCACTGACCCTGTTTGCCTCATTTTCCTCATCTGTAAAATGAGCTGGAGAAGAGAATGGCAAACCACTCTACTATCTTTGCAAAAGAAAGCCCCAAATGGGGTCATGGAGAGTCAGATACAACTGAAACAAGTGAGCAACAATAAAATTGGTCACTGCACTGATTAGAGTTCTTAAGTCTTTCAAAGTTGTTTTCCTTTAAAATTCTGTGGTTACTGTTTTAAATAGTTCACCCAGTTCAGCTTGCTTTACTGCATCAGTTCAAATCTTCCAGGCTTTCTTGGAATGGTCCCATTTGTCATGGCTCAATAATATTTCATTACATTTATCTACCAGAATTTATCAATTCCTCAACTGATGCATACCCATTTTGTTTCTATATTTTGTATATTACCTTCAGTCTTTGGAGTCTATGTAGAGTCAATGGGTATATCTAATTGAATTACTTTGAAGTAGAATTCCAAATTGCTTTCCAGAATGTTTGTACTAATTTACACCTGTAGCAACAATGTAGAAAAAGTTTTCAATTTTATGGAACCAAAATTATCCATTTTATCCACTGTGATCCTTTCTACCTCTTGTTTGGTCAAGAACTCTTCCATTATCCATAGCAGTGAAAGAGATTTCCTTCCATTCTCCTCTAATTTGTTAATCATGATCTTTCAGATCTTAGCCATATATATATTATATATGTATTATATATGTATATATATATAATGCATGCATACATACACACATATCCATCCATCCATCCATCCATCTGGAACTCACTGTGGTATATGGTATAAGATATGAACATAAGCCTAATTTCTTCTAGACTGCTTTCCAATTTTCCCAGGAGTATTTGTGGAATAATGAGTCCTTACCTCAGTAATTGGAATCCTTTGGTTTATATAACACTATGATTCTGTGTTCCGTTGTTTCCGGATCTTGTGTGCCTAATCCATTCCATTGATCAACTCTTCTATTTTTAACCAGTACCAAATTAATTTGATGATTACTGCTTTGTAGAATAATATAGTTTTATGGATGAGTTCATCCCACTCACATTCACTGTTTTGACTTAATTGTGTATTAACCTCCATCAGATCCTCTTATTTTTCCCTATTTCCCTTCCAGGTCCCTCTTTACAAAAAAGAACAAAGAGAAGGAGATAAGCACTAATAATTTGTAATTAGAGTAGTCTATTCCTAGTCCCTTGTCCCTCCAAGCTTCACTAAGCCTAGACTTCAATCTCTGGTTCTTATAATTTCTCTCTTTTTATTTATCTTTTAGAATTGACACTTTGAATTTAAATTTTATTTTGCTTGTGATTATTCCCTCCCCAATTCTGCTCTTCCAACTTCCCTCTTCTTTTCCCTTATCCTCACCTATGTCAATGTGGAATATGATATATTTCTACAACAAATTTTATGAATGTGTGTGTGTGTTTGTTCAAGCATCCTTTTTCTGGTTCAGATAAGAGAGAGGTCATGAGATATCTGCTATTCTCATTACCTCCTTTTTTGTATATTCTTTTGCTATTGGGATTTTGTATTCTAAGACCTGGTGTCCTTAAAGGGAGTTGATATCAAGACTTGCCCAACTCGGTCTTTGGGTCCTTGGTATTTGATTCATCAAAGCATCATCTTGGATGCTTGCAATATTTTTTCTTTATTTTAGAAACTCTAGATTTTTTGGCTATGATATTCCTGGATATATTCAGTTTGGGAATTGCTTAGTAGTTTCTTGATATTATTATTTTGCCCTTTTGTTCTAAGAGATCTAAGCAGTTCAATTTTTGATTTCTTGAAATTTGATATCCAAGTTTTTGTTTAATCATGGTTTTCTTAGAGCCTGATGATTCTTAAATGATCTCTCAATTTGTTTTCCAAGTCAATTATTTTTTAGAGCTTTTGACTTCATGCTAATGATCCTTGTTGTCTCATGGAGTTTTTGAACTCTGTTTGTTCCCTTCTATTTTTTATAGAGTCCATTGTTTGGGGGAAATTTTCCATTGTCTGTACTAAACTGTTATCATTTTATTGTTTAAAAAATGCTTGAACTCTAATTTAATCTCATATCTTGCTTGTATTTTTTTTTTTATGAATTCTTGTTGTCCAAGCCATTTTCCCCCTCTGAAGTTTTGCTTAAAGGTTTTGTGAGGTTATGCTCTTTTTCTGGGTTAATCTTTTGGGCTTGTCTTTTTTTTTTTTTTTTTGGTGGGGCAATGAGGGTTAAGTGACTTGCCCAGGGTCACACAGCTGGTAAGTGTCAAGTGTCTAAAGCCAGATTTGAACTCAGGTTGTCCTGAATCCAAGGCCAGTGCTTTATTCACTGAGCCACCTAGCTCCTCCCTGCGCTTGTCTTAACCCATAGATTTCTTCAATGTGTTAGGACTTTTGTTTGCTCATATCTTCAGCTTCAAGTTCTTGGTTTGAGATTTTGTGGTCAATATGGTTCCCTTGGGTTCCCCTGGAGGGGATGGGCCGGCCTTATTTGGCTCAGTCCCTGTATAGTAGGAATTCTCCACCACTGCTGATCTGAATTGGGTGGCTGGCATTAAGCCCTACCCTTCTGTCTCAGTCCCTAATTTCTATCTTAGTTTTTCATTAGTCCCTTTTACCTTCTCTTTGCATGATCCTCAATCAGGAGTTGAATCCATACTTCCTTGTAGCTTTATAAGGCCAAGTCAGATGCCGGAAATCACTTTGGACTTCTGCACAGCTGTCCTGTTGTTGTTGTCTAGGAACTAAGTTGGTCTTATAGTCTCCACTCTCCCTTTTTTCTATCTCCAACTTACGTTCTTAGAGGTTAGATTCAAGATTTGGCTTCAGGTACCCAATTACTGGAGCTAGCACTGTTCAGAGTACTTTTTCAGATCTCTATGTGGGAATTTATGCTAGCTCTCCTACTTTCCCTGTTCTCTCTAGTTTTTTCTACTGGTTATCAGAGTTCACTTTTCTAGAGAGACTGAGTTGCCCACTTCTGTCCTATCATTGTTTTGCTTATAATGGCTTTCTTACTTTTACTACCTACCCACTTAAAATGCCTTCTTTTTGTATAATTTGGTACTGGAAGAAGGAGTTTTTGTTCCTTTTCAAAAAGAATATTCTTTCCTTCCTTCCTTCCTTCCTTCCTTCCTTCCTTCCTTCCTTCCTTCCTTCCTTCCTTCCTTCCTTCCTTCCTCCCTCCCTCCCTCCCTCCCTCCCTTGTTCCATTTCTTTTCAGTTTTCTTCATCAATGGTCTCTCTGGGACTGTTTTCAGGTATGTGTCAGAGAAGCCCAGAGAGCTGGGCTTCTCCCACTTATATTTTTATGATGCCATCTTAACTGGAAGTCTGCTGCTTGATTTTCACCAGGTAAATACATTCTGATTTCTACTATGTCACAAACATTTGCTTGTTTTTCACTAGCTACTTATTTCATCAGTGGTTCTTTTGATTCTTCCCCCCTGCCCTGCTACCCTCTGAAGAATCCTGTTCTGACTTATTTATCCCTGCAAAATAGACAAGGCTCTGGGATGTCCAACAAATAGCTTGATGAACAAAAGAATTACTGGGCCCTATGACAAACAACTTCAATTCTCTACCTGGACTCTAGCCATTACTTAAATGATGGACTCTCAGAAGACATGGCTTGAACAAAAGTTCCCACTCAACACACCTTCTGCACATCCCTTCTGCAGGAGTCCCCAAGAAGCCTAAACCTTTCACTAGCCCAAAGGAACAGAAATTCCTCTGGAGAAACTGTGTCCTGGATCCAGTTGGGTTAGGTTAAGAAGGGGAGGAGGGTATAAGGGAGGCATAAAACTCTATATGCCCACATTAAATGCTGAAGGAGCAATCTAGAAAAGGACATCCTTGGCTAGACTAAGTTACCCAACACATTCCATATTTGCCCAGGCTTTGTAGGAGAGTGTGTTGAGTATATACCTCCAGAACCCACATCCTTCCCTACCCTTAGCTGCCTGTTTGACATAGCCCCTCCTCTTCCTGGAGCTTGGGGCACATTATTCCCTAGCAACAAAGCCACAGCAGGGGCTTTGAAAGTTATTTTTGACCTGGAAAGTTCACTGTGGTTGGTGGCCATGTAAGTGAGACAATAACAGGGCTGGCATAGGATGGGCAGGAATGAAGGTTCTGCCCTTCCTGCCCCACTCCCTTTTTCTCTCCTCAGTTAAGCTTGATTAAGGGTCATAGAGAGACAAAAGGAAAAGTAAAGAAAGAACAAAAAAGAGAGTTTGGAGAGAGAAAGGTGGGGAGAAGTTTTCTGAAGTCATAATTGGCCACTGCTGCCAAACAGGAGGGCACTCCCCTATGTAAGAGATTCTTAACCTGGAATCTGTAGGTTCCCAAGGGAACCATGGATAGACTCAGGGGGGTTGTGAACTTTGACTAGAAAAATGACATCGTGGAGCTTCTCTCTTAGGGAAGACTCCACACATGATCATGTGTTATTTCTTTCTCCTTGGGACAACAAAATATTAAATTGATATTATGTTTTAAAAAAAAGAAAAAATGACATCTTTATTTTCACTGACCTCTAATAGTAAATTAGCATTTCTTTAATTTATGAATGTAAGCAACAATCATGATTCCGAGGAGTCCATGGTTTTAGCCAGAATACACACACACACACACACACACACCACACACAGCACACATATACACACTATGGGCAAATCATTTGACCTTTCTGTACCTCTGTTTCTTCATGTGTAAAATGAGAAGGTTGGAATAGACAACCTCTAATATCCTTTCTGGCTTTAAATCTATGATCCAATGAATTTACCTTATGTATCTGTTACCTTTGTCTCTTGAGGTCAAGGTCATGGAGCCTTTGAGATTCTCAGCTACTACCTTTCCATCTTATGGTATGTGAACTGGGCCTGGACTCAAACTTCCAAACTCTATTGGGTCAACCCATGAATGGCACTGCTAGTTTTCTCAAGAAAGTTCAAACAGGGCAATCCTTGGCTCTAATCCCTGAAGCCAGAGAGAATATGCCAGATGATCCAAGAGGGCTGAGGAAGAAGATCCATGCTCAGAGATATCTAACATTACCCCCTTCCCAAAGGCTGACTCCTCTAATCTAGATCTTCCCTGACCCTTTTTCTCATTACCTATCTCTTTGTATTATTACATATTTCATCTCTTTGGGCCTCCTAAGAAAACCTGGCATATTGGTGAGAGAACAAAGCTATTGGAAATCAATTGACAACACTTGATAGAGTGAGATACAGAATACTGCTTTGGGGCAGCTAGGTGGCTCAGTGGATAGAGCACCAGCCCTGGATTCAGGAGGAACTGAGTTCAAATTCAGCCTCAGCCACTTGACACATATTAGCTGTGTGACCCTGAGGCAAAGTCACTGAACCCCCATTGCCCTGCAAAAAGGAAAGAAAGAAAGAGAGAGAGAGAGAGAAAGAAAGAATACTGATTGATAAATTATGGGGAGAAGGTCCTCATGAGTAGGTATGGGAGGAATGAGGAGCCAAAGGGAAATCAGGAAAGGTACAGGATTAGAGATGAATACATAGTTGGGGCTTCTTTTGGTTTCTTTAAATTGGATGTCCAGGTTTTTATTTGGTCATGGTTTTCTTAGAGTCTGATAATTCTCAAATGATCTCTCAAGTTGTTTTTGATAGTAGATATATTTTCTCCTTTTTCAAAAGCTTTTGATTTCATTCTAATATTTCCTCTTGTCTCATGGACTTTAGTGAAATGTCACTCCCTGAGGACAAGAGACTGTCTCAAAGAACGACTGCTTCCTTAAGACCTTGCTTTGGAGCTTGAGGCCCCAGACAGAAAGAAAAGGGAGAAGGGAGGCTTGAAACATACATTGATATGAGGGAGGGAAAGAGGAGGAGGAAGAAAAGAAGGGAAACTCTATTCTATTCTAGCTTGCAAGGGACTCCCGGTCTCAGTGCCAGAGAAAATCCTGGCAGGAAGCCTGGACACTGGCCCACTCTCAGGGAGAAACATGGCTACCAGCAAGTAGGGTTGATATTAAGCCAGGGACACTTCAATTTATGTAATGGATGTGTTCCTACAAAGGTATAGCCAAATCCATTTTTTGTCAACTGATTTCCTACTTTAAATGTCCTAAGGAGGACTGCCATTTAAAGGAATCCTGCAGCGAATCCTTTTGTAAAATAAATAAAAAGGTAACTTGGCTTAGTAGAAAGGGAGGGCATAGGCTTTAGACACAAAGGATTGGGGTTGAAACCTCAAGTTTCACCACTTACTCCGTATGTGACCTTGGACAAGTCATTTAACTTCTCTACATCTCAGTTTCCTTATCTGTAAAATGAAGGGACTGTACTTGATGATCGCCATTTGTCTTGCAATGTCTCGTCACTGGACTCTAATGACTGGAGGAGAGAATGAGGCTGATGACCTTGCATAGCCCTGCCTCACTTAAATCCAATTCAGTTGCAAGTCAAGAAATCACCCTCCAGATGTCAGTGGTGTTTTTCAAGAAAGAAGGAAGAACTAAATCTATGAGCCTATAAGCTTATGAATAAACCATAGCCCAGTTTCTCAACTATCTTGGAGACAGGAATCCTGGTGACTCGAACACATATGGTAAGCATTCTGGCTTTACTTCCTCCCCCTTTGGCTTTAACCCCATACTTAGCCATTTCAACTCTAGACTGCTACCTGATCTTAAATCTCTTGCCTCTATTCTTATCATTGGTCTCCTGTTGTCTAACCTCAGCCTTGTATCATTCCCACTGTTTGCCTCTTCTGTTCCTATTCACTAGCCACCAAACAAGCTAGAGGAAATCTCACAATCATGCTGACTGAGTACATTACAGGTTTATATTATCTAATCTTACTGCAATGAGGGAGTCCTTTGGTTACTCCTTAATGGATTCCCTACCTCACTCCCCACACAAGATCTTTCAAACCTTTTCTTCTTTCCTTAAGACCTCCTTCCTCCTGCTCCTCCTCCTCTCTCTCAGCTGAAGACTTTGCCTCTTATTTTACAGAAAAAAATTTTAGGCCATTCAGTGTGAGCTCCTCCTCCCATTTTTTTTTCATCTCAAACCCCCCTTGACATCATATCCTACACTCTCTTCTCTTCCTTCAGTCTCTGACAAAGAGGCGGTCCCTCTTCTTGCCCAGGCCACCCCTCTATATGTTGTACTACATGTGTAGTCTAGTAGATTGCCTCTTCAGTCATCAGCCCCCAATCTCTAGCCTCTCCCTATCAATTGGCTCCCTTTCTCCTATCTTGACACTATTCTCACCTGGCTAACCTCCTACCCCTATGACCACTCCTCAGCTCTTTTCACTGGCTCATCAACCACAATACACTCTCTAACTGTGGATGTTCTCCAAGGTTCTGTCCTAGGCCCCTTTCTTCCTCTGGACCTTTTCTCTTGGTAACCTCATCAGCTCTCATAGGTTTAACTATTATCTCCATGTAGATGATTCCCAGGGCTATATATCCAGCTCCAGTTTCCCCTGAACATCATCCCCCATCACTGATGGAAAGTTCCTTATGAATAGGAACTATTTCATTCTTTGTATTTTAATCCCCAATAGGCCTAGCACAGTGCCTGGCACATAAGTATTTATTAAACAACAGTTAATGGTTAGCATCTACATAGTGATTTGTGGTTTACAAAATGCTTCACAAATGTGAGGATCATTTGATCCTCACAACTATATGAGAGAAGTGTTATTATTAAGCCCACTGTGTAGATGAAGTAACACAGGCTGAGAAAGGTTAGGTGATTTTTGCTCAGGGTCACTCAGCTAGTTCGTGTCTGAAGTAGGATTTGAATTCAGGTCTTCCTAACTCCAGATTCAGTGTTCTATATACCTAGCTGCCAATGTTGATTGACTGATGAATTGATCTGAGGTGGAATGCTTCTTGTGTTCCTGTGGGAGAATTGTTTAACCTCTGAAAAGCCTGAGAGATGGGGAATACCTCAATTTCCCTCTCTGATACTTAAAACTTTTTAGCATCATCACCCACTCAGTTTCCCTTCTCTTCTATCAGATAAAGAGATATTCCTTCTTTAGATATGGCTAATCCCTGTTTTCTTGCTCACATCCCTCAATTTTTATTATGGACCTGTGCCAATAATCTTTCTCTCATCTTTAATCTCTTGTTCCCCATATTTCCATCCATCCATCCGTAAATCAATATATTATATAAGTGGCTGCTGCTACTGCTACTACCACTACCACCACCACCACCACTACTACCACCACCTAACATTTCTATAGTGTTTCAAAGAATTTTACATATATTTTCCCATTTGGGACTTCAACTCTGGGAGGTAGGTGCTACTATTCTCATTTTATAAATGTGGAAACTGAGGCAACATTTGAACGCATTACAACATCTGCCAAATGCCTTTATCTGCCAAATTGTTTCTATGTTATCTCCCCAATAGAATGTAAGCTCCTTGAAGGTAGGGATTGTTTTTATCTTTCTTTGTATCCCCAAAGCATAGCATAATTCCTAGAACATAGTGGGTATTTAATAAATGCTTGTTAACTTGTAACCTTTAATTCCATTAAATCTCCTTTGGAACACTGACTACATAATCATCCCCTTTTTTTGATCTTCAGCCTCTCCTAACTATTGTTCCCTTACCTGCAGCCTACAAATATACCAAAGTCTTTCACAATTCTTAAAACAAAACAAGGGGCAGCTGGTGGCGCAGTTGACAGAGCACGGGCCCTGGAGTCAGGAGAACCTGAGTTCAAATCCGACCTCAGACACTTAACACTTACTTGGTGTGTGACCTAGGAAAGTCACTTAACCCCAATTGCCTCACCAAAAACAAACAAACAAAAACCCAAAACAAAACAAAAGAGAACTACTCTCATTTAACCTACCAGCCTTCAAGCTATGGTTCTAGATATCTCTCCTCATTTTCACAACCTAGGGAAAAAACTGTTTATATTCTTTGCCCCTAATTCCCATCCTCTTACTCATTTCTCTCCCCTTTACAATCTGTCTTCTGACTTGTCTTCAAAGTTGCCAAAGATCTCTTAATTGCCAATGATCTTTTCTCAGTCTCTGTCTTTCTTTATTACCCTTTCCTCCAATATACTGCTTAAAAAAAAAAAGTGTAAGGTCTGATTGACCCTGTCTCTTTTGCTAGTTCATCATCCATGTCCCAGCCCCTAACATTTGAAGCATCTTTAAGTTCCTCTTCTCTCTCTACACTTTCATTTGGTGACTTCATCAGCTCCCATGGATTTATTCATCATATTTATTCCAATGACTCCCTCCTGAGATCCCATTCTGAATTACCAAGAAATGCCCATTGGATATTTCAAACTGAATGCACTATAGCCACCTTACATTTAACATATATAAAACAGAACTCATTATCTTTCCCCACAAACTACTCTTCTGAGGTTATTGTAGGTTCTTGAATTAAGTATAATAATAATAATAATAACAGACTAATTAAGGTTTACAAAAACAATATAAATTACTCTTCAGGTGCCTTCAATATTTCATCTCAGAGTCACCTTTGACTTTTCACTCTCCCTCATCCCACACAGCCATTCAGTTGCCAAGTTTTGTTGATTGTGCCCCTATCACACTTCTTCCATTTGCAATCCAGCCACCAGCCTAGCTCAGGATGTGTGAAAATCTAGCTCACCTCTTGCCTGGATTATTGCTGGAGATTATTAATTGGCTTCCTACCTTAAGTCTCTTTCCTTTTGGAGTCTTTCTGAATACAAATGCCAAATTTATATTCATTCCTACAGCACAGGTCACTCCCAGGTTCAAGAAATTACAGTGGTTCTAGGATCAAAAATGGACTCTTCTGGATTCACAACTTGGATCCAGTTTACCTTTCTAGGCTGGTTACATATTTCCTTTTATGCATTCCATGGTCTAGCCCAACTGGCTGCCTTCTTGTTTTTCACACACAACATTCCATTTCCAGTCTCAGTGTCTTTGCCTATATCATCCCCTGTCCTCCATTCCCACCCCAAGCTTTCCCTGTAACATACTCTTTCCTTATCTCTTCCTTTTAGCATCACTTGCTTTCTTCAAAGCCCAGATCAAGTACCGACTGCTTACCAAAATTAACTTGTAGATATTTTATATATACTCGGTGTATATTTAGATGTATACATGTTGTTTCCCCTGTAGAATGCAAGCTCTATAAGGCCAGGGACTTTTAAATTTTTGCCTTTATATCACAGTAGCTAGCATAATGATTGGCATATGTGTTGTCATTGTTGTTCAGTCATTTTCAGTTGTGTCCTACTCTTTATGAGCCCATCAGGGGTTTCCTTGACAAAGATACTGGAGTGGTTTTGCTATTTTCTCCAGATCATTTTACAGATGAAGAAACAGAGGCAAACAGGGTTGAGTGACTTGCTCAGGGTCACATAGCTAGTGAGTGTCTGAAGACAGATTTGAACTCAGGAAGATGAGTCTTCTCGAATCCAGGCTCATCCCTCTCTATCCACTGAACAACCTAGCTGCCCCATGACTGGCCCAAAGTAGAGTGGGAGTTGAGGAGAGTGAGGCAAAGTGATAGGAAAAATTTGAAGGGAGATCATCCCCAACAGTCAAGTTGAGGAAGGCACCATGAAGGACGAAGCATCTGAGTTAGGGCTTTAAGGAAGAGAAGGTCTTCAAGAACTAAACAAGAAGACAGGAAGTCTATCCCAAGCAAGGGGAACCAGCGAGGCACTGCACCTCTGCTTCCTCAGTTATACCACCAATATAACGAGACTTACACTACTACCCAATTAAAAGTCTTGTCGTATTTGGAAAGGAAATATATTGCTATAAAATCCTACATAAACCAAGCTTTTTTGTAATCCAAATGCTATTTTAAATGCCTGTTATTAAAAAGACAAATTAGAGCGAATCTCTTTTATTATGGTTTTTTTTTGTAAAGTAAAACATCAATTCACTGTTTATTTTCCGTGGGGGAAAAACACAACAAAAACTAAAAAACCAGATTTTTATATTTGACATTTACTTAAGGTGAAATTTACCTAGATAAAGTTTGCTTAAAATGATGTCCATCTCTCTCCGAGGCCCTGAGTTCCCTTGTATGGGCCCATGCTGACCATGAAGGGAGAATGAAATGTCCAAGTAATCCTACTGGGAGAATTTCCCAAACAACAATCTTGGGACCACCAGTGGCCTTTTTACTTCCAACTCCCTTTATCTGTCTCCATCCACAAGCTCGTTGCAGGTGGTGGAGAAACAATAAAGAACAAAATTTTAAAGTAACAGTCTATCATCAAATTTTATCTTGAAAACTGCTGGGGAACAGATTCTATCTCTGTGCTATGCATATGCAAATCCTACATAGCTTTTCTAAGTACCAGCTCCTGCTGGTTGGTTGGTAGCATAGGGAAGAGGTTTGAATTCACTTCAATGTCATTTGGAATAAACCCAGAGGGGCAGGTAGGTACGAACCCAATTCTGCTGCCTCTACTGTCCTACCCCCAAGCTGAGACAGCCTGGCCTGGGCAGGTCAGTATCTGTTCCTTTCCATCTTTTCCTCACCCTCTTCTCTGCAGGTCATCCCAAAGATAGTAGAGTTAGATCCCAAATGAACTACAGAAGATATGGGATCCAATAAAAATGTCAGAACAGAATCTCTGTGGAATGGGATGAGTTACTGGAGGCCTAGGCTAGGGCCAGGAAAGACCATTTAATCTGGGTGAGGGATGATCCGAGAGGCTCCAGAGCTCTAACTCCAAGCTTTTAGCCTGCGGAGAGGAAGAGACCTCAGACACCTCTCATCTGTTGTCTCAAAGCACCCTGGTATATCTGGCTAGGGGCCAGGACACCTGTATCCTTTTCACAGGTCTCAGACAGGAGAGGATCCATGTTGACTTGTATTTCTTTTGTTTTAACTGGATCAATCTACCTTCTGCTCCCCTAATTCTGTTCCCTGGCCTGCCAGTGAGGTGCCTGCCTGTTGGAAGGAGTACATAGTGAGAACAGAAACTGGGCCCTTGCTCCATGCATAGCAAGGCCAGCCAGCCCTCATTACCACTATCCACTTACTCTTTTTTTTTTTTTTTTGGTGAGGCAATTGGGGTCTGCTTGAAAGGACTAAACAACAACATTGGCTTCCAGGTCACTGTCTTTCTTCAATATCTGACTCTGATTTTTTTTTTTTTGCAAGGCAATTGGGGTTAAGTGACTTACCCAGGGTCACACAGCTAGTAAGTGTCAAGTGTCTGAGGCTGGATTTGAACTCAGGTCCTCCTGAATCCAGGGCCCGTGCTCTATCCACTGCACCACCTAGCTGCCCCTTATCCACGAACTCTTTTTTTTTTTTTTTGGTGAGGTAATTGGGGTTAAGTGACTTGCCCAGGGTCACACAGCTAGTAAGTGTCAAGCATCTGAGGCCACATTTGAACTCAGGTCCTCCTGAATCCAGGGCCAGTGCTCTAACCACTGTACCACCTAGCTGCCCCTATATCCGTGTACTCTTACCGGGCCTGTCTGGTGCAGGTCCTACCTAAAGGCAGGAGTCAGATACACAGGGTTCTTGTCCCATGGTTAGCAAGGTTGTCCAGCCCTTACTATCACTGCCCATTTCTCTTGATCTCCACATCCACCCGCCTCATTCACATCCATGGGGACAGAGCAATTTCAAGTGCAGCAGGCTGGGCATGTCTCCTGGAGACACCGAGATGCCTGGTCAGAAATCCCTCCTGTCCCTTACGCCAAGCTTTTTTGTGTTTGGAAAGAGAATATAGAGGCTGCTAATGACCTTGCCACAGGACTCAGAAGGGCACAGCCCCATAAAGACTGGTATTTCCTTTATCCTTTTTTAAGGCAAACTCATGCCTTCTGCTCTTCTCATCTTACCCTCCCCACCTTGTTCCATTCCTCTTCTGCTTTTTCCCATCACATTCTCTAAAATAAACACTCTGCTTTGTCTTGTTTTCTTATTAAACTCCCCTTCATCCTACTTTCCCTTTTATTCTCCCTGCATTCTTGTGCTCATGGAAACCTGGCTCACTCTGTAAGATGGGACACCTGGACACCATTTTCCAGTCTAGGCAGTTATTTCTCTCATGCCTTTCTCCTCTCACCTTCTCCGCCCCCCACAATCCTGTCTCTCAACGGTGGACCTTGTTTTCTATTCTACTAAGAAAAGAGAGATCATCCATTCTCTCCACCTTCAAAATTCCCTACAGCTTTGACTGTCCTTTGCTTTGCTCCAAAGTTACTGATGGAAAGCTGGTCCTTCTTGTTAAGACTGATCCCTCTATTTTCTCCCTGCCCCAGGACAGAAGAAAGAGTCCTCTCCACTGTCAATTACAAACACCAGGATCATTTTGCCATTTTTCCTCCTTGTAGGTGGTGCAGTGGATAGAGTGCCAGGCCTGAAGTCAGGAAGGCTCAACTTTGTGAGTTCAAATCTGGCCCCAGACAATTACTAGCTGTGTGACCCTGGGTAAGTCACTCAACCTTGTTTGCCTCAGTTTCTTCATCTGTAAAATGAGCTGGAGAAAGAAATGGTGAACCACTCTAGGATCTTTGCCAAGAAAACCCTAAATGGATTTGCAAAGAGTCAGGTCCACTTGAAAGGACTAAACAACAACACTGGCTTCCAGGTCACTGTCTTTCTTCAACATCTGACTCAGTTTCTCTCTACCTCAACCCCTGCTCTTACACTTGGGGACTTCACTATACACACTGCTGGACTCCCAATTTATCAACCTTAATTCCCATCAGGAATAACAAAGGAGCCCTGGGGGGGTGGCAGCACCCCCTCTCCCCAGCTGACCAGTCATGCTTCCATCCCAGCCTTCAGAGCTAGCAGCCAAGGGAAGGAACTCCTATGGAGAATAGGTCAGCCATCCATACCAACTACCCACCAACAGGGTAGACAAGGATGCCCAAGCAAGGCATCTGGAGAGCAAGACAGGAAGAAGCATATACCAAGCAAGTCAGACTACCACCATTACCATTACCTTCACCACCATCTCCCCTTAGACTGATGGAAACAGCTTAAGACCCTGATCCCCAAAGCACTGGCAATGGTTGCATTCCAATGCCCTCAGCCACTGTCTTGGGGAGCAACTCCTGTGGAGATGTAGCCTGGAAATTGCTCCTGGAGGTGCTACACCACAGCTACTGAAGACCCAGAGAAGGAAGTCCTTGCTATCAAAGTCCTTGACACTTTTCAAATGGTTCAACATCAGAAACTAATGTGATTTTATCAGTAGAAATGACATTAAATATGAGGCATTACCATCTGCTTTGCTACAACAACCAAAGGACCACGGAACCTTTCCATTTGATTTGCACCTGCAACCTTCCATGTGTATTTTCTCCCCCATTTGAATGTGAACTCTTCAAGAGCAGGGATCGACTTACTTTTCTATTTGTATGCACGGAGCTTAGCACAGAGTACATGTTCAATTCATTCATTCATTCATTCATGACTCTTCATTTCAGTGACTCACAAGGATGGTTATAGATAGCTCAGATCTTACCACCCATAGGTGTGATCCAGAACTCTGAAATCCCTCCCTCTCATCATAACCTGGTCTTACATCTCTGCCTCTTCCTTAACCTACTCCTTGTCCTCACCCTGACCTCTCATCTCTCCATCCCATTATACTCCTGCTCTAGCTTCCCTTTTCCCCCCTTCACTTCACCAGTTAAACTATGCACTATCTCCTGTCCTTGAAACACTTGCCCTCTTGTCCTAGTGTTGATGGGCCTGCCAATCCTCAGCCCAGGCCCTCTACAACATCTTCCTTCTTCATCTCATGCCTACTCAGTGTTGAAGGGATTCATACAACCCTGCTGACTGGATGCATGACAAGTCTTTATGACTGTGTGACCATCTAAACAAAAAACCATGTTAACTCATCTATCTCAAGTGGGCCCTCACTATGGCACATAAAAATTTCTATTTATCTTTGATTCTTCTTTGTTTTTGGTGAGGCAATTGGGGTCAAATGACTTGCCTAGGGTCACATAGCTAGTAAGTGTTAAGTGTCTGAGGCTGGATTTGAACTCAGGTCCTCTTGACTCCAGGGCCGGTGCTCTATCCACTGCTGTTACCTAGCTGCCCCGTTATCTTTGTTTCTTTATTATGTTTCCTGTGTCAACTTCTCCAAATTTTTTCCTCAACACTTTCAATTCAATGCCAAGCTCAAACACAGAGGATTTTACCTTTTACTTTTACTAAGAAAACTCAGATCATCCATATCTTCGAACCTCTCTGCATCATCAGCTATACTTGCCTTTGTTCCAAGCACTAAGGAAAAGGTAAGCCTTCTTGCCAAGACTCACCCCTCCACTTGGGCACTTGATTCTCTCCTTTCCCATCTTTGATTTGAGTTTTTCTCATAGTAATTCATTTCTCTGCTCAAACTCTGTCTCTTTCCCCTCCCTCCCCCTACACACACACACACACACACCCATATTTTCATTGATTCATTCATTCCCAACCTCCCCCTCTCCTTTCCCATTGCCTACAAACATTCCCAGATTTCCCCATTCTTAAAAAGAAAACTGCACCCCCAAACCTTTATTTGACCTTGCAACCTCCACAAGCCATTACTTCCCTTATACCTTTTTTTTGTTACCAAATCCTTAGTCTTCTACCACTCACTACCTCTAACTTCATTTCTCAAATCCTTGCAATCTGGCTTCCAAATCCTCTACATTATTGAAACTGCTCTCTCCAAGGCTGCATCTCTTAGATGTTACATCCAATGTCCTTTTTGCTGACCTCATTCTTCTTTTCCTCCTTGTAGCTTTTGACACTACCGATTATCCACTCCTCCTGGATACACATTTTTCCCTTGGCTTCTCTGACACACTGGCCTCTCCTGGTTCTTATCTGAAAGCTCAATATGAATCAATTGTGCAATATGGAAGCCAAAAATGCTAATATAAACTTAGGCTGTCTGAGAGGCACAGAGTCCAGGATGAGGGAGGTGATGGTTTTGTTGTAAGCCCCTCCCCCCCACACACCACTGACCCCTCACCCCCCCCACCTCGTCATAGGTTTATAGATTTAGAGCTGGAAGGAGCTTCAGAGGGCAACAGACCTGACCAAAAATCCCTCATTGTACAGATGGTGAAACTGAGGCCCAGAGAGGTTGAGTGATTTTGTCCAAGGTCAGAAGGTAATAAACAACTGAGGCAGGATTTGAATCTAGGTCTTCCAAACCAAGTTCAATGCTCTATCCACTATATCACATTGTCTCTTGAAACTTTGGGTTCAGTTGTAGGTGCCACAATTTTGAAAGGACCCAGATAACCTGTGGAGTATCCCTAGGAAAGTGACCAGGATGGTGAAAAGTCTACAGATTAGGTCATATTGAGGACGGTTGAAGGAACTAGTGATGTTTAACCTAAAGAAACAGACAGGGGGGAGAGAGGGTATCCATTTACTTTTTTATTTTTATTTTTTAGTGAGGAAATTGGAGTTAAGTGACTTGCCCAGGGTCACACAGCTAGTAAGTGTTAAGTGTCTGAGACCGGATTTGAACTCAGGTCCTCCTGAAACCAGGGCCAGTGCTCTATCCACTGCGCCACCTAGCTGCCTCTTCCAATTCTGACATTCTGAGAATTCCTCCAAATCTCTGGCAGAATTCGAATTCAGACTTCTTGTGATGCCTGCTTCAAGATCTCCTCACGTCCTAGCCTGATACCTAAGTGGTGACCTTACCACAGTTCTTTTCCCCTCCCCCTACCAGGTAAAGGACTGAATTTTTAGGATGGAATCTTCCTACAATGCCAGAAAAAGTTCCTTGAACCCCAGGGTGGTTGGTCGCCAGTGAATGCTTTTCTTCAATAAGCAAACCTGCCCTCCCAGGCCTCATTCTCCTTGGGTTATTGATCATCCCATGTTCCCTTGGAGCTTGTGGGGAGGCCCAGCCTCAGCTCCCAGCCTCCATGCTGGCTCTGTTTAATGACCGCTGAAATCCATTATGGTTCACTTAACTGTAAGCAGCAGTCCCCAGCAGCAGCCGTCTGCACTCATTATGTTCTACTGAGGAACTTAAAGGGCTTTTTTTTTTTTATCCCCCTGCAAAGAGGGGTGGGTGGGGTGAGTGGGAGCTGCCTTCTACTTACTGGAAGTGGTGCTTCCCTGCCGGCAGGCTCTTCCCAGAAAGGTTAACCCAGCTGGGGCTCAGCCAGCACCCTTCCCTCCCCCTAACTTGAGTGCCCTCAGACCAAGGTCTTGCTTCTGTTTGTGGGGATCTCCAAGGCAAAGACGCTGCCAACCCAGTGAACTCTCTGCCTTTCCCACTGGTTATCCAGATGGTATCGTCTATAAGGGGGCTACCTAGGAGGAGAGCCTTGAGGATGAGCCAAAGCTGGCATTTTTTCCAGGTTGGTCTGGATAGACCTTAACCCAGCAAGTAGGGTGGGATTATGTTCCCATTATCTCCCCTAAAGATGACTGGTCACTGAGCAGAGCCTAGGGACTGGCCTACTGCCATTTCTTTAGTCTTGGAAAAGCGCCATGGAGCAAAGATGCCCCCCCCCAACCCTTCAGTCCCAGAGTGGTATGAATTTCTTGTGCAGTTTTGACGCTCAATGGAGGGTATCTACATGATGGAATTCTTAGAAGCAAGAGCTCAGGCCCTGAGGGGGCAGCATCATGAGGCTGGAAAGGACCTGAGAGTCTGCCCACGCAGAGAGTGAATCTGTTCCTCTTTCTCAAGGCTCTTGCTAATCTTGGTGGGGACCCAATAGCTGCAATTGTCACTCAGTGCCTCCCCTCCCTCTCCCAATCACGCTCAGCCGTCAGACAGCAAACAAATGGTCCCCATGAATGTGGCCTCCCTCCTCCATCCTCCTACCACCGCTCCTAGATCAATAGACATGCTAAGTGTCTCACTGGGCTTCTTTAATAAGCATTTCTTGGCTGCCAGTTGGCTGTGAGCTTCTCCGAGACACAGCAGCTGGGCTTCAGGGGAAGGGAAGGGACGTTGGGAAGGGGAGCTGATAACCTAACACGAAGAGAAATTCATCATAGAGAACAGCCATTAGCACAGCACCTAAAGATAAACTCATCCCCAGATGTATTTGCCTCCTCAAGACAACTCTGTAAATCAACTCTGGATTATCCAGGGCTGGATTTATATTATCTAATCTCTCCTCACCCCTTATTACTGCAAGACAATCCTTCTCTTCCTCTCATGAATTCCCTTCACCACAACTTTTCAAAACCTTCTCTTCTCTCATCAAGCCTCCCACAGCACCCTCATCATCTCAGTTGAGAGCCTCACATACTTCGCTGAAAAAACTGAGACCATTCACCCTGAGCTTTCTCTTATCTTTCAGTTGTTTGGTCATTTTTCAGTCAAGTCTGACTCCTTCTAACACCATTTGGGGTTTTCTTGGCAAAGATACTGGAGTGGTTTGCCATTTTCTTCTCCAGCTCATTTTATAGATGAGAAACTGAGGCAAACAGGGTTTAAGTGATTTACCTAGAGTCACACAGCTAGTAAGTATCTGAGGCCAGATTTGAACTCATGAAGATGTCTTCCTGACTCTAGACCCAGGCATTTTATCCACTATGGTACCACCTAACTGCCCTTTCTCTTACTCTCCTAAATTCTCAGCAAATTGGCTTCCAACTTCATCATTCAAATGACCTCCCCCTTCTAAAGTTAACAATGATTTCTTAATTGTCAAACCTAAAGGCATCTTCTCAGTTCTCAGCCTTCCTGATTTCTCTGTAGTACTTGACGTTGTTGAGCATCTTCTCCTGGGTACTCTCCTCTCACTCTTGGTTCTTCTACCTGTCTTGCTGTTCCTTCTCAAGACTGTCACTGCCCCTTCAACAATATTATGCTTGCTATCTATGGGATTCCCCCATATTAGCCCATAACTATGGGCTCTACCCTGGTCTCTCTTCTCTCTCCTGATACCCTCTGGATGATCTCATCAGCATCTATGGGTTCAATTATCATCTTTATGCAGGCAACTCCTAGCTCTATATATCCTGCCCTAGCTTCTCTCCTGAGAGTCCCTTGTCACCAACTGTCTATGAAATATTTCAATCTATATGTCCCATAGGATTTTTTTTTGCAGGGCAATGGGGGTTAAGTGACTTGCCCAGGGTCACACAGCTAGTAAGTGTCAAAGTGTCTGAGGCTGGATTTGAACTCAGGTACTCCTGAATCCAGGGCCAGTGCCACCTAGCTGCCCCCTCCCATAGGATTTTCAAATGCCACTTGTCCAGAATAGAACGCAACTTTACCTTCACTCCACCCCTTTTAAACACTGTTGCACAAACTACCATCCATCTTCCTATCTTCTAGTTTCCTGTCTTTCCAGGCTTCTTACACATATACTCACCATATCCAACAGCCATTGACTTTGCCACCTATTGGCAGAGAGGCCCAAGAGCCTGGGAATAGCCTTTGCTCCCTAAACCATTGGTCCTGTTTCTAGTCCAGACCACTCAGCCATTGTTGTGGAAGCAACCATTTCAGAGACGCAGTGGGAAAACTTCTGTAGCCCTTGTCTCCCTCAACACCTTCAATTATAGAAGACCCAGAAAAGAAAACTCTTGATACTGAAGTCCTTGGCACTTTTCAAATGGTTCAATGTCAGAAACACATGATTTTATAAAAAAAGAGGCATTACTATCTGCTTTGCTGCTATACCCTAAGCACCATGGAACCTTTCTACCTGACTTGCAGCTGAAATCACCCATACAAGATGTCCCATAAATCTTAGTGCCATTGCAGGTGTTTTTAAAAAACAGAACTAAGAATTCAGGGACACCTTGTATATGTTGTCCCCCCCTCCCCATTAGAATGTGAGCTCCTTGATAGCAGGGAATATTCCTGCTTTTCACTACATATCATAGAACTTAGCACAATACTTAATCAATTGTACATTCATTCATTCATTCACTCACTCGACAGTTGGGATCTACTGGCCTACTGGCTGCTCCTCACATAGAATACTTCCATCTCTTGTCTCAGTGCCATTTCAATGATGGTCCCCATGCCTGTGATATTCTCCCTTTTCATCTCCATCTTACAGAATCTTTGGCTTCCTTCAAGATCCAGCTTCTGCAGGAAGTCTTTCCTACTTCCATAAAGGTGACTTCTCTTCCACTACACATGCACACACACACACACACACACACACACACACATATACACACACACGTTTATATTTATTATATACATACACATACACACGTGTATTTCTCTCAATATCTAGCTATCCATCTATTTTTGTTGTTGTTTTTGCTGGGCAATTGGGGTTAAGTGACTTGCCCAGGGTCACACAGCTAGTAAGTGTCAAGTGTCTGAGGTTGGATTTGAACTCAGGTCCTCCTGAATCCAGGGCTGGTGCTTTATCCACTGCACCATCTAGCTGCCCCCTAGCTATCCATCTAAAGGTAGATTTGCTGTCGTTCAGTATTCTTTCACTTGTGTTTGACTGTGTGAGACCATTTGGTCTTTTCTTGGGCAGAGATACTGGAGTGGTTGCCATTTTCTTCTCTAGCTCATTTTATAGATGAGGAAACTAAGGCAAGCAGGGTTAAATGACTTGCCTGGGGTCACCCAGATAGTAAGTTCCTGAGGCCAGATTTGAACTCAGGAAGATGAATCTTGCTGACTCAAGGCCTGGCACTCTATCCACTGTGCCACCTAGCTGCCTCCTCTCCCATTCATTAGAATGTAAGTTCCTTGGGGGATGGGACTAATTTTTTTTTGAAGGGAAAAGGTTGCTTTTCTTCTTGGTATCCCTAGTGCTTAGCTCAGTGTCTGGTACATAGTAAACACTTAATAAATATTTGTTGATTGACTAGAGTAGAAATACTCTGGATATTGGGAATGAAAATGTGTATCACAGGCTCTCCTCTCAGCCACTTAGAATGTTCCTGGGTCACCTCCTGCTAAGTTTGTCTTTCACAAAGTAACTTGTTTTGTTTTGTTTTTTGCAGGACAATGAAGGTTAAGTGACTTGCTCAAGGTCACACAGCTAGTAAGTGTCAAGTGTCTGAGGCCAAATTTGAACTCAGGTCCTTCTGAATCTGGGGCCAGTGCTTTATCCACTGTGCCACCTAGCTCCCCCAGTAACTTATATTTATAACTGGCCTAAGCAAAACTTAATTAGAAAGGCCTGTCTGAAATCACTGCACAGAAAGGCACCATCCACTTTCAAATAACTACTCCAGCAGCAGGCTACAATTCCCCCTTCCTCCCCAAACTGGTCAGATATTCCCACCATTAGAAGACCACTGTCAATAGCAATTTACCTATAAGGCATAAGGAAGGTCCTGAGAAACTCTTCTAGTTTTCTCCTATTAATTAATGTTACTGCTGTTAAGCTTAACAGATTAGTAATTACCACTCCAGAAGACAAGGAGAGCCAGGCCTGCAGGCTACAAGATGCTAGATAGAAGTGCTGGCATCTTCTACATCACAGTGTGGTACAGTGATGAGTGCTGCATTTGAAGTTGGCGGACCTAGACTGGAACCTACCACCTGCTAACCTGCGTGACACCTCTCTGAGTCTCAGCCCTAAAAAATCAGGGGGTTAAACTACATGAACACTACAGATCCTTTTAGCTCTGAATCCCTAATCCTATCTTTCCATTACTGTAACATCATCTTAACTAAATGTGTAGGTCAAGGTAGGACCACAGTATATCCAAGATTCCAAGATTTAAGAGGCAGAGCATGAGACACTAACTGGGGAAAATGGCCATGGGCAGGTTACCTGAGCAGTCAGAAAATTGAGAAAGAGTTACCAGGCAAAGGAAGGTGGACTAATAGAAATGAAGTATCACAGGGAGGGTTCAAGGTCAAGGAAAGGTGTTCCATTTATATACCATAGAGCCTTGATTTAGAGCCAGAATGGAAAATATCCAATAACTATACCCAAAGTCCAAGGTCCTCATTTTATAGATTAGAAGTGACTTGTCCAAGGTCACATAGATAGTAAGAGACAGAGCTGAGCTTTGAATGTGTGGGTTTTGGGGGGGGGGCAATGAGGGTTAAGTGACTTGCCCAGGGTCACACGGCTAGTATGTGTCAAGTGTCTGAGGCCGGATTTGAACTCAGGTCCTCCTGAATCCAGGGCTGGTGCTTTATCCACTGTGCCACCTAGCTGTCCCCGAATGTGTGTCTTCTTACTCCAATTCTAGTATGCTTTCAAATTTGTAATTTCCTATATAATTTTTCTATTCCTGTCTGTGTTGACCAAATCAAATTAGGGCCTATGTTTTCTAAGGGCAGAGGTTCTACCTCTCTTATCATACTAAGAGTTTCTTACCATCAGAATGAGGACCACATTGTCCCCATTAAATCTCTCATTTTTTGGTACCCATAAGTAGTAGTTAATACCAAGGTCTGCACAAGAAGCACTGGTGGACCACACTTGTAGGTCACCCCTCAGTCTGCTACTTAACTTGCTACCATATTCATTCTCATTATCCTAAGTTCTAGGGTAATCCAAAAGTACATTTGGCTATCTCCTCATTAATCACACTAAATTGTAATTTCTCTCATTAATCAATTAAACTCAGAGTTGCCACCCCAATTTATTATAAAATTATTTATTTAATAAACTGGAGAAACCTCTTTTCCCATAAGTAATTGATCATATCTCTCTATATCAAAACCCCTTAATCTCCTAGAAAAAATAAGCATTAAAGCTAATGGATATGCAACTTATTAACAATGTATTTAGTAATATCACAAAGAAAAATAATTATTTAGAATGCTTTAGCAAGACCATAGCCAGAGTCACCTCAAACCATTATTGTAATTGCAGATATCTTCTGACAAGACAGTCCTAACATTCAATCAACTTGGGGTTTTAATTAAAGTCACTTTAAGAATTTTCTTCATCTTTTTCAAAAGATAAAAGTTGAAACAGCTTTATGAGGAAAGAAGGTCTCTTTATATTGTTTTTTCTCTCTTCTCAATGTCTCAAAACTGCCAGCCCAACTGCCCAATCCTCAACATTCCATCTGGCTCTTAAAGCTACAGTAACTATAGTCTCTGGGAGAGCCTTCTGAAACCAGTTTACCCCCTGCAAACCAGTCTATTCAATCAGTTATAGTCTGGACCTTGACCTTACTTTGAGTTACTTTCCTCTTTATGTTCTAGGAAGAGGTTACTCAAGATCAGGCCGCCAGTATTTCTTGTTCTGACCGTTGTTTTAAGGATTGTTCAGGGGTGCCAAGAAATGAAGACAGGTCTAAAGGTGGAAGATTTTGGTCCCTGTTCTGATGGGGAAAAGCTCTTAGTATAATAGGGGAGAGGCAAAACCTCTGCCCTTAGGGAACTCCCAATTTGATGGAGAAGATATGCTCCCCAATTTGATTCAATATCCATTTATTAATAATAATGATCACAATGACTCACACCTAAGTAGGACTTTAATATTTTCCAAAGCATTTCCTTCACAAGAAGCCTGAGAGGCAAGCATGCAAATTTTATGTCTGTTTTCCTTAATGAGGTCCAATTGAATTCAATCACCATGTATTAAATGCCTACTGAGTACACAACACTGTGCTAGGTACTAGGGGAGCTACAAAAATTTAGATAAGATTAGATTCCTGCCCTCATAGAGATTAGTGTAATAGGAGTATGTCATACACAGAGATAACTAAACTACAAAATAATACATGCTAAGTTTCAGAGAGTTCCCAGTCTTAGAGGGAAGACCCAGTTCCTATGCTTTGAGAGGAGGCAATCTGAAGGGAGGGTGGGAAAAAAATCAGCAAATGTATTGGGCAAATGTTAGCAGCAATGGCGCTAAAAATAAATAAATAAATGAAGTCACAGTCTCTGACCTCAAGACTATGGGGAAACAAGACATACATATACATACATGATCAAACAATTCATATCCATATTGAAGTCAGATGAGTGGTACAGGGAGTGAAGAGGAAGGATCTGATCTGGGCCCTAAGGATGATGAGTAAAGTGTGAATAAATGGAAAGGCTTTCAGGATGGAACTATGTGGCCTGTTGAGATAAAAGCTGGCAGATCCATCTGCCTGGAGTTTGTTAGGAAATGGTAGGAAAGAAGATCTGAAAGGTGGGTCACAGCTAGACTCTGAAAGGCCCTGAATATTAATGCTAAAAACCAAGCAAAAATAAAATAGATTGCAAACTGAAGGTACCTAAGTGCTGATGACATGGCATTTAATCATTCAACCTCTAAGTTAGCCGACTTCTCCAATTCTTCCTCCAATTGCCTTGTATTTACTCAGGAGTGTACCTATTGTGTAAGTTTCTTGAGGGCAGGTTCTCTTTCATTTTTCTTTTAGAATTACCAGAGCCTAGCGTGCAATAGGTATTGCTTGTTAAGTCTACCCTTGTTCTTGAATTCTTGAATCTTGAGAGGCTGTTCAGAGATAGAGCCCAGTCCCTCTGAGAACCAAAGGATTAGGAAGCACTGTTTTCAAACTTTTCTCTTCCTTTCAAATTCTTTATTCTCTACAGCAGTGGTAGGAGCTCACATAGAAACTGGAGCCACTAAGCCATAGAAAAGGATCCCTGTGGGCTCTATATCAACTTAGAAAACCACATATTAACATTGCTGTTGTTGTTCAGTTGTTTCAGTCCTATATGACTCTTTGTGATCCCATTTTGGGGTTTTGTTGGTGGAGATACTAGTAGTTTGCCATTTCCTTCTCCAGCTCATTTTACAGATGAGGAAACTGAGGCAAACAGGGTTAAGTGACTTGTCCAGGGTTACCCAGCTAGTGAATGGCCAAGGCTGGATTTAAATTCAGGAAGATGAACCTTCCTGACTCCAGGCCTAGTGTGTTATCTACTGTGCCACCTTACCTATGTTCTATTGTAATTTTATTTATGTTGTTAAATATTGCCCAATTTACATCATAATCTGTTTCAGTTAGCATTCAAGTGTTTCAGGCCAGGTCTTTGAGACCTCTGCTCTAAAAGAGAATGGAAGGGGCAGGTCTGAGGAGGCAAAACTGATGTTCAGGCTTTTGATTAAGTCTACCAGGCTGGACCTTGGGGCACAGGGAGGAACCGAGGTCAGATCTTATCAGGACTGGTTATCCACCAAAAGGCAATGGGATATGAACTCAAGAAGGCCTTTGGTAGAACCCATCCATACCTGTTTGTTTTGTTTTGGTTTTTTTGGAATTTTTTTTGGGGGGGAATGAGGCAATTGGGGTTAAGTGACTTGCCCAGGGTCACACAGCTAGTGTCAAGTATCTGAGGCCGGATTTGAACTCAGGTCCTCCTGAATCCAGGGCCAGTGCTCTATCCACTGCACCACCTAGCTGCCCCGAACCCATATCTGAACCCCCAGATCCCACATCATGGCCTAGTTTTCTGGGAATTGGTCTGACGCAATTTGAGAAGTTTGCCTAACGGAGAGAACTCTTTTTCCATTAGGTAGAGTGACCAGCATGACACTGTCTGAAAGTGGAGGATAACAGGATGTGGCGGAACTTCCTCCCTCAAGTTTACACAATGAAGTATTAAATAGTATTAAGACAGGAATTGAACCAGGATCTCTGACCAAAGAGACAGCACTCTTTCCACTCTACTACATGGCCTCCTCTAACATACCCCGGTTCTATGATGAGCTCCCCACCGCTTGCTGCTACGGAGCTCACTGGCCAAGTCTCCCCTACTCTGAAGGTCCTTTCTTAGCAGTCTTGGGTGGCTTTTCTCTGACCCTCCTCTGCCAGCTACCACTACCTATAGGATCTCCCTACTCCCCAGATGAGACAGTATATCCAGTTTTATCCTCCAGTGAATATTTATAGTCAAGGTGTAAACCCGTCAACCTTAACTATCTCCCTGCAAATGGAGACATTGATATTACTGATGCCTCAAGGACCCCGATAATGCTGCCCAATACGAACTTCTCAAGCCTCCCCGACAGTGCCATAGAGTCAGGTTCAATGAACGAAACCCTTGCCTGGTTGAGAGAGGAGCCACCCAAGACCCATCATGATCTCTGGAATAATGGGCAAAATAAATTTTTAAATTTTAAAAATTAAAAAATAATAATAATGGGCTGCACAAGATTCCTGTGTGCTGGGTTAAGAGGAAGTGTAGTAAGGTGTGGGTGATTATACAACTATCTCTAAAACCATTAAGTAGTCAGGACCTCAGTGGAACCACATCCAACCCTGGGTATCTCCCAGGTCAGGAGCAATGAGACCTCTCTGCCTCCCCTGGGTGCTGCTACCCAGGAATCACTCTGAGACCCGGCCACCTGAAGGGGCACTATAAAAGAATAATGACCTCCCATGAGCCATGGTTAGGTACATCTATATAACCCTAAGGCTAGAGGAGAATCTATTTTCATAATATTTCATGCCCTGCAGAAGAGAATGGTATGGGTGATTGTATTTTACTTTTGAAGTTTTACAGAAACCAATATCCAAGATTGGGATGGGGAGGGTCAGGGGCTGTTCTTGTCATTGGAGGTTGGATTTATTGTCCAATAAAATCTTTTGATATATTCCTCCCATCTTAAAACTTCACTGAGTGGAGAAAGTAGCCCATTGGCACCCGGGTGGCTAGGGGTCAAACCTACTAGAGCCAGATGGCTAGCATGAAGAAGAGGGGTACCAGTTTTCAGCCCCCACTAGTGTATGGGAAGAGCAACACTAGTCCAGCAGACTGTCACTGCCTGCTCTTTAACCTGAGGACCTACTCTACTCTATGGCACCTTGGAGTTCCTCTTTCCATTCCCTGCCCTGGGTGGAAGACTGCTGTGGTGAGGAAGCATTTCCCACATGTTCATGCCCTGAATTCAATCCTCATGATTCCCCCACCTCCCTACTCTGTTACAGCTGTGGTAAGGAACACCTTCTCTGTATTTGTTTAATTGAGTGTTTTTGAATTGTACAGGTGTGTCCTGCCCACTTCTCCCTCTCGTGGATGCAAGTCCACAGGGAGAGAGATGGAAAAAGGTGGGAGTTGTGGGTGTCTGTGTGCATGAGTGCATCTATGTGTTTTTCCTTTACCAGCAGCTGGTGATGAATCTCAAAGTCTGTGACTTACAATTATCAAAATGTTTTCTATGCATTACTGTTAATAATGGACATATATTCAGAAAGATAAAATATGACAACATAAGGACTCGACTTCCCTAAAGAATTCCTGGCAGGGTGGATAAAGCACCAGCCCTGGATTCAGGAGGACCTGAGTTCAAATCTGGCCTCAGACACTTGACACTTACTAGCTGTGTGACCCTGGGCAAGTCATTTAACCCTCATTGCCCCCCCCCCCAAAGACTACCTGGAAGGGCATCAACTCTCATGCCTCCAAGCTCCACCTCTGGGCCACCTTGTCATAAAGGATGGGGCTGTGCCTGATGAAAATGCAAGATTTGGGGCTGGGAAGGGCTTTCAAGGTCTTCTAGTTCAAAGCTTCTGAAACTGTGTGTTGCGACCCCATGTGGGGGCTCATAACTGAATGTGGGGGGGGTCATGAAAAATTTGGCAACAGTAAAAAGTTATGTTTGCCTATATTATATACCTATATACCCAGGGTCATGTAAAAATTTCTAAGGCAAAAAAAAGGTCATGAGTGGAAAAAGCTTGAAGCCCTGTTCTAGTTCAGCTCACTTATTTTATAGAGGAAGAAACCTAAGCCCAGTGAGGTTGAGCAACTTGGCTAAGGTCACACAAGAAATAACAAATTCATTACATTGTGAGCTCCACAAGGGTCTTTTATCTTTTTTTATATCCCCAGGGCTTAGAACAGTGTCTTGAACATGGTAAGTGCTCAGTGAATGCTTACTGACTAATGCGCATCCATCCATCCATCCATCTACTCATCCATCCATCCATTTATCCTTACATAAAATGTATATATGTATGTATGTATTCCTATACTTTGATGTGTTTGTGACCATGTGAATAGTACTGTAGATGGTGTAAATTGCACCCCGGCCATATATTCTTTTTTTTTTTTTTTTTAGTGAGGCAATTGGGGTTAAGTGACTTGCCCAGGGTCACACAGCTAGTAAGTGTGTGTTAAGTGTCTGAGGCCAGATTTGAACTCAGATCCTCCTGACTCCAGGGCCGGTGCTCTATCCACTGTGCCACCTAGCCGCCCCTCAGCCATATATTCTTATCCTGGGCAGCTCTCATCCATGTTCCATGACTCTGTAGGAGGTTCACTCAATGATCTAGAAGTCTCTGTGTTACCTTAACATTGTATGCAGATTAAGAGTGAAGACAATCTGTTCATTGGCTTTCTCCCCTCATTTTATGCCCAGACCACTTCTCTTCCTGTCATACATCTCTCTAATGATTTCCTTTGAGCAACTTCTCCTGCATGACTCTCCTTAGCTCCTAGCATAGGAGCTGTCCTGGCACACAGTGGTCATTTAATAAATACTTGTTAATAAACTGGTTGACCAGATAGATGCCTTTTGGGTAATCTTTTTATTCTTTGGAGATGGTGGTATTTCATGCCTCTTGGCTATATAGTATCACCAGAAGAATAATGAATGTTAAAAAGGTTGAGTCTTTGTTTCAAGGAGATTCTTGGAGTCATTCAAAGTGCAGCATAATGTTCCAAATGCATTCCTGTCTACCTTTCTCCATCCAATCAATTCTAGGCTTAGCTCATTGTCCAGCTGTGGTGTCTATCTAAAATATATGCACTTGTGGACTAGCTCTACAGGCTGCCTACTCAACTGAATATCACTGTTTGGTGAAAAGGTGTTCTTCATCCACTTAGATAGTTGGAAATGAACTCTTTCATGGGATTATGGCTCTCATTTAGGAATTTCTCCAATGTCCTAGGGCTTGAGGCAATCAGTAAGATACACAAACACACATATGGAGGACTTCATTGCCTCTAGGGAATCCCTTTGCGGCTCAGACTCTTCTCTGGACATAATCCACATTTACATAGCACCTTCAAGTTTACCATGCGCTTTCTTCACAGCCAGGTAGTAGGTAGTAAGCAGCAAAATAGAGGTTCAAACACTTCTGAATTTAGCTCCAGAATTCTTTCCACTCTAATTATGAATGGTTCAAACAGATACCAGCTACTCCCCACTCCTATACTGAAGTCTCTACCTAGCATTGGGAAAGGAACCTCCCCTAACAATTCTAAAGTTTAGCATACTATATTGCTGTGCAAGACCTGAGGGTCACCCTCCATGCCCTGTGCCCTCATTCTCTCACCAGCTATGACTACTATCAGCATTCAGGTAGGAGAAACTGTCACAAGGGATTTATTTTGCTCTTTAAGCTATATCTGCTACTCTTATCCCCTCTCCCCTACATTCCTGGCAGTTCCACAGGATACTCTTCCCATCCCCCTCCTCTGTCCCTCCAGTCTTGTTAACAAAGGTGAAGGAAAGGCTGGTAAGACAAGATGAAGATTAAAGGGGCCTGTTTATTTCCTCCGAGTGATGGATCCTCTAAGATCCATCATCTTCATGGTCTTTGCTGATTATAAATAAGTCTCCCTATACTGAAATGAAATAATGAGTGAGGTCAAACATAAGTCTTGGTTTCCTCTGGATTTGTGTTTACAGGCTTAGCACTTATGGCTGGAAAAGACTTTCAAGATCATCTGGCTCAACCCCTTTCTTTTATGGAGGAGGAAATTGAGGTCCAGAAAAGCTGGATGACTTAGTGCACTGAGTATGCACTTATCAGTACTGAGTATGGTGCCTGGCAAATAATAGGAGCTTAATAAATGCTAGTTGACTGATGGTTCTTTTTTCTCCAAAGCATATAACCTTAGGCACAACACTTAACCTCTATGGCTCTTTTTTTTTAGTAGTAGTATTTTATTTTTCTATGACTCTTCATCTACAAAATGGGTGTTGGTATCCTGACTGATCCTCAAATGGTGAAGTACTGAAAGTAGAGGTATGTGACTCTTTCACAGGGGCTTTTCCAAATCTTTCCATCCATACTCAAATCTCCCATGTGTCTCTCCCATCCCTACTTTCTTAGCTGAGAACCTTGCCTTATCTTTCACTGGAAAAAAAATTGAAGCCATTCTCTAAGGCCATTCCCTTCCTTCCCACATTCACCTTATCTCACATCACCCAGATGCTTTCTGCCACTATCTACTCCTTCGCCTCTGTCTCACATAACGAGGTAGTTCTTTTCTTTGGCAAAGCAAACCCTTCTACCTGCACATGTGACTTCATTCCATTTTGTCTTGTCCAGCAGATTGATCCCTCTATCATCCCAACTCTTTTGCTAATCTTCAATCTCCCCTTGTCTACTGACTGCCTGCAAACATGCCTATGTCTCCCACATCCTTAAAAGACCTTTTCTTGATCTCTCCATCCCCATTAGCTATCATCCTATATCTCTCCTCCCTTCTGTGGTTAAAATTCCTTGAGAAGGCCATTTACAATAGGTGCCTCTACTTTCTTTCCTCTCACTCTCTTCTTAATTCTCTCTAGTCTGGTTTCTGACCTCATCATTCAATCTTAACTGCTCTCTTCAGACTTACCAATGATCTCTTAACTGCCAAATCTAATGGCCTTTTTTCTCAACCCTCATCCTTCTTGATCTCTCTGCAGCCTTTGACACTGTCGATTGCTCTCTTCTTGAGACTCTCTATTCTCTAGGTTTCTATTCCAGTGCCCTATCCTGGTTTTTTTCTAATGGTCTGACTATTGCTTCTTGGTTTCCTTTGGTGGGTCTTCACCCAGGTCATGCTCACTAACTACGAGTGTGCTCCATAGCTCCATAGCTCCATCTGGGGCAGTCAGTTCTTCTCACTCCATATTATTTTGCCCGGTGATCATTTTAGTTCTCATGGATTCGATGATCACATCTATGCTGATGATTCTCAAGTTAGCACTGATCTAATCCTAATCTCTCTTCTGACCTTCAGTTTTGCATCTCCAACTGCCTTTTGGACATCTTGAAGTAGACTATAAGGCAAACTAGAAAAAATGATAGAATAGCAAATCTTTGATTTCTTAGAGTTTGAGTATTTAAAAGACAGAAGGAACCCTCTCATTTTACAGATGAAGAGACTAGGGCAAAAGAAATGAAGCCATGTACCCTGGGTCACACAGGGGAGTGGCCTAGGTTTGATTTGAATCCAGGTCTTTCTGTGACAAATCTAGTGTTCTTTTCACTCTACAGTCACCTTTTGAAATCAGAGGGATGAGGAAGAACATGAGGGGTGAGCTCCCAAATCCACTGTAACACAGTGCTTCTTCAAGGGTTCCAGGGTCTTGGGGGAATATCACCACCTTTGGGAAGTCAGGGAGTGGATTAACTTCTAGCCCAAACTTGTCAAGGAGAAGGGGCTTGTGTGAGCTGCCTCTCATCAGGAGCGTGTTTAGATGTCACTGGGCCTGGATTCCTTACAGCCTTATCCTCTAGGTTAGGTGGTACTTGCTATTAGCCCAGTCATTAACACTTAGGAGACCCATCTCGAGGTGATATTCATCACAACCTGCGCCTAGTCTTGGGGCACCTTTCCTTTGCCCTGGGGTGGGCGCAGTTCATACATCACACCATCCTTTACCTCCTCTTCTCCCTCTCCTTGGACTGACTGATTGATAACCAAAAAGAAATTGTGAATAGATCCCTTTGTCTTTCTCCCTCATTTTGTTCTATTTCTCTTCCTCTTGCTCCCCTCCTTCCAATGGCTTCCAAGTGAGACCAAGAGTTTAAATTCCTTTTGGCTATTAATTAAAAGAAACCTCTCCTTGAGCTGAGTGCACTTGCCATAAATTAATAGCGGCCTTCTTAATCAAATCTTATCTCCTCCTCCGAGCCACACATATGGAGCAGGAGTTAGTATCTCCACTGTATGAAATTTAATTTCTAACATTTCAGTGGAAAGGATATGTGTCTGTGTGTGTCTGTGTGTGTACGTGCACATATATCCTCTAGGCCCAGAGAGACATTGAAAGGAAGACTGTTGGTAGTGTAGAAGTACATATATACTAAAATACATATATACAGGCACACATGTATAGAAATATACACATATGTATATACATATAGATACATACATACAGATAGAGAAATAGGTATACTCTGTGTGTGTGTTAGAGAGAGAGAGAGAGAGAGAGAGAGAGAGAGGCAGGCCTGTGATAGGGAATGAGTCTGTGATTTCATTGGTATAGAGAGAACTTCCAAGTGAAGAATCTATCTCTGCCAACTCAGGTTATCAGTTTCTTGGAAATTTAGAGTCTTAGAGAGTTGCCTAAAAACACTGAGAGTTTAAGGGACTTACTTAGGGTCACATAGGCACTCTGTAGGAAAGACTTGAACCCATTTGTTTCTTGTTTTGAGATCAATTTTCTATCCACTAGGTGACACCCCCCCTTTCTCTTTTACACACACACACACACACACAGATATGTATAGCTATATGTTTGGAGCACATCCATATCTTTTTTTTTTTTGGTGGGGCAATTGGGGTTAAGTGACTTGCCTGGGGTCGCACAGCTAGTAAGTGTCAAGTGTCTAAGGCTGGATTTGAACTCAGGTCATCCTGACTCCAGGACCAGTGCTCTATCCACTGCACCACCTAGCTGCCCCCACATCCATATCCTGATGGCCATAGCTTTTATAAACTCACACAGGTACCATGAGCAGCCTTCCTTGAGGTGTCTCTCTTGGTATTCTGGGGTCAGGGATGTTCATTCCACCTGACAATTTCTGGCTCTTAAATCCCTAAGGAAGCTGGAATGCCTTACACCTTTTTCAGGGCCTTTTCAAGAGGTCTACTATTTGGGAATCAGAAAACTCTAGCACAAAGGGATGGAATCTCTGCTGTTGCCCAACTGTAGTCACTGCTTCTAATTGATGCCTCACCCTCATGCCTCCCTGTGCCCTGGACACTTACTATAAAGATTGTGGGATGTGGATAAAATCCAAAACTCTTCTGTGGCCAAATGCAAGCAGAAGGCCTCTGGACCAATTTCACTATTGCTAGTATTATCTTCAGTTGCAACTACTACATAATGAATCAGGGGCTTCACCTCCAAAGACCACATTTCCCCTATTTGTGATACTATAAAAAGATTGCCTAATTTGGAACCAGAAGATCTAGGTTCAAATCTTCAATTTACTGTTGACTGCTTGTATGTCTTTAGGAAATTCACTCTGACCTACAGTTTTTTCATTTGTAAAAGGAAGGTGACTAGAGTAAGTCATATGTGAAGTCTCTTTCGGCTCTAACGGCCATGATCCTGCAAACTACTGTTTTTTCATGAAATTGTCCTCTAGTGGAGGGGAAAGAACTGTTCTCAGGTGCATATTATCTAGCAAAGTTGAGTAGTCTCACGGTTAAATTCCCCCAGGCTAGCTAGGTGAATTCCCAGATTACTCCTGAGGCAAAAGAATTCACAATGACAAATGAAGTCTTCAGAGGGATCCTCATTCTACCAGAGAAACCATTTAAGGTTAAATAAAACCAACACACAAGGTGAATGATTAGGTTCTAATACCACCAAGAGAACAGAAATGATACCAGGATATTGACACCATTTCCAACTGCTGTCCACGAAATAGCATACCCCAGTGATGGTGAGATTGTCTTGGAGGTCCAAAAACACTATGAGTGATTTTGACAAAGATTAGAACCAGTGGATTTCTGAAGCTACTTTTTCTCTTCCTTTAATTACTCCCTGGGGGTACAATTACTGGCAGTTTACCCCATAATGAGTTTGCTTGAGCCTGTCTATTTGCTACTCAGGCTGACAGCCTGATTGTACTGATGCAGGATCCACTGACCTAAGGAAGATCAGTAAGGTATGTCATGGAATACTGACCTATCCTATGTCTTCCTCACTGTGTCCTCCAGAGCATCTCCCCACTACCAGTTATCTCTTTAAAATCCAACTGCCTAAGAGTTCCAGGGAATCTTAATTTTGGGCAATTTACTGTATGCAGATTAGGTAGTAGCCTGTATCCTCACACCAGATGGGCAGAAATCCCACCTAAAGACAAATTGTTCACAATGATTCCCAATTCAGACAGGAGTATCTTTTCTTCAGGAGTTCTTCTGGCTAGGATGTAAAGAAAAGTCCTTTCTGCTCGGATCCCAGTTGCTTTGTTTGTTTTGTTTTTTACATCAACGATAAATTGGCTCCTCTGAAACTTCCACCCCATTGTTCCTTAGTTCTGCTGTCTCTGAACAAGGAGAATAATTGTTCTCACTCAAATTCCTGTGAATAACTACCCCTAAGCCTCCTCTTCTCTTGGCTCAACATTCCCAGCTCCTTCAATGTATTTCCATATTGGCAACCATCTTGGTTGCCTTTCTTTGGACACTTTCCAATTATCCATATCCTCCCTCATGTGGTGTGCAGAACTAAACACAGTGCACCTCCAGATGTGGTCTAGCCACAACTGGGTAAAGCACAACGGGACCAGCAGGTCCATTAGTCCTGAAAACCATGCCATTCTTTTTTTTTTTTTTTTTTTTTTGCGGGGCAATGGGGGTTAAGTGACTTGCCCGGGGTCACATAGCTAGTAAGTATAAAGTGTCTGAGGCCGAATTTGAACTCAGGTCCTCCTGAATCCAGGGCCCGTGCTCTATCCACTGCGCCACCTAGCTGCCCCCAAAATTTGAACATTCTTTTTTTTTTTTTTTAAGTGAGGCAGTTGGGATTAAGTGACTTGCTCAGGGTCACACAGCTAGTAAGTGTTAAGTGTCTGAGGGCAGATTTGAACTCAGGTACTCCTGACTCCAGGGCTAGTGCTCTATCCACTACGCCACCTAGCTGCCCCATCACCATGCCATTCTTAATGCAGTTTAAGATTATATTAGCTTTCTTGGTCACCCTATCAAATGATTAACTCCTATTGAACTTGCAATCCTACATTTTTTTTTTCAAATTCAGTTTCTTCACCTGTAAAACGAGGGGGGAAGTTAGTTTGGCTCAGTTAAAAGGGCAGATAGGTGGTTTAGTGGAGTCTTCCTGACTCCAAGCCTGGCACTAAGACTAATCTTCCTGAGTTCAAATCTGGCTTCAGACACTTACAGGCTATGTGACCCTGGGCAAGTCACTTAACCCTGTTAGCCTCAGTTTCCTCATCTGTAAAATGAGCTGGAGAAGGAAATAGCAAACCACTCCAGGAAACCCCAAATGGGTTCACGAAGAGTCAGACACGACTGAAAAATGACAGAACAACAACAACAAAAAACAACAAAAAGTGTACTAGAGTTTGATGCCAGAGGACCAGGGATCAAGTTCTGGTTATGCTTCTTACCAAATTGTGATTCTGGCTAGGACATTTGACCTCTGTGTGTCCCCATTTCCTCTCCTTCATGCTTCATACCCAACCAGTTTCCAAATTTTATCGATGCTCCCTCCATAATAGAGCTTGCACCTATCTTCTCTATCGAGATAGCCAATACCCTCATTCAGGCTCTTATTGCCTTTCACCTGGGCTAGTTGCAACAGTATCTCACACCAAGGTCTCTCTCCTTACTAATATATACTCCTCAAAAGTAAGGTCTGACCACGTCATTTCCTTGTTCAAGAAGCTCCGGTGGCTCTTTATTGCCTTCAATGTCAAAAAACCCCTTTCTATTTCACATGTGAAGCCCAGGGAGGCCAAACTTAATTCCCCTCCCAGCTCTGTTCTTGGTTTGCTGGTCTTCAAAATCATGCCTCAAGGTGCTGGCTCATTCTGGGACTTTCCTCAGCACCTGCACCTCCCCATCCTGGAAAATCCAGTCACCCCTGTAACCTCACTCCTTTCACCTGGGCTACCCTCTTCTGTTGGGGACTTCCTCTCAGAACCTCTATTTTGTGGAGGGGCCCAGGTTGGCCAATCTCTACTCCCCTGCCAGCTCTGCTCCTGGCTTTCTGTATTTCTTCTGCTGTGTCCTCAGAACATAGATGCTCTTAATTAAATGCTTGTTGTCTGTTGCCTTTAAATAATTTATTTGTTTGTTTAGTGAGGCAATTGGGGTTAAGTGACTTGCCCAGGGTCACACAGCTATTAAGTGTCAAGTGTTTGAGGCCAGATTTGAACTTAGGTCCTCCTGACTCCAGGGCCAGCACTTCATCACCTAGCTGCCCCTTCTTGTTGCTTTTATAATCTCAATCTAACCCACCGTTTCAGACCTACCACACATGATTCACTCTCTCACACTCCGTGGTTCAGCCAAACTCACCTACTTACTGCCCTTCACACATATTCTATCCTTTACCATATCCCTTTTTCCTCGCTGTTCCCAATAAGTGGAACAGCCTCCTTCTTCACCTCCAAAAGCCCTGGTTTTCTTCAAAATTTGGGGGCAGCTAGGTGGTGCAGTGGATAGACCACTGGCCCTGGAATCAGGAGGACCTAAGTTCAAATCCTGCCTCAAGACACTTGACACGTAATAGTTGTGTGACCCTGGGCAAGTCACTTAACCTCAACTGCCTCAAACATCTGGAGCCATCTCCAGTTGTCCTGATGTATATCTTGCCACTGCACCCAGATGGCTCTAGAGGAGAGAGTGAGGCCTTGCACAGCCCTCCCTCACTTAAATCCAATTCACTGCTGTGAATCACCCCCAATGTCATGGCCCTCTTCGAGAATGAAGGACCACCACCACCACCATCTTCTTCAAAGTTTAGTTTAAATACCTCCTCCTATATAAGGCCTTACCTGATCCCTTCAGCTGCTAGAATCTACCCTCCGAAATAACCCCATATATGCTGAGCATTTAATAAATACATTTTTTGCTTATATTTACTTTGTATACATTTAGATCTACATGGATGTGTTCGCTTTTATTTCCCCAGATAGAATGGAAAACCTTTAAGGGTACAGATTACTTCATTTTGTCTTCGTACACCAGCAACTAGCACAAAGTCTGACCCACTGTGAGTGCTTCAGAAATGCTTGTGGAATGAATAGTGAATCTGGACTACATGACCTCTAAGGTTCCTTCCAGATTAAAATCTACGATCCTATCCCTTGGTACTGATTCAAAATTGCTTTTCTCCTGCTACACAAAACTTAACTCCATAGTTTTAGAACACAGAATTTCCCTACACTACTCACCTTTTCCTGAGCCCCAGGACTTGGTCCCCAGGGGTTTTCCTGCTTCTTCTCATTTTCTCTGAAACAGTTTTTTTCCCCTAAGATTTTTAAGTTTCTTAAGAACTTTACCCACCTCACCTGGAGCGAAACACCACAGGGGATTTACCTCTCCTACTCACTTATTTCATAACCTGTTGTCTCTTTTTGTTGCCAACATTAGCACCTCTAAAATCTATTTAAATTTCCCTTACTCTTATATTCCACCCAGAAATTACTTTGAAATCCGCACATAATTTTGGAAGAGAGGAAGTTTGCCACATAATCACCTGAGAGATCCCTAAAGCCAGTCTGAACTACCCTCTCGGGAGGGGGGAACAAACAGTAGGGCAATGAGCCTAAGGGCACAAGCCACCATTGTTTTCTTGACCTGAAAAACAGCCTGGATAACCCAGAGGGGTAGGTTCCATGACCCCCAGAGACAGGTCCACCTTTCCCTTATTCCTTTTACAGCTGTACTCTCAGTCATGCTTAAAGAGGAGGAATTCTTACAGATGTTATTCAAACATCTTAGGGGTAAAGAATCTACTTTAATCTTATCAATTTCTATCAGCACTGACATTTTTCAGTGACAGTAACCACACATTGGCAAAAAGTAGGAAAGCAATATTATTCCCTGGAGTCCCTCAAGAGCTAATTAAAACCCTCCAGAGAATCGGGGCAGCTAGGTGGTGCAGTGGATAAAGCACCGGTCCTGGAGTCAGGAGTACCTGAGTTCAAATCTGGCCTCAGACACTTGACACTAACTGTGTGACCCTGGGCAAGTCACTTAACCCCCACTGCCCCATCAAAAACAAACAAACAAAAAAACCCTCCAGAGAAGCAGGATGCATGGTTACTCCCATTTCAGAGATGGGAAAATTGAAATACAAAGGTGATTAATTCCCTTACTCCAAAACTGGATGATAAGCTCCATTGGGGCAGATAGGTGGTACAGTGGATAGAGTACTGGGCCTGGAGTCAGGAAGACTCATCTTCCTGAGTTCAAATCTGGCCTCAGACACTTGACACTAACTGTGTGACCCTGGGCAAGTCACTTAACCCCCACTGCCCCATCAAAAACAAACAAACAAAAAAACCCTCCAGAGAAGCAGGATGCATGGTTACTCCCATTTCAGAGATGGGAAAATTGAAATACAAAGGTGATTAATTCCCTTACTCCAAAACTGGATGATAAGCTCCATTGGGGCAGATAGGTGGTACAGTGGATAGAGTACTGGGCCTGGAGTCAGGAAGACTCATCTTCCTGAGTTCAAATCTGGCCTCAGACACTTCCTAGCTGTGTGACCCTGGGCAAGTCACTTAAGCCTGTTTGCCTCAGTTTCCTCATCTGTAAAATGAGCAGAAGAAAATGGCAAACCACTCTGGTATCTTTGCCAAGAAAACCCCAATGGGTCGTGAAGAGTTGAATAGGACTGAAACAACTTCCTAACTCCCCAGGGATCTATCTACTGTGCCAACAGATTGCTCTAGGGAGGAGAGGCTATGAAAACACAGTCTCCTTGTGAGTAGAAATTGTTTCATTTTTTTGTACTCATTTCCTCAGCACCTAGCACCAAATTCTTGTTGACTAGAGGATAGAATGGGACACCCAAATCAGCATACATCCTCAAATTATGTCTGCTGCTCTACCTGGTTTCAATAGAACCTGGTTTAGTTGGAGAGTCCTTAGGAACCTTAGAAGAGAAGTAATAGAGAAATGCTAGTGTTTTTACTCCTGCTTAAAACACCATGGGGTGAGGTAAAGGGTCTTTGGCCTTCTGCTCATAGTTCTGCTCTCCCCATCCCTCCATCATCATTACCACCACCACCACCACCAAACACAAATGAATGGGAAGAATAGCAGCACATTAGCTAAAGTGACAATGAGGTGATCTGTTTTTGTTAGTTGGCCAATCCATTCCATCCATTTGTTAACAAAAAATTAAATATCAAAAGTAAAGTATCAAACCATATGATATACTGCTCCAAATCACTAGTAATAAAAGAAAAGTAAATCAGAATAACTTTGAGGTTTCATCTCACAAGCAGCAAATTGGTAGAGATGACAAAAGATGGAAATAAAAAATGTTTGGTGGGGCTGCTGAGAAACAGGTTCACTAATATAGTGTTAGCCAAATCATTCTGGAAAACAAATGGAAATAACGCTTAAAAAGTCATCAAAATATTCATACCCTCTGCAACTGAGATCCCAACGGTAGGCATTTATCCCAAGGAAATTAAAGATTAAAAGAAAAGTTTTACACACATCAAAAAATGTTCATACCACTTTTTGTGGTAGGAAGGAATTCAAACAAGTAGATGCCCACTGCTTTGGGAATGGCTAAATGACAGGACAGGAATATAATGGGGATAAATAACTACACAAAGAAATGACAAATATGAAGAATTTAGGAAAGCATGGGAAGATTTATATGCTAATACATAGTGAAGTAAACAGTCCCAAGACGATGTAAACGGAAAGAACAAAAAGCATAAAATGGAATTCTATACAATTACAGTGAGCAAGCTTGATCCCAGAGAAGAATCAAGAACATGCAGTTACTTTTTCTCTTTGAAGAGATGGGAGGCTATGGGTGGGGGATACTGAATATGCTAGTAGATAAGGTTGTTGGTTTGGTTGGTTTAGCTGAACAGGGTTTTTTGTGTATGTCTTTAAATCTTTATTACAAGTGATAACTCTCTGGGTTGGGGAGAGATAGGGGAGGGATATATTCATAAATAAAGGTGATATAAAAGCAAAAGATATTAATAATAATACGATAAAGTGCATTATTGAGTCACGTTAGACAAGCAAAGCACAGACATCAATTAATCACCAAGCATCACCTATTGTGTGTTCAACGCAGTTGCTAGGTACTGTGAGAGACAGAGATGTATATGGCATGATCCTGAACTCATAGAGATTAGGATGTGCCTGGGAAGACAAGAATAACATCTATAAAACAAGAGCAAATCATGCAAGACAGTATGTAAATAAGTTGCAAATTGCATGATCCCGCCTAAATACTGGAGGAATTCAGAAGCAAAGGGGGACTTGGAAGAAGGGGGACTTGACTTGGGCAGTGAAAAGTCAGGAATATTTGGATGGTTGGGAGGTTTTGTTACTCATTAGACCTTGAGCGATTCAGCCAGTCAGTTGGTGAGCCAATAAATATTTATTGTTTACTACATGTCTGACAAGGTGCTAAGTGATGCAGAGTTAGAAAAAGTCCTTGTCCTCAAAGGGTTTACACTCTAATGAACACAGAAGATTATATATGGCATAAATGGAAGTTTAGAGGGAGGGCATTAGCAAGTGGGGGGATGGGAGACTAGGACAGACCTCCTGTAGAAAGATGGATCTGAGCTGAGTTGGGTAGGAAGTTAGGGAGGGTAGATAGAGGTGAAGATGGAGAGCTTTGCGGGATGGGTCAGAGCCCATGCAAAGGCACTGCTGGGAGCTGGAGTGTTGTATGTAAGGAACAGCAAATGGCGTGGGGAGTGGAGGGGGGAAATAAGCATTTGTGCCAGGCACTGCGCTAAGTGCTTTACAAATATCCTGCTTGATCTTGACGACTCTGCAAGCTAGATGCTGTTGTTGTTTAGTCACTCAGTCATGTCTGACTCTTCATTTCCTTCTCCAGTGCATTAAGGCAAACAGAAGTTAAGTGACTTGCCCAGGGTCACATAGCTGGGAAGTGTCTGAAGCCAGATTTGAACTCAGGTTTTCTAGACTCCAGGTCCAGACCTCTATCCACTTAACCACCTAACTGCTCCTAGGCCTTTCTAGATGCTGTTATGATCCTCATTTTATATTTGAAGAAACTAAGGCAAACAGAGGTGAAGTGGCTTACTTACTCCAGGGTTACACAGTTGAGTGTCTGAGGTGGATTTGAACTTAGGTCTCCTTGATTGTAATTCCAGTGCTCTGTGCATTATAGCACTACCTAGTTGCCAGTCGTAGAGTTCATAGAAGGGCATAAAGTAAAGTGACTGGAAAAATTGGAGAGGGGCAGGTTATTAAAGGGCTTTAAATGCCAAATGGAAGATTTCATATTTGATCCTGGAATCACTGGAATTTGTTGAATGGGAGAGTGACATGGTTAGATTTGGGCTTTGGAAAAAATCACCATGGAGGATGTATTATAGTGGGAAGACAGTTGAGGCAGGAAAACCAATTAGAAGGCTATTGGAATAGTCTAAGACAGAAGTGAAGAGGGCCTGTGATAGGGTGGTGACTATGAGTGGAGAGAGACACCTGAGAGATGTGGTGAAGGTAGCGATCACAACACCTGACAACAGGTTGGAGGCGTGGGGTGACTGCAAATGAACGGTAAAGGATGACAGAGATGGCGTCAGCCTGGACGACTTTTAGAGAATGTTGTAGTCCTCAAGAGAAATAAAGCAGTGCAGAAGTCAGGGCTTGGTGGGGGTGAGAGGTAAGGTGCTGAATTATGTTCTGGACATATTGAGTTTGAGATGCCTAGGAGATAGTCAATTCAAAAAATCTACAAAGCATTTGGTGACAAGGTTGAGAGATTAGGGCTGGATATAGAGATCTGACGGCAATCTGGATAGAGATAATTGATGATCATGGCAGCTAGGTGGCTCAATGAATACAGCACTGGGGCTGGAGTTGGGAAGATGGGAGTTCAAACTCACATTTACTAGCTGTGTGACCCTGGACAAGTCACTTCACCCTCTTTGCCTCCATTTCTTCATTTGTAAAATGAGCGGGAGAAGGAAACAGCAAACACTCTAGTATCTTTGCCAAGAAAACCCCAAAAGGGGTCGTGAAGAGTCCAACGTGACTGAAACAACTGAACAACAATTCAGACATGTCTGAAGAATGACTAAACAATAACTATGTGCCAGACACTGCTTGCTGTATAATTTAAAATTCTAAATGTGGGTTCTAATCTGTCCCCCCAGTTTGGGCGGAAACTGATTAAAATCACTGATAAACGAATTTAAGGTTTTTAAGGGTTTATTGAAAGATAGTAGGGGGGCAGCTAGATGGCACAGTGGTTAAAGCACTGGCCCTGGATTCAGGAGTACCTGAGTTCAAATCCGGCCTCAGACACTTGACACTTACTAGCTGTGTGACCCTGGGCAAGTCACTTAACCCCCATTGCCTGCAAAAAAAAAAAAAAAAGATAGTAAAAGAAAGAGAAAGACTGAGAACAGAGTTCCTATACCCTGACAATCCTAAATTTCCCTACCTTCCACTTCTGAAGTCCTCTGCCACTACCACAATCTCTCTCAGCCAAAAAAAAAAGTGAGCTCTCTGCACGTCTCCTCCTTCCTGTTCTCCTCCCAGAAATAATGGGAGGTTCTTCAAGCTGATTGGTTCACTGGGCTGAGGATACAAGAAGGAGCAAAAGACAGTCCCTGCCCTCAAGGAGTTTACAATCTAATGAGGGAGGGGCAGCTAGGTGGCACAGTGGATCGAGTACCGGCCCTGGATTCAGGAGGACCTGAGTTCAAATCCGGCCTCAGACCCTTGACACTTACTAACTGTGTGACCCTGGGTAAGTCACTTAACCCCAATTGCCTCACACACACACAAAATCTAATGAAGGAGATAATATGTAAACATATATAAACAAAGCAAGCTATATATAGGATAAATAGGAAATAATTAGCAGAGGGAAGACACTGGAAATATATGGGGTTGGGGAAGGCTTCCTGTAAAAGGTAGAATTCTACTTGGAACTCAAAGGGAGCTAGGGAGGTCAGTTGTCAGAGCTGAGGAAGGAGAACATTCCAGGCATGGGGGAGGGGGAGCAGTCAGAGAAAATGCCTGGAGCCCAGAGGTGTAGAGTCTTGTTCGTAGAACAGCAAGGATGCCACTGGATCAAAGAATATGAGGCAGGAAGTAAGTTATAAGAAGAATGGAAAGGTAGGAGGGGGATGGGTTATAAAGGGCTTTGAATGCCAAACCAAGCACTTCTGTATTTGTGTGTGCGTGTGTGTGTGTGTGTGTGTGTGTGTGTGTGTGTGTGTGAGAGTGATGATCAGACCTGTGCTTTAGAAAAATCACTTTGGGTTGTTCTGTTGTACCCGATTCTTTGTGACCCTATTTGGGATTTTCTTGACAAAGATACTTGGAGTGGTTCACCATTTCCTTCTCCAGCTCATTTTACAGATGGTGAAACTGAGGCAAACAGGATTAAGTAACTTGCCAAGGGTGACATGGCTAGTAATTGTCTGAGGCCAAATTTGAATTTAGGGCTTCTTGACGCTAGGCCCAGCACTGAGTCACCTTGCTGCCTATGTATGTATGTATGTATGTATGTATGTATGTATGTTTGTATGTATATGTATACAAAGTTGGATGGGAAGAGTTTATTACAGACATATACATATCCCATACACTGTACATGTACACGCGTATGTATATATCCATCTGTGTCTGTGTGAGTTACTCTAGGAGCTGGCACTTGTGCTGAGCTCCATAGAAAAATAAGATGGGGAAACTGAGGCAAATAGGGTTTAAAAAACTTGCTCAGAGTTACACAACTAGTGTCTGAGGACAAATTTGAATCCAGGAAGATGAGTCTTTCTAACTCCAGGCCTGACACTCTTTCCTGAGGAATAATAGGGTATGATCCCTATATTATTCTCACTCACTTCTCAGTAGTAGTGAGAAAATCAAATAAAGTTAATAGCTTTCAAAGTGCTTTAAAAATAATTAAGCAAAGGTATAACTGTGGTAGGAACTTAGTCACCTCTCCCCCTCATCAATTCCGTGTTTTTTCCATTTTCAGTTACCAACCAGTATCCTTCCCGGCTCTTTCTCTTGCTATGCCATCGGGGGTGAACCCTGGAAATGCCAGCTTGCCCTAATATTAGCCAAAGCAGAAAAATTGGGAAAGAAAATCTCTAACAAAGCCTTCTCCTCTCCCCGTCCCTCCCCTCCCCTCCCCTGAACGCTTCCTTGCATTACATAGTGTATCCCAAAGCCAAATGGAAATGACTCTGGCATCATCCGCTATTTGGGACCATCTTGTGCTTCCCTGCTTCTCTCCATTAGAGCTCAGGATTGAGGAGGGGTGGCTTCAGGCTCTTCTGATGGGCCTGGGTAATAGTACCCTTCTAGTCCTATTGTGTTAAGTGCAGATTTCCTCTGAGCAATAAAAATAAAAATAACCACAGAGGGATCAATAACAGGACCATGGAAGATTGGTGGGGAGGGTCTAAGGGAGTCTTTTGGCTGAGGCGTCCTGCATCAGGCCCCATGACAGCACCTACCACCGAGCTAACCCTCTCTACTCTGCCCCGTGTCCTCCATCCATCTGTCCCTGCCAGCTCAGTGCTTACCTTGCTTACTGAAATGTAGCTGCCCAGAACCTACCAGGCACACGCTGGGAACGATCAAACAGACACTGGGCACAGTGTGGGAGGGGAAAGCCAAACCAAGGTTAGCAGAGTAGATGTATTAAAGGGGGCCTCAGACAAAGGAACAGGTGGGTGCCTTTTCTGTCCCTCCCCATCCCTGCCATCATTTTTTGACTCTCATATCACAGTTGGTTTTATATCCCATTCTTACCCACCCCCACCTGGGAAGAATTTTCCCTGCTGTTGTTCACCCACTCACTTGCTCTGTCATCTCTTGGGCACAGGAGGGCAAATAGCTCCATTCCAGATCCCACAGAAGGATAGAGACCTTAGTCAGAGGCAGCTAGGTGGTACAGTATATAGGGCCTGGACTCAAGAAAACCTGTATTCGGGGGGGGCGGGGAAGCTAGGTGGCACAGTAGATAAAGCACTGGCCCTGGATTCAGGAGGACCTGAGTTCAAATCTGGCCTCACTAGCTGTGTGACCTGAGCAAGTCACTTAACCCCTCACTGCCCCCCCAAACCAAACCAAACCAAACCAAAACCCAAAACCTGAGTTCAAATCTGTCCACAGACACAAGCTGTGGGATCTTGGGCAGGTCTTTTAACCTCTGTCTGACTCAACTTTTCTCAACTGCAAAATGAGATAATAACAGCCCCTATCTCCCAGGGTTGTTGTGAAGATCAAATATGGCAGCATTTATAAAGTATTTAGTACAGTTCCTGGCTTAATACGTTTGTTCCCTTCTCCTAGCACTAGCCATAGTTGGGGGGTGGGGCAGGATTAGCATGGGGGACAGGATGGGATGGAAGGGTGAGTTCTACTCCAGAAACACCCAGTCAGTCTTCATCACCACTCCCAGGAATAATACCCATTTAAGCACTCATGTTTCACCAGTACAGTGGATAACGTGTCCTGGAGTCTAGAGAGTAACCCAAACTGTCAATTTTCAGTGGCCCAAACTCCTTCCTGGAAACTCTGCTGAGTGGCCTGGTCTCCTGGGTACATTCTTGGCTCTTCCTTGGGAGAGGCCAATCTGCTGGGATGGGGCCAGGGCTCTTCCTAGGAACATTTGGCATCTAAAACAGTGAAATTCCTTCTCTGCAGTGCCTCTGTCCCAACCATCCCTATGCCTCCCACTGATCAGATCTGGGGTTTCTTACATAGAGTAATTGGATTGCAGGAAGTGTTAACCAGATTAGAAAGAATGCTTCCAAGGGGCAGAGGCTGAAAGTGGCTATTAAGCAACACATGGTCTGGGCATGTGATACAGACCAGATTTCCAGAACCAGTGTTCATGCACATCCATCCCCTCAGGGCCAGCTCAAGAGGAATGGAGACAGCAGAAGCTCTGTGGTCAAGACCCCTGGGAATAGCAAGGCTCTGTCCAGGTATTCTTGAGACTACTCCAAAGTTGAATTTGTTATTCCTGCGCTCATTCAATAACCCCAGTCACTTAACATGTCTTAAACCAGTAATAGCCCATCTCCTCCATCCCCTGAGCACATGGGAGGTTCCATGCTGACCACACCCTCTGTGTGGTCTTAGACAGGGGAGACATGTGATCTGGCTGTCGTAACAGGGAAAACACAGGTCTGCCATTACCAAGTCACGTAGTGATCACCCCATCTATATTCCCATACCTGTTTTCTAGGCTGTCACTAGCTATGAGAAACAATAGCTTTATGCATGGGTGTGACCTTAAGAAGCCCTCTGCATACACAAAGAGAGCTACTGCATCATTAAAAACAGGCCAGGGCACAGAGGACTATGAAGAAGGGATCCAAGCAAAGATGATGTAGCCCCAGGTTCAGCTTCATGACTGAGCTTAATCTGCCATCACTAGAGAGTTGGCCAGACAATCCGTGATGATGTAAAGACCTCAGTAGCAGAAGATTTAAGGCTATATATAATTCAAAGAGAATATTGTTCATAAGTTAATGAATCTGAAGAAGGTGATTAATCTGGGTGACCAACAAGTTCAATATGGGTCAACGCATAATAGGTTAGCCAAGAAAGCTAATGAAATCTTAGACTTCAATAAAAGTCACAGTGGCCAGGTGATGGTGGTATTCCATCCTGCTGGAGTATTGTGTCTTGTTCTGTGTGATGAATTAAGAAGGCCATTGAAAACCGGAGGATGTCTATGGCAGACCCAGCAAGATGGTGAATGCTGAAGCAATAAGGTGAGAAGCCTTATTAATGTGGCAAGAGGTCTCCAAGGTCTCTTCAAGCTCTAAATCTTAGGCTTCTGCTCTGGACTAGACAAGGATGGGTCAGGACCGAGGGTGCTGGACTACAGGTGCAGAATGAGGCCTCTTATTATCATGCATGGTCAATGTGTTGGAATGGGTTCATGCCAAATGTGTACTGGTTGATGGAAATGGAAATGTTTGGTCTAAAGACAAGGAGATGGGGGTGTAGGGGGAGGAGAAAAGATTATCTGTTTAAGTGTTTGAAAAGCTGGAAGAGGGACCAGACTAAAGCTAGAAACAGTGGATGAAAGTCACAAAGAAACACATTTCGGCTGGAGATAAGGAAAATCTCCCTAATAAGAAGAACCAAGCCAGAGTGATCCCAAAGGAGACCCTGGGGAGTAGTGGGCTTCTCCTCTCTGGCATTGTTCAAGCAAAAGATGCTTGGTCATTTATTGGGTTAGCCCCAGAGGAACTTCTGTGCCAGTTTGTGCCAGACTAGCTGGCCTCTGAGAGCCCTTCCCACTCTGAAGGCCTGAGACTGTGACTGACATACAGTCACCCAGACTGGAGTGTCAAAGGAAAAGAAAAGGCCCTAGCAGGTATAGAGCCAGCTAATGGAAGAAACCATTTTCTAAGGGGCTGTAGAATCCCCAGGGAGGTGATTTTTGAGCTTAAGACAGCAGAGGCCCCCAGCAGCCCCACTTACTTGGGATAGTCCCAGGGAAGGGGCAGGAATGGGATAAAGGGTAGGGATTCAGGCAAAGACCTGACTACTACAGCTCTGTGGGGACTCCAGAAAGAGGTCCTGGTGGGGGCAGTATTAACTTAGACTCTCACAGACAGGACTCTGGATACAGACCCAGGAATGGAACCAAGCAGTTAGATGATGCACGGGATAGAGTGCTGGATTTGGATTCAGGAGGACCCACATTCAAATCCTACCTCAGACATGTGCTCCCTGAAGTCTCAATTTCTTCATCTCTGAATAACAATAGCACCTACCTCACAGGGTTGTTGTAGGGGTCAAATGTAAATGTTAACTTTATTATTATTAATATTATTAAGCATACAGGCCTAGGCTGGGGAGAGATGGAGATGATAAGTCTCTGTCTATGAGTAAGCAGCCCAAAGGTGTGGAAAGATGTGATGCAGTCCCCGCCATGAAAAGAGAGCTTTTTAGGACATAAGATCACAGCTCAGCTGAGAAGGGCCTTGGAAGATCATAGATTTGGAGCTGAAAGGGACCTTGGAGACCAGAGTCCACAACGTTATTTCTACAGATGAGGGAATGGATACACTGAAAGGTTAAATGACTTGCCCACAGTCATGCAGCCAGTATCTGAGGCAGAATTTGAACTCTGGTCTTCTTGACGTCAAGTCCAGCTCTCTATCCACAGTGACATCTAGGTCCCAGATAAGGAAACTGAGACTTATAAAGGTTAGGTGACTTGCCCAAGGACACACAGGTAGTAAGTAGCAGGGGCAAGATCTGAACCCTTAAAAGCCAGGGGAATTGGGACCATAAGGCAGGCTACCCTAAAAGCCCCATCTAGCCTTATCTGCTCTCTCCCTTTAAATCCCAGTTCTTTAACCCAGTTGTTCTTTGGGACCTCCTACAACATCAAGAAATCAATTTTTGTGCCCCTGGGAATTTGTGTGTGTGTGTGTGTGTGTGTGTGTGTGTGTGTTGGTGAACAGAGATGTAGATACTCAGCCCTTTTGATGGGGAATCACAGATTCAGAACTGGGAGAGACCTCAACGTTGATCTATCCTAACCCCATCACTTAATGGAGAGGTAATGGGTGGGGGGGGGGCGGGGGAGGAGGCTGAGAAAGGAAGTGATTTGGCTAAGGTCACAGGCAGTAATTAGCAGAGCTGACACCGAAACTCTGATCCTCAGACCCCAAATGCAAATGTTCTTTCCCCTACCCAACGCTATCTTTCTCCTACCTCACTAACACAGACAGTTTGCCAATCCTAGACAAAATAACACATGGTTTACAGGTCTTGGTACATGGTTATTGAGGGAAGATGGATGGAAAGAGGTCCCCGGCAGCTTCTGATGGACAACTCAATCTCAGCATCGGTCATGAGGCGGCATGTATCCTTGTGTCAAGGGCATGGGTGTGGATGTGTAGGGCTCCTATCTATACTGATACTCCTAGGGACCCCACCTCAGACCCTTCCTCTGTTGCCCTCCCAAAAGTGTGTGGGGGCCACCCTGGCAATGGGGCAGAACCTCCTCTCCCCCTCTCTGTCTGTAGAATTCTGGGAGGTCTGGCTGCCTGTTCCCGGGCCTCTATACCCTTAGGCAGGCATTCCCACCTCCTCATCTTCCCTCCACCATGGCTGTGTGACAGCTTCTCCTAGTGACAGCTCAATGCCTGACAGCACCCAAGCGGCAAGAGAGAGAGAGAGAAAAGGGTTGGATTGACTTGAAAAGAGAGTGGCCTGACCTTGTCATCGAAGACAATGACAAAACGTGGGCTGGGTGGCTTCTCCTCGCTCCCTTGAATCTCTCCCAGCCCAGGAAACACACTGGCAGGTCCATGAACAACTTTCTTCCCGGGGACCTTGGCGGGCAATGATGGGCGCCTGCTGATGCATGTCTTTATTCTGTCTTTCCCCCACCCCAGAGACTTTGTTTGCCAGGAGCACCCCCGAGACAACCCCCAGACAGTTTTTACCATTTGGTTCACTCTGCCACCCCATACCTCTTGTAGCGCCTGCTTTGACTTTTTTATGCTTGCCTGAGTCTTTAGTGTCTCCCTTACTTACACCACTCTTCGAGGTTTTTTCCTTGAAAGAGTATTCTCCACACACCCGAGGTCATTCCTTGGATCAAGAAGCCCTAGCAGCTTCTTGAGGAAGCCTTGAGGTTTCTTCCTGTTTGGCTTTTAAAACCTTTCACAAGCTAACTCTGAGTTACCACCCATCACGCCCCTTCCTCTGTTCTAGACCAGGCCTTGGTGTCCCTCACATGTGACATTCCATCTCCAGCCCCCATGCTTTTGCCCAGGCTAGGCCTCATGCCTGGTATGCATTCTATTCTCATTCAACCCCTTGTTTTCTGCGGAGTTCAGCTCAAACACTACCTCCTAGAGTAACACACACAGACATAGATGGATATATACATTTACATATGTACATTTTTACAGTGTATATATATATATACATGTATATATACATTTACAGTGTGTGTGTGTGTATATATATATATATATATATATATATATATATATATATATATGCATGTGTGTGTGTGTGTATGTGTCTATAATAAACTCTTCCCTCATAATCCCATACTGGATAGTTGCTAGTGCAACTTTGTATACATATACATACATATAAACAAACATACATACATACACAGGCAGCAAGAGGACTCAGTGCATAGAGTGCTCGGTCTAGAGTCAAGAAGCCCTAAAGTTCAAACCTGGCCTCAGACACTTCCTAGCTGTGTGACCCTGGGCAAGTCACTTCACCCTGTTTGACTCAGTTTCCTCATCTGTAAAATGAACTGGAGAAGGAAATGGCAAACCATTCCAGTATTTCTGCCAAGAAAACCCCAAAATGGGGTCACAAAAAGTAGGATACGATTGAACAACATGCATATGTATGTAGATGTATGTCATTATCTGTTCCATGCATATATTGCATATATATGTATTTATGCATGTTATATATACACTGGGTGATTTATATGGACTCTATGGAGGTATATATATATATATATATATATATATATATATATATATATATATATATATATATATATATATATAAAATTGTATTTAATTTTCTATGTTGGTTCCCCTCTACTGAAGGAGAACGTAACCTCTGTGAAGGCTGTTTTGTTTATGTCTGTGAAGCCCCAGGACCTCGCATATAGTAGGTGTTTAATAAAGGCTTACAGAGTTGTTGAATTTCATCTTGTCTACCCTGGGAGTTCCCTCAGGTAAGGTTGATGAAACCAAACAGTCAGAACCAGGCCTGTACAGAGTCGGGGCTCTGTCCGTGGGTGTTGGCTGCTGGGTCACTCATAGGATCATGGATTCCAAGCCAGAAGGAACCTAAGAGGGAATCTCATCTAGTCCAATCCTTTTGTTTTACATAAGAAGAAACAGAGGCTGAGAAAGGTTAAATGACCTGTCTGAGATCACACAGGGAGTGAGTAGAAGAATGAATATTTTAACCCATTCACCCTCAAACTGGAATTTTTTCTGCCACGGTTTGCAGCCTCCTACACTTGGGACTCCAGACCACCACAAGTCTTTCCTTTGTAATACTCTCTGATCAGGGTTTTCCTTAATACTAGTGGTAATGATAGGGTTGCTGGAAACTAGAACCTAGGACTTTGGAAGAATTTCCATCCCTAACCGTGTGGCCAACAGCATCCTCCCTCCCCCCTGCTTTATTCCAATCTTCATTCATTCCTCCCTCCCCAAAGCCATGGAATGGGCCTAGTAAATGCAGTTAGCTGGACAAGGTTTAGACACGAGGCTCACTAATTGAGGATAACTTCAAGAAGCCAGTTCCCCTGATGTGTTCCCCTCTTTCCCCTTGATGGGAACCCTCCTGGTCTTGGCCTCTCAGGGCAGCAGGGGCACTCAACAGCAGCTGCTCCCAGGGCCACACTCTCTGCTCAGGCAGCGCACATCACGCTGACAGCCAGCTGGTCACTGAAGCCCCGTGCATCAGCCAATTTTAATTGTTTATCCTCCAGCCCTGTTTATGACCCAATAAAATCCATAGCACAGGCAGGGGGAGAGCAGAAGCCTTTCTCCATTGGCCTCTCCTTGCTATCCCCCAGGGATGCTGCTCTGCTCTTTGTAAAAATCATTTGCCAAGCTGGATGCTTGTCTAACCCACTGGATCTTGTTAAGTGACCATCCTGGAGAGGAGACCACAGATAAGAAAACTAGGACTTAAAAAACCAAAGGGATGAAGATGAGCTAGATACCTTCTGCTTCCTCTTTGTCTGAGAAGGACCCAGAACCATTCCCTTAACTTTTATCTGACTTAACCTCAAAAGGATTTATGTGGGGTAGTGGACAGAACCAGGGTTCATTTCTGACTGGGAGTCAGGAAAGACCTGGATTCTAGTCCCACATCTATTACTAATTAGCAACGTCACCTTGGGCAGGTCACTTCACTTTTTGCAGAATCACAGTTTCCTCATTGACTAACACAGAATGGGATTAGATCAACATTGAAGAAGGTCCCTTTTAGCTCTAAAAGTCTCTGATTACCCCTATCGATGACCAATCCAGATTCCTTATTTCTCTAAATGAATCAGCCCATTCCTTTCCTTTTGTAGCAGACCTTTCTCCTTTCTCCAGAAGCCACAGCTCGGGGGCGGCTAGGTGGCGCAGTGGATAAAGCACCGGCCCTGGATTCAGGAGTACCTGAGTTCAAATCTGGCCTCAGACACTTGACACTTACTAGCTGTGTGACCCTGGGCAAGTCACTTAACTCCCATTGCCCCGCCAAAAACCCCCCCCAAAAAAACAAAAAAAACAGAAGCCACAGCTCCCATCCACTCTATGCACACTGCTCACGTATCTATTAATCCACACAATGAATTTCTTTATTCACATATTGTTTCTGTTAAAATGGACACTACTCAAGGACAAGGACCATGTTTTTGTATCCCCATTGTTTAACAGTGCCTGGCATTTAGTAGATGCTTGCCGACTGATTAATTTCTCTCATTTCATCTATTGCTCAAAATCTTCATCATGTACTCAGTCCCCTCCCCTATGAGGACCTTCTTACCCAGGCCCATATCCTCCCTTCCATAATAATAATAAATAATAATAATAGCATTTACATAAAACTTTAATGTTCTTTAAAAAAAACTTTACATATGTGAACTGATTTGCTCTCTCCAATCTCAGTCCAATTCCATAGATCCCCTGAACGAATTAATTCAGTACCTTCTGGGCCCCATTGTCATAACACCAGAATGCTTTGTAATGGCTGACTGAGCTCATACGCACCCTTCAGATCAATGTTGGGCTGGACTGTGTGGAGCTAACCCTTGGTGGAGAGGTTAGGCCATGGGTCCTGCTAGAAATTCCCTCCTCTCTCTTTTTTTAACCTTATCTCACACTCACTCCTCAATCCCAAAGCCCACAAGTAACTAGGCTCTCTTGCTCAGGAGACTAAGGCAAAAAGCTGCCTGCTGGGTACCGCTGGGCCTGCTTGGATTTTATTCCTCTTCTTAAATTAGCAGCTCTTTTCCAAGGCTCTGGCACCCGGGTCTCCAGCAGCCCCTGGGGTGGCACTACTAACAAGGACTGTAATTTGTTAATTAAAAGTGGGATACTTTCCTAAAAAGCATCTCCCCGGATCTAATGCCTGTCCCCTAGGCAATGGTGAGAGGATCTGCTGCTGGAAGAGGGCTGTGTGTTGAGAGAGCAGAGCCATCTCTTCCTGACCCCTTCCCCCCCCATCTTCTGGGGTGGAGAGTTCCAAGAGGTCATTCTCTCCCTAACCTCCTTCCCCAGGCCAAGTCAAAGGGCCCCTAGACCAGGGAGAGGATCAGACAGACAGCTCCCCATTCTGCTCTGCTCCAGTGACAGGTCCTTGTAGCTGCCCAATCAATGTGGAACAACTTGATCTGGCACTAAGTTGCCATGCAAACCACAGCCCATGAAGAGGCATTTATTTTCCTGAAAACAAACAGTCCTCCCCACCTCCCATCCTCCCTCTCTCCCCAATCTCCTTCGTCTGCCCTTGCTGCAGCTCAGAGCTACTAATCCAGGGACACTATCGCTCTGCATCCCAATCAACACCTCTGGCCCTGAGGAGTCCTTTCTCCCCCACCCCACCAGCCTGGCCCATGTCCTCCCTGCAGGGGGGCTTCCCAGGGATACCTGGGAGAGAAGGAGAGAAAGGCATCACATCCAACTCAGAGCCCCTCTTTTTGCCCTAGGCCAGGGGGCAAGGCAAGCTATCTTTCTGAAAGATGTAACAGGCTACAGCTTTCCTTCCCTGTGAGTGGGAGGCAAGAGGTCTCCAGAAAGAGGGAGGACCTCTCCCTGCACTTTTGCGATGGGTTTCTAGGCAGAGAACACAACTGTAATAACGTGGCTATAGAATATTTCCAGCCACAGACTGGGTTAGCTGTTGTCCTTTTTTATTTTATTTTATTTATTTATTATTTTATCCTCAGCAATTTCATCTGGCAAAGTAGGTTGGGCAGGTATTACTTATTCTCTTTACAGATAGAGAAATGACAGCTGGGGAAACTGAGGCTCAAAGGCAGCATGATACAGCGTGTATTGGAATCAGAAGAACTGGGTTCAAACCCTGCCCCCATTGCTAATTAACAAGGTAGACCTGGGCAAGTCATTTCATCTATAAAATGAAGGTGTTTGACTAACGATCTCCAAGGTTCCTTCCATTTTCACAGTTCCTCCCATTTATATAACCCTTTAAGGTTTACAGTGTGCTTTCCTCCCAACAACCCTGTGAACTCAATAGCATAAATATTATTACCCCCATTTTACAGATAAGGAAACAAGTTCTGAGACATGAAACGAGATCAAAGAGGAATAAAAATGGATGAACTCTTGTATCTTTTAGCTTTAGGATCGTGGAGAGCTGTCTATTCCCAAGTGCTCCAATCTAGGTTCCCATACTAAGAAAGACATCAATAAACTAGAGTCTAGCTAAATAAAGGAGATGAGAATTCCTGCAATGCAGGTCTGCTACCCCCAGCCCCCACCCATGCTCTAAAGGTTCCAGATAGGGAATATGTCATAGTCACCAGTTGACGGAATGGAGTATATTTAGCCTTAAGAAGAGAAGCCTTGAGGGGGGTGGGGGGAGAGAGATGAGTTCTGTCTCCAAGTATTTGAAGAGCTGTTATGAAAAGAAGTGATAGACTTATTCCAAAGGGGAGATCTGGGGCCAATGTGCGTAAGTTACAGAGAGGCAGATATAGGGTAACACTTTCTAACAATTAGAGCTTTCTGAAAATGGAATTGGCTGACTATCAAAGGAGTGAGCTTTCTATCATTGAAAATGCTCCATTAGGGGCTGGATGACTCTATATCGGGGATGTAATAGAGGAGATGACTTCAGGTTAGCTGATGTCTAAAATCCTTTCCAAATCTCGAGATTCTATGGTTCAGAGATACCACCAAGCCTTTAGTCTTAAAACCACCAAGCCTTTAGTCTTAAAATGGGATCACAGAATCATGGGATGTTAAGAGTCATAAGGGATCTCAAAGGCCCTCATCCCCACTCCCAAACCCTCATTTTACAGATAAAGGAATTAAGGCCCAGAAAAGTGACTCCTCCAAGGTCATACGGGTAGTAAACCAGATCCTTTGACTCTAGATTCAGCTTTCTTTCCACGATATCAAACTGTCTGGATCCTTGAAATAGGTTATCTAAGGGAGGATGGAACAATTACTTAGTTAGTCAAAGCAATGACTGAGGTTTGGATTGAAGATTCCCCAAGAGAAGGAAGGAGGAGACAGGATAAAAAGCGTACAGATTAGGCAAAGAGCCTTAATACCTACACAGTCACCTGTGAGGTCCAAAGAGCACAGTGCTCTCTGGTGTAGATCACACAATACCAAAAGCCCCTTAGCAGATCTCATTTTCCATTTCTATAAAATCAGGAGACTTGCCTCTAGGGTCTCTTCTAGAACTAACATTTCATGAGCCTCTATCCAGGGGCACCAGCCCCTGATGCTCCCTCTCTCTGGCTCAAGAAAAAGTTCAATTATGACAGGTTTCCTCCCTGGCCCCCATTCTGATTCCCACTCCCTCCATAGAATTTGGACCTTTACTCCATTGCAACTGGTATAGTGGCTATAGAACTGGGCCTGCAGTCAAGAAGAACTGAGTTCAAATCTGTCTCAGATACTTACTAGTTGGGCAAGTGACCATGGGCAAGTCACTTACCCCTCTTTGCCTCAAGTTTCCTCACCTGTAAAATGAAAAAAAAAATAGCAGTATCTACCCTTTCAGGGTTGTTGTGAGGACTAAATGACATTACATGTATAAAGTGCCCTGCAGATCTTAAAGCACTATATAATTGTTGGTTATTATTATCATGCTTATTAACATCATTGGGATGGCCATCTTAGACTTGGCATCTTGGAAGAATTTGGAAGAAGACCAGGGAGTACACAGGATTTTCTTAAAAACAGTGTTGGAGAGAAGCAAATGAAAGAAAAAGTAAAGAGAAGGAGAGGGGATAGAAGAAAGGTCTGGAACCATTTTAATAACCCTAACTGCTGCCTGGCATTGCCTTACATGACAGGAGTGGCACTGCCTGTTTCAATGCCCAGGACCAAATGGGCAGCAGGGCCCCTTAGTACCTGCCATGTTTGTTCTTCCCGCTTTCCCTTCCAAATCCAGGAAGTAAACGCCAGCAAAGTGGTTTTTTCCAGGGCGAGGTTGGAGGAGAGATTTCCAGGTGGGGGTCTGTGGAAAAACATACATGCTCTCTCTCTTCCTCAAGAACAGAGTTCCATTCAGTCAGGCCGCCTGGTTGATCTAAGATGCTGTAGGGACTGGGGGTGGGAGGAGCATGGAAAAGTTCATTCATAAATGGAAAATCTGTGTGAGTCAGGCCCACCATGCCCAATTCCTTGCCATCCTTCCTTTGATGCCCCACCTTCCCCTTACTGAAAGCCCCCAAGGGGAATAGAGGAAGCAATTGATGACTACTGGACTAGACAGAAAGGCCTAGGATTTCATGATCCTGGGACAGGGCGTGTGGGAGCAGGAAGGGATAGCGCTCACCACACTGCTCTCATCTGCCTTCAGACAACTGGCCGGCAGAGACTTTTTGGAAGCACCCCACCTCCAAACTTTCCAAGCCACCTTCTTCCTGGCTTCAGGAGTAGTCATGACTGGGAAACAAACTCCCTCCTTCCCCATTCCACCTAGGAATTTGGAAGAGGATAGGAGCATGGGGTACAGGGGTTCCAATATGCCAGTCCTGACTCTGGGCCCAGTCACTATGACAATTGTCTCCAGGAGGAAGGCAATTCAGTGAGTTCAAAGGGAGTCAGTGTACTTCTCTGGACATATCTTCCTGAAGGAGTCGGGAACCAGAAGAACTAATGATTAATGACATTCATGTTCCTGCTCTTCTCTCATCTGAGCCTTACAATACCTGCTACTTATCACTATTTCACAGATAAGGAAACTGAGTCACACAAGTAGTAAATACCTAATGCAGAATCTTAAGTCTTCTTCCTTGACTACAAGTCCAGGGCTCTATCCACTATGCTAGCTGGGTTCTCATATTGGCTCCTTCCTTTAAGGTCCTGTCCAGCCTCTAAATTTTATGATACGCTGGGGTCTTGAATACTCTTTTTTTTGGTTTTTGTTTTTTGTGAGGAAATGGGGGGTTAAGTGACTTGCCCAGGGTCACACAGTTAGTAAGTGTCAAGTGTCTGAGGTTGGATTTGAACTCAGGTACTCCTGAATCCAGGGCCAGTGCTTTATCCACTGTGCCACCCAGCTGCCCCTTGACTACTCTTTATTGGAATTCTGTCTTGGGCAGCTCCTTCCATACTGGGTTTAGGGTTAGCTTTCCTCTTTGTTTTATCCTGTCCCGTTCAGGGCTTCAGCTCTTTGATTTGGGCATGGGGGACTGGAGAGAAAAGGGCTTTGTTTCCTTAGGGGTCCCCTGGGCTGTGGGTATGCCAAGATGAGTGGACTGAAGAAGACTCCAAGCCTCTATAAATCATGCCCCAATGAAGCTTATTTCCCCAACCCCACATTCATTGTCTCCTTTGGGGGGGGGTTGAGGCAATTGGGGTTAAGTGACTTGCCCAGGGTCACATAGCTAATAAGTGTTAAGTGTCTGAGGTCGGATCTGAACTCAGGTCCTCCTGACTCCAGGGCCGGTGCTCTATCCACTGAGCCACCTAGCTGCCCCTCATTGTCTCCTAACTGAAAATTTTAGTGTATTCTTCTTATGTAGCCTTCATTCAGTCTCCTGGGCAAAAGGGAAGAGGCAGAAGGTTTTCAGCAAGGGAGAGTGCTGGTAATGACAGGCAATCAATTCATGTTCACTTCTCCTTCTGGTGCTTTCTCTTTCCTCTACTGCCCTGGCAGTCCCCCTTCTTCCACTTACTCATTACTTACACTGGGTCTTGCTCTGCTCTAACTGCTTAGACAGGACTTGTTTTAACCAATATTTGTCAAGCACCCAATAGATCCACAGCACTGTGCCTTGGATATACACAAGAATCAGAAACCCTTGTAATGGTAATAGTCCCAGTCCACAAGGAGCTTATTCTATTGAGGAGATAAAAATGTACACAGATTAGTAAATACAAGGTAATATGAAGAGGGAGAGGGCATGAATTACTGGGAGAAATCAGAAAAAGGTGCTACCTAAGCTAAGCCTTGGTGGAAGGATTCAGAGAGGGAAAGGGAGGAGGGAATGCATGAGCTGTACTCTCCAATCAGTATTCCATCTTCCCCTTCCAGGCATGAGGGATGTGTTATACAATTGCATGGAAGGAGAATTTGAGAGTACAGTTAGTAATCTAGTAAAGTAGGATAGCATGAAATATGGCACAAAAGGTAGATTGGAGCTAGAATCTGGAAGGGGTTGAAGATTTTGTATTTTAGCCCAGAATTGGTAGGAGCCAGTGAAGTATACTGAGCAGAGAAATCACAGGGTCTTAGGAATATTATTGTGTTCGAGGAATATTACTTCAGCAGCTGTGTTGGAAGACAGACTGGGGAAAGGAGAAGGTAGAAGGAAAGAGACTGATTAGGAAGCTATGATAATAATTCAGACAAGATTAGATGAGGTCTTGAATTAAGGAGGTCATCAAGTAAGAGATATTGTGGAGGTAGAACTGACAAGACATGGAAACTGACTGGATGGGGAAAAGGGTGTGTGGAAGAGGAGTCAAGGATGACTCTGAGGCTTTGAACAGGAATGACAGGGGTGATGGTAATATCCTTGACAGAAATTGAGAGAAGAGAAAGGTTTAGGTGGAAAGATAAGTTCTATTTTGATCATGTTGAGATGCAAATGAGACATCCTGATGGAAATATCCAATAGTCAGTTAAAGAGATGGGATGAGAGTTCAGAGATTATGGCTGGAAATTATGTGTGTGTGTGTGTGTGTGTGTGTGTGTGTGTGTATTTGGAAGTCATCTGCATAGAGATGATAATTGAGCCCATGGAAGCTGATGAGATCACCAAGATAAAGAACAAAGAGGGGGCAGCTAGGTGGCACAGTGGATAAAGCACCAGCCCTGAATTCAGGAGTTCCTGAGTTCAAATCCGGCCTCAGACACTTGACACTTACTAGCTGTGTGACCCTGGGCAAGTCACTTAACCCCCATTGCCCCGCAAAAAAAAAAAATTTAAAAATTAAAAAATTTAAAAAATTAAAAAAAAAAAGAAGAACAAAGAGAACAATAGGGAGAAGATCCCGGTTAGAAACCTGATGGGTACCCATGATTAGGAGGCTTGAGAGATGAATGATGAATCCACAAAGCTAATCAGAGAATTACTTCTGCAGAAACCTAGGGAGAAGAATGGAATGTGAGTTAATAAAAATAGAGCATCTATTACTGTGTGCCAGGTATTGTGCTAAGGATTTTACAAATATCTCATGTGATCCTCACAACAACCCTGGGAGGTAGTAGGTGAGATTATCATCCCCACTGAGGCCATATTTGAACTCAAGTCTTCCTGACTCCAGCCCACAATTCCATCTACTTACTAGCTGCCCCTAACTGTAGAAAGTTCACAGTGATCAAGCCTTTGGCTCTAGCAGTTTAGCAATTTATCAGTAACACTGGGGAGAACAGTTTCAATAAAAAAAGTGGGGTTGAAAGCCAGACTATAAGGGGATGAGAAGTGACAAAGTAATGAGGTATTGAGAACAGATGATTATTTCTATGTGCTTGGCTGAAGAGATAAAAGCAACAGCTTGAGAGGTTGGCAGGGTCAGGTGAAAGTTGTTGTTATTTTTAAGGAGAGGAAGTCTGGGAATGTTTGTAGAAAATGGGAAGAAGTGAGTAGATAGGGAGAAACTAAAGAAAGGAGAGAGGAATGATTGATGTAGCAAGCTCCCAGAAAAAAGGGAGGGAATGGGATGGAAAGTTCAAGGTTAGAAGGGCACCTGTTCCTTTCCAAGGAGGAAAGGACTACTGAAGATCAAGAGGGATTTATTTAGGGGTGTGACATATGGGTGATGAAGAAACTCCTGATAAATGACCTTGATTTTTTCAGAATTATATCATAGGAAAACAGAGCTGGAGTTCCACAGTCCCCATGTACAAAACTTCTCATTTTACAGGTAAGGACCTTAGGGTCCATGGAGGTTAAAAGATTTGCCCAAGGTCACACTGGTAGAAAGTGGCAGAGTTAGGATTTGAACTTGGGATCAGAGACTCAGGATTTTTCTTTTTCAGGAGAGCCAATTGGGGTTAAGTGACTAGCCCAGGGTCACATAGCTAACAAGAGGCCACATTTGAACTCAGGTCCTCCTGAGTGCAGAACTGGTACTCTATCCAGTGCACCACCTAACTGCCCTAATGAGCACTTTTTCTATTGCAATATGACACCCTATCCTTTTGCTGAGAGATGGGGTGGGGCAGTGGGGGCTAGAAGAGGTTTGTTACAGAGAATCAATCATTAAGAATAAAAGGATTAGTGTTGAAACAATGAAGCACAAGCTGAGATTAGAGAAAGTGAATTTGTCCTAAGACCCACTTAGCATGTGTAGCTTTCTTGGTTTTGTGATATCCTCTACCAGACCAGACACAAAAAGAGGTGAATGGTTGAGATGATCCAGGGATCAGGACTGGCAAGGTGTGAACAGCAGCTGGAGAAAAAGAATGACTGCATCTTTTAACTAGTCATGGGTAGGGTCAAGACCAACAGAAGGAGAATGAGTTAGAAACCCAGGGTTGTAGATTCTGAGAACAGAGATAGAGGAAAATATATGTACAGTATTGTATAATATCAACAGTGTTTCTTTTAATACCATAACTATACAATTCCCCTTTTAAAGTTAAAATAAGTAAAGTTTGTGAAAAGGACATGGAAGCAGCAGAAGACACAAAGACTAGAAATGTAGAGATATCTTTAAAATTTTAGTAACTTATAAATGCATAAAATATGACCTGTATAGTATGTATTTTACTGTTTAATAGCATAAAGGAATAGCTAGACAGTTTTTTCAAATTAAAATTAAATTTGCAGCAAAAGAACTGTGGTTCTCCACACTGTTTTAGGAATGCCAAGCATGTTTACAGCAATCTCTCAGGTGACATCTTATGGTGATCTCTGCATCTTGAGTTTCTTGTATTTTGTGTCATTTAAATCAGAAATGGAGGGCCAAAAATTTTTTCTGTGGATTTTCCAGATCGTGGGGGCACCAGGCCCCTAACCTCCATGATGTGGAAGGGAAAACTGTAGTGAGGGAGAGATGGAAGGGCACATTATGATCATGGAGGGAAATTGCAGAGTTTGAAATCGTGAAATCAAATTCTTGTGCCCTTCAACTCCCCTCCGGACTCAGCCTTCAAGAAGATGTTCCCGATTCTTCCAGGTGTTAATGACCCCACTCATTATAATTAATGTATTGATTTTGCAAATACACTATTAACTTACATGTGAACCTGTACATATCACCCAATAGGATATCAGCTCCTTGAAGGCAAGAACTATCTCACTTTTGTATTTGTATTGCAAGGGCCTGGTACATAGGTGATTAATAAATATTTGTTGATTGATTAGAGTTGACACAATTAAATGATGGTGAGACCTGAGGGTGAGACCACCCCTCTACAGGATGACTGAAATGGAATGGATGGTGAAGAAATCAATCAATTGAAACTAAGGTATTCAAGAGGACATTAACATGTATTCCCGAATTGTACCAGTAAAATGCCTGACACAGAGCAAGAATCTTTAAAAAGTTGACTGACTGACCAACCTAGAATGAGGACAAGATTAGGAAGAGAGAGATTCAAGATAATTACTAAATTCCTCTAGAAAAGATGGGGGATGCCCTGGAAGCTAGAAGATGCCACAAGGACCAGAAGCAGGGCCATGTAGTCAGATGGAGGAAGTGAACCTCAAGGGAGGGTCTAGAAAGGGCAGTGGAGAGTGAAGGCTCTGGAGAAGTTGGTTTGGGACTTGGTTCCGTCCAGGAAGGTGTTAATGACTTATCAAGGGGCTAACTCCTTCTAGGGACATTTGCATTTTAATAGACTCTCCAAGAACAAAATGCATTCAAGACTAGAACTGAATTCCTAATGGTAGAATTTCAAGCATCATAACAGATGGTAGGGGGTGTAATGGAAATTTCCCCCCAAGCCTGAGCTGTTTCCCCATCTCACCTCACCTTGGCTTCCTTCATGACTCAGCTCAAAATCTCACCTTCTGATGAAGGCCTTTCCTGCTCCTTCCAGCTGCTAGTCCCTTCTCCTCTCAGACTACCAACCAGTATAGATCTTGTATGTATCTAGCAATTTATATGTTCTCTCCTTCATAAAAATGTGAGCTTCTAGAGGGTAGGGCTGTGTTGTTGCTTTTCTTTGTATCTCTTAACTTTTTTTTTTTTTGGCAGGGCAATGAGGGTTAAGTGACTTGCCCAGGGTCACACAGCTAGTAAGTGTCAACTATCTAAGGCTGGATTTGAACTCAGGTCCTCCTGAATCCAGGGTTAGTGCTTTATCCACTGCGCCACCTAGCTGCCCCATCCACTTCTTTTAATTCTTACTACAGTGCCTGACACATAGTTGGCCCTTATAAATGCTTGTTGACTGACAGAGGACATGAGCACAGAAGACCTGGATTCTATTCTTGGCATCCCCATTAACAAGTTATGTGACCTTGGGCAAGTCATCTTATCTCTTATAAGGCTCATTTTCCTCATCTGTAAAATGAAAGAGAAAGACTAAGGAGGAAGCAATTGGATATTCCCAGTGACCACTGTGACTCAGATGTTTGGAGGCTAGTTCCTACCACATGTCATATCATAGCATCAGGGTGACTGCCCATGGAGAAAGAGCTGATGGGGTCATGAAATGTGTTTAAATAAGAATGGTCCCCTCTCCTTTCCCAGTGTTTCTTAAAGTCCCAGGGGACCCCTTGATATGGAAAGTGTCTTATTAAAAGAAAGAAAACCCTTAGAAAAGTTAACAGGTGATTGATGGGTGGGGACAATGAATGAGCTGGGACCCAACAGGGTGGCTCTCTTCTTACCAGATGTGTGAGGAAGAGAAATCAGATGGGAAAAAGTCAAAACCTGGAGTGTTGTTGTCAGGGCCAGGGAAGACAGGAAGGTCTGATGAGGGCCTTGGAATGATGAATTCTATGCCTTCTTTTTGTAATTGATTCCCTTAAATTGCACCCTATTTTGTCTTCTGTTACTTCTCTTCTTCATTAACTAGCAAACTCACCTTCCAAACTCCATCCTGTTTCAGGAAGTATTCAGAGGTTAGAAAAGTCCGTTTCCTGGGACTGGACAGAAAGGTACTGCTGATGGTTACTAGAAGATCTCTTAGTCACAAGAGGTTTGAGGGCTCAGGTCATAAATGAAGAAAACTTCTTGAGAGCCAGTATGAGAAACAGGGATTGGTATCTCTTCCTCAATGCCCAGGTTTTTCCTAACACTTTATACTCAGGGATACTTTATACTTTCAGGGAAATTGGAAGAGGTGCTCCCCCTTCTCCCAAAACACACACACACACACACACACACACACACACACACACACACAGGACCACAAAAAGCTGCAGAGTTTGCTTTTTTTCTTTCCATTTTAAGAAGAAACTGGAAAAAGAAAAAAAAAATCTACCCCACATCACAAACAAACAAAATGAGGTGGCTGTGTTTAAATGCTGATGAGATCTAATTAGCAGAGATGGGGCTGTGTTGGTTTTCTTTTGCAAACATCCTATTTATTTGTGGGGAGTTGGGGGGGCACCTTGGGCTTGTTTCTTCTTATTACTTTTCTTCACGCCTCAGCTAACACGAATGGACTTGAGATGAAAGTCTGTGGTTCTCAGAGACTGAAGGAAGAGGTGGGAGGGAGGAGAGAAAGCTCCCCTGTGGGATTCTGGGCCTAGTAAGAGGAGAGGGGAGGGAGGAAGGTCTTGAGCTGAGTTCCATGTATGGTGTGAGGTAGTTAGCATGGACAGCTGTGGAGAAGTTTTCAGAGGAACTTGTTTTGAAGCATCTGAGAGAAAGAGTGAAAAGAAATATGAACAAAAGGCTAAAAAATAAGCCCTGGAAAGAAAAGAATTGGAAGTATTTAGGGGTAAAGGAATTGGGATGGGGGGTGTTTCTCCAGAAAAAAAAATCAGAACAAGTAGTTGCTCCATAATTTTATGAGCAAGGTGCTGAGTAGTTCCCCCTCCCCCCCAACATGCGTTAAAAGGTGTAAAAAGAGTATAGTATTGGAAACAAAGAATTTTTTGACTGTCATGATGAGAAAAAAAATTGGGGTGGCTTTAAACCAATGAATCAAACATTTGCCAAGCATGTACAATGGGAAGGTCTCTATGCTAGGCACCCTTGAAGGATACCAAGATGAACACAGCAAAGTCTCCATCCTTGGGGAGAAGAGGTTTAGAAACAAGATACACTGCCTTGTATCAGTAGTTATTAAGTGAGAAACATATAGTCTATAAGTAACCTAGATGGTGTCATAAAGACTCCATTTTCTGGATATCTTCTAGAAGAGAATAAACAAAGTTTCAATAAATTTGTTTTGGATCTTGGAGCTAGCCCCCAAGTTGGAGAGCAAGACATTTTTTTGTTTGTTTTTTGGTTTTGTTTTTGCAGGGCAATGAGGGTTAAGTGACTTGCCCAGGGTCACACACCTAGTAAATGTCAAGTGTCTGAGGCCGCATTTGAACTCAGGTCCTCCTGAATCCAAGGCCAGTGCTTTATCCACTGCACCATCTAGCTGCCCCCAGCAAGACATTTATACATCTCAAAGAAGAAGAAGGAAATAAGGAAGGAAGGAAGGAAAGAAAGGAAGGAAGGAAGGAAGGAAGGAAGGAAGGAAGGGTAAGAAAAGAGTGAGAAAGGAAGGAAAGAAAAAAGGAATTAAGGGAGGGGAGGGAGGAAGGAAGAAGGGAGGAAAGGAGAAAAAAGTCAAGTTATCTATATCAATGAAATGTCAAGAAAATGTAAGGAAGGTCTTCAACTAGTCAGTCTCAGCCACAGTTCAGGGTGGGAGGAGACTCTGGGAAAAGACTCCTGTTTTTTGGTTCTTTGCTTAGCAGAGAAGATTCTCAGAGAAGCCCTCCCCCTACCAATCCTTCAGAGGGAAGATGATCCTGCTTTTCCATCTTCATTTCCTAGCAGGAATAAATGTTTGCCAGAGGTAAGAGAAAGCCAAGCCACCTAGTTAATTCTTTAAGAAGCAAGCCCCCAGCCCCTCCCTCTACCACCACCAGAGATGTTTAGAAAACTCTGTTGAGTTCTGTGTGCAGTTCTGGAAGTCCCTCCCCCACCTCTACTTTCTAAAGTTGCCAACCCCTATCCTAGATATTAGGGAAGGCAAATAAAAGAAATCAGTCAATGAGAAGCTTCTGTTGTGGGCCCCACATTCTTTCCCCTCCAACTTCTTAAGATGCTACAAATCCTAGGGAAGGCAGAATCTTCTCTATCTGGGTCACTCTTTCAGTCTCTCTGACTCATAGGATTTCTTCCATGCAATTAGAGCTGTGACGAAGAAGAGAGCAGCTCACAAAGATAATTGTCCCAGGAATGACTGCAAAGAAAAAAAGGACGGATAGGATGGGGTGGGATAGGATATAGTGAGATGAGACAGGGTGTGGGAGTGGGGGGAGGGGAAGAGAAGGGGAGAAGGGAGACAAAGTGGAGAAGATGAACTAGGGCCATGGAGACATAAAGATGATGGAGTAGCCAGAGGCAAGAGGTGAGATGGAGGGGGCAAAGAGAGGGCATGATAATGGGGAAGTGGAGCTGAGGACATAAACACACAATCAGGAAAATCTTTCCCACTTGAGTTGAAAGCAAAACCACACACACCTACAGATATACACAACTGAATGTGTAACAAGGATCATAAGAACAGATGTTTGAGCTGGGAGAGATCTTTATCCTCCTAAAGCTTCATGGAGGATATAGGATTTGAACTGAACCCTGAAAATGGTGGTAGGATGCCAACAGATATTCATTTTATAAAATGTGACTAATTCATTCACTCAGCAAATACCTCATTGAGCCTTTACGTGCTGGACTAACACAAGATAAAGATAACAATACCAGTGAAGCCAGTGGACACCTTCTCAGAATAATGTTTTTAAATGCATTAAGTAAAATAACAAAAGAGAGCAAGTGCGATGAAATTCATTTATCAATTTTTTTTTTTTACAAAACAAGTTCAGACCCCCAGGTTGAGAATCCTTGGACAATTCCCAAAGTCCCTTCTGAGTTGGTGATTTGCTCAAAAAAAAAAAAAAAAAGAGAAAAAAAAAGACCCAACTTTTCTTTGCAAATAATAATTTGCCACATTTCCACTACACTGGGAGCAAGACAAACAAAAATTGCTGTGCTGTCTGCTTTTCTGGCTCCTACCCCTCCCTGACCATTCTCCTTCACTCCTTCTCCCTCTGGTTCTCCTTGGTTTTGTGATTGACCAACATTCCCCCATTTCACTCCCCTGCCAAAACATAAGAGCTTACACTACCTTCCCCCCACTCCCCCCCTCCATTCTTCCTCTAGGAGCTAGACCTTGAGGAGATGACTCAAGAGAAAACATATCACTGATTCTGGGTGCTAAATGAAGCAGAGAGGGTAGAGATGTTCCTTCCAAAAGGCAAAAGAAGAAACTCATAAGCCAATAAAAACAAGAAGCAACAGAGAGGCTCTATGAGTAGTGTGACTGGGTTCTGAGTGGGATATTGGCAGAGTCAACCTCATGAGATCAGAGTTGAGGTGGAGAAGTGCAGAATGAAAGGACATCTTCCATACTCCTCCACCCCAGTTGGCCAAAGGCAGCTAGACCACCCAGTGGCTAGAGCATTGGGTCTAGAGACAGGAAGAACTGAGTTCAAATCTAGATTCAGACAATTATTAGCTGTGTGACCCTGGGCAAGTCACTTAACCCCAGTTTGCCTCAAAAGGAAATGGCAAACCATTCCAATATCTTTGCCAAGAAAACCCCAAATGGAGTCACCAAGAGTCAGACACAACTGAACAACAACAACAAAAATCTATTTATGGTTGATTTGAAGAGGATCCTTCTATTAGTGGTGAGGGTGGGGAAAAGTCTATGGGGAGTGACAGTGACATATACAAAACAAAAGAATCCAAAACATTTTACAAAAGAATAGAAAGAAGAATATTTCAGATATAGGTAATGAAATAGAGCTGGTAGACATAAGGTATATTTGGGAGACATAAAGTTGTGTGGTTTGGTTGGTCCTTAGAGTATGTGGAAGAAAGTAATATGAAATAGGAAATGTGGTTGGGAAAGGGGAAAGGAGTTGAATGTGAAGGCCTTGAATGCCAGGCAAAGATTTTTGACTTTTTACTTAGAAGGCAATAGGAAGCTACTGACAGAATTACATGGTTAAGAAAGATTAGTACTAGGGGGCAGCTAGTGGCACAGTGGATAAAGCACCAGCCCTGGATTCAGGAGGACCTGAGTTCAAATCCGGCCTCAGATACTTGACATTTACTAGCTGTGTGACCTTAGGCAAGTCACTTAACCCTCACTGCCCCCCCAAAAAAGATTAGTTTACAATAGTTAAACAATAACATCCTCTCAGGCTTGTTGATAATAATTATAATAATACTTTGTAATAATAATTGTAATAACTGTAAAGTTCCTGGTACATAATAGACACTTAATAAATGCATCTCCATCTTCCTTATCCAAAACAAGGGTGGAAAAAGCTCTTCTCTGAGTAAACACACAATTAACAAGCTTTATAGCTCCTTGGTTGTACACAGTTAACGGGAGCGCATCATTGTGGTAAAGGATAGAAGAGTCTGCCTGGGATGCAAATCCTACCCTAGAGAGACTCTAGCCATCTAGCCATGAGCAAGTCGGCTCCTCATTAGCTCATTCAACAAGCACATATTAAGTGCCTAATAAGTGAGTACTTCCTGGAAGGGCCCAGACCAACTATCTTGGATCCTCTGGACCTCACCAGGATTCCCCCCCTTTACCTCCATAAGTACCTCTGCCCAGCCCTACTACTGAGCTCTTTATTTGTTAGCCTCCCCCATTAGAATGGAAGATCCTTGAGGGTAGACTATCTTGTTGCTTGTATTTGTATCCCCAGAGCTTAGCACAGTGTCTAGCATAGTATAAATATAATAGATATAAATAATATAAATATAAAGCAATTAATAGATGCTTGCTGACTTGGCTTGACTTGTCAAAGACTGCATTAGGCACTAGAGGTACTTTGTTCCTTAAAAAAACAAAAACAAAACAAAATAAAAAACAGTTCTTGCTCTCAAGAAGCTTATATTGTCTGTGTGGATGTCCCAGACAAATCTCTAAGACTATAAATCACAGCCAAGTTGGAGGAAGTTTTGATATCAGGAGCTCCCCACAGCAGATGAAATGAAATGACGGGTGCAGACAACCTCAGTCTTTCTGGTGCATGTCAAACCACTGGGCTTCATTTCCCTCATATTGAATACTGACACCCAGGGCCACAAGTCCAGCTTTAGGCAACAGTGTCCCTGAGATTCTAGATAGAAGGGAATCCCCTTGTGACTGGGATATGCAATGTCCCCAAAACCTTTCCTGGTGCATCACCATCACTTTTGTTGTTGAGTCGTTTTTCAGTCGTGTCTGACTCTTTATGACCCCATTTGGGGTTTTCTTGGCAAAAATACTGGAGTGGTTTGCCATTTCTTTCTCCAGCTCATTTTACAGATGAGGAAACTGAGGCAAACAGGGTGGAAATGACTTGCCTAGGGTCACCCAGCTAGTTAAGTGCCTCAACTTAGGAAGATGAGTCTTCCGGAATTCCAGGTCTGACACTATCAACTGAGACACCTATCTGCCCTATCACTAGCCCAGAACATTCACCCTATGCTTTCTAGAGGTAATGGGGTCAAGAAGATGGATTCCCCTCTTGACCACTGGGCTCTGCAGTCCCTCCCTTCCTCCTTCCAATGCTGCGGAAAAGTCAAATCCGAGGCAATGCTTCCCTCAATGTTAGTGGAGTAAGTGGGCCAAGTAGCGATAATAATAGCTGACATTTATATAGCTGGTTTTTATGATCTACAAAGTACTTAACACACATTATCTCACTTGGGCCTCATAACAACCTTGTAAAAGCAAGCAGCACAGAGGTTCTTGTGCCCATTTTATAGACAAGGAAATTGAGGTTCATAAGGGTTGACTGATATGCCTGAGGTCACACAAGTTAGGGAAGGGCTCGAGGTCTGCACCTGAGAATCTGAGCCTCAGCTCCTCCAGGAGGTCATCACTAAGGGAGAATGACAGATTCCCCAAAGTCAGCAGGGCCCCCTCCCAGGAAGCATCCCAGGTTTTAGTAGGATAGCTTTGGGAAGTCTAGCCCTGAGCCTTGTCTGCCTCTGACTCTACTCACACCCTCCTCTGCCCTTTGTTTAACCCACTGAGAAATGCTTCCCCTGTGTCCCTCAAATAGATTCCACAGCAATTCTGTCCCCTCTGCCAGCTGGCACAACAGGGGCTTAGACACTTGGCAACCCCCAAAGCCTTCTTGGATCATCGTGGCCCTGTCCCTTGCCTCTCCCTTTGTTCCTAGACCTCCCTCGGCAAAGCAATGTCAGTGGGATCCAGCTCTCCTGGGCTGAGGAGGAATTCCTAGAAGGTGGCTAAGAATAGTCACACTGTCCTGGATAACCCACTAAGGTTAGGGGTCCTTGGTGGGGTAGGAGAACAATAAAGAAATGGCTTGGACCTGGGTGGGGGGTGAGAAACACATGGCCAGAGTGAGAGACTAAGTGTAGCCAAAACATACACACATTCCCCCTAGTCTCAGGAGGAAGCTAATATTACCCATCAGCCACCAGGGAAGTCTCCCCACAGTACAGTTGTGAATTAAACATGCAGCCTAATGAGATGATTTTATTAGTTTGCAAATGCATTGAGAACTCGTTATCAAAATAAACATCAATTCCTTTCACCACTGCAGCAGCTACTTCTAACAGGAGAAAATAAACACAAATATATACTATAAACACAGCCCAAGCATGTTGGGGATGCAAGTTCTCCCCCTTCCCCCTGCAAGAAAGACCCAAGTCTCATCCCAAGTGCTCCCAAGACCCCATCCCAACCAAAGCAGGAGATGCATTGCACAGGGGATCTGCTGAGTGTAGAGGTTCTGGCCTGGTCTCCCCAGCCGTGAACTGTCCTCGGCAGTTGAGGACAGGTAAAAACTCTGAAAGCAAGTTGTAATGATAGATACTTGTCAGCTGTAATAGATAACTCTGCCAGAGCTTCTGAGTAAGGCTCCTCTGTTCTGTCTACAGCATGAGGGATTTAGGTTAGATAGAAAGAAGGCCTTCCTGAAAAGTCAAAAGACTGAATTAAGGAGCTGAGGAGTATTCTTGGATGAGCTAGGATTCAGCAACTCAGAGATTCAATCTCCTTGCCAGGATCACTGTGCTAGGGCCCTGAGCAGCGGCCCCCTCAATATTCTCTCCGTTTCTCTCCGTCTGTCTCTCTCTTCCTCCAGCTCCTTCTCAGTTTGTCCTGGCCCGGTCCCCAAGACAGAGAGGTGAGTGGAGCCTAAGGAATTAGCCATGATGCTATAGGGAAAGGGGATCACATTAGGCTTCTCTACACATCATTCTTTCTCTGGAAGGGATGTCTTAATCCTGCTTTATCCATTTTCAATGGCTGTCAGCTGTTTTCAGGCATTTGGGATACAGGTTTCTGAAATCTGAGCCACTGCCTGGGCCTCTCCCCACCCCCTCCAGCATATTCCCACCCTTCCATCACAAAGTCCTGCCCTTCTTTGTTTCACTGGCCACCTTACCTTGTAAGTAACTGCCACTAAGGACATGGGGTTGAGTGAGTAGAGAAATCGGGCCTAAGTGACTGTGGATGGAGGGAATGGGCAAAGGGAAAGTGATGAGTTTGCTGAGAGAAAGATCAGAGTTTTTGCTGTGGGTGTTGATTTTTTACTCTTCCCCCTAGACCTTGGGGGGAGGGGAGTTCATTTCAGGAGAACAGAACGAAGGGGAGTAATTTAGATTTCAGATGGGAAATTTTCATTCCACTTCTCAATTCAGATCTCCAACAGAAGGGAGGGACAGGATTCTTAATCTGGCCTGGGGGAGGGGGGAAAACGGTGATTGGTTGAAAAAGGGGGGTAGAAGAGGTGGGAGAGGAGAGTTCTGAGGCCCAGGACAGCTGAGAATGAGGGGCAGGGAGTGGGAGTGGAGATGGGAAAGGATGGGGAGACGTAAATTCCAAAAAAAGGTTTCTGACTCCAGCGTCAGTAGAAGATGGACGTCCAGCAATCCAGGCCTGTGGTCACAGTGCTGTGCATATAGTAGCCACTCACTAAGCATTTGTTGAAAGGCATGAATGAATGTGTACACATCAGCTGAGCACACTTGTGAGGATGGGTGAGTGAGACAGCTGAGCTCCTGCTCAGGGGAGATTAGAGATGGCAGATGGGGAGATGTGATATTAGAATGGGGGGTGAGAGAAAGAGATGATGGGGGGCAGTGGTGTTAAGAGTGGTTTCTTAACAGCAGCGAGAAAGATTTGGCAGAGATATTAGGACAAACTTCCCACTCCTGAGCACTGTGAGATGCGATGCAGGCACAGGGTACCCAGAGAGTAGAGGGTACCTTACTGATATGAAGGAAAGAGGTTTTCTTTTCCAGGTACTTGGAAGAACATCTTGCCCAGAGGTAGAGGGCAGGACCTAATGACTTCTAAGGGTCAGTGCCCTCTCCTCCCAAGGCTTCTGATTCAACCTGGAGGACTGGCATTAAGGTTCTCAGTGGCAGAGAGAAGAGAAAGCCCTAACAGGCCTTATTAAACTCAAAGCCAGGAATGCAGCATCATCAGGCAGATTTTGCTTGTCCAAATTACACAGCCAGGGGCCCCAGAGGGCAGGAGAAGGTTGGGAGAGTGGGGTGAGTCTTTGCTATTTACATTCTCCTAAATGATTTACTCCTATGGCCAGCCCATGCCTGGCGAATTAACCAGCTCATCTGAACTCATAAATAATTACTGAACCCCAGCCCCGTGGCCACTTAACATTTAGTTATTTTCAAAGCACTTTATGGCCATTAACTAAAGAATCCTCTGTGTGCCTCAGGGGCTTGGGGGCCTCATCATGAGGGCTGTGAAGGATCTTCAGAAAGTACCTCCTCTGTTTCCTGGCCTTCAGGCTGAGCTCTCCACTGAGCCCACTTCTACCTACCCCAGGTCCCCAAAGGGGACATCTAGTCCATTTCACAGATGAAGAAACTGAGGCCCAGAAGCTGAGGTCAGATAACCTGCCCAGAGTCACACAGGTGGCCATTGATAGAAGTAGGACGTGGGTAAATGTCTCCATTCATAAGCAGGAGAAAGCACCAAGGTCTGAATTGTCTATGAAAATGAAGATTTCACAAGGGAAGTTTGTTTCTGCTGTGCCTTATTTCTGGTCCTTGGCTCTCCCACACTTGGCTATCACATGGCCCAGGAAACCTAGAACTAGGAAGAACAGACTGGGTGGCCCAAGGGAGCTGGTCAGGGAAGGAAGATCAAGGGAAATCTGCTGAAGTAGACATTAATTTAATCAGAACCAAGCAGGAGAGATCTGAACCAAGAAGCAGGTTTGCCCACCTGTGGGTAAACAAAATGGTGATTTGTTAAATGAAACCTATTCATTACCCAGCAAGTGACAGTTCTGACAGGACTGGTGCTCTTAATTAGTCCCCACTACACTTTCAAGTCCTCTGGCTTGGCTGTTCCAACCGACAGTCTCCTCCTCTCCCTTCTCCTATTCCCTCCAGTCTGCGGGGATGGGGTTTTGACACCCTTACCCCCAACCCCAACACACACTTATAAACAGGACAAATTAGGACTCTAAAAATAGGCTTCCAACTTCTTGGGATGCCCATGAGAAAGCAACACGCCACCAGGTGGGTTGCAAGAGCCAGCTGTGAGATGTTCAGAAGGAACAAGAGAAGGATCTTTTTCTTTGGTCTTGTTCCATTCATTCATTTACTCATTAAACAAAGCAATTACTGAGCTCCTCCTTTCACAGAACTGGACTAGCAGAGATGGGCAGGGAAGAAGAGCAAAGATTTAATTTGTGTCCCCAGTGAGCCAGGGTGTCTCATATAGGTTGTTTTCTAGAAACAAGCTTTTGCCTGCTTTTCTTTTCTTTTTTTTTGGGGGGGGGCAATTGGGGTTAAGTGCCTTGCCCAGGGTCACACAGCTAGTAAGTGTCAAGTGTCTGAGGCCAGATTTGAACTCAGGTCCTCCTGAATCCAGGGCCGGTGCTTTATCCACTGTGCCACCTAGCTGCCCTTTTGCCTGCTTTTCAAGGATGATGCTGGGGATGGAAAGGAGAAAAGCATGGCTGGGTCAAGGACTGCTTGGGCCAAGTAAGACCTCTCCTAGGAGAGAAATGCTGCTTACTCCACACCATGAGCATCTTTTGTTTTTGTTTTTGTTTTTTGTGGGGCAATGAGGGTTAAGTGATTTGCCCAGGGTCACATGGCTAGTGTCTTTGGTCGGATTTGAACTCAGGTCCTCCAGAATCCAGGTCAGGTGCTTTATGCACTGAGCCACCTAGCTGCCACCATGATTATCTTTACTAGGAGCTGAGGACAGGGACCAAGACCCCAAAGTATTGTGCCTTCTGTGTCCTCCGACAACTGTTCCCAGACAATGGGTTCTGACAATGGCCTTAGGGAATGAATGACCCTGAAAAAACCTGGGACATCCCTGAGATGTCTGGCACTGGGTAGTGTATGACCAAAGGTTTGAACCACTGTGCCAACAGGTTCCATTACCAAATAGGTCTCAAAGCATTCTCCCACACTGCTCCATGAGGGTATTTGTCTGACCTTGATTTGGGGAAGGAGAGAGTGTAAGGAAGGGGTGCTATACAGAGAGACCAAACAGGTGTGCTGCCTGCTGCATCCTAAAGGCGACATAGCCCAGAGGCAGTAGCAAGAAGTGCACCCAAACTTATAGCTCTGGGGTCAAATATTATTTTAGCAAAAAAAAAAAAAAAAGAAAAAAGAAAAACTCAAATGAGCAGGAAGCACCTAAGGGACAAATTGCTAACTTGGGAGTCAGAAGGACCTGGGTTGTGACTTGACACGTCAACTCATTTGATCTTTCCTCAGTCTCAGTCTCCTCATCTGTAAAATGGCATTAATAATAATTATAGGATGTAGCTCAAAAGGTGGTTCTGAGCCTAAATGAGATAGAATTCAAATAATTTTGATTTTTATGCCTGGGAGCAATATATATACACCAGCTATTATTGTGATTGAGATTATTTGGGGGGGTGTATCTTTATAACATGGTGCTCCAGGAAGGTTCTTCATAGATCATTTGCTATTTGATCTCAGTAAAGGGTATGTCATTTTTTCCCTTTCAGGGGCCTCAATTTACCCCCCAAGTAAATGGCCTTGCCACTAGGCTATCCAGAAAGACAACCTCACGTTGGACATTTGTCCAGTGATTCTGCAAAAACTAGTGTATGGACCATAAAGGTTCTTGCTTGACTTCCTCTGGTCTCATGTCTGAATTCCTTCAGGTTTTCTTTGGGCCCATAAGCTGATGTCTATTTTCAGGGCTATGAGGAACCTTCCTAGAGAAGAGGAAATCAATGGTTTCTTCCTAAAAATGATTTAATCTCTTTCCACCCCCTACTTTCCTTGGCATCTTTTTGATATGATAACCAAGTAAGTTTGGGGGACCAAAACTCAAATGTCATATTATCTAGAAATGGGTAAGTCTAAATACAATAGCAGTGAGCAAGGATGTCCATTTTTACTCATCCTTTTGGGGGGGGGGGGCAATGAGGGTTAAGTGACTTGCCCAGGGTCACACAGCTAGTAAATATCAAGTGTCTGAGGCTGAATTTGATCTCAGGTCCTCCTGAATCCAGGGCTGGTGCTTTATCCACTGCTCCACCTAGCTGCCCCTTTACTTATCCCTTCTTGAAGGGGATTCAACACTGTACCTGGAATCAAGAATACCTGCATTCAAACCTTGCCTCGGATATTTAAGAGCTTTTTAACCCTGGGCAAGCCACATGAACTCTCTCAGCCTCAGTTTCCTCATCTGTAAAATAGGGCTAATAATATGTACCTTCCAGGGTTGTTGTGAGGATCAAATGAAATAAGAGTTGTAAAGTACTTAGCACAGTGTCTGACATGTAGCAGGCACATAAGTCCTCCCTTCCTTCCTTCTTTTTTCTCCCTCCCTCCCTCCCTCCCTCCCTCCCTCCCTCCCTCCCTCCCTTCCTTCCTTCCTTCCTTCCTTCCTTCCTTCCTTCCTTCCTTTCTTCCTTCCTTCCTTCCTTCCTTCCTTCCTTCCTCCGTCCCTCCCTCCCTTCAAAATACTACCTACCTCCCAGGGTTGTTGTGAAGATCAAATGAAATAATAGTCGCTAAGTGTTTTGCAAACCTTAAGACGTTATCTAAATGTTATATGTTAAAGAAAATGAGCTAAGGGAACAAACATTGTCAACAGACATTTATTAAGTATCCACTGAATGTCAGACATTGTACAATGTAGTGGGATATACAGATTAAGGAAGTCCTTCAAGGAGCTTAAAGTTATCAGCCAAGAAAAAACACATGAGTACATGCAAAATATATTAAAAATAAATAGACTATCATTTGGTGGGGAGAGGAGAGACACTAGCAATTAGAATAGGGGAAGAGGATCAGAAAAGCCTTCGTTGTAGGAGGTGTTGTTTGACCTGAACCTTGAAGGAAGCACAAGATTCTAAGAAGCAGAGATGAAAAAAAGAAAGCCTTATGGACCTTGGGGATAAGCAGCCTGTGCAAAGGTATGGAAATGGGAGATGGGTGGAATGTGGTATGGAACAGCAAGAAGATGACAGGCATGAAAGGATCCCAAGGGAAGCATCTCTAGGTGACGTTTCTCCTGGAGCTGGGACAGCTGAATGGCGACCCTTGGGTATACCCCCACCAATGTTACTCCTCAGAACAGCGACCTTGATCCTTTGCAGGTTCCTCTCATCAACCCTTGTCCATACTGATCCCATCCCACCCACCCACAGACTTATGACAAAGGGAGAAGAACAAGAGAAGAGTAGCACTGCTGCTCCCATTGGTCAGTGACTAATGGGGGGGGGGAGAAGCACTTTTGATTAACCCCAGCTGTCCTCCCTGGTCTTCCCTGCCAGCAAGTGGGATTCCAGAGCTCAGTCAGGCGTTTTTAGGGAAGCACGTTATCTTCACACAGTTCAGCCCTTCCCTCTCCCTTTCCCCTTTCCCTTTTCCACTTCCACTTCCACATTTGGCCCGCTGGTTCTTTGCTGACCTGGACAATCTCCCTCATCAACCTAAACTCAGTCCTTGATTCCCTCAGAATAAATCAGTCCTGGGAAGTCTCAGACTCAGGTCAAGCCCCTTACAAATCTAAGATGGTTGGCTTTGGACTTTCCCCCAGCTTTTTAGAAATACAGAATATTAAAGTTGGAGAAAACCATTGGATTTAGAGGTAGAAAAGATCTTATAAATTATGGAGTCTTAGAGCTGGAAAGGGCCCCAGACATGCTTCATCTCACTCCCCCTAACAACTCAACTCATTTGCTAGGTTGTGGGCCATCACTAGTCACCAGCCATCTTGACCTATGTCTTGCCTCCCGACTCAGAGTGAGGCTTATGACATAAATCCAATTCACTTGCAAGTCATGACATCTCCCTCCTGATATCACTAGTCCTCTGAGAATGAGGGAAGAACAACAACTTGCTGTATTCCTCCTCCTCTTCCCCAAACTTCCCACCCTATAGAAACCTGTACCCTGAGCTCCCCTCCTTTCTTCCCTGTCCCCATATTGGTGATTTCTTGCCTATTTCAGGAAAGACCTCAGCCATATTTTATTTCCCTCACACCTCAATTCACACTCTCCAGACTTCTTCCTCAATGGCTTCCTTGCCTCCCTCTCCCCCACCCAGGTTCCTTTCCTACCCATCCTTATCCAAACTTATCCAAAAGTTTTGTCTTTCCCTATCAGAGGGTAACCTCCTTGAGGGTAAGAAATGTCTTATTGTCTTAAAGTTATATCCCCAGGAACTAGCTCCAAACTTGCGCAGAGTAAACACTTAATAAAAATGCTCTATCAATCCATCTATTGAGTATAGGGGTTCTTGACCTGCCATCCAAGAACTTTTTTTTTTTAAACTTTTTGATAACTGCATCTCAATATAATCAGTTTCCTTTGTGTGTATGCATTTTATTTTATGCATTTAAAACCATTATTCTCAGAAAGGGGCAATAGGTTTCACCAGTCTGCAAAAAGGTCCATGACACAAAAGGTGGTTAAGATTCTCTGACAGTGGCATCAAATAAACAGAAACAGGGACCATTAATCCATACCTAAGGATTCCTTTGGGCTGTGTATTGACTTGGTTTGAAAATGTAATGATACCTCCGTTCTATTGTATTTTTACTTATTTTATTAAACATTTCCCCAGTTATAGTTTAATCTCATGCAGGCCCACACTCTAGAGTTTCATGGCTGGCATGAAGCCAACTGTTTGACATCCCTGCTCTAGAACAATTCCACAATTTTACAAAGGAAAAGACAGAGGCCCAGAAAAGTCACCTCAGAACCAAAGAGTAAATGAGGGATGGATGGCATTCAAATGCACATCTTCTGAGTCCACTGAGTCCAGTGGTTCTTCCCATAACCCCATGCTGGACATGTGCTTCTGCTTAAATGATGCCAATGTCAGCAAGGCAGGTGCTCTGAATTGGGATTTTTCTAGTGGTGGGGAATGGGGTGCAGTGAACCAGATACTCTTTTATCTAGTTTCCCTTTTCAGGATAGCAACAGGGATGCAGGGACCCAGTGCTTGAAACAGCACAGTAACAGGCTGATTTTTAGGACTTTTTGAAGACAGAACCTGCCTCTATGGAGTTTTTACTCTGAGGCAGCAACATTAAACTAGAATATGAGGTTGGCCGGTGGGATGCCTAGAAGGGAGTGATGTATGGTGGAGGGAGAGAGAATGGTCTGTGTGAATAAAGATAGTTGGGGAGCTGCATGGTATCCTGCTGGTCCCTGATTCTGGGCTTCCATGTCTTTTGTGTTTGACAATCTAGGCAGCTGGTTGGTACAGGAAGACCTGAGTTCAAATGCAGCCTTAAACACTAGCTGTGTGACCCTGGGCAAGTCACTTAAGCTTTGTCTGCTTCAGTTTCCCCAACAGTGAAACAGGGATCATAATCGTGCCTACCTCCTATCAAATGAGATAATATCTGTAAAAGGCTTAGAGTAGTGCCTGACACATAGTAGGTGCTTAATAAATCCTTGTTATCTCTTCTAACTTCCCCTTCCTCACCCACACAAATATTGAGCAAACTCCACCAGGAAGAGTGGAAAACAATTCATTTTCCTCCTCTGGGTTCCCTCCCTTCCAGGAAAGAAGACCCGCCCTACTTCCACGGCTCTCCTAAAAAGTGACAACTTTTGGGAATAAGCTGGTGAGGTGAACCACAATAACAGAGTATTAGCAGTTAAAGGAACCTTAGGGGTGTGACCCAGCTCAACCTCTGCTTTACAGGGAAGCGACAGGCTCAAGTCATACAGGAAATGAGCCAGCAATAGAAACTAAATGTTTTGACTCCCAGGCCAGAGTTCTTTTCACTTGACTGATGTCTGTCCATGATGGTGTGGCCTCTACTGGGAAGTTAGGGAAAGATCTGTGTTGTCTACAAGACAGAGGATGGCTAAATACACTGCGGTACAAGATGTAATTGAATGTTACTATGACATAAGAAATGATGAACATAATAAATACAGAGAAGCATGGAAAGAGTTATAGGAACTGATTCAAAGTGAAGAAAGCAGAGCCAGAAAAACATGATTTCAACAATTACAAAACGATAAAAATGATAGTTGTGAATTAAAAACAAACAAACAAACAATCTTGGCTCCAAAGAAGAGATACAAGAAGACACCTACCCTGACTCCTTTGCAGAGGTAGAAGGGGTCCACGGATATGGAACATTACAAAATAATGCCCAATTTTTTTGATGGATTGATTGGTTCTGATTTTAAAATTCTCTTATTTTTCTTTGTTTCTTTTAAAAAATTGTTATGAGATACCTCTTTGGGAAGGGGGAGAGGAAAGGGATACAGAGAGACATCTGGATGACACAAAAACAAATATCAGTAAAGCTATTTTTAAAGAGAGTTGACAGTTCAATCAATCATTTGTTAAACACCTACTATGTGTCAGGCAGAATGGTAGTTCACTGGCATGGTTCCATCCCTCCACTGAGACCAAAAGAAGAGAGGGATGGGGGTTAAAACTGGAATATGAGAGACTTAAATGAGATATGATGAAGTTTCTAACTATAACTGAAAGTGAAGTATTGGGATGGGTTGTTGAAGGAGGCTATGGAATCTTTTTTTCTGAAGTTGATCTTTAAAAACAGAACGTCCATCCATCTGAACAAAGAGATTTATGTATTAGGATTTATCATGCAGGAGTGAAGGTGTAGGTTGCTGTACCTTAGGTCATAGTCCCTCCAAAGGGAATCAACTTTAAAACCAATTGGTTGGGCAGATGGTTCCCAGCAGAGGAGTCCCACCCTCCCCCAGCCAAAGTTGCTATCCTGTTCCCTGCTCGCTTCTCTTCTGGGATCTGGTTACTTACCCTAAGTCCCAAGTAGCCAGTCAGAGATTTCCTTAGTCCCCATATCCCCCTCCTTCCTTCTCTCCCCTCCAGGGAGACAGGTGGTCTGCATCAGGCTAAGGAGAGAAGGAATGCGAAGCATTGCTCCCCATAGAGCCTGAAGCTGGGGCAGTGAATGGGAGAGTCACAAAGCAATGTTGAAGGAGACAACCCCTCATTCTAACAAGCAGATGGGAGAAAGATGAAGTGGGGGGGGGGGGAGGGGAGGCTTCTGAGAAGACCCGCAGCCCAACTCTGAGGCCTGGGTGTCTCCCAAGGAGTTGTGGAGTATAAGCCCAGGAAACCAGAGAGGAATCTGCCCAGCTTGCTGTTTTCTAGGTAGGGAGGGAGCAGCAGTGGCCTGGTTTTCTGGGAATGAGTTCAGTGTGCTGTGGAGAGGTTGTCCCACTCATTACTTCCAAGGAAAATATGGCTCTGGGTAAATCCTGCTAGGTGTAGGAAGGAAATGGGTGAAGAGGCTCCTTAAGCCCAACCATGAGTATTACTTGTAGAGTATCAGAAAAAAAGCACTAGATTGGAAGTCAAAAGACCTGGATTTAAATTCCACTTAGCTTGAACACTTGTTAGCTATTTTAACTGTTTTAGCTATATTGACTATATCAATAGCACTTCAGCTCCCTGGGCCTCAGTTTATCTATGAAAGGAGAAATAACACCTGAATTCCTACCTCACTGGGTTGCTGTGAGGAATACACTTTGTAAACCTGAGGTGTTGCTATCATTAGTAATATTGAACCCCACCCTTTGTTGCTTTTTTCTTGGTAGGGCTAACCCAACAGAAAGTAGGGGACTTTGAGAAAGGGAGAAATAGTTTGGGGTGAGGGTTGGGGAGAGTGGGTCTGTGCATTCGGAGAGTCACTTAGAATGTCAGCACAAAAACTGGGCCTCTCAGATCTAGGTGGCACAGTGGATAGAGTGCCAGGCCTGAAGTCAGAAAGACTACTCTTCCTGTGTTCAAATATTGCCTCAGACATTAGCTGCGTGACCCTGGGCAAATCACTTAACCCCGTTTGCCCCAGTTTCCCCATCTGTAAAATGAGTTGAGAAGAATGAATGGTGAAGAAAATGGCAAATCACTCCAAGTATCTTTGCCAAGAAAGCCCCAAATGGCATCATGAAGAGCTGGAGAAGACTGAAACGATCAAACAACAGACATGACTGAAACAACTGAACAACAAACTTTAGAGATAGTGGGGCCAATAATTAATATGTCTCAGGGTATTTTTTTGGTGAAACTTCCCACAGAAGCTAGTGTCAGAACTTGAAAGACATGAGTTCAAATGTGACCTCAGATACTTAATAGCTATGTGACTCTGGGCAAGTCACTTAAGGAAATTGAGGCAGGCCAAGATTATTTGTAAAATGGGAATAATAGCACCCTACTAACCACGGTTGTTGTGGGGACCAAATGAGATAGTAATGACATAATAAATAAGTGCTTGAGAACTGTCAGCTAATATCTACAGCTGAGCCTGAGTCCGATACATTCACCTCTGCCTTCCCCACCCTTGTCCCACCAACCTTGAGCTTTCTCTATCTGATTCAATAGGAGATGAAGCCACAAGGTAAGTGAAAGGGGTAGGTCTCCTGAATCCCAGCAAGGGAGATACTAGGCCTAAATTGGCTTGGCTTTCTCCTCATTGTGGACACTGACTAGCAGCTTGTGAATGCCTGAGTCCTTCCTAAGCATAAATTGGTAGGAATACGGTTTACATATGGAGGAATTGTTACTCCCCGTGAGATGAGGGACCAGGCTATGGGGGGAGTAGGAATTCTCTTCACTCTAAGTAAGGACCACACCCCAAAGTAGGCCAGGAGATTACTACCATGAGGGTAGGAATGCCTTCCTTTTTGCCTGCCTCCAAGGCCCAACATTTGGGGCCCTAGACATAGAACTCAGGGCAGCTATGTGACACAGTGGAGAAAGTGCCAGCCCTGGATTCAGGAGGACCTGAGTTCAAATCCAGCCTCAGACACTTGACACTTACTAGCTGCATGACCCTGGGCAAGTCACTTAACCCTCATTGCCCCAGAAAAAAGAAAAAGAAAAAGGAAGACATTGGACTCCTGATTCAGGAAGGGTGGGGAAAAGGGGGCAGGGTGAGAATTGGAAGATATGAAAAGAGAACTATCTCTCTCTCCTCCCCCCCAAACTGGGCTCCCATCTTCACTGACTTAGCACTCTAGTTCCAAACCTAGAAAGCAGGCAGCTAATTAGCAAAGAGAACTAATTAGCTTGAAAGCCCAAGAGCTGTTTGTGTCTCTCCGGGAGCCGGCTGAAGGAGAAGATGGAGCAAAAGTATGGAACACTGAGAAGAAGACTACCTGGGACCGCAGCTTCCAAGGACCTGCCCTCCCTGCTCCTAATCCCCAAGACCAGGGACTGGATTAAGGCAGCTGATACAAGGTTCCGGAGTTCCCCACCAGCAAAGGGATGCTCATACCCCATTCCTTTTCCATAGAGACTCTGAGGACACAAGGAGACAAGAAAGGCCTAGCTTCAAACCATACTCCTCTGGCTGGTCCTTGAAAACCTAAACCCAGGGAGCTGCCTCCTCATTCGTCAGTGTCACTGGCCTTCCTGTTGTGAAACAGACGAATCCTTCATGTGGCTGTGCATCCATCATCCCACAGACCCCACTAACCTACCCCCTTCCCCCACACTGGCTCCAAAGTCCCAGCTCTCCGGAGGCCTTCGCTGACCTTCTCCCTCAAAGTCAATTCAATTCAATTCAACAAGCGTTTATTAAATACCCACTATGTGTCAGGCACGAATGATTGGTGCTGGGGCTACACAGGCAAAAATGGGAACAGTATCTGCTTTCAAAGCACTTATGTTCTACTGGGGAGGGCAAGCACCAAACCAGACATTTTCTTTTTTTGTGTGTGTGAGGCAATTGGGGTTAAGTGACTTGCCCAGGGTCACACAGCTAGTAAGTGTTAAGTGAGGTCGCATTTGAACTCAGGTCCTCCTGACTCCAGGGCCGGTGCTCTATCCACTGCACCACCTAGCTGCCCCAAAACCAGACATTTTCAAAGCAAGTAATTTCAGAATTTGGGGAAGGAGAGGAATTAGGGGAACTAGGGAATTGGGGGAATTAGGAAAGGCCTCATGCAGAAGGCAGGTACTTTGTACCTCTTCTTTTTTTTTTTGGTTAATTAGTCATATACAGCTCTTCATCATCCCATAAATTGGTACAAAGTAATAATAATAGCTAATGATATTGTTCAGTTGTTTTTCAGTCATGTCCAACTCTGTGTGGCCCTTTTTGCGGGTTTTCTTGGCAAAGATACCAGAGTAATTTGCCATTTCCTTCTCCAGCTCATTTTACAGATGAGGAAAATGAGGCAAATGAGGTTAAGTGACTTGCCCAGGGTCACACAGAGACAGAAAATTATTTTTCTACTGTCACCTGGCTGGTAAATGACAAAGCTGAAAGACCCCAGGATTCCAGATTCCCAGTCCAGTGTCTTTTCCCTCTAGGACAGAGGCTGGGTCTTATTTGTCATTGTCCGCCCCCCTCTGCCTCAACCTACCCCCAGCCAGCAACTGGGCCAGTGCCTGCTGCACAGAAGACACTTAATCTAGTGTGTATTGAATTGAATGAGGACCTCCACTGACTCCAGCTTGTAGGATCTCCAGACTTCCACTTGCTATTATTCTCCGGTTCACCACCCTAAAGTGTAGTCAATCTTCAAATGCATTGAACAGAAAAGTTTTGCCATCATTTATGTTTCTGTTTTTCAACTCTCCTTGAGTCTCAGTGCCTGAGAGGAATTGGTTTTTGTCAGAGAGTCTCTTTTGCAGTCAGTCTAAGGTCCCAAAGGGCAGAAGCTACAGCTGTCCACATCATTTACTACAGTGGAATGGTGTGTGCAGCTAGATGTCCTGGAAAACAGAGGGAGGAAGAAGAGGAAGAAGCTGTCTGCTGTCCTGTAATATAATGTAATGTATAGTGGAAAGGGTACGAGGCTCAGCACAAAGGTGACCTGAGTTCAAATCCTACATTTGACACTAGCTGAATGACCATGGAAAATCACTTTGCTTCTCTGAGGCTTATCAGAATCTGTGGGACAGGTAGGTGTTGCAGTGCACAGACTGCCAGGCCTGGAATCAGGAAGACCTGAGTTCAAATCCTATTTCAGACATTTACTAGCTTTGTGACCCTAAGCAAGTCTTGTAACCTCTCTGAGCCTAAGTTTCCTCACCTGTGAAATGGGAACAATAATAAATAGCAGCTCCCTCGCAGGGTTGTTGTGAGGATCAAAAAGGATAATTTATGTAAAGCACTTTGCAATGATTTGGGGTCCAGGTGTGTGGCTTTCCAACTCCCTCCCCACAGTGGGAGGGGTGACAACCTCTAGTCCCATTGCCTCATAGGGTACCACTAAAGACCACAAAGGGCAGCATTGTGCCCAGGCTGTAGACTTAATTGAGAGTCAGAAGACTTGTCTATGCAGAGATTAATCTCTCCATCTAGATGTCAAAGGCGACAGTAGGTGGACAGAGGGAATAGAGCACTGGTCCTAGAGTCAAGAAGACCTGAGTTCAAGATACTTAATTCTCCCTATAACATTTTATAACAGCCCCTACCTCCCAGGGTTATCATGCAGATCAAATTAGATATTTGCAAGGTACTTATCACAGTGCCTAGCACTGTTTTTTGCTTTTGGCCAATTAGTTCTGTCTGACGCTTCAGTGACCACATTTGGAGTTTTCTTGGCAAAGATACTAGAGTGGTTTGCCACTTCCTTCTCCAGCTCATTTTACAGATGAGGAAACTGAGGCAAACAGGGTTAAGTGACTTGCCCAGGGTCACACAACTAATAGGTATCTGAAGCTAGATTTGAACTCAGGTTCCCCCTGACTCCAGGACTGCAACTCTATCAACCGTGCCACCTAACTGCCTGGCACATAGTAGGTGCTTAATAAATGCTTATTTCCTTCCTTCCAATGGGAATTATACTTGCATGCCCTACTACATAGGGCTATTGTATTATAAGGATCAAATTATATTTTCTACTGTAAGCAAAGGTTCTTTGTGACCAGAAAGTGGTATAACAATATAAAAATTATTACATCATCTCCTTCAGAGCCTGTCTGTCTTCTCATTATCTTTTTTCATCAGCAGATAACCTTAAAACTCCAACTCCCAAAGAGAGCCCTTGAGAACACTTCCGGAGATGAAAGGGGGAAGGCGGGGAAGATATAAGCTCTGTAACTGGACATTCTAAGTTGCTTGATATACAATAAGATCTCACATTCTAGGCCTTGAAGTCGTGTTTGGGGGTGGGCATGGTGGGGGTGGGGGGGCCTGGATAATAGGCCTTGTGTTTATTCCCACACTCTCCAGCAAAGCCAGGCTGGAATGTGACTTTTTCTGAAGCACTTTTTAGAGGACCGGAACATCAAAAGGACCACTGTCTACATCCAAATGACTTTGAGACCAGGCTGGGGCCAACATATTCCCCCACTCAAATTCTTCCTTCTCGGTCTACGGGTTGTGACCTCCCCTCCAAACACCTTCTGGTTCCTTCCTCCAGAGAGACTTGGAATAAAAGACCAAATGCAAACACAAGCCAGTCTCTACCACCCCATTTTCCCAATAGAAAATGGGGAGGGATGTGCGTGCGTGTGTGTATGTATGTGTATACAGAGAAGCAAGTGCTCCCGACAGCTCACTTTGTAGCTGAGAGCGGCTTCCTGAGCTGTGGTTGATTTCTCTTCATTAGTTCAATCATATCAACACTGACAGCCGCATATTTATTACTGTCCCAGTGATGACTATTTTTCACCCAGTGATGCGAAACTTGATAATGAGCTTAGAGGCGAGCTAATGAGGGTGCCCTCCAGTGGCTCCGGGCACTACTGATGGTCACCTCGCCTTAGTGACCAGGGTAAGAAGAAGTGGGCTTCACATCGGGAAAGTGAGCCCTCAGAGCAGGCTTTCTTAACCAGGCACAAACGAATGTGGTTGTTTTAAAAAAAAATTTATAACTATATTTCAAAATAATCTGCTTCTTTGTAATCTTTTGTACTTTGTTTTATGAATTTAAAAACATTATTCTGAGAAGGGGTCCATAGGTTTCACAGAACTGCTTAAGGGGTTCATGACCCTGAAAAGGTTAAGAAATCCCTGGGGTTTAAGCCCTTTGAGCTAAGCTACCTAGGATCACCAGAGGGCAAAGAGCACAGGAGAATTCTGGGATGACTTAGAAGTATGTCTCTAAATTCAGTGCACTATCAATTTCTAAGAGAATGAGCCTCCTCTTCCTTCTACCTCCATGTTTAAAACTCTTGATGTGGGTAAAGACCATGTGGAGAACCTGAGATTCTGGCCTGGACTTCAGCAGCTACAGCTCAATGTCATATCATAGGATCTTAAGCCAGAACGGACTTTAGAGATCATTTAATCCAGGGGTGTCATGGACCCCTCCTTTGGCAGTATGGGGAAGCCCATGGACCCCTTCTCAGGATAAGGTTTTTCAATACATAGGGTTACAAAAGAAATCAGTTACTGCATACTGGTATACAATTACCAAGACAAAAAAAATAAAGGTTCAAAGACTCTAGGTTAAGAACCTTTGCTCACCAAGATGTACTCTGAGATCCAGGGCCATTGGCCTCTTGGCTGTTCCATGGACAAGTCACTCAATCTCTCAGTTCCTGGCATTTTCTCTGACTGTCCCCCAGGCCTGGAATGTGCTTCCTCCTCCACTCTGACCTCCCTGGCTTCCTTTAAGTCCCCTTCCCCCACCTCTCTTAGTTCTGGTGCCTTCTCTCTACGAATTAATTCCTATCTATCCTGTCTATAGCTTGTTTTGTATATATCTGTTTGATATGGTCTCACCCATTGGATTGTAAGCTCCTTGAGGGCAGGAATTGTCTTTTGCCTCTTTTTATACCCCCAGAACTCAGTACAGTGTCTGGCATATAGTTGGTGTTTAATAAATGCTCATTAAATTGAACTGAATCTAGTCCAACCTCTTCCGTTTACAAAAGAGCAAATGAAGCGCAGATAAGGGGAATAACTTTCCTAAGGTCACAGGATTCAAAAATCTCATAGCATCAAGGGGATGGAGGAGTTGCAGGGGAAGCCAAATCAATAACAACTCCCATTTTTATACTGCTTTAAGGTTGATGTTAAATCCATTTTCTCACAGTAGACTTTTGTTCATTTGTTTTTCAGTCATGTCTGACTCTTCGTGATCCCATTTGGGGTTTTCTTGGCAAAAATATTGGAGTAATTTGCCATTTCTTCTCCAGCTCATTTTACAGATGAGGAAACTGAGGCAAACAGGGTTAAGTGACAGCTAGGAAGTGTCTGAGGTCAGATTCGAACTCAGGAACGTGAGTCTTCCTGACTCCAGGCCTGGTACTTCATCTACTGTGCCACCTAGCTACCTACAGTAGATTCATTAGGTAGTTATTCTTATCTTCATCTTGCAGATGAAGAAACTGAGTCTCAGAGAAAAGAAATTACTTGCTCAAGGTCACCCAGCTACTAAATGGCAGAGCCAGAACTTGAATTCAGGTCTTTTGAGTCTCCATTATGTTATGTACCCCTGCAAATCAATCCACAAGTATTTTTTTAATGTCAACTATATGTTGTGGTGGGACAGATAGGTGGCACCATAGTGCAAAGAACACCAGGACTAGAGTCAGGAAGACTTTTATAAGTTCAAATCTGGCCTCAGACACTAGCCTCCTCCCCCCAAATTTTTTTCCAGTGTGAGCATTTGCCCCTTGGAAACTGGCAAAAGGACTTGATTTATTATTCTGTTGATTGTCTGGTGTTATGAAAGTGTGGGGGGAAAGCTACAAATCTGGGTTTGATTTTACTGTTGTGTTGTTTTTCTAGACTTAAGAAAGTGATGAAGAAAAAGTTAACAATTCAGATTAAATTTTAAAATGTGCCTTTGCAGACATTTCCAAACCCCATCTTCCTCCCACCCCTCACCCCTGAGACCTAGTTGTTAAACATTTACCAGCATACCCTCAGATGATACTTATTCTGTATGATTCCAGAGGATGGAACTAGGACTAATGTGCAATAATTACAGGGAGGGTACCTTGTGGTGCCACACAAGGAAAAGCTTCCTAATATTTAAAGTTTTCTGAAGGAGGAATGATCTCTCTTTCATGGGAATTAGCATCTCATCACTGAAATGGTTTTCAGTAGATCGTGGATGACAACATGTTAGGATTATTTCTGAAGAAATTATTGCATTAGGTGAAAGTTTGAACTAAGGTCCCTTCTGACTCGAAGATTTTATGATTCATTACTGCCCTGCCAATTTATTGCTATGCCATAACTCCCTCCCTTAAAAGGATCAGTAATTTGGAGAAGTAAATTTACCTTCTCTGAGCAGTGTTCTTGATGATTCTGTTTGGGTATTGATGTCTCCCTATAATAGTCCATAGGTGGAAGACTTTGTTCGCGAAATAATGATGTCTCTCCTTGGTAAGGTGCGATTTCCTTGTCTGGTTCTGGTTTGCCCCATTGACATCCCATTAAGGATGACAGGTCGATTTATGGCTGGTTCATACACCTGGGCTATATCTTTGGACTTGGCTTTTAAGGGAGAGGCTAAAGAGAAAGTACAAGAGTCACATGCCATTGTGAACAAAATTCAGGAGCAGAATTACTGGCCCAGCAAAAAGGTTTCCCAGACCAAAACTCCTGGACCCAGTGGAAGAGTTCCAAGCTTTCAGGCCTTGCAGAAAGTGAAGATGATGAGCAACAAAGGACAGAGCCTAAGGAAGAACAACCTAGACCTTGTTCTTTGTCGGTACTGTGAGTTAGGTAGACTGTGCAGGGTCTGGAAAAGAAGTCATTTCCCTAATAATGAACCCTGAATGCTTCCCCCTTAAGGGGCACCTCAATCTAGGGTGATGGTATAAAATTCAGAGAATCATGTATGCCCCTGGGCACTGGTAGGGCTCACTGGAAAGGGAAAGAGAATTGTCTCAACTGTTTAAATGCTTGGGCATGAGTCCTTTGCATTTTTGTCAGGCTAAAAAAAAATTAAAAAGCTTTTTCTGTCTTTAGTATTTTATTAGCCTGAATGAGTATATGGGGACTGAGACCCACTACCCCTTTTTGGTGAGATCTAAACATGAGCCAGATTCAGATATTCCAAGGATAAACCTTTGTGAGGGCATAAGCCCAAAAGAGTTGCTTAGTGAGAAGCTCTCCAAAGTAAAATCAGTCTACATAAATACAGAGTTCTGGCTCTGATCCATGGCTTATGGTTTTGTTTATCCCTAAAACCTGGGAGTTGGTGGAAACCACAGATACCAACAAATAAGGTATCCGATCCAGGCCCCAAGGTGGTGCTTTGTTGCATTCATAGCTGCCACCTATAGTCTTCAGCAGTATCTGAGTGAGCTCTCTCCTTCTCCCCTCTTCTCATGTACTCAATGCCAATTGTGGCTACAAACCCTAAGCATATACAATGATGATAATGATGAAGATGATGATGGTGGTGGTGGTGGTGTCAGCATTTATATAATGCCTACTATGTGCCAGGCATTGTACTAAACATTTACAAATGTTATCTTACTTTATCCTCACCAGAAAGGAGGCGTTTTTATTATCCCCATTTTACAGATGAGGAAACTGAGGCAGGCAGAGGTTAAATGACTTGCCCCAGGTCCACAACTAGTAAGCTTCTAAGGCCAGATCTGAACTCAGGTCTCTCTCTCTCTCTTTTTTTTAGTGAGGCAATTGGGGTTAAGTGACTTGCCCAGGGCCACACAGCTAGTAAGTGTTAAATGTCTGAGGCCGGATTCGAACACAGGTACTCCTGACTCCAGGGCCGGTGCTCTATCCACTGCACCATCTAGCTGCCCCTCAGGTCTCTCTTAACTTAAGCACTTTATTGCACTGTCTCTTGTGTTACCTTATCTATTTGCTCCTACTAATCACCTACATGGAAGGTAGAGGACCCACATCTTCATTCTGCAAGTAAGAGACAGTGAGACCTAGAGAGAGTGAGTTATGTAGAGTCACTTAGTCTAGTCTGCTCTCCTCCTCTTCCTGTGGTTACCATCGAAGGGCACATGGTCCCCCAAATTAACTAACAATAGACTGACCAGCAACCTAGGCAAGCCTAAAATGGTGCGAGGAGCAGCTCAGCCTCCTTTCCAGGGCAGGGGCATCGTTGTCACGCTCAGGGCACCATGAGCCGGCCTCATCTAGGCCTTTGCAGAGCCTGGTGTTGCTTCCTGTCACCCTCAGCTATCTCATTGGCCCCCTCCCCCTCCCCCCATTCCATCTTCAGCTTTCACCATTAACTCTCAAGCGTGAGATTCACCTTAAACCTTCTGCATCTGCTCCTGACCTGTTGCACAGACACAGAATCCTAATCCCCATAATTAGTACAGGAGAATGGTTTGACCCTTTTAATCCCATACCCTCCGGGCTCTTGCCAACTGAAGTACAGTTAGCTGGGTCAACAGTTCAATAGCAAAGTGAGGACAGGAGTGGAGGGGGGGCACGGGGAAGGCCCAGGCTTCCCAAGAGGCCGATGTGGGAGGAGGGAGAAGTAGAGGCCACAGGTCTGCCACTGATCCCTCAAGCTAAACAGCTCAGAAAAGAGGGAGTGCTTGGTCTTAAAGTCATGGTGGGGGTGTGAAAAGGGGGAGTGAGAAGATGACCCAGAGAAATGACAGTGGGGGGAACCATTGCCAAGCCCTAGGTCAGCTTAGGTCCCCACTCACATTTCTAGAGAGCCTTAAGGTAGGCAATTAGGTGGGGCTCAGTGGGTGCTAGAGTTAGACTCAGGAAGATCTGAGTTCAAATCCAGCCACAGACACTCAGGGGCAAGTCACTTAACCTTTCCCAGCCTCCAGTTCCTCAGCTGTATCATCATGGTGGTGTGGTTGTGAAGATTAACTAAAACTCATTCAGCACTTTCTGAACTTTAATGTATTAGATAATTGCTAGCTATTACTACTATAAGATTGATAATAATGACATTTATAGCTTCCTCACAACAACCTTGACATCATAATCACCGTCATGCATTTATATAGAACTTTAAGGTTTGCAAAAGAGCTTTACGAATACTATCTCATTTGATAACCCTAGGAGTCAGGTACTCTTATTATCCCCATCTGACAAGAGAAGAAACTTGAGAATGAAAGAGGTTTAGTGACTTGTCCAGGGTCACACAGCTAGTAAGTATCTGAGGCTGGATTTGAACTCAGATCTATCCTGACTCCAGTTCCAGCACTCTATCCACTGTGCTGCCTCCTCATAGATCAGGGTTTCCTGGGATCTGTGAACATGTTAAGGAAAATATATCTTTTTTTTTCCAGGGCAGTGAGGGTTAAGTGACTTGCTCAGGGTCACACAGCTAGTAAGTGTCATGTATCTGAGGCCGGATTTGAACTCAGGTCCTCCTGAATCCAGGGCCAGTGCTATATCCATTGTGCCACCTAGCTGCCCCAAGGAAAATATATCTTGATAACTGTATTTTAATAAAATTGCTTTCCTTTATAATTCTATGTATTTTAATTTATTCATCAAAACATTCTAAGAAGAGGTCCATCAGCTTCCTTTAACTGCCAAAGAGGGCTATGATATAAAAAGAAGGACTCCAGGCAATAAGTGCTATTATAGAGTAAACTGAGGCTCAGAGAATGAGGTAACTTTCCTAGGAAAGAAAACAAGCATATATTAAGCTCTTACTCTGTACATGAGACTGTGCTAACGACTTTACAACCTCATGACAACCCTGGGAGACTGGTGCTATCATTATCTCCATTTTACAGTTAAGGAAACTGAGGCATACAGAGGTTAAGCGACTTGCCCAATGTCCCACAGCTAGTCTGTATCTAAGGTTGGATTTGAATTAAAGTCTTCCTGACTCCAGGCCCAGTACTCTATCCACACTTTGTCACTTAGCTTCCTCCCACTAGGGTTGCTGTTCAATTCTGTCTGACTCCTTGTAACCCCTTATGCGGTTTTCTTGGCAAAGATACTGGAGTGGTTTGCTATTTCCTTCTCCAACTCATTTTACAGATGAGAAAATGAGGCCAACAAGGTTAAGTGACTTGCCCAAGGTCACACAGCTAAATAAGTGTCTAAGGGCTGAATTTGAACTCAGGTCCTCCCTATTCCAGGGCCAGCACTCTATCCATTGTTCCAGCTAGCTGACCCAGTAAGGCTTTGAATCAGGATTTTAACCAAGAATTCTCTTTGCTGTAGATCTTATGCTCATCCCATTGCCTGTTCCTGCTCTGTAGGCCAGATTAGTGGGTCCCAGTGATTAGGTGCTCACAAGACAGCCCCACAGTCAGAACAAGGACCTGGGCTCAGGAAGGCAGAGTTACTTCTGGGTAAAAAACACAGGGACACTTTTGTTTTTGACTTTTTATAAACATACCTATTTTTAATGCCAGAAAAATCCTTGCATGCTCCATGGCCTGGCTCTCTTCTATTGTGATAATTCAAATCACATGTGTCACAGTAGAAGCTCAAAAACATCCAGGGGGGTCACAATAATGAATACATGTAGAAAAGCAACAAAGAGGGGAGGAAGGAAAAGAGGATGGATGGAGGATCCTCTTTGTCCATGGAATGCCACCCAATACAAAAGAGACTCGAATGCTTTGTAAACTCTATTTGGTCAGCATTTATTTTGTGTGTAGGATTAAAAAAATCAAAGATATTCAGAGTTTAGGGGGCTCTGAGTTGAGTAGGGACCTCTGAATATGATCCTGCAGAGTACATTAATTTTGATGAGACAATCAATGACTCTGCAGCCCCTGAAGCCCTCAAAGTTGGGAGGTAATCACTACCACATTCGATGTCGTGCCTGGATATGAGACATGGTTGTGTTCTGTGGTCCCTGCTATGCCTCAACATGATAATAAACTGCTCCTGGAAGAGGTAAGACTGTATGTGCATGACCTCCCCCTCCCCTCCCCTCCCCCAAAGAAACAAGTGGGCTCTTCTTTCCAGCTACACAAATACCCAGGTGGACCACTGGACTTGGTGTCAGAACACCTGGGTTCAAATACCTGCAGAGTTCAGGTGCTGGCTTTCTGAACCTGTTTCCTCACCTGTAAAGTGAGTATTATACCTATACTTCCTACCTCCTGTGTAATAGATATACAAAGCAAACCACTGTGGTAATAAAGAGCTTAGGATGTATAGGAAAGGCAAAGAGTAGGGGGGCTTCAAATGAAGTATCAAATGAGATAATAAATCGGTAGGAAGCACAATGGATGGAGCCAGAAAGACTCATCTTCCTGAGTTCAAATCTGGCCTCAGACATTTACTAGCTATGTGACCCTGGGCAAGTCACTTCACCCTGTGTGCCTCAGTTTCCTCATCTATAAAATAAGCTGGAGAAGGAAAGGTCAAATCTCTCCAGTATCTTGCCAAGAGAACCTCAGATGGAGTCACAAAGTCAAACATGACTGAAACTATTGAACAACAACAAGAAATGTACATAAAAGGATAATATGAGAATGTTTTAATTATTGCCTAGAAGGGAATGCATCTAGGTTGTTGGCCATAGCGCTGTTCTCCTACCCACCTGTGCCCCACAGATGGAGAATGACAGAATAGAACTGACCTTCCTAAATGGTCTGCATTATTGCAAATAATATTTCCTTCCTTTATCAAACTTTCATCACCCCTCTGGGCTACTAATAGCTTCCTAAGCAGCATCAAATTTTAATCTCCCTTCTTCCCCTCCATACCCCTTGTTCTGCCTAAAAGCAACTCATGCTGCTAGGTCAGTGGCCGGCCAGTCACTAATGTAGTAGATGATCCACAAAGCAGTAAACTATTCTGGTGCATCCAGCTACTGGTGAGCAGAGAAGAGAGTGAGGAGGGAAAGCAGAAATGAGGGGGAGGAGTAAAGAAGAAGCAGCCACTCATGAGGGTGCTAGGCCTCCCACTCCAAAATGGAGGAAACAGATTAAAAAAAAAAAAAGGAAGAGCCCAAGTTTCCAAGCTGGTATTAGGTCGTTCTGTAATTCTGCAGGATTTTTATAAGGAAGGAAGACATGTTGGTGAGAGTTCCTTCTAACAAAGAGGTCCATCTGGGGAGTGGGGTTAGCAGGGTGAATTTCCTTGTATATCTGTATATTGTTGGAGAAAAACCTTTGTGCATTGGGTTTTGCTGTGTTCTGCTTGAGATCTTGGGCAAACATCACCAAAGGTCTGAGCAGAAATTACTGGGTTAGAGACAACACTCCCTAAGGCTTTCCCTATTCTCCTGGGCATGACTGTGTCAGAGGTCAAGGGACGCTGGCAGTAAGTGGCCATGAGACCCTGACATCATTTTCAGATGATATTTTACAAGGAAACTAGTTTAGAAATAGGAATTTCAGTACCATCAAGTTGTCTCTAGTCAGGTAACTTGAGCACTTGAATATCCTTCTATTTTACATATTAAGTAAATAGTTCTATTTAGAAGCTCAACAGTAGTCAAAAATGAGAAAGAAGGATTAGGTACCCAGATATACAAAGTAAACCACCGTGGCAATAAAGATCTTAGGATGTATAAGAAAGGCAAAGAGTAGGGGGGCTTCAAGTTCCCAAAGGAATGGGCAGATCTGAGTAGAATTAGAACAGAAAGAAATTCAAGGCAGTATCCGCAGGGGCAGAAAATCTGAAATAACACGGAGAACCACTGCGTGTATTCCAGCCCTGCTTAAGCCTGGTTATTCAATGCTGGTCTTGACCCATCTTTCTTTATCCAGATCTCTCAAGATGTATCCCCAGAAAGTAACATTCAAGAGACAAGATAGGGGGATTGAGTAGAGTTAACCCAACAGCTAGAGTAACAGGCATTGGGGAAAAAAGGGAAAGATACTTACTTTCCTAAATTGCCCTTGACGCCACCATGATACTGGGTAAGAAGAATCTACTCAGGTAGGTCTCACCATCCCAGAAGACATGAGAAGGGTCCATCCCCAAATTGGTCTACCCAAATCTCAGTTCGATTCCTCTTCCAGGAAAGAGGTGTGGGTTTGTGGAAAGTCATCCACAGTTATCCTGGGGAAAGGTAGTATAGTAGCATAACAGAAAAAACACTGGACCTATCATCATCAAGACACCTAAATGTGAATCTCAACTCTCTCCTTACTATTCAAGTCACTTAATCCTGCTAAGCCTTGGTTTTACCAACCTTATAATGGGGAGAATAATATATGTACTATCTACCTTATAGAGCTGTTGTGAGAAAAAAAAAACACTTTGTAAACCTAGAAGCAGCACAGAATGTGAAGGCTTATTATTTTACTAGTTAGGAGACCTTGCACATTATAGGGGATAGAATGTGGGTTTCGTATTTAGGATCTGGAATCAAATTCGGTGTCTGGTACTCATTAACGACAATAAGCACTATACTCATTACTTTAATTAATATAATGTAATTAATACTCAAAATTACAATAAGAAAGTTTCCAAACTCTAAGGAACTCTTTAAAACATATCTACTAAGCTATAGATGGGTTGAAATCTGCTTTTTGGGAAGGTACCCCCCCATACCCACCAATTCTTGACATATTGTAGAAAAGGCTTTTAAAGACAAAGCCTCCTTCACTTTTGTTCACTGGTTTTACTACCCAGCCTCATGAATGCCCAGTAAATGAGGGCAGGGTTTCACTTTGGAGGGTCTTTTCCCCCATCGATGCCATTCTGGCCCAGGTAAGGGGAACATTCCAGCAAAGCAAACACACGGGTATTTTTGTGACCCTGAGGTAGTTCTGGAAGTTCTGAATTCTTTAGCCTCCATCTCCCACAGCTCTTTCTCTGCCCCCCCCCCTGCCCCTGCCCCAATAAGCTGCCCAGGAAACTTTACCTAAAGCAGAGCCTCCCCTTCCCATACCTTCTCCAGGGCCCAAAGGGAAGGGAGGCCCAAACAAGGAGGCCTGGATGACACAGGGGAGGATGCCCCAGCCCCAGGCCTTGTTTTCCTTTTCATTTCCACGATGAGGTGGTTGGGGCTGCTGCCTGCAGTAACTACTGTTGGCATCCCAAGGCCCCAAATTACGATGACTAATTCCTACCGATTTAGGTTGTCCTGGAGCCATCTGTGGCGACATGCTCTGGGGGAACAGGGAATGGAAATTCCCTTCAGACAGAGCACAGTCACACTCAATGCACCCCCTAACTCAATGCCAACCTGCCCCTGGGGGAGGGGGAAGGGAGGCCACAGGAACAGTTTTGTTCCAGCCAATCAGCTGAACTCTTTGGCCAAAGTACAGGCCCAAGAATGCCCACCTTTGTTCCAAGGATACAGACCAGGTTTGCTTTTTCTCCTCCTCCTACCTAAAATCTGTAGGGCCCCAAAGGCATTTTAACATGGCATGCCATCAGCATAGCAGCCTAAAGATCAATACATTATTTTGGGAGTCAGGGTGGGGGGGGAGGGCAGTGGAAAGAACAGCAGATTTGTAGTCAGGAGAGCTGGGATCTAGGCCTGGTTCTGCTAGCTACTTACTATGTCGGTGACCTTGGCAAAGTCAACACCCCTCACTGGGCTTTGGTTTTCTCAATGGTAAAATGGGGAGTTTAAGACCCATCCTGCCTCAAAGTCCTATGTTCCCATGACTCCCCTGTCCACGTGCTTTCATAAAAACAGGCCTGAAGTAAATTTTGGCCAGTATCCCCCTTTGCCTAGGCTCAAGGTTCCTGGTTCCCCATCCCATCTTTTCAATAGAGAACAACACAGAGACTCCCACGAGAACTCGTCCCTTCTTCCCCAGAGGGTGTTTTGATGTAATATACCATCCTGAAGAAAAGCTAGGTGTCAAAGTAGATATAGTGGGATAGTTCAAATCCAGCCTCAGACACTAACAGCTGTGTGACCTTGGAGAAGTCACTTAAACCCCTTTTGCCTCAATTTCCTTATCTGTAAAATGAGCTGGAGAAGGAAATGGCAAACTACTCCAGTACCTTTAGACAAGAAAACCCAAATGGGGTCACAAAGAGTTGGACATGACTGAAAAAGATGGAATAACATCATCCTGACTGATCTCCTATAACCTGAGTAATAGAAAGGACTCCCTTTGCCAACCAAACTGGGCCAACCCATTAGTAAAATGCCAAACCCATTCCCCATCCCCCAGTGAGTCACCAACATTTGGTGAGGAGAAGAACTGAGTCCATTCTAGCTATCCTGAAGTGAGGGATGGGAAGGAGATGGCAAAGGGTTTGGGGGCCCTATACCCTAACCAACACTACTTGGGGGCATTAGACATGTGCCAGATCAGCCTGATGCAAACTACACCCAGCCCCTCATTAATTAGCAAGAAGCTCTAATCAATAAGGTATTTTTTGCCATCAGTAATTAATAATTACAGCTTAACTACCTTCTATAATTAAACTTTCATTTTTTCCCCTTGTGGGTCATTTGATTTTTATTTTGATTAGCTCCCAACACTAAACTTTACTGCTTTGGAGTTTACCAGCAGCATCGTTGGCTACTGTTTCTGACTTCTATTCCCACCACCTTCTCCTCGCTTTTTCCTAGGCAGCAGCTAAGTATCTTAGCAGATAGATCACTGAGCCTGGAGTCAGGAAGACATGAGTTCAAATCTGACCTCCGACACTTGTTAGCTGTGTGACCCTGAGTAAGTCACTTAAGCTCTGCCTTAATTTCCTCAAATGAAAAATAGGAATGATAATAGCATCTACCTCCCAGGGTTGTTTTGAAAAGTACTTAAGCACAGTGCCTGGAAGGTAGTAAGCATTCAATAAATGCTTGTTTCCCTCCTTCCTTCCTTTCCTCCCCTGGTCTCTGCAAAGTAACCAATCCATTCCCTCTCCCATGGCTGGTCCAGGTAGCGGGAATCAAGCTGAAAGGGTTGCCACTCTCTACTCTGTCTCTCTCTGAACATTAGAGCAAGGGCAGGGTAATAGAAGGACAACTGGACTTGGGGTTCTGAAGACCAATGTCAGAACCCTAGCCCTAATATTTGATATTGGTAATACAATGGGCATCAGAGTCTCCATTCTCTAATGAAGTTAGCAATCCCAATATTACTTATCACATAGACCTGTTTTGAAGAAATTGTCCTACTGATACCCAGATCCCAATGAGTGTCCAAGGACCAAGGAAGAGCAGGCTGCAGGCTACCCCCCCTTCATCTCCCCCCAATCCAACCCTTGTTGCTGCCTAGTTCCCAGCTGATATTGGATGATCCTGCCCAGCTGTGTGCTGATCCTTCTCATCCCCACCCCTTCAGGAAGGAACCAAGGGTCTCCAATGCACTCTGACTCTTTGGCTCACTACCCCCTTCCCAACAAGTGTAGGTAGGAGATATGACCCATGAGGTTGCTTAGATGAGCAGAGTTCCCAACAATAATCCTTCTAGGAAGATGGTAGTCCATCAGGCCTTTCCATCTGCCCTGTAGCTTCAACCCTCCTATGTTCTCTATGTTCTCTCTCTTAATGAGAATGTGATTCCTCAACATCAGTGACTGTCTCAATTTTCTATTTGTATCCTAAATGGTAAGCAAAGAGCCTGGCACATGGTAAACACTAAACAGATTTTCTTTCATTAATTCACAGAAGTACGTTTTCTTTTCTTTTCTTTTCTTTTCTTTTCTTTTCTTTTCTTTTCTTTTCTTTTCTTTTCTTTTTTTGCGGGGCAATGAGGGTTAAGTGACTTGCCCAGGGTCACACAGCTAGTGTCGAGTGAGTGAGGTCACATTTGAACTCAGGTCCTTCTGAATCCCGGACTGGTGCTTTATCCACTGCGCCACCTAGCTGCCCCCAGAAGTACCTTTTATACCTTAAATAACTATAGATATATATGGGAGTTATTAGGCATTAAGTGAGGCTCTGGGTAGATCAAGGTAAATGAAAACAAGTACCTAGGCAAATCTCCCCTTGCAGAGGCCAAGACCAAGGCCAATGCCTCATAGCAGGGAACTTTCAGGGTATGTATGTTTCAGGGAAAGGGAGATGTGTGCATTTTGAACTCTGGCACCTAAAGGTTTATAAAACAATTCCCCCTCATTTAGGAAATGCAAGGAGCATTAGATCTACTTTGCAGATGAGGAAATGGATGCTTAGAGGACTCAAACAATTTGCCTAGAATTAAGACAGTAAGTCGTAGAGATGGGATTCCAAGCAGTGACACCTTTCAGCAGGGACTGAGGTGGAAAGAGAAACTGAGCCAGATACTGAAGAAAGACAGTGTCCTGGAAGCCAGTGTTGTTGTTTAGTCTTTTTTAAAGTAGTGTCCCACTCTTCACGACCCCATTTGGGGTATTCTTGGCAAAGAGTGGTTTGCCATTTCATTCTCTAGCTCATTTTACAGATGAGGAAATTGAAGCAAACAAGGTTAAGTGACTTGCCCAGGGTCACACAGCTAGGAAGTGTTTGAAGACAGATATGAACTCAGGAAGATGAGTCTTTTCAGCTCCAGACCTGGCACTCAATCCACACTACCCACTCATGTAAATTCTCCTAGCCTCAGTTTCTTCATCTCTGTAGTAAGGATAATTCTTCTTCCAATCCCCAATTCACTGGGGAGTTGTGGGGGAAGTGTTTTTGTAACTCTTAATAAGACAAAGAAATGGGAGCTTATTGCTCAAAATGGGACACATTCCCCCTTTCCTTCTGTACCCTTCTACAAGAGGGAGATTCAGAGGGGCTGGCTGGTGTTACTCCTTTGCTCTTTCCTTGGTCTACTCCCCTCAGTACCTAATAATAACTCCCATTTCAAACTTCACTCACCAACCACAAAAGCAGAAGAATAAATAATCTTGGTGCTGGTACTCATACAGCCCTGTGCCCCAAACCCAGAGATGGAACAAAGTCGTTTCCTCGGGAAGGAGGCATGTCACTCTGAAGACAAATGGAAGAAGAGCAAAAACCCTGATGTTGGAAAATACTCTTGGACAGGGAACATGAATGGAACAGCAGGGGATGCGGGGAGTCAAGCACTCAAAAGGTAGAGAACAAGGGAAACGGGAGTGATCGAGAATCAATCAGACCTTTACCTCTCCTGACAGAGAAAGCCTCTCCTTTAGGAAGCATTAAGAGTGGCAGCTGCTTGGCCTCACTACATCAGGAAGAAATTATGGGCAGGCCTTGAAGAGACTAGGGCTTAGAAGTGGATACGGCCCCAGGACACCAGAGTGCCCTCCCCTGTTTGGATGTAAGCTCCATGAGCGCAGGGACCATGTTGTTTTTTGGTTTTGTTTTTGTTTTTTGCCTTGTCTCCCCAGCCCTTAGCACGGACCTTGGTGCAGGGTTATCACAGACTAAATCTTGGCTATTTGTTGGCTACCATGACTGAAGTCTTCTGAAGGGCATAGTGTCCTAAAATGACTTTCCCATTTTCCAGGTGGGAGGTATCCTTGTCATCTCATCTCACCTTTGTAAAGTGGTTTAAGCAGAAAAAGAGGGGACCTAACCATGGATCCAATTCACTCCCAGGGATTCCAGCTCTTGGGAGTTCTCCAAACAAAATGCAAGCCACAGGTTGGTGTCCCAACCCAGATCCCAACCTCTTCCAGCCATGGTTGGCTCTTTCTTTGCTCTTAGGTGGCCTTTCAAGAAACGGGCTTGAGGAGAAACACCAGAACATAACTAAGGCTGGTACCAAATAGCCTTTTATTGTAGTCAAGGAAAAAGAAAGAGGGCTGTGGATAGGGGTTGATATAAGAGGCAATTATGGCTTAAGGGCTGCAGAGAAGTTTAGAACCCATATCTAGTACTAAGAATAGGGTAATAGTCTCAAGATTCCACATTTTATATCTGGGGGCCTAGACCTACTGGTAAACCTAATGGTATGGGCAACTGGGTGGTACAGTGGATAGAGTACCGGGCCTGGAGTTATGAAGACTCATCTTTCTGAGTTCAAATCAGGTCTCAGACACTTCCTAGCTGCTGGGTGATCCTGGGCAAGTCCTTAACCCCATTTGCCTCAGTTTCTTCATTTGTAAAATGAACTGGGGAAGAAAATGGCAAACTACTCTGGTATCTTTGCCAAGAAAACACCAAATAGGGTCACAGAGTGTCAGAAACGAATGAACTGGGGACTTTAGATGATTTCTAGGGTCCCTTCCAGCACTAAAGACCTTTAAAAATTACTAAAGACTTTAAAGAACTGGGTGTGGTGACACCTATAGTTGGAGTAGTACCGTGTGTGTGTGTGTGGGGGGGGGTGTCAGTTTCAGTGCCTTGCCTGGTGGTAAGCAGCAGTATGGTGGTAAAGTAGCAGTCGGAGGAAAAACTGAACAGAGCATAATTAAGCCCCCACTCCCCCACCCTCATTCCTTCCTCCCTATCTCCCCTCCCAGCGATTGTCCTCTATCCTCCAGGCCACTCAACTTGCTCTTGGCAAGAGCTGGGTTTTTTTGTTTGTTTGTTTTGTTTTTTAAAGATTACAATTGAGGTCTCTGAGTGGGAACAAATGACCAGTTCACCCCTTCCCATTTAATCCCTTCTCGTTCTAGTAGAGTTCTTCAAAGTCAGGGCTGGGGAGAAAGAAGGTTTCTATGTCATCAACTCTCTGCCTCTCCTATATTCCTAGATCTCCTTGGACAACATCATTGAACTTGCTACCCTCCCCCTTCCTTACCCTTGGATCCACAGTTTCCTACCTGGAAAAGAAGGGACAAGGGCTATAATGGGATCTGCTAGATACAGGGGAGGTATCCAGTTACCTTTTGTGTAAAATACTTGCAACTGGGCCTTAACCCACTCAGTACTTTATACTTTCTCCCAAGGTCAAGCAACAAGCAGCAAAGGGTTCCTGTTTTTTTGTCTTTTTCTTTCTTTGTTTACTTTCTTTTCTCTTCATGCCCTTCAGGTACTGCAAGCTTCTCCTCAAAAGACACCATCTTACTTGGGGAGGACAGAAAGGAAGCACACTGAGTTGTAATCCCCCACTGATACACCTTCCACCAAACCAGACACACCCACCCACCCCACTTCTCCAGAAAGATACAGGACTAGTCGTGAGACCCACGGTTCTTCCTCTGTCCTGGGTATACCAAGGACAAAACTTGTCATCTCCCTCCCCCACCTCCCCAATAAATTATACGTGCCCAGTACATAGTAAGTGCTTAATAAATAAATACTTGTTGATTGATGTCTATATACATTAAGGCCAATGCAACTCTGGAGACAGACTGTGGGGTAGGAGGGAGCTGAGTAGATGTCATGGTGGGTGGGGGGCAAAGGTTTCTCAGAGACCCCTAACTACGTTGTGGCTGCATGCATCAGTACTATATATATATATATATATATATATATATATATATATATATATATATATATATATATATATATATACACACACATTCACAGAGAGCTATACTGAGATCACACACTGGGGATTCAGCCAACACACGGTACGACGATGGGGGGGGGGGAGTTGTTATGTACGTATATACAAGGATCACACTCTCAGTACGGAGGAAAAGGTAAGACTCCTGATATAATGTACCTTGCCGACGCACCCCCTTTTTATGCCTCCCTGCCATCCGCAGTGGCCTGGCTACAGAGAGGTCTGCGAGCTGTTCACAGGTTGTTTCCCCCTGCCCAGTCCGACAGGATAGGAAGATACAGCTCTGAGGAGGGAGATCCCAGCTCTCCCAGCCCCAGGGAGCAGAGCGGGAAGAAGGTTCTGATCAGGTTAGAGACATAAACTCGCCCCTACTGCCTCCCTTTCTCCCCCCCCCCCCGCCCCGCCCCCCCGCCCCAAGCTCTGCTCTTCTCCAGTCCCGGGTGAACTCCAGCCCTGAGGAACGACACCACGAAGTGGAGCCTGGGGGAGAGAGGAGAGGAACGGGGAGGATTAGGGAGCCGGGAGCCGCACGATCCCTCAGCTTCCCGCCCCCCCCAGTCCGGTTCAATCCACAGATAGCGGCTCTTTTCTCCACCTTTTGGTGAAGTCTTAGCTTACGTTAGCTCTCTGATCTCCTTATCTCCCCTCATTACAGGCGCCCCAGAAAGATCTCCTCACCCCAAATAAGGGTCTCATACTCAAGTCCCGGAAAGCCCCGGGGCGGATTCGGCGGCGGCCGCTAAATCCATCGCTGGGTCCCCCAAAGCCCACGTGCCTTCTTACCTTGGGCTTGGGCAGAACGTATCCGCAGCAGGATCAGCAGGGTGCCCAACAGAAGTCCTCGCATGGTGTCGGGACGTCGAGGTGCCCCTCCGGGCTTCCCTACCTCGCCTCTACGGTTTATAATCCCCGTGGGGTCGCGCACCCCGCGGCTTCTTCCCACGGCGAATCAACTAGGGGCCCGGGTCCTCGGGGCCGCGTACTGGAGAGAAGGGGCACAACGGGTGACCCCCTTGTCTCTTCTGTGCTCAATCTCCCAGAAGACAAAGAGCAACAAGGGGTTGGACCGGGCTGAGAGGGTTAGCCGCCCCCCCCCCCACCTCACTGATATCGAGCACTTCCTTTTCAGTTCCCTTCTCCCCCAAAAGGCAGCGCCACCACGGCTGCTCTCAGGCGGGGTAGAAGCCTCAGCTCCAGCTTCTGGAGAAATAGACAACTTTAAGAAACTTCCTCCAGTGGCCACGTTTGCCCGCCCCCCCGCCCCCTCCGCTTGCCCGCCCGCCTGCCCGCCCCCTAGTTCGGATTTCCAGGCGAAGTCCTGGCTCTTTGAACTGTTTGGTCCCCGTTTACCAGCGCCAGAGGAGGGGGCGGGGCGGAGGTGGGGTGGAGGGTGAAGGTGAGATTTTAGGGGTCCTGGGGCTTGGGGGTAGGTTAGCACATCGATCCAAGTCTTCAAGTTTTCTTCTCTTTCTTTAACTTTGCAGAATGCATCAAGTCGGGCAGAGAGACCGTTTCGAGTTAAAACACTCTCCCCCCTTTTTCCTGCGTCCCCACCCCAACCCTTTTGGAAAAGAGAATTCACCCGTGGTTGTAACGCCGAAGGAAGCCGCCGGGAGCAAGCTCTCCGCTCCACGCCTACCCGGCTCGCAAACTTTGCACGTTCCGCAGCCCAGTGCGGAGCTCCGGCGCCACCACGTCCAGCCCAGCCCCGATGCTGCCGGGGGAAGTTGGTGTGGCTGAGGGGCGCGCTCCGGCCGGCAGCCAGGCAACTGAGCGCTCTGCCTGGCCTGGAGGCGCAAGAGACGGCCGGCTCTGCCCGAGTCCCGAGTCCCCGGCCCCAGCCCGAGAGGACAGATCTGGGGAAGAAGGCAAAGCTGCAGTCCGCTAGGCGCGCAGCCGGTTCTCCCCGGCTCCGCGCCCTCCGGGAAGAAGGAGGAGAAGCGCCTTTGTCCCCGCCGCCGCCGAGCCGCCGCGGCCCCGGCCAACCCCGCTCGGTCTCGCCACGGAGTCACTCGTCCGATCCAGCCGCTCTTCTCCTCTTCCCTGGGCTCGGCTGCAGTGTGAGCAGAGGCTCGAGTCTCTGCCGAGCCGGGAGCGGCGGCGGGGGGGAGCCGGAGCCGGGGACGAGCGCGGCGGAGGCGGAGGGAGAGATGGAGAGGGGGGCCGAGCGCTACCCTGTGGCCACGACTGGAGAGCAGCCCTGCGCGCACCGAGAAAGAAGGAAGGAGGGCCGGGGGGGCCGGGAGTGAGCCCCACACAGACACGATCTGTCTCCAGTGCCACGGCCCCCGCGTCTCAGGAATCCGCTGGCGTGCTGTGGGGCACTTCGAGCCCAGAGAGAGCGCTACATGACCTACACTCCCACTCCCTCCCTCCCAGGAGCCCTTCTCAGGCCCCTCACATGGCCCCCTCCCCCAATTTCAGCCCTAGTCCATTAAGGGGGGGACCCACCTCCTCACACACGCCCAGTCTGGCTTAATGCCTGGGTAGAAATGGCATGGCGGAGACAAGCCAAGGCCAACAGGGTAGGGAAGACCGAGGGGAAGGTCAGGAGCAGAGTTCTCCTGTGCCTGTTCAAAAGGGTTTGGAAACACTTGGAAAAGGAACAAGGAAAATAGAAGATTGGGATCCGTAAGGGGCGCGAGAACGTGGCATTGGAGCTTCGGTCACCTCGAGCCCCGCCCCCCTTCCCCCCTCAGGAAAAGGCAGAAGAGCCACCCTGAGTCATCACAAAGCGTTTCTCGCCCGGGAGCTAGGTTTGGGGGGTGGGGGTGGAGAGAAGGTCCCCTTTACCTTCTTTGGAAGTCTCAACAGGTGATGGCGCTGTAGCAGTTCCTCTGGTCTACTCGTACTGGTTCTCTGTGTCTGCCTATTTCTGTTGCAAATCAAAGGACCTGTGTGTGTCGGCGTGGCCTGGAGATACACTGCGGCTAGTCTCTGAACTCTTTGTCTTCCCTGCCCTCAGCGTATGACACCCCGTCTAGTCCTACCCCTCATTCTGTGGACCCCCTTCCCTCCCATCTCAACTACTGAGCTGTTCTAATTCCCTTCGCTGGCAAAGGAAAATTAGGCTCCACATTGAACAGGGGTTCTTTACCTGGGGTCTGTGAACTTAAAAAAATTTTTTTGGGATAACTTTCAATGTAATTGGCATCTTTTGTAATCCTCTGTATTTTATGTGTTTAAAAGAATTGTTATCAGAAGGGGACCTTCTGCCGAAGAAGTCCATGACACACAAAAACCATTAAGAACTCCTGATCTAGAACATTTTGTTAGTTTAATTTCAAAAGCCCTGGAATGAGAACCATGGACATTTGATGAAATAAGCGGGGGAGTATGGCCTCTCTGCAGTCCTCCGGTCTTCTCTCTTAGACCAAATCTGATAGCTTCTCATCAAAACCTCCACTCCATCCTGGCTGCAAGCACCCCAGTCCAGCACTGATTAGTAACTGCATGAGATGAAGGTAGGGGAGAGATAGCATGAATGGACCTAGCAGGTCCTCTATTCTTCCCGCCCCCCCCCCCAAAAAAAAACCATACCTAAGGTCGCTCAGGGCTCTAACTTCAAATGTTTCTCCCCCCACCATAGCCCAGAGATACAAATTGGCAGAGCAGTTGAACTTGAAGCAGTTAGACTTTATGTTAGGAAGGGACCCTTGTTGGGCATGGTCCAAGTGAATCTGTGCTGGTGTGTTCCAGGATTCTTCCAGAGCCAGATTCTTGAACTGCTTCTATGTTTCAACTGAGGGAAGAAACAATAGAAATATCACAGCTAAGTTGGCAGAAAAAGGTAAAAAGCATAAGTGTACACCTACACAGGGAAATAGATAAACAACTGAGCTCCACAGTGCCTTTATTCTCATATGCCTTAACTCCCCCAAACAACCAATGGCTAGGAAATCTAGACTGCAGTTTAATGGAAGCCAGAACAAATTTTGTTCTGAAAGTGTAGGCATTAAGCGTTGTGTATCACACTCCAAACCCATCCACTCTTTTCCAGATACTTAATACCACAAAATACTAGAATAGAAAAACTTAGTTGGAGATTGGGGAGCGGGATTCTGAGGTCCCTTTTACCTTGAGAGACATCTCATTTCAGGATCCATGGCACCCTCAACTCAGAAACAGAAGAGCTAGAGTTATGCCAAACCAGAAACTCTTCCAACAAATTGTTGTTCAGGTGTTGGTCTTGTTCAGATCTTTGTGACCCCATTCAGGGTTTTCTTGGCAAAGATACTAGAGTGGTTTTTACCATTTCTTTCTGCAGCCCACTTTACAGATGAGGAAACTGAAGCAAACAGCATTAAATGACTTACTCAGGGTCACACAGCTAGTGAGTGTCTGAGGCTGGATTTGAACTCAGGAAGATGAGTCTTCCTGATTCCAAGGCAAATGCTCTATCCACTACACCACCCAGCTGCCCATAAAGCAGGGGATAGAGACATACTGTTTTGTTGAATTCATGTTTATGAGTTCAAATCTGGCCTCAGATGCCCTTACTAGCTACTTGACCCTGAGCAAGTCACTTACCCTGTTTGCTCATCAGTTTCCTCATCTGTAAAATGAGCTGCAGAAAGAAATGGCAAAACCACTCCAGTATCTTTGTCAAGAAAACCCCAAGTGGGATCATGAAGAGCTGGGCAAGACTGAAATGACCCAACAACAAGGTCATATAGGTAAAAAGAGGCAAAGTCAGGATTTGAACTTAGGTTTTCTGATTCTATATCTGGCACTATTTCTTCTGTACCACAGTTAACTTCTAATGGAGTGTTGTTCCATAGTTGATTCCTCTAAATTTTACCAAAGGAGTTCTGGAATAAGGTACCAAAAAAAAAATTTACCCAGTTAAGCCTTTATCCATAAAATACCCAGAACTCCCTGCAGTTCCTACTAATCTTCATCAAAATTCACAAAACCTTTAATGAGTATAGAAGACATCACACTTCCCAGAAAGTAACACACACTGAGCTCTCTAGGAGCTGCTTCCTCATCTTCGCATCCCACACACTTTATTTTGGAGTATCATATTCATAGGATTCTATTTCTCAAGGATGTACAGTTTCATGGGTGAAGAGATCATCTACTCCAGCCTCTTAATTTTATTGTGGTTATTAAGTTGTGTCCCCTTTTGGGGTTTTCTTGGTAAAGATCCTGGAGTGGTGCCATTTCCTTCTCTAGCTCATTTTACAGATGAGGAAATAAAGGCAAATAAGATATTAAGTGACTTGTTCAGGGTCACACAGCTAGGAAGTATCTAAGCTGGATTTGAATTCAGGTCTTCCTGATTCCAGACCTGGCACTCTATCCACTGTGCCACCTAGCTGCCTTTTGGTGTTTCTGTTCTCATTTTGTTTTTTGTTTTTGTTTTTGCAGGGCAATGAGACTTAAGTGACTTGCCCAGAGTCACACAGCTAGTAAGTGTCAAGTGTCTGAGGCTGGATTTGAACTCAGGTCCTCCTGAATCCAAGGCCAGTGCTTTATCCACTGCACCACCTAGTTGCCCTCTGTTCTCATTTTTACAGAAAAGCAAATTGAATTAAAGAGAAGTTGTGACTTGTCCAAGATTATACAACTTAGACAAATTGTTTCTTCAAACAAAAGCTGGATGACAGCTGGTTGAAGAAGGAAGATTCTTGATTAGGTAGAAAAAGGAACTCTAAGATTATTTTCAGATGTCAGATTATGTTTTAGCCAGGCTTTGAACCTAAGTCCTCTGAATACAAATCCAGATTCCTTTCTCTAAAGTAGGAGCTTGAACCAGAGTGGGGTCATGTGATCCCAAGGATCACAGGCTGTGTGATCAGCCAATCAGAGGGTTGGAAGATGGGTCTCATCCCAATCTTTCTTCCATGGACATTCATGGGGTTGTTCTTCAATACAACTTTGCGTGTTCATTTGTTTTTTCAGTTTTGTCCAATCTTTATGACTCCATTTGGTTTTTGTTTGGCAAAGATACTGGAATAGTTTTGCCATTTCCTTCTCCAGTTCATTTGACAGATGAGGAAACTGAGGCAAACGGGGTGAAGTAACTTGCCCAGGGTCAAACAACTAGTGAGTATCTGAGGCCAGATTTGAACTCAGGAAGATGAGTCTTTCTGATTCCAGGCCCAACACTCTATCCACCATGACATTTAGCTGCCTCATATTATATATAGTGCTAGCTATTGTTATTATTATTATTATTGTTATTATTGTTCAGTCATTTCAGTCCTGGTCCTACTCTTTGCGCTCCCATTTGGGGTTTCTTGGCAAAGATGCTGGAGTGGTTTGACATTTCCTTCTCCAGCTCATTTGATAGATGAAGAAACTGAGGCAAACAGGGTGAAGTGACTTGCCCAGGGTCACACAACTAGTGAGTGTCTGAGGCCAGATTTGAACTCAGGAAGATGAGTCTTCCTGACTCTAGGCTCAGAACTCTGTGCACTTTACCACCCAGCTGCCCTCAATGTAACCTTACCTTTTTTATTCCTTAACACTCTCTATACAAACTACCCAAACCTCTTCCTTCCAGAGCTAAGTTCAGTTCCTCAGGGCAATTTTACCTAACCACTACCCAGACACCTCCAGAGATGCCACCGGGAAAATTTATTCCACTTGAACAAGCATTCCCTACCTCCTGCCCCCAGATCACCTGATGGGCATAAGCAAATACTCTTGGGAGGGCAGGTTCTATACTCCGGAGCAATAATCAGTGAGTAAGAGGATGGCTTGTCCCTTTTTTGTTTTGGGTAGAACATAGTGAGTCCTAAAAAGACAAGAAGACATGGATGGGTTGTAAACAGGTCAAAGATCTCATTACATTATTTTTGCTCCAAAACCTCTTCCTTTTCTGAACTTCCCTAGTCTTGTCAAGGACCCAACCATTCTTCCAAACACACAAATTAACTACTTTGTTGCCATCTTTGACTTATCATACTCTCCTGCCCCATATATCCAGTCGGTTGCCAAATCTTGCTACTTCTAGCTCCCATCTCTCCCATCTCTCCCCTTCTGTCCACTCACACAGCCCTAATTCATTAAGCCTTTATCACCTCTCAGCTAGGACCAGTTTCTTGGGGCTGTTGTTCAGTTGTGTCCTGGCTCATCTTGACCCTGTGGGCCATACTGTCCATGGGTTTTTGTGGCAAAGATACTAGAGTGGTTTTCCATTGTCTTCTCCAGTGGATTAAGGCAAAAAGAGGTTAAATGACTTGCCCAGGGCCACGCAACTAACAAGCATCTGAGTCTAAATTTGAACTCAGGACTTTCTGACTCCAAGTTCAGTGTTCTATCCACTGAGCTACCTAGCTGCCCCTAGCAATTTCTACAACCCCTTAAGGGATCTTCCTGTTTCAAATCTCTGTTTTCTTCAATCCATTTTCTACTCAACTAGGAAAGTGATTTTCCTAAAGCTCAGGTCTGATCATATCAGTCCCCTATTCAATAAATTACAGTGGATCCCTATTGACAATAGGATAAAATATTATTTCATCATTATCTCATTTTTTTATGTTTTTATTTTTGTGTAAGTCTTATACTATACATAATTATTAGTAGGCAGCTAGGTGGCGCAGTGGATAGAGTACTGGGCCTGAAGTCAAGAAGTCCTGAGTTCAAATATGGCCTCAAACTCTTTACTAGCTATGTGACCCTAAGTAAGTCATTTAACCCTGTTTTCCTCAGTTTCCTCATGTGTAAAATAAGTTGGAGAGGGAAATGGTAAACCTCTCCAGTGTCTCTGAGAAGAAAACCCTAAAAGGGGTCACAGAGAGTTGGACATGATTGGAATGACTGAACAATAACAGCAATATATAAAAATGTATTGGGGGAAGGGTGTAAGTGCAAAAATATTCTGACTATCAGGATTTCAATTAAAAAAATTTAGAGATCATAGCTGTTCACCGTGTATCTCCTCATTAACAGTACAGAATTTAACAGCCATGCCCTGCTACAGAGGCAAAAGTCGAGTTACACTGTGTCCTGGGCAGAGGGGGAGGAGAACAAGGCAGCGGGATCATCTCATTCTCACAGAAGAATAGAATCCCCACCCCACGAGGCCCATCACACATAGAAGAGATAACAGCTAAAGGTCAGTATGTGGCAGAAAACTTGTTTCTTTTTCTCCCCCTCTCCTCAGGGGAGGGGAAAAAAAAAGGCACAATTCAGATTTTTAGCAGTTATTATATATTCTTTTTTACTTTTTTCAAATGTAACAGGAACTGGAACAACATTGAAAAACACAGATCACCTTCTCAACCAGAGCAACAGGATGGGGAAGGGACATCATCAGGACTTGGCTGTCTCTGTTTTGGAAACATTCACTGTCAGTTCTCCCTCCTGCCTATAACTGGTGGAGGGGAGGCCATCTCTCTCCCTTTCTTTCCCACCATCACCCTTTGTAGTGGCAGTGAGAAGATATGCTTGGCTAGTGGAAGCTGAGAGTACTCAAGTCCCTGGTTGCCTCTTCTGCTTTGGGTTTTTTTTACCCCGAGGACTGATCACCAAAACAGTGATACCGAGAAATGTATATATCTAATAGCATTGGCCACCTGGAATATTTTAAGCTCCTTGAGTCAGTCCTAGAGGTACTTCCTGCAGCTAAATGTCTTCTTGGTATAAAGGGTGACGACTAGTTGGATCCTTCTGAACCTGAATAGACTAAAGAGCCATCCCTGTTTTGCCGGGAGATATAGACCTTGTAAAGGAAGGAAATAAGCATTAAGCGGCCTACTCTGTATCAGGTGAGGGTAACTAGGTAGTGCAGGGGATAGAGCACCTGCCCTAGAATCAGGAAGATCTGAGTTCAAATCCTGCCTCAGACTTACTAGCTGTGTGACCTTGGCCAAGCCACTTAACCTCTATTTACTTCAGTTCCCCATCTGTGTAAAATGGGGACACACTAGAGAAAGAAATGGCAAACAACCGCTCTAGTATCTTTGTCAAGAAAACCTCATGTACTTGGGGTCACAGAGTCAGACACCCAACAATGAGCCAGGCACTATACTAAATGTTTTAATAATAATATTAAATTCAAATGTTTTAATAATAGCTAACATTTGTATAGCATTTACTATGGTGCCAGGTAATGTGCTAAGCACTTCACACTTATTATCTCATTTGATCCTCCAACAACAACCCTAGGAAGGTAGGTGCTATTATAATCTCCATTTTACAGGTGAGAAAAATGACTGCTCAGGGTCACACAGTTAGTAAGGGTCTGAGGTCAGCCCTGAATTCAGGTCTTCCTGACTCTGGACCCAACACTTCAGCCATTGTACCACCTAGTTCTCTCTAATTTCCAATTCTTACAAATAGTATAGATCTATGGTGAAAGTGAAATCTCTGGCCAGCAAGTCTTACAAAGTCATTTTTGTCTCTAGGAAGGTATAATAATTGCGATGGGTTATTGTTTTATGTTTTAAGCATTTGTTAATGCACACTTATGAGTCTTTTATATTTTAAGTATTTATTTTGTGGTAGAGGAAATCAATAGCTGTCCCATATCTATTTGTAAACTGAGTATCTCTTCAGAAGGGACCTTGCTAATTGCTTTTCGAGGAAACCCTACACAAGGGCCATGCCACCACCCTGCCCTGCTGACAAGACATGAGCCAGTGTTGTGTCATTGCTGATGATCTTTTACTATACTATAGCTAAGTAGACTTCCATTTATTAACTGTTAAATGGACTTTAGATGTCTCATTTTGTTCTCATCTTAAACCTGAACAAGCAGATTGACCTGGATAAAAACAACAGTCATAGGGAACAACCAGTTCAAAAGATTGGAGATGGAAAAATAAAGTGCTATGTTTGAGGAACAATAAAAACAGGCCAGTCTGTCTGGGACTGTAGCATGTTTTGAAGGGCGAATAACATATAATAAGTTGGAAAGGCTGGTTGGTTGGAGCCAGTTTGAGAAGGGCTTTAAATGCTTAACATAGGAATTTATATTTGTTCCTGGTAGTAATACTGTGTAATTTAAATTTCTACTGATGATGTTACCAAGAGAGAGTGGAGAGAAGAGAAGAGAGCCCAGGACAAAGAACTGAAGTTCAATTAGAGTCAGGGATATGGGTGATGATCTATCAAAGGAGACCAAGAAGCAGCAGTCAGACAAGTAGGGGAAGAAGTCAAGGAGCAGCTCCACAAAAACAGAGAGGAGAGAGTGTCTTGGTGGAAAATAATGGTCAACAGCGTTAAGTGATGCATGGAGGTCAAGAAGGAAGAGGATTGTCATTTGGGAAATGTCTAAGCAAATCATGGTACATGAATGTAACGGAATATTGTTGTGCTATAAGAAATTATGAAAATGATGAATCCAGGGAAGCATCTATAACATCTCTGTCATCAAGGCTTCTATGAACTAATGCAAAGTGAAGTATGAAGAATCAGGAAAATAATATCCACAATGACTACAACAACATAAATGGAAAGAACAACAACAAAACAAAGTGTTGTGGGAATAACAATCAAAGGAAAAATATTAGAAGGCACCTCCCTCTGCTTCTTCAGAGATGTGAAGAACTATGGGTGTGGGACACTGATTATAATGTCAGCCATTTTGATTTTTTTTTTTTTTGCGGGGCAATGGGGGTTAAGTGACTTGCCCAGGGTCACACAGCTAGTAAGTGTCAAGTGTCTGAGGCCGGACTTGAACTCAGGAACTCCTGAATTCAGGGCCGGTGCTTTATCCACTGCGCCACCTAGCTGCCCCCCCATTTTGAATATGTTCTGCTGAAATTTTCCCCCCTCCTTTTTTATTCTTCATTATAAGGGATGACTCTTTGAGAGAGGGAGAGGGAGAAGGAGGGCTACATTCAAAAATATAAGTGCTTCCAAAGAAAGATATATTAATAACTTCTTTTTAAAAGATGAGGAATGAGAAAAATTCTGTCAGTTTTGACAATTAAGAGATCACTGTTGGGGCAGCGAGGTGGCGCAGTGGATAGAGCACCAGCCCTGGAGTCAGGAGTACCTGAGTTCAATTCCGGCCTCAGACACTTAACACTTACTAGCTGTGTGACCCTGCGCAAGTCACTTAACCCCAATTGCCTCACTAAAAAAAAAAAAAAAAGAGAGATCACTGTTAACTCCAGAGAGGTTAATTTCAGTTGAGTGATGAGGTCAGAAGCCAGACAGCAAAGGGTTAAGGAATGAGTGAGAGGTGAAGTGGTAACAAGGAGTGCTGACACATTTTTCTAGCAGTTTGACTAGTTGTTAAGTCCTGTCATTTCTACCTTCATAATATCTCTCTTAAATATCCCCTTTTCTCCTCTGACACTGCCTCCCCTCTGATGGCACAGCCCCCTCATACCTCAAGACTGGGCTATTGCAATAGCCTTCTGATTGGTCTGCCTCTCTCAAGTCGCTCTCCATTTCAGTCCATTCTCCACGCAGCTGTCAAACTGATCTTTCTAAAGTTCTGACCATGTCACCCTGCCCTTCCCCAATCCCTCAGTCAATTGCAGTAGCTCCCTATTATTTCCAAAATCAAATATAAATTCTCTGGTGATTTTTAAAAGCCTTTCATAATCTGGCCTCGCCCCCTCTTCATACCTTTCCAGTCTTATTATAATTTATTACCTCCCCTCCTCAATACACAGATACTCTGTCACCCAATGACATTGGCCTCCTCCCAGCCTGAACTCTTTTCCCTCCTACTCTCCACAGTCAGTGAAAATCCTACTTTCTGCAAGAAGTCTTTCCCAGTTTTACTGCCTTCTCTCAGAGAAGATCTCCAATTTAGCCTTGTTTGCATATGTATGTATGCATGTATGTATGTATGTATGTGTATATATTATATATGTGTATATTATGTATGTGTATATGGGTGTATATACACATATACATGCATATGTATGTATGTGTGTGTGTATATATATATCTATATAGATATAGATATAGATATGTGTGTGTATATATATATCTATATATATCTATATAGATATAGATATGCAGTTGTTCACATGTTATCTCCTAGATAGTTGTTAGAGGCAGCTGGTAGTTAAGTGGATAGAGCACTGGGCCTGGAGTCAGGTAGACCTGCATTCAAATACATCCTTAGACATTCACTGGCCAAGTCATTTAACCTTTGTTTGCATCAGTTTCCTCAACTATAAAATGGGGGTGATAATAGTAGCACTTTCTTTGAAGGGTTGGTATAAAGATTATATAATACTTGTAAAAAAAAAAGCACTTATCACAGTGCCTGGCACATTGTTGATATTCAATAAATGTTAGTTTATAAATGATAATTGACTGCCTGACCGACTAAGAAAGGGAAGAGAGATATAGGAAAATATCTTAAGGGAATGGTAGAATCTAAATAGGATTTTTTTCAGGATGGCAGAACCTTGGGCCCGTTTGTAGACAGCGGGGAAGGAACAAGTAGATAAGGAATGATTGAAGATTAGAGAGGGGGCTGGGAAAATTTGTCGGGGCAATCTCCTGAAGAAAGAAGGGAATAACATGCAAAGATACAGGTATGGGGATTAGCCAGGATAAGCATAAAGTCTACCTCTTAATAAAAGACTGGAATATGGGATGATATCAATAACCTGTGAGAAATGGAGAAAGGGCAAAAAGGTAGCTCATAGAAAAATGTCTCTATTTTCCAAGTAAATATTTCTTTCTAATGCTAATCTCAGTGTTAAGTGATTTAGTAAAATGGGAGTATAGAGAGCCCCTAAGATTGAAGGAACACCATTGATTAGGGCTGGAGTCAATGGTAGAGAATAGACACCTCTAAGGCCCTTTAAGGAGACTTGTGAACCTCAGGAAAGGAGTGAAATGTAACAAAGGAATTATATAACCTCTTTATGGTCATAGAAATGGAACGCATGGGTATATGCCAGATCAATGGTGTGATCATCCCTGTGTTTAACTAAGATGGAGTAGAACGTCATAGGTCCTCTTAATCAATGGACTTCAAAAGGAAAATAACCCAAGGCCTCAGGTTATTTCTGTTTAGGAAAAGTATGCCTTAGAATAAGGAGTTTCATCTTAGTGAATATGATTTCTATGTGAGGGAGCTCTGGCAGCTAATTGTCTCAAAACTCCAGGCTTAAATAATCAATGTTCTCCCCTCTCACTCTTCCTCTCCACTTCTCCCTCTCTCTTTTCTTTCCCTCTGTCTCCTTTTCCTCTTCTTTGTCTTCCCTCTTTCACTTTCCCTCTCCATTTCATTTTCCCTCCCGCTCTTTTTCCCCATCCCCCTTCCTTTCTTCCTCTATCTCCCTTTTTCCCTTTCCTAGGACAAATACCCACCAAGTATAGTCTTAATAGAGTGGTCACTCCTCTCTTTAATTGCTATTTGCCATTTTTTCTTATTCATTCTCTCACAGATTCTGACAATCAGAGGATATGTTCTAATATTTCTCATTACCAAAATTACAACATTTCTTTCATTAACGAACCAATTTAGCTCCAAGGTCTTCACTGAATATTTTTACCAAATAAACTGGAGAAATCTGCTTTCCTATACATTTTATTCATCTCTCTATATTGTCAAATCAACTAATCTCCTGGGTTCAAATAAACTGGCCATACTATTTATAACAATGTAACAGGGGGGCAGCTAGTTGATGCAGTGGATAAAGCACCCTGTCCATGATTCAGGATGACCTGAATTCAAATGTGGCCTCAGACACTTGTCACTTACTAGCTGTGTGACCCTGGGCAAGTCACTTAACACTCATTGCCCCACAAAACAACAATAAAATACAATGTAACAAACAATAAAGCAAAGACATAAATAATTATTCACAATGTATAGCTGAAAAAGGCTCACAGTCTGACTGCATCTAACCATTAATGTATTACTACTTCTTGGTTCTGGAAACATAGCCCCACCATTCAGTTCTGTTAAAATAGCAATAAAGTGTCTTCTCAAGAATTGTCCATTATAATGTTTCTTTGTAAGATAAGGGTTAAAACAGTTCTCTCAGGAAGAGTTCTTTGATTCCACTTTTTTGCATTCTCAGAACATCTCTACACTCATCATAGTTAACAGTTTATTCAGAATGGCAATTCACTTGCAATTCCCTAAGAGTCCAATCAATGTGTCTTAAATATACAGCAACACTATACATAATATCTATGGGAGAGACTATTACAACTTTTGTTACATTTAAAAGATAGAGAAAAGGAAGGTGTACATAATAGGATTAAATATGTCCTTTGAAAATTGGATTGCCACTTAACTGCTAAAAACCTTCCACTTTCCAAATACCTTTTATTTGAGCATGTCGGGGGCAGTGGATGTGTATCTGGGACTTCCTAAAATCATAAATCTAGAGTTCGAAGAGACCTTAAAAATAATCTATTCTAAGCTCTCTTGTTTTGTAGATGAAGAAACTGAGGCCCAGAAAGTTAAGTGACTTACCTAAGGTCTCATAAGTCTGAGATATAGGATTTGAACCCCAGGACCTCTGATGACAAATCAGTACTCTTTTCTACATCCAAGAATGTCAGGAAGAAAAGGGCTCATCAGAATCCCGAGTCTCTGAACACTCTGTCTAGTCATCTGTTTCCTATAGGTAGATAAGCCCATCCTACCTTTGGGGAAGTTTTTCAACTAACCTCCCTTTCTTCCCAGTATGTGAGGGAAAGAAGCTGAAAAAGAAGAGCATGAGCAGGCTAGCTGTAAACATGAATATTGGAGCAGCATACTGGATTATTTTATGATAAAGAGTCATGTGTCTTGAGAGAAGGGGGGTGGGAGAAGGAGGCCATTTGTTTTATAGCTCAAAAGTCACTTAATTCAAACAATGTAAGGGAGAAGGGGGAAATAGGAAAGGGGTACATTATACAAATTCCCTCAGGCAGGTGCATTGAATGGCTTGGCTTGACAGAAACATCCAATTTCCCTCGACTTGTGAGAAGGTATAGTATCAGTAGTGGAAAGTAGAGACTATTATGCAGGAAGGAAGAAGGTGTTTGGCAGGAACAATGGATGTTGTAGTAGTTTATGATAAAACCTCTTTCTTTCTTTCCTTCTCCTCCCTTCTCTTTCTTCCCTCCCTTCTTCCTTCTTCTTCTTTTTCTTCCTTCTTTCCCTTTTTTGTCCTTCCTTCCTTCTTCCTTCTTTCTCTCTCTCCTTCCCTCCTTCCCTTCCTTCCTTCCTTCCTTCCTTCCTTCCTTCCTTCTCCTTCCTCCTTCCTTCCTTCCTTCCTTCTCCTTCTCTCTCCTCCCTTCCTTCTTTACTTCCTCTCTCTCTTCTTTCTTCATGCTTCATTCTTACTACATAGGCCTTACTAAGGTATGCCCTTAATACAGAAACCTGTTGGTAGGTGTATCCATAATTGAATTAGCCAGATGTGCCCCACCAAGTGGAATAATAATAGATCACATTTCTAGAGCACTTTACAATTACAAAGCACTTGTCCTCACAACAACTCTAAGAGGTAGATAGTGTAAGTATTATTTCCTTTGTTTTATAGTAGATGAGGAAATTGATACTTTGAGAGCTCAAATGACTTGTCCAGATCTTCTGATTTCAAATCCAGGCACTTTCCCATTACATTTTGCTGTGTCTTGGCCATTGTCTCTGAACTAGGCAATAGCTTACTCTATTATTAATTATAACACATTTTTTAAAAATTATTAGTTTCATTCAATTGGAACCAGACACAGAATTTTAGATCCCATCATTTTACAGTAAGGAACAGAGAAGTCATGAGGATTAAAATGACTTAACCAATGTTCACATAGCCCAGGATCTTGGACTCCTGACTCCCAATTCAGTGGTCTTTCTATTACATTGTGCTCTCTTCTCTGTTCAGCTGGTTGTTGCTGTTTTTCTTTACAGTTATTAAGGCACAGTTCTCATATACAGTACTTCTGATGAGGGTCTAACCAGGCCAGAATACAGAGGGCCCTAATTGATATCTGAACTTAGACAGGGCCATTGTACCAATAGGCCCTATCAGTGAAAGGGCCTATTTAGACTAGAAGGGTAACCTGTTCTGAAGTGGAATTCTTCATGTGAAGAAAGGAAAACTACCTGGAACTGATGCTCTCAGCCACTACTCTATACAATAACTGACACCAGATTGACCTTTCAAAAGCATTTTTCATGATGTTATTCCTCTGTGTACATCTTTTCAATGGTTTTCCATTGCCTACAGGGTGAGTCCAGATCCGCAAATCTGACAGTCAATACTCTATATGATTTGGTTCCACCTTACATGCATTCTTCTGTCTCATTACTCCCTTATATAATAATAACTAACAATTTACACCCGACTTACCATGTGCCAGTCACTGTGCTTTACAATGATTATTTCATTTGATTGTCACAACAGCCCTGAGGAGTAAGTGCTTTTATTATCCCCTAGTTTGGGGGCAGGAGTTGGGAAGAAGAGAAAAATTGTGAGCTGTGTGCCAAACTCATTGAGGATAGAAGGGGAGTGACTTGGGGCTGTGTGTGCATCTTTAAACAACTGCTACCAGGATTTTGATTGGGTAGTGGAGATGAGTATTGTGAAAATCAAAGGTGGAAAGGTTCCTGAGTGATGGAGGTAGGGGGAGAACTTGGAAGTGGCAACAGAAAACAAGTTGTATTTCAACACCCTGACCTCAATCAGTGAACTAAGGGGAATAAGTGAAAGCAAAACCAGTACTGGAAAGGGTGTCCAGAGAGGCTGTATCATCAGAGGGGAATCAGGCTTTAGTAATAGCTAGAAGATGGAAGGAGTGAGAGAGGAAAAGATTTAGGAGGAAGGAAAGTTTGTTGCCTTGGACCAGGCATTCTAGCAGGCATAGTGGGAAGGGAATGTGGTGTTTTGGTTCAAACTTAGGGTGGGAGGGTTGAGAGGGATGGGAATAAAGATTCAGGTGGAGGGGATGGGAAATGAATTTAGATGATGACCTATAGAGGTTCAAAATCACTGGGATAAGTAAGGCCATGGACAGGTGTGAGAAAGTATATGTTAAGTGGGAGTGTACCACCCACTCCTCTTCCCCAAACAGGCAATAGATCAAGCCTGGAGACAAATGAAGTAGTAGATAGAAGGCACTAGTCAGGTGAATCAATATTAGAGGCCCTTTCATTATTCTTCTTCCTTCAGAGGGGGGATGATTAATAGGAAATGGTGCAGCAGAGGATGAAATGGAACCTGTATGGGAGAAGTAAGTCCCTCTCCCCACCTGCTCTGTCCTTTTTCTCTAGGGGGATAAGGCACAGCAGAAGATGGAAGGCCCTGAGGTCAAAGGGAGGGTTGCTCTTCTTTGGACCAGAAGTTCTCCACGGGGCTGATGGGAGATCAGACTGATAACAGGAAGTGGGAGTTACCTGGTGTGGTTCCAGATGAATGTCTGTCAGTCCTGGCCCCTTGCCTTCTTCCCTCAGGGGACACAAGCAGCAGAAGATGAAAGGCATGAGGAAGGTGGATGCATAGAGTGCTGGACTTGCAGGCAAGAAGATGAGTTCAAATCTAGCCTCAGACACTAGCTGTGTGGCCATGGACTACATTTAACCTGTCTGCCTTGGTTCTCATTTGTAAAATGGGGATAGTCCCTAGCACGCACCTCCGAGGGGGTATTGTGAGGATTAACATGAGGGAATATTTGTAAAGCTCTAATGCAAACCTAAAGTGCTATATAAATATTGGCTATCACCATTATTATTAGATTCTCTGAGTTCTTTCTCATCTATAAAATGGGAATAATCATATTTCCTTGTCTAGTTCATGAGCTTGTTCTAGGAAACAAATAAAACCTTGTAGGTGAAGGCCTTCATAAATCTCAAGTGTTGTATTAAGTTGAGGGTGTTACTGCATCCCCTTTCCTCTGCCTCCCTAAATCCTACTCATCCTTCTGTACCCAGCCCAAGTCTGAAGTCGGGAGTCCCATTCCTGCCTTCACTAAATGTACCTGTCTATATTGATCTTCCTGTTTTCTACACTTCAGGTTAGTACCACTCATTTCAGCATCAAATCATATATTCTCTTGTCTCATTCCTTAACTGTTACCTAGCTGCCTGTATTTTCTCTCCCAACTATATTATGATCTAACTGGAGAGTAGATAGCTTCTCTTTTTTTCTTTTTTCAGGGCAATGAGGGTTAAGTGACTTGCCCAGGGTTACACAGCTAGTAAGTGTCAAGTGTCTGAGATCAGATTTGAACTCAGCTCCTCCTGAATTCAGGGCCGGAGCTTTAACCACTGCGTCACCTAGCTGCCCCTTCTCTTTTTTCTTTATCCCCCATAGCCACAAATACTATGTTATGTCACCTTAGGTGCCTGGGTCTTACTGATTGAATAAAAATGATGCTTGGATCTACTTTCTGGAGAACTTTTCTTTTGAGTGATTTCCCCTCCCCCAATAAGAATAATAATGGACATATTTATAACCCTTTAAGGTTATTAAAATACTCTGCAGGGGGTAACTAGGTGGCACCGGCCCTGGATTCAGGAGGACTTGAGTTCAAATCCAGCCTCAGACACTTGACATTTACTAACTGTGTGACCCTAGGCAAGTCACTTAACCTTCATTGCCCTGCAAAAAAAACAAAAACAAAATACTCTGCAGAGGGCCTTATTTGGTCCATAAAGTGCTTTGCAAATATTGTCTTGTTTGATCCTCACAACTCCTGGAGGTAAGGGCTATTAGTGTCCCCCATTTTACAGCTTGGGAAAACTGAGGCAGACAGAGGTGAAGTGCTTTGCTCAGGGTCACACATGTATCAAGCATCTGAGGTGGGATTCAAACCCAGAGCTTCCTTACTCCAAAAGCAGTACTCTAGTACATACAGTACACCAAGTCTAATAGGATAGTGCTGAACTTAGCCTCCCCGGCCCCCCCCCCCCCCCCCCCCCCCCCCCCCGCATCCTTCTGCCTCCTTCCACCCTCATTCCATTACAAATAACACCCAACCTGGAAAAGGGAGGGTTGCAGTTTGAGGCCAAAGATCTCTGCTGTAGCAGACAGATAATTTTGTAGAAGAGCTTATTTACATCAAGACAAGCTGAATAAATAAGTCTCTCCTGGTTTCGGGCATGTAGGGGCCTCTGCTTGAACCTGGCCAGTGTAATTCCCCTTTTTTTGACCTTGTGTGTTGTCTAACGCCCAAGTACTGAACCACTGGTTCACACCTGTTTAGCAGGATCCAATTGCTGACATGGTTCCCAGACAAAGAATTCGATTCTTTATAAAAAGGATTGCCCTGGCTTTGCTCAGTAAAGATTCTACCCAGATTAAACCCATAATATTGGGAGCTCCCCATGTAAGCCAGCTTGATTTTCTACTGTTAGAATTATAATCTCCCTCTCTTATCTTTTCTCTCACTTTAATAAAATTGTTTTTGCTTCTTTATGGCTCTCATTGCCGTGGTGTTCCCTATGATCGCCAAATTTACACCCTCCTCAGCAAACATCTGCCAATGCAGGCATAAAACTCAAAATCCTGGCCTAATTAGCACCAGTGATGCCAACAGGCCTAAGCATGAGGCATATGATTTTTTAAAACATTAACTTAGTGTTTTAATGGAAATGTTGAAATCCTCCTAGAAAATGTGTTGATTGTAGAATCACAAACGTAGAATGGGAAGGGACCTATTATGAGAGTTTTAAAGAAAGGAAGCCCACCGTATGGTTACAGCAAGAAGCTAGGTGACCAGGAGACCAGAAGGGACACCAAACAGAGGACAAGAGGAAAAATCTAAAAGCCAATAAAGAATATTCTGCCTAGCAGAGAGTAGTGCAATGACATCACCAGAAGGCACTGGTCTGTCTGCATCTGGGGGTACCCCTGGGGCCAAAAATAAATGACATGTGGTTGTCCTTTCTTTTACCTCTCTGTTCACCTTTTCCTCACTGCCCTCCAACCTCAACATTTTTTTTTTTTTTGGTGAGTCAATTGGAGTTAAGTGACTTGCCTAGGGTCACACAGCTAGTAAGTGTTAAGTGTCTGAGGTCGGATTTGAACTCAGGTCCTCCTGACTTCAGGGCCAGTGCTTTATCCACCGCACCACCTAGATGCCCCTAACCTCAACATTTTAATCCCGGTGGAAGATGGTTAAAGAACACAGGGGCAAAAGGGTAGGATACAACCCTGGGCCTTAGGCCTTGCTGATACACATCACTTTTCTAGAGTATGACAATTTTCTTTATTTTAATAATAAACATTTTAATTTATAGTTTAGGGTTCCAATTTTTAGCTCTCTTTCCATCCCTCCATTCCTGAGGTGGCAAACAATCATATATGGGATATACATGTATGATTATGTAAAACATTACCGTATTTGTCATTTTTGTCATTTTGTACAAGAAAACTTGATTAAAAGGAAAAAAGTGAAAGAAAGTGAAAAATATCATGCTTCAGTCTGTTCCATCAATATTAGTTCTTTCTTTGGAGGTGGATAGTATGTTTCATCAGTAGTCCTTTGGGATTGTCTTGGATCATTGTATTGTTGAGAACAGTCAAGTCATTCACAATGTTGCTGTCTCTGTGCACAGTGTTCTCTTGGTTCTGCTCACTTCACTATACATCATTTCATACATGTCTTTCCAGGCCTTTCTGAAGTCATCTTGCTTGTCATTTCTTATAGCACAATAATATTTCATCACCATCATATATCACAGTTTGTTTAGCTACTCCCCAATTGATGGGCATTCCTTTGATTTCCAGTTCTTAGCCACCACAAAAAGAGCTGCTAGAAATATTTTTGTACAAATAGGTCTTTTTCTCTTTTTGGGGATGTCTTTGGGATATAAACTTAGCAGTGGTATTGCTTGATTAAAGGGTATGCACAGTTCTATAGCCCTTTGGGCATAGTTCCAAATTGCTCTTCAGAATGGTTGTATCTTTTCACAATTCCACCAACAGTGGATTAATGTCCCAGTTTTCCCACATCCCCTCCAACATCCAATATTTTCTGTTTTTGTTATGTTTGCCACTCTGATAGGCATAAGGTGATACCTCAGAGTTGTTTTAATTTGATTTTCTCTGACCAATAATGATCTAGAGCATATTTTCATATGATTATAGATAGTTTGGTTTTTTTTTGTCTGAAAACTGACTGTTCATGTCTCTTGACCATTTATCAATTGGGGAATTAGTTGTATTTTTATAAATTAGACTCAGTTCTTCAGAAATGAAGCCTTTATCAGAGATATTTGTTTCAAAAACTCTTTTCCAATTTTTTACTTTCCTTGTAATCTTGGCTACATTAGTTTTGTTTGTGCAAAAGCTTTTTAATTGTATATAATCAAAATAATCTATTTTACATTTAATTTTATTCTCTATATATTCTTTGGTTGTAAATTCTTACCCTGCCTATAAATCTGATGGATGAATGATTCCATAGTCCCTTAGTTTGCTTATGGTATCATCCTTTATGTGTAAATCATGTACATATTTTGACCTTATTTTAGTATATGGTGTGAGATGTTGGTCCATATCTAGTTTCTGCCATAGCATTTTCCAGTTTTCCCAGCAATTTTGTCAAATATTGAGTTTTTGTTCCAAAAGCTTGGATCTTTGGGTTTATCATATACTAGATTACTATAGTCATTTACTATAGTGTAATTTCTATCTATTCTATTTCACTGATCTACCTCTCTATTTCTTAGCCTGTACCAGATTGTTTTGATAATTGCTACTTCATAATACAGTTTGAGATCTGAAGTATGAAAAATTTCAGAGACCACTAGGTAGTGTAAGGGGATCTACTGGATCAAATGTGACTTCATATACTTGCTAGCTATGTGACCTTGGGCAAATCACTTAACCTCTGGCCACCTCACTTTCCTCATCTGTAAAGTGGGGATAAAAATAGCACCTACCTCCCATGATTGTCATGATGATAAAATGAAATAATACTTCTAAAGTACTTTTTCAACATTAAATGCTATATATAGTGCTATAATAATTTATAAATGATAAAATCATTTATAAACAGGATTTACAAGTTCCAGTAATTATTGTTGGCATTATTGTTTTGGAAGTATACAGAGTCCCTTGACCTTCAGTCATAGGGCTTTGGGGACCTCTGCTTTTCATTAATTTTTATGAACTTTTCTAAGCTTTAAATTCTAACCCAAGATTAACTTTCAGACTCATGAACTTGTTTGGCTCCCCAGATTCAGGGAATCTGCTCCACACAGTCTCTAATTATGTATTTCCCTTTTTTTCTTTTCTTTTTTTTTAGTGAGGCAATTGGGGTTAAGTGACTTGCCCAGGGTCACACAGGTGGTAAGTGTTAAGTATCTGAGGTCGGATTTGAACTCAGGTACTCCTGACTCCAGGGCCGGTGCTCTATCCACTGTGCCATCTAGCTGCCCCTCCCTTTCTTTTTCAATGAACACTGTACCCATTCTGATACCTATTTCTCTTTTCCCCTTTTTCTTTCTGTTGGCACACAAGTTGGACCATGAGTGTGTTTTCTAATTTTTATTTTTAAGGTAAGACATATGTAGCACCAGGCACCATCCTTCCTGGGCCTCAGAAAAGCTATTCAGATTCACGATACTTTGTAGGTGCAGTAGAAAGATCATTGGGTTTCTTAACAGGAGGACCTGGGTTTGAATTCTGCTATATATCCTTATTAGCTATAAGCCTCTGGGCAAATCACTTGGCCCTTCTTGCTTTCAGTTTCTGCATCTGTAACATGGGAATAATAATAATATCATTTCCCAGAGTGGTTGTGAAGATCAAATGAGATGATGTATATGAAGCACTTTGCAAACTTTAAAATACTGTACAGATGTTACCTATAATTATTATTACTCAATCAAACCATAACTCCATGTTAATTCAAAATAAAAGAGATTCAATTAGAAAATGAATAAAAAAAAGTAAAAAAAAAGAGAGTAAAGAAAATGACAAAAAAAGATCTGTTCTCCCTTTAACCTATGCACACATGTGGTAGACTTTCTCATTGGTTACTATGCCAACAGTGGGGAAGGACACACACACAATGAACATATGATCAGGGAATATGAATGAAATGCACACATGCTGGGAACACATGGAGCTATTAAGCATGTGTGAAGGAGCACATGCCAAGAACCAGTGGATTCAGGCCACACATGTAGAGACATAAACTGGCATGATACACATCTAGCTGGGGCAGCTCACACAATCTCTGTGCTGCAGAGCTGCCAATGTCTCCTGGTATTACCATCACAGCTGCACTCTGCTGTTCCCTAATGGATGTCATGTCTCTACCCTCTAGGGTTTTGTCCCTCTTGGGCATCTCCATTGGTTTCATGATTGTCAAAATGCTCTCTTCAGGGCTATCTACTGTTCTCTTCCATCTATTGAAGGACAGTGAGTAGAAAGCCTCTCCTTAAAAAACTAGGCTAATATTCTCTTATTTCCTGTAGTTATGAGTTGTTCCATCTAGATAAGGAGTTAACAAAAGCCAGAAGAATAATCTAAGATTATATCTTTGCTTTGACTGACATTTAATCACCTGGCACTGATTTCAGGTCCATGGTCCCAGACAGCTATCTGATTTTGGATTAGAAAGTTTCCTTCACTCATTCTTAATTCTTCATTTTAAACCTGAGTCCCTCAGACCTATTTCTGTCAAATCCCTCTTCCTCTTTCCCATAAAACCAAACAAAAAATAACATGGAAGCTATGTGCTTCCAGGTTAAGCCTCTTTTGATCTTCTTAGGCATGTAAATGAAGCTAAATGAAGAAGGCAGAATCCACATTCCTGTCTTTATCAAGCATATCTATAAGTAAGAGATCCTAGCTAGGTGGCTTAGTGAATAGACCACTGAACTAGGAGTCAGGAAGATCTGAGTTCAAATTTGGCCTCAGGTACTTACTAGCTATGTGACACTAGGCAAGTCACTAAATCATTGTCTTCCTCAATCTCAATTGTAAAATGGGGAAAACAAAAACACCCACCTCCCAGGGTTGTTTTGACATTCAAATGTGATATTTGTAAAATACTTAGCATTATCCCTACATACTGTGTAATAAATGCTTATTTCTTTTCCTTACTTTCTGACTTTTGTACTGTATTTTTGCCTCAATTATTTCCCTACATATAAATCCAGAAATAATATGACAATTAGAAATACATAAAAAGACAAATTATCCAATCTCAGACTGAAAGCTTCTAATCTATTTAAGATAGCTACATTTTCCTGAAGGCTTCACTTGTTCCCTCATGGATCCTTCTAGACTGGAATTCTTTCCTAGTATCTTTCATCCCTGAGCTCTCCCCCCCCCCCCCACATTCTGGCTGATTGAATTCATGTCAGTTTATCTGGATACTCTGGCCTGAATTCATTAATCTCTTCTACAATATCAGGTTCAGTCCCACATAGTCATGAAGACTTTTGATGGGATGGTGGAATTTTGTATTGTAACAATTGAAATGACACCACTTGCTGGAGAGCTACTGTAGGAAAGCTCCACCATGAGGAGAAGGTGCCTGAGGGCAAGCCATGTGGCTTTTCTTTGGCGTCAGGAAGTGACATTTGCTTGTGGGAGGAAGAAGGGGCGAGGCTGACTCTTTTGTCTGGACTCTGGTGGAGAGTGGAGCTAGAAATGTGCTCTCCCTTTAATAGATTAATCTAGGCCATTCTCTTTCTCATCACCCAATTCTTATTCTTCTTAATAAATGCTTAAAAGTCTAACTCTTGCTAAAGTTTATAATTTATTGGTGACCACTCATTAGATATTTTAGACAGACTAGCTAGAATTTTAGCCTCTAACAGATGGCAACCACAAAGGGACAAGCTGAATCTCCTTCTTCTGATCTTCCGGTTGGGTAAGAAATTTCCCCTACCCTGTCCCCTTAAATTGGAAAGTACTGCTAAGTATTGGCTGTTTTCACTTTAAATTTTCAAATGGATCTTTTAAACTCCCTAAGTACCTTATTTCTGATTTTAGTCTGTTTAGCCAGACAAATGGGAGATAAGATCATGTTAATGCTTTGTTTTTGTGGATTTTCTATTTTTATTTTTGTTAGAAGAGCGAGCAAGGTGCTCACACAAGGGAATATAAATATCCCGCCTCCCCCCCCCCCATCCCAACCATGCCTTTTCAGGGAAACCTCTGATTCCTGAAGCTTTTCCAAATTCTAACACTAATATTGCTCTAATTTTGCATGCCTGGAGGCAAAGACCCAGCCTCTAAAAGCCTTTAATCCCCTAGAAGCTAGGGAAGGGGAAACCAGGCCTGCGTTCCAAACCAAGCCTGATTCAAATTGTCCTAGTCCCTCCCTTCCTCTTGGGACCCCACCTCCTCCCCCTCCTCTGTCACCACCTCCTACTACTCCCTTGGCCAAGCCCCTTAATCCTCCTGCCAGGGAAGTCCAAATCTAATCCACCCTCCTCACATCCTGAGCTTGATCTTGAGCATTTGCAGCTTTTTCTACCTACATTTGTAGCTTCTACTCAGTTACCAGAGCAGTCAGGCTGAGCCCTTCCCCAGCCTGGCTGTGATTCTGACTTGACCTGCTGTGGTTCTCTGAAACCGACCTTGGAAAACCCTTTAAATCCAAGATATGCTTGTTTTGTTTGTAATTTTGTTAACCTGCTTTTGTCTTTAGTTAGTAACCTTATAAAGCATTTATATTATGAAAGGACTGACAGAGAAAATAAAGGGGTTAAAGAAGACAAACTTAAGCTGAATAAAAATGACAATCATCATATTTCAAGAAGACATATTTTGCAGAAATGTAGAAGTAAGCAGCAAGGTATTGATATGAGTATTGGGGATTTTAGATAATAGGAATCAAAAGTGTTCTAAATTCACTCAGAGAAATAATGTCAGTTCAGAGGTTACATAGGATTTCTATACTATTACATCTACATTTTGAAATTAACAGTATGGGTTTATTTTCATAGAGATTTTCATGCTTTTAAGATTGTGTTAATTATACTTAGCTTTAAAAAAGGGGGAGAATATTTGTAAAAGCTTTTTATAGTCATGTGATCAATTTTATATTTTGTAATACTCTTATTAATGTTAAGTTCATATTCATTTACATTTCCCTAGTTTGAATTTCATTGTCTTTCATTCTTCCATGTGTATTTTGTTGTATTTGTTTATCTCTATTTTAAAACAATTCATGATGGTTTTGATTTCATAATACAATGTTAATTCTGGGAGTATTGTGCTCCCATATTCTGAGTTTGTTTATGTTATTTTTTCTCTCAACTGATTATTTGATCAAACTCTATAAAGCATTTCCCTGGCAAATTGATTGCCATGGAAAGTGTAAATTGATTCTAGAAGTATTATTTTTGATAAGAATATTAAAAATAAAGAGGGGAACAACTGTAAAAGTTTTCTTTTTTCAAAAAAAGTTTTCTTTAAGGTTGTATTGTGTTTTAACTTACTTGCATTTAAATATGTTCTGATTTTTCATAAATGCAATTGTATACTTAGTAAAAAAAGGTATTATTTGAAATTAATTCATAATTGTATTTTATATTCTGAGTCAAGGTACGCTCACATTTTTGCGATCATTATCCTCAATTTTTAAATCCATATGAGACTTAGATTATGGGAATTTATCATTTAAGACATTAATTGCCTTCATTCTGAGTTATCAGATGCCAGTTGGCCAAGACGCCATCCGATCACAAGAGGAATACATGCAAGAGCAGACATTGAACTATCACATAAGGGGAGACATGCATGAAGTCAAGGTACAGCTGAGGGAATGACTTTTGACAAATGTTGAGGTTGGTTTCTCTTGGTTTAATTTTCCCCCCACAATATTGTACAGATGGCTAGAAGTTTTCATCCCACCCATCTCATTCTACAGCTGGCTTCTATGCCCCCTCCTATATTCCTGATGCCATGGACGTCTCAATCCCATGCATCTGATTAAGTCTGACTCAATTTCCTCCAATATGTTCGGTGGCATGGACATATATTCCATCCACCTATTTTTAAGCCTGGCATACTGCTGGCAGTATATATTGTTCAAGTGTGGGAATGCTCATATCCCATCATTTCTCTGTTTTTTATGGTAACCCCCCCATAATTATCTCAGTGTCACTATAAATACAGTGTTGGATTGGCCTTGACATCTGTTACCAATTATATAGATTCTTTTAACTCTTCAACTCCTCTCCAGCCTTCAGACTTTCTGTAGCTCCTTTGACCTGGTCTTCTTCACAGAAGTATCTCACAAAGCCCAATGCATAGATCAGTTATCCAGATGAGCCTTGCTTTAAGTCTGGTCATGGCATACAATACTGTTCCATGAGAACATTCCTAGATGAAAAGCTACCATGAATTCCTATCTTTATCAACTATCCTTTCCACAAAATCTCATGTTCATATAGCCTTAAGGGTCACTTTCATATTTAGGCTCCTAAAAAAGCCACCCCAAGTTTGATGTACTATCTTCTGAGCTTCAGCTCTTTGGGACCATCCACTGTTTTCTGCAGCTATATATTGGATTGCTGTGGCTATAAAGTCTCTCCTTGATAAAAGTAGGCTGATGTTCTTTTAGCATGAAGCCTAGGCTATGAGCCCAGCCAGGCAGCTACCAGAAGCTGGCGGAACATCCCTAGGCTAAGAGAAAGTCCATTCTTTGTACAGCCTTTGTCTGTCCTACCTTGAGGTCCTTTTTCTCAGACAATATATCTGACCTGGAGTTAGACAATTCCTTGTAAATGCTGTTAAATCTCTGCTTTTAAACCTGTCTTATAGACTCACTTTTGGGGACTTTCATTCCCCAAAGGTCATAGAAACTGTGTGGGAAATTGGGCACAGGTACATCTGCTTCTAAGGTCGTATTTGATTCACATGAAGATGATGCTAAGGGCAAGAGCAAATACTACATAAAGCAGTCAAGGCCTAAAAAATCTGCCAGCCACAAAAGTGATGATGGAATGAATTAAAAAACATTTTAAGTGATTAGTACTGTGCTAAGCACAGGGAATACAAATAGAAAAAGTGAGACAATCCCTGAAGTCCCTGCTTTCAAGAACTCACACTCTAATTGGGAAAGACAAGACATAAAAGAAAAGCTAGGCCGACTAGTACTCACCCAGTTTGTTTCTTTATATCCTCATTATACCATCTATCCTAATTCCCAACCTCCTTCTCCAGTTTCTGGACTGTCTGTGCTTAGGAATGTGGCTGGTGGAGTAGAAAGTATAGACATTTAAGGAACCTGGGATAGGATTGAAGCCCAGCAGCAGCAAAGACCATTCTTTCTCAGAGTCCCATCACCTCCTCAGTACCAACTTGTGCTTCTAAAGACAGAGGAACAATCACAACACCTTAGATAGCTCCATTTCTGTTAGAGTCATTTCTATTCTTCCAGTTTCTCAGGTTTATGACCCTCAACTCCTCCATCCCTCCTCTCATCACATATTTTAAACAATTGCCTAATTTTATCATTTCTAACTGAAACATCTCACCCATCAGACTCCTTCTCTTTACTCAGAGTACATTAATGTACTTTAATTTCTCTTATTTAAACTTATTTACCTTAATTGAGAACCTTATTCCCTCTCATATGGACTATGGCAATGACCTCCTAATTGGTCTCCCTGTTTCAAGTCTTTCCTCATTTCAAGCCATCTCCCACACAGCTGGCAAAGTACTTTTCCTTAAGTGAAAATCTGATGTCACTCCCCTGTTCAAGAAACTCTAGTGGCTCCCTATTGTCCCTAGGACCAAAAATAAACTGAATTCCAAAGCCCTTTACAACCTGTCTCCAAACCTATCTTTCCAGGCTCATTATACATAACCATCTTTCAGATTTACTAATGTATAGCCATGCAGTTCTCTCTGTTCTTTACAAACACCATTACATCTCCTGTCTCCATACCTGTGCATTCCAAATCCTTCATGTATGGAGTACACCCCCTTCTCACTGCCACTTCATAGGATCCCTTGCTTTCTTCTTGTAATCTTTTTTTTTTTTGGTGGGGCAATGAGGGTTAAGTGACTTGCTCAGGGTCACACAGCTAGTAAGTGTCAAGTGTCTGAGGCCAAATTTGAACTCAGGTACTCCTGAATCCAGGACCAGTGCTTTATCCACTGCGCCATCTAGCTGCCCCCCTTGCTTTCTTCTTGATGCAACTTAAGCATCATCTTCTAAACAAAGCATTTTCTGATTCCTCTAATGGCTCAGAGCCCTCTCTTATTAACAATACCATATTTATTGTTTGTTTATTCTGAAAATATTTTTCTGTATTGATTTATATATGCAAATGTGGTCTCCCATGATAGAATGTCTGCTCCTTGTTAGTGGAAATTGTTCTATTTTTTTTTTTTTTTGCTTTTGTATCCCCAGGGCCTGGCACAGTGTCTGGAACATAGAAGGCACTTGATAAATGCTTGTTGATCATTTGATTGAGGGGTAACAAAATATATACAACAACACTCACATTCTATTTGAGATTCTTATTGAGATTTATTTTTGTCCCTCCAGGTAGTGACCTTGAATTTGCCATCTTCCATATTTGTTGCTCAGGTCAATGAATCTTGGTATTGACCATAGGAACCATCGATATTTTCTTATTGTTCAGATATTTCAGTGTTAATAAGTTGCCCCCACAGAAGTGGGAGGGAGCTGTCCAGCAAACCCAGCTGATGAAAACCAATCCCTTTACTCCAGATGGAATTTTAGCACTAGAGGCTGTGGGTTTCAGAATTGATTAAATTTTCTTTAAAGTGTGTTTGTGGAAGGAAGGAGAGTGGGAGGGGGAACATAGTCGGAAATCATTGCACAGCAAAGCCATTTGCCTAAATCGAACTAAGGTAAGTTTTCCCAGGATTATTAGTCAGAATTCTGAAAGATCTACCCCATCTCTGTCTCCCTGTTTGCTGGTTCTGTTTCTGTTTCTCTGTCTCCCTCATATGCACAAGACAGAGAGAAACACATACACAACTCCTTTGAGAAGATAAAAAGAAGCTGAAGGAGAGATACTTGACTAAAGGATAACTGAAACCTCAATACATCTTGGGTCCCCTCCAAACAGTTCCTCTAAGAAGCCTTTCCAGATAGATTATATAAGGACTTATTTCTTGGCACTGCCCAGAATTAAATATCATTACTGTCATTTTAACCCTCCCCCACAACACGGGACTTTCCTATCAACTCTACCTCATATATATGTCTGACATTAAACTAATTATTGACTGTCTAAAATTAGCCAACTACTTATAGGATCATAAATTTAGCATTAGAAAAGACTGTAGGTGCCTTGTTTTAAATGAGGGGGTTGGATTTAGATAAATAAACTGAGGCCCATAGAGGTCAAGATAAAATGAGATAATATTTGTGAAACATGTAACACAGTGTCTTGCACATAGTAGGCTTTTTTGCAGGGCAACGAGGGTTAAGTGACTTGTCCAGGGTCACACAGCTAGTAAGTGTCAGGTGTCTGGTTGGATTTGAACTCAGGTCCTCCTGAATCTAGGTCTGGTGCTTTATCTAGTGCACTACCTAGCTGCTCCCATAGTAGGCTCTTAATAAATGTTTATTCCCTTCCCTTCAGTAACTTGTCCAGGTTAACACAGATAGTAACTGTCTGAAGGGGAATTTTAAACCTGGTTTTTTTTACTTTAAGTTTGGTGGTCTATCTACACTACCACACTGATTAAAGTGATGGTGAGTGAATATCTAGAAAAGGTTGCCACCATCACAAAGTGATGGTGCTTTCATCAAGAACAGATCATTCCAGACTAATTTCATTTACTTCCCTTGATAGAATGATTAAAATGATCAATCAGGGGAATATTGTGTATAGGGTTTATCTAGATTTTAGGAAATCATTTGTCAGTCTCTCATATGCTGTTTTAGTAGAAAAGATTGATAAGAGCTTGACAATAGTTCAGTTGGTTGAGTTCAGAATTGGTAGAATGATCAGATCCTAAGAGGAGTCATTGGTGGTTTGATGTCCAATGGGTCTGAAGGAGATCAGTGGAATGCCATATGGAACTTTGCTTGGAATTTTGAGGCACAATGTTGTTTTTTTAATCAGCAACTTAGGTAAAGGAAGAAATATTCAGCTTATCAAAATTTTAGATAACACAAAGTTGGAAGAGATAGCTAACACACTGGATAACAGTGATAATTCAAAAAGTCATCAACAAGCTAGAACACTGGGTCAGATATAAGATGGGGAGGTATAGCAGTTTGACCAGAAAATTTTTTTCTTTTTCTTTTTTATTGTGCTATAAGCTTGCTATAATTGAACAGGATGTTGTGGCATCCAAAAAAAGCTAATGCCATCTTGGGCTGCATTATGAGATATACAGTTTTCAGGAATAAAGAGTTGACACTCTCAATGTACTCTGCCATAGTAAGATACGTTGGGAGTATAACTTCCCCTTCTGGGCATGGCATTTTAGGAAAGATATTGACAAGTTGAAGAGCATCCAGAGAAGAGCAATCAGGATGGTTAAGAGCTTTGAGTCTGTGTCATGAGAATTAGTTGCAGGATCACAAAATTTGGGAATTAGTGGGGACTTCAGTCATTTGGTCCAATACATACTTAGAAGGAATTCCCACTATAAGTGGTAATCTAGTCTTTACTTGAAGACTTCTAAATAGAGAGAGCACACGAATTCTCAAAGCAACCCATTCTACTTTGAGAAAGCTCTAATTGTTATGAATTCCTCCCTCCCAAAAGTAAGCCTAAATTGACCTTTTTAAAGCTTCTACCTGTTGTTCCTGATTCTGAGTTATGAGGCCAGGACAGAACAAATCTGCATTCTGTAAGACAACCCTTGAAGAGAACTATCATGTTGCCCCTAAAATTTCTCTTCTCCAACCTAAGACTATCCAGTTCTTTCAATACATCCCCATATGTTAAGGACACAAAGCCCTTCACAATTATATTTCTGTTTTGTTTTGTTTTTTTGTCTTTTTTTTGTATGTATGAGGCAATTGGGGTTAAGTGACTTGCCCAGGGTCACACAGCTAGTAAGTGTCAAGTGTCTGAGGCCGTATTTGAACTCAGGTCCTCCTGAATCCAGGGCCAGTGCTTTATACACTGTGCCATCTAGCTGCCCCCCTTCACAATTATAGTTGCCCTTTCATAGTCCATGCCTTTGCCCTTTGATCTTCAAAATGTGGTCTGCAGACTGTTGGGAGTCTCCAAGACCATTTCAAGGAATCCTTGAGGTCAAAACAATTTTTATAATAATATTAAGATGTTGTTTTCCCATTAAAATACTCCTTCATTTTCCAAAGAAATATTTGTGTGAGGCCAGATTTTTCTTTATATATTTCAACCAAAGTAACACATTAGAACAGATTGAATGCAGAACCAGATATGAGAACCCAACTGTCTTTTATTAAGTCACACATTAAGGAGATTTGCAAAAATATGTAAAGCAATGACATTCTTCTCATGAATTTTTTTGTTTTGAAAAATATAGTTATTTTTCATAAAAATGTTACTTCTGTTAACATGTAATGGGTTTCTTATTGTTATTCTGAAATAAATTAATAAATATTTTAAGCTATATGAGTTTTTATTTCCAATATGGTAAATAGGAATAGATATAATTCATATAAACAAAAGCTTTTTGAAATCTTCAGTAATTTTTTAGAGTATATGAGGCTAAAAAGTTTGAGAATGAATTTGTTGTGTGACAGTCACCACCCCATTGCTGTAAGTGATACCTCTCTTAATGCAGTCCAAGGTAGAATTTTGCTTTTTTGGTTGCCAGATCACATTGCTGACTCATACTGAGCTGTTGGTCTACTAAAATTTCCAGATCTTTTGTGGAAAAACTGCTGTCTAACCATGCCTCCCCATATTATATTTGTGAAGTAAATTTTCTAAATGTAAGCATTAAAACCTTACATGAATTCCTATTTAATTTCATTTTATTAGATTCAACTCTCTGCTTTTAGTCTGTCAGCGTTTCAGGATCCTGACTTTGCCATCCAATTCTTTTGTTATACCTCCCAGTTTTGTGTCACCTGTAAATTTGATGAGGATGCCATCTATGCCGTTGGAGCAACTGAGAATATTTAGCTTAGAAAAGAATAGACTCAGGGGATGTGACAGGGGAAGCTATCTTTAAGTATTAAAAGGGCTGTTATGTGCAACAGATTTTTTCTTCCTCTGTAAGTCATTAAGGACCAGAACTAGGAGTGGTGAATCCCTTTCAACTGAGACCCAACATAACTGTGACTGTCACCCAAATAATGGCAAATACAGCATAAAGCTTAAAGCATCATCCCAGGTAGCATTCCATGTCTGTGATAGAAACACCCTGCTCTGACTCTCCTGAGATTTTTGCTCATGCTTCAGGGCATCTCTCCTATATAGCAACGTATGATTAAAATGTTCAGGTAATGAGTCTTTTTGAAAATAGTAAAGATGTTAGTTCTAGACTTCTTGATAGCTAATTAAGTCAAAACTAGCTCTGTTGTTCTCAAAGTCTACCTTGGTTTGGAGTTTGAAGACATGAGCCATATCTACCTGCTGATGTGATTTGGAGTCTCAGAAGATGGTGAGCATGTATTAACTCTCAACTCGACAACTCCCAACTCAAGAGTTTATCTCTTGGCTAAGAGAACATCTGAAAGAAGTCTACCAACTAATAATAATTTTAGCTTAAAAGATTCCTGACAGAAACAAATGATGGTATGATGCTCGAGTTACTTTTAAAGAATTTCAGCAAGGTGATAATGTATTGCTGATAAACTTTCATGTCTTAGGAACACATGAGAAAGAAATCTTATGAGAAGCCATCCATACCAATTAGCTAATGGCCTGGGCAAGTTGCCTGTTTGTGAAATAACCCCAAAGCAGGGGGCAGCTAGATGGCACAGTGGATAAAGCACCAGCCCTGGATTCAGGAGGACCTGAATTAAAATCTGGCCTCAGACACTTGACACTTACTAGCTGTGTGACCCTGGGCAAGTTACTTAACCCTCATTGCCCTGCAAAAAAAAAAAAAAGAAGAAGAAGAATAGCCCTGAAGAGTAGAAAGGGAACTTTAAAGACAAGTCATCACAAGTACCTGTTGCCTTTTGCGAGACATGCTTGGTCTCTGATGAATAGAGTGAAAGAAATGATAGGTAAGTCAGCCAATTGGTCCACGAACAGAAGCTATTCATCGGTTGTAGAGAGTCATTCCTTGTGCACAGCAGGAATTTAATGTTTGTTGAATTCATTAAATAGTTTAGTGTTAGAAAGTAGAAGTCCTGATGTCAGAAGGAAAAAAAAATAACTAGATTGTAAGCTCCTTGAAGTCAGGGAAATGTTATATTTATTGTCCTTAGTGACTACTACAGCCCCTTATATGTGGTAAGCACTTGATAAATATATGTAGAATTTTGTATTTTGGGAAGAAGAAATGGGTAGTCTGACTGTGATTTCATCAGGGTGGGGAACTCCCAGGATGGAATCTGCTTACACTTGAAACACTGAGAATTTAAATGATTTGCCTATGGTCATAACAGTTAATGTGGCAGAGGCAAGATTTGAACCCAGATTTGATCTGAATCCAAGATCTTACCTAAAATATGCCAAGCTGTTTTTCAGTGAATGGATACTGGTAATTGACATTAACATTAAGGTTTATAAAGTACTTGTTTTTCACAATAACCATATGAGATAGGGGTTACAATATTATTATTCCTGTTTTACAGATGAGAAAATCTGACGCTCAGAGAGGTGAGATTTGCCAAGGATTGTACAACTGTGTATAAGTCAGAGCAAGGATTCAGACCCAAGTCTATACTGATTTTAAGGCTATTGCTCTTTCTATTCTATATACTCTACTGCTTTTTGGATGAATGAATGAATGAATATAGAAATAGAAAATATCAGCATTAATTTAGGATTAGTGCTGTCCACTAGATGATCATTAAGGTTCCTTCTAGACCCCAATTTTAAGTTTATAGAAGTACTCAGACCCATCTTCTTATACCTCATGTCCAAATTCTCTCTTTCATCACAGATTTCTCTACTTCCAAATTGCCAGGATGTTTTGTTGTTGTTGTTTTGGGTAGTTATCTGGTTTAAAAGGCACTGCTAGCGAATTCAGTAGTGGAACACTTTCTTAATGCCTTTTAAAGGGTGATTGTAAGTTGAAAGAGTGTGTAAATGCTTCATTGGTTCAAGAAGAAAAGAGAAGAGGATTTCCCCAGCAGAACAGTGAAGATCAGCAGACAAGTATTTACCAGAGAAGCAGCTTCATTCATGTGGTGCAGATGTTCCTGAATGAACCAGTGACATCAAAGCCTATAGTCCAGAGTTATGAGTTACCCCCCAGAACATCAATTTTCCTTCCTCATATGCTTCTCTGCCAAGTTTCTGTGTCTGTCCACTGTCTCCTATATATATGGAGTATATTTTTAGAAAGCATGGCCCAATTTTATATGTGGATTTAATGTATCTGTCACTACTACATTTGCTTTAGTATATGAGTACCTATGTGGTTATTATTATTAGCTTTATTACTATGTAAATGGTTTTGTTTATGATCTAAAAATGACATCTTTGTGAATGGCTGGTTTATATAAATTTAAGCACACCAATGGGGGTTCAAGAGCTTTAGTGATAAGTCAAGGGAGTATATGCCTTCATAACAGGGTTATACCTAGAACCCTGAGAGAATTTGATTGTAATCATGTGGTGGTGGTCCTTCTCTGGATCCTTCTCAGTATGAGGTCAGTTTGGTGTAAGCCCATAAGAAAAATGCAAATTACTACAGTGGGTGTAATACAATCATAAAATTTAGGAACTGGAAGAACTTTAGACTTCATGTAGTTTATTTTACTTTTATATTTTCTATTTTGTTTTGTTTTGTTTTTGTGGGGCAATGAGAGTTAGGTGAATTGCCCAGGGTCACACAGCTAGTAAGTGTCAAGTGTCTGAGGCTGGATTTGAACTCAGGTCCTCCTGAATCTAAGGCCGGTGCTTTATCCACTGCGACACCTAGCTGCCCCCATGTAGTTTATTTTAAAGGGGAGAAAACTTAAACCAAGGGAGGGGAAGTAACTTACCCAAGGTCATGTAGATATTTTGAAGTGGAGCCAAGACTAAATAAAATACAGATCTTCTGAAGCCCAGTCCAAATGCTCTTTCTACTTTGCCACATTGCCTCATATGTCTCTAAGTGGCTATGATAGAAAGAATAAACAATAAAATTATTTAAAATATATCCCATTGAAAAATGTATTTTTCTTTCCTAATATTAGCAATACTAGGGAGAAAAATGATGGGGTGCAGAAGGCTCCTGAAGTTAGATTGACCATACTACTAAAAAGCCTAGGAGTGACAAACAAACAAATAAATACATAAATGAATATATAAATAAACACATAAATGCATGAGTAAATGAATGAACGAATGAAGGAACAAACAAACAAACAAATAAATAAATACATACATACATAAATAAGCAGAAATAAAAACTTTTTAAAAGTCCAGGACCAGGGGGGCAGCTAGGTGGCACAGTGGATAAAGTACTGGCCCTGGATTGAGGAGTACCTGAGTTCAAATCTGGTCTTAGACACTTTACACTTACTACCTGTGTGACCCTGGGTAAGTCACTTAACCCCCATGGCCCCACAAAAAAAAAAGTCTAGGACCCTTGGGTCCTCAGAGAGGTCTTTTCTATGGTGTTCATCTCTGTGGTCTCTTCAACTGTTTAGTTGTTCAGCAGTTCAACTTAGCACCTCTCCTCCTGGATATGGAAACCTAGAGATAAATTAGTTCTGAATAAAGCTCAGATAAGTCACATATACCACTTTTACTACATTCTTCTCCCCAGGGATCCTGCTCCACAATAGCAACTTAGAATGGAGAATACTAAAGGAAATAGTCATTGGCTTCAGCCACTATGTCTTCTGTGACCAGCTGGGGCCACTGTATTCTTTTTTTGCGGGGCGGGGGGGGGGGTGTGTGTTTCAAGTCTTCCATTAAGTTTTATTTTCCCTAATTACATGTAAATACAAATTTTGACATCAAAGTTTTTTTAAAACTTTGTGTTACAAATTCTCTTCCTCCTCCCCTCTCCTCCCTAAGAACTCAAGCAATTCAATAAAAGCTATAAATGAGCAATCATGCAAAATATTTCCACATTAGCCAGGTTGTGAAAGAAAACAGACAAAAACAAAACTTCAGATAAAGGAACTAACAAACAAAAATTATGCTTTAGATATACAGACTCCATGTTTCATAGAACCATCAGAGTTTTCTTGGATCATTGCATTGCTGAAAATAAGTAAGTCATTCACAGCAGATCATCTTACAGTATTGCTGTTTATTTATATACAGTACATTTCACGTTGTATCAGCTCACGTAGTTCTTTCTGAGTTTTTGATAGCAAAATACATTTGTATATTACTTTAAAGAGAGATTTCCTTACAATAAACCCATGAGGTTGATTCTTGTCACAACAGGGATAACATTTATATAGTACCTTAAACCTGACAAATAATTTTCTTCACAATAGCCCAGCAAAGTAAGTACCATACATTTTATCATCAATCAATTCTTTTTTAAAAAAAATGTTTAATTAAAAAAAATTTTTTTTAGTGAGGCAATTGGGGTTACGTGACTTGCCCAAGGTCACACAGCTAGTAAGTGTTAAGTGTCTGAAACCGGATTTGAACTCAGGTACTCCTGATTCCAGGGCAGGTGCTCTATCCACTGTGCCACCTAGCTGCCCCTATCATCAATCAATTCTAATTGTCATCAATCAATCCCCATCTTCATCCAATCATCATCAATTAATCAATTGATCACAATCATCATCATCATCTTATATTACTCTTGCCTCTGCTTCAAAATTTTTTTCAGTTACTGTTTTTAACTGTTTCCTTCCATCCTATTCCCCTTTCCATGATATGTACTCTATTTTCTATCTTTCACCCTATCCTTCCTCAAAAGTGATTTGCTTCTGACTGCCCCCTCCCTCAATCTGCCCTCCTTTCTTTCACCCCTCCCTCCTTATCCCCTTCCCCTCCTACTTTCCTGCAGGGTTACATAGATTACTCCACCCAATTGATCATGTATGTTATTCCCTCCTTGAGCCAACTCTGATGAGATTAAGGTCTTTTAGCCAATTCTGATGAGTGTAAGGCTCATTCACTACTCCACTCTTCCCTCATCTCTCCCCCCACTCCATAAACCCTTACTGTTTCTTTCATGTGGGATTTCACCCCATTCTACCTCTTCCCTTCCCCCTCCTCCAGTGCATTCCTCTCACTCCTCAATTTTACCCTAAAGATGCCATCATGGGGAAGCTAGGTGACACAGTGGACAAAGCACCCACCCTGGACCCAAGAGGATCCAAACTCAAATCCAGCCTCAGACACAAGACACTCACTTACTGATCCCAAGCATGTCACCCAACTCTAACCACCCCACATAAAATAAAAAGATAAACAAAAAATAAGTTCTTTACAGATATCATCCCTTCATAATCAATTTCCACCTGTGTCCTCTGTCTAAATTTATTTCTATCATTTGCCCTAATACTGAGAAAGTTCTTATGAGTTAAACATATCATCTTCCCATGTAGGAGTGTAAACAGTTTAACCTTTTAACATTGCTCTTAATTTCTTTTTCCTGTTTACCTTTTTGTGCTTCTCTAGGGTCTTGTATTTGAAAGTCAAATTTTCTATTCAGTTCATGTCCTTTTATCACAAATACCTGGAAGTCCTCTTTTTCATTGAAGTCTCATTCCCCCCCCACCCCCTCCCCCAAAGATTATACTCAGGTTTCCTGGATAGGTGATTCTTGGTTGCAATCCCAATTCCTTTGCCCTCTGGAATATCATATTCCACGCCCTCTGATCCTTTAATGTAGAAGTTGCTGGATCTTTTGCTATCCTGACTGTGGATCCCCACTACTTGAGTTGTTTCTTTTTGGCTGCTTGCAATATTTTCTCCTTGACCTGGAAGCTCTGGAATTTGGCTATAATATTCCTGGGAGTTTTCACTGTGGGATCTCTTTCAGGAGGTGATCAGTGGATTCTTTGAATTTCTATTTTACCTTCTGCTTCTAGAATATCAGGGCAATTTTCCCTGACAATTTCCTGGAAGATGATGTCTAAGCTTTTTCCTTGATCATGGTTTTCAGGTAATCCAATACTTTTCAAATTATCTCTCCTGGATCTATTTTCCAGGTCAGCTGTTTTTCCAATGAGATATTTCATATTGCCCTCTATTTTTTTATTCCTTTGGATTTGCTTTATTGCGTTTTGATTTCTCATCAAGTCATTAGCTTCTATTTGCTCAATCCTAATTTTTAAGCAATGATTTTCCTTAGGGAGCTTTTGTACCTCCTTTTCCATTTGGCCAATTTGGCTTTTCAAGCAATTGACTTTTTTTCATGACTCTCCTTCATGACTCTCATTTCTCTTTCCATTTTTTTCCTCTACATATCTTACTTTTCCCTCTACCTCTCTTACTTTATCTTCAAAGTCCTTTTTAACACTTCTATGGCCTGAGACCAATTCACATTTTTCTTGGAAGTTTTGTATGTAGGAGCCCTGATGTTCCTATCATCTTCTGAGTGTGCACCTCAATTTTCCTTGTCACTAAAGAAACTTTTAATGGTCTGCATCTTTCTCTGTTTGCTCATCTTGCATGTCTTTTACTTGACTTTTAACTCCTTCTTAAAGTGGGTTACTGCTTCCAGAATGTACTGTCCCAAGCTTCAGGGGGTCTAAGATGGTTCAATTTAAGGAAAGGCAGGTTCTTTACTCACCTGGCCTATTCTCTGGTCCATAGATAAACCCAGGCAAACTTGCTAATTAACCAGGAAGCAAAACTTTGTGTGCTGTGGTAGTTAGCTCCAACAAGCCTGTGCCCCTCCCCCACCTGTGCCACCACCACTCAAGCCTACTTCCTGGTCCCTAGAAGGGGTGAAACATCCAAGTTCTGCCTCAGTGCCAGCAGAGACCCCTATAATCTCCCTCAGGCCAACTGCTCAGCCCTCTCACCAGATGATGAGCTTAGTTCCAGAAGACACTGGCACTGTAGCTGATTCAGAGGCTCTGGGGGTCTCTTTCTCTGGTGAGGCCTACATGGGACTGGATCTGTGTCAGTGTGACTGTGGGGTTGGGCTCCACTCCCACCCTGGCACAGCTGCCCCCTCCTGCCAACCTTCTAAGCTGTCATTGGCTGGAAATTATCTCAGCCTGTTCTTTTGTGGATTCTGCTGCTCCAGGAATTGTCCTATGTCATTATTTGGAGGGTTTTTTGGAGTGATCGCGTTGTGAGTTCTGAGAGCTTACTGCCTTTCCTCCTCCATCTTGGATCTGCCCTGGAAATCGTTCCCTGTCATTTTTCTTTTTGTACTGTGTGCCCAGCTCTTACCTAGTAAGAACTTAATAAATTCTTTTTCATTCATTTATTCATTCATGGTGTACAGATAGGTAGTAAAGTGGTTAGAGTACTAGACCTTGAGTGAGTCAGGACATCTTCAATTGAAATCTGGCCTCAGATATTTGCTAGCTATGTGACTCTGGACAAATGCTTTAACTTCTCTGAGTCTCAGCTTCCTCATCTGTAAAATGAAGATAAAAATAGCACCTACCTCCCAGAGTTGTTGTGAGGATCAGTGAGATAATATTTGTTAAGTTTCTTGTATGCCTTGAATCACTACATAAATGTTGTTGTTGTTAATCTTGCCGTTTCCTCTCCTCAGCTAAGCCTTTATACTTTGTATAGAATCAATAGGAGGCAACCTGGGGAGTAATGCTCTTGACTTCTCATGGGATGTATCTAATGCAGCTGCCACACTTTTCCTACCCTAGTTACTCAATTGTATCCCACTGACCTTTCTCATCCTGTTTCCTGTTTATTAGAAAATGAAATCTATTTTTCTGTCTTGATGACTTTGTTGGCCTAAACAGGCCTTCATTCCAGGTAAATGGGTAAGACATATTGAAAGTGATACAAAGCATTCTTGATATCAGAGGAGCAGTTCTAAGGGAGTTGGGTCCCCTGCTCCATTTGGTTTCTAACACTTTTTCAATTAGCAAAATAAATCCTCGGGATTACAGTTTCTCATTTGCCAGGATTATCAGTAATGAAAATACTAACATTACTGATAAATATTTGCAGCTACAAGCCTCTCTACCCAGAGGTCCCAATCATCCTACTCATTGTAATTAAAAATATCTTAAATGAACAGATAAAAAATCTGAATTGCCATGACCTCTGAGGAGATTCACAAGGAAACTAGTTGCAAAATAGGTCAGTATGGGTGAGGCATATTCTTTAGGAAATTCTGGTTTTAAAAAAAGTAGGAGAAACCTAATACATCTTTTGGTATTCCAGAGCCATAGAATACCTTGAACCTGGGATAGTCATCCGCCAGGGGAACTAATCTGTGAGTGGAAGTGGAGCTGAGATAGGCCACAGATTTGCTACAATTGTTTGGTATTGCATCCATTGCTGGGCACCAGTGTACAAGTGATATAACATGCATATTGCTCTTATATCATAATTGATACAGTAGTGCAATGGCTACAAGTGCTTTGAGCATCCAAATCATGCAAATGAATCTGGCAATATCCTTTCCCAGATGCCAATCTATGTGGAGGCTTGGTGAGCATACTTTTAGAAATTGTTGATGGAACAGTCCTCTCCCTCCCCAAATGAGAGTACACTCAAGAATTCCCTGACTGTTTCCTGTTGGTTTACTTTGTGGCGATTGAAAGCCTTTAATTGTCTGCTGATCCAGAACTGAGTGTGCACACAAAAAGCTTGAACAAAATTCCCCTCTCCTCTGTGATGATGAATGAGGTAAGAACTGATATAGCTTCTATGATTGGGAGAGGTAGTCATATTGGAAGTGATGATGACTTGCCAGTAGCCACTGGATCTCCACTAGGCTACCATATTTCCATGGTCAACATGTGTCTGTGGATGTATGGTGTCCTTATGTCTTTTGTCATTGCTGTGTTTTGTTCTTTCTGGATCTTAGCTGAATAAGCATTGAAGATGAGACAGACTAGGTAATGACTTTGGGAGCTCTGGAATGGTCAGAAGAACCATAAAAGACTTCCTCAGCAATCATATCTGGGAGCAGCAGTAGCTGATTCCAGAAAGGAGCTGGCTCAGACTATTTGACTCAGTCTAGCAGTGAATCAACCTGGTAGTGAAGACATTGTGTTTTGCAAGCCACAGAGTAACTATTCCATTGGCTTTGTCACATCCAGAAGTGAATTTGGTTGAGGGAATGTTTATGTTTTGTAACCATCACTTTAATTACATTCTTTTTGAGCACTGAGGTAGTAGAATCAATTTGGCAGGTTGTTAAACTTTGGTTCTTGCTATACTTTCTAAGTGAATATCTTTTTGCAAAGGCTAATTGATGTTAATTGGTTAGATAGTATCAGGGAGTTATTAACTGGCAATTCATATTAGGGAGACCCATTGGATGGGGGGTTCATTAATGATAGTACTAGGGTCCCCCTTCATCCCTTCAGGGTTACCCCTACAACCCTGAGGGTAGAAGTAGTAGCTACCTCTAGAGACCCAACCTGTGAGTCTAAGAATGGATTGCAAGAGAGAGTCCATAGAGTTGTCTGATTTGTTCAAGAAAAGCATTGGGAAACTGACCAGCTAGTTAGTCTAAGAACAAAAAGAAAAATAAAGAAGAAAAAAGTTATGTTTTCTCCTATGATTTCTTACAATGCTAGGGAATCCATAAAGTATAATATTGGATGAGCCCCCACAGGGCAGCACCCCACACCCTGCTCTCTTCCTCACCATTAATACCCACACTCAAAGGTTGGATACGCATTCCTTTAAAGCTCATGAGTTCTCTACCAATGTGTTTAACTTCAGTAATTCAGAATACAACTTCCAAGAGCAACAGCTTTTCATGTCTGAAATGGCATGGCATGAATAATAGTTATAATACACATCTTCCCCAATCCTCAAATGCTCTTTCCCACAAATACACATAGCATTGATGGGAAGAATGGGCACAAATATGGAATACTCTAGTAGAGAGGCATACACTTAGGAACACCTGACCAAGTCAACTCTTGTATCTCATGATGTAGGTCTATGAGGCTGAAGTACTTCATCTTCCACCCCTGTCTCCCACTGGTTGTGGTGTGTCAGTCTCAATGTATTACTTTGATTCTAGGTTGGGTTAGCTCTTTTTCTGCTGGGAAAGTCATTCTATGCTTTGCTCCTTGACTGGCAGAAATTTCCCCAGTTGGCAGGCAACCATTTTAAATCTGGATGAGGTAATCCTGATACCTTACTGTCTTTACACCCCCCCCACCCCCAAGCTTTACCATATATACTTCTATTTATCAGTTCTTTCTCTGGAGGTAGATAGTATCTTCCTTCATCAGTCCTTTGTAGTTGATTTGAATATTTATAATACACAGAATAGCTTAGTTGTTCACAGTTATTCTTTGAACAATATTGCTGTTATTGTATACAACATTCTTCTGGTTCTGCTCATTTCACTCTTCATTATTTCAGGTAAGTCTATGTTTTTAAAAATCAACTTGCTCAACATTTTTACAGCAGAGTAGTATTCCATCACAATCATATATCGAAATTTGTTTTGCCAATCCCCAACTGATGGTCGTCCCCTCAATTTCCACTTCTTATTCACCAGAAAAGCAGCTGCTATAAATATTTTAGAACATATAGGTTCTTTTCCTTTTTCCTTATCACCTTTGGAAAGAGACCTAATAGTGGTATTTCTATGTGAAATGGTATACAGTTTTATAACTCTTTAGGAATAATTTCAAATTGCTCTTCAAAATGGTTGGTTGTTTATAGTCCCACCAACAGTATATTAATAAATCATTTTTTCCACTTCCTTGCAAACACTTGTCATTTCCCACCTTCTATCATTTTAACCAATCTGATAGGTGTGAGATGATATCTCAAAGTTGTTTTAATTTGCATTTATCTAATCAGTAATGATTTAGATAATTTTTTCATATTACTATATATAATTTTGATTTCTTCATTCAAAAACTGCTTGCTCATATCCATTGACTATTTGTCAATAGAGGAATGAATCATATTCCTTTAAATTTGACAAAGTTCTCTATATATTTGAGATAGAGATATTACCCAAGAAACTATAAAATTTCCCCCAATTTCCCATTTCCCCCTATTCTCCTCATTTTCCCATTTTCTGCTTTCCTTCTAATATTGGCTACATTGGTTTTATTTGTACAAAACTTTTTTTTTGTCCAGCCTTGTGATTTGTTTATTTATTTGTTTGTTTGTTTATTTATTTATTTAGGGCCAGGCAATGAGGGTTAAGTGACTTGCCCAGGATCACACAGCTAGTGTCAAGTGTTTGAGGACGGATTTGAACTCAGGTCCTCCTGGATCCAGTGCTGGTGCTTTATCCACTGTGCTATCTAGCTACCCCCTGTACAAAACCTTTTTAAGGTAATGTAATCAAAGTTATCCATCTTACATCCCACAATTCTCTCTATCTCTTGTTTGTTTTTATTTTTTGATAATAAACATTTTTTATTTAAAATTTTGAGTTCCAAATTCTATCCCTCCTTCCCTCCCTCCCCTCTCCCTCCCTGAGGCAGTAAACAATCAGATATAGATTATACAGGGAAATTATGTAAAACATTACCATAGTAGTCATTTTGTGTAAGAAAACTTGAATAAAAGAAAAAAGGGAAAGAAAATGAAAAATAGCATGCTTCAGTCTGTGTTCAATAAATATCAGTTCTTTCTTTGGAGGTGGTGAGCATGCTTCATCAGTAGTCCTTTGAGACTTGGATTATTGCATTGATTCTATCTCTTGTTTATTTATAAATTTTTTCCTATCCATAAGTCTAATAGGTAATATGTTCCATGTTTTTCTAATTATGACAGCTCCCTTTATATCTAGGTCATGTATCCATTTTGATCTTATCTTAGTAGATGGTATAAGATATTGGTCTATACCTAGTTTCTGCCAGACTGCTCTCCAGTTTTTCCAATAATTTTTGCCTAATAGTGAATTCTTATTACAAAAGTTTAAATTTTTGCATTTGTAAAACACAAAGTTACTATAACATTTACTGCTGTGTATTATATGTTTATTTTGTTCCACTAATCTACTTTCTATCTCTTAACCAGTATTTGACAGTTTGATAATTATTGCTTTATAATACAGTTTAAAATCTGGTACTGATAAGCCTCTTTCCTTTACATATTTTCATTAATTCCATTGATATTCTTGACCTTTTGATCTTTCAAATGTGATTTATTATTTTTTCTATCTCATTAAAATATTTTTTGGTAATTTAATTGGGATGTCATTGAATAAGTAAATTAGGCAGAATTGTAATTTTTATTATATTGGCTCTGCCTCCTCATAAACAATATTTCTCTAATTACTTAAATCTAACTTCATTTGTAAATTCTTTTTTATAATTATATTCATATAGTTCCTGGATTTGTCTTGGTAGGTATATTCCAAGGCATTTTATGCTCTCTACAGTTATTTTAAATGGGGTATCTCTTACTATCTCTTCTTGCAGTTTTGTTGGTGATGTATAGAAATGCTGAATGATTTATGTGGGTTTATTTTATATCCTGCTACTTTGCTAAAATTATTATTTCAACTAGCTTTTTAGTTGACTCTAGGATTTTTCAAATATATCATATCATCTGCAAAAAGAGATAGTTTTGTTACCTAATTGCGCATTCTGATTCTTTCAATTTCATTTTGTTTTCCTGTCCATTGCTAGCATTTCTAATACAATATTGAATAATATTGGTGATAATGCACATCCTTGTTTCACACCTGATCTTATTGGGAAGGTTTCTTATCCTCATTACAAATAATACTTGCTGATGATATTAGGTAGATGCTTCTCATTATTTTAAGGAAAAATCCATTTATACCTATGTTTTCAAGTGTTTTCAATAGGAATAAGTATTATATTTTGTCAAAATCCTGCATCTATTTATGTAATCATATGGTTTTTGTTATTGATATAATGAATTATGTTAATAGTTTTCCTTATGTTAAACTGTTCCTACATTCCTGATATAAATCCTATTTTGTCACAGTGCCCCTTATTACATATTCCAAAGTCTGTGCATTTATCCTATTTGATAGGCCTGCTAGAAATGAGAGTCAGGAACAGAGCTGAAGTGATTGGACCAAAAGCTAATAAGTGTCAGAAACAGGAGCCAGATCTCTTGGCTCTAAATTCAACGTCTCAACCACAGAAATCCTTCTATTCTCTCAGTCTCTGAATTTAAGTTTTTTCTCTGACACATCATTCCACTTGGGAGGATGTTTGGAAATATTTCCTTAATCCAAAGTCCAACCTTTGTTAATGAGTACTCTAGTGTTCGCAGGCTGGCATCAGCACCTGCAGCCACAGCCCTCTGTACATGTTCATGTTGAATGTCTGACCACATTCACACAATCTCCTTTGTATCTTTCATGAGTTAGGGTCACAAGATTATTAATCTAGAATTGGAGAGGACCTGATAAGCCAACTAGTCCAGTACTCTCATTTTACATGTGAGGAAACTGAGGCCCAGGAGAGTTAATTGACTTTCCCAAGCAGGTAACAAATATCAGAAACAGTATCTGAGCCTAAGTTGTCTAGACACTGGAGTCTGTACTGTGCTGACCTATGGAATGAAACTACTTGAACTCCTCTTCCCATGTACCATGTGTCATGTGCCAAATACTGGCCATGCTGGTCATGACTCTCAGACTCTCTTGCTGAGAGCCTTGAAGGGCACTCCAACTAGGAAAACTACCCATAACGCCTCCTAACTAGCCATGCCTATCATTGTACATTCCTGGCAAGTCAGAGCATCATTGATAAGAAAATGTTGGCATTGTTGTCACTTAGCCAATCTCATGACCATATTAGCTGCATTTCTCTGGCAGCATTTTCATGTTATTCTCACTGTTTTGACCTTAACTGGATGCTTTTTCTTTTTCAGTGTGTGTGTGTGTGTGTGTGTGTGTGTGTGTGTGTGTGTGTGTGTGTGTGGTGTACACGTACGCATATGTGTTCATTCCTTTCTCCTCCCCTCCCTCCTCCTCTTCCCAACCTTTTCTCTTTCTCTCCTCGGACGTGTTTGTCGGAGCCAGGAATTTGAGCTGTCTCTATCTCACCTTCCTATTTTTGTACTTCGGAGAAACTGGGGGGATACAAAAGGCTGCAAGTACAATTCAGCTTTCACTCCTACAATGTGTCTCAGGCATCTAACGTGCTCACCATGATGCTGATTAAATCACCTTGCTCTGGCTAGGTACAAACATTTTAGAAATGGTCTTGGTACATATGCTAGGGATTAGCAGGGTCACAATAGCTCATTTTTTTGGTTTATTTGTTTCATCCATATCAGCATGGGACAATGGAATATTTCCTTGCCTTCAGGAAGGATTGACAGAAAGACAGGAAATTTTTTTTTTAATTGAGAACTCCAGAGATCATAGATTTATAGATGAGGAGCACCTAAGAGGTCACATAATTCAACCTCCTCATTCAATGAATGAAGAAACTAAGGCTTAAAGAAAGGAAATGACTTGTGCAAGGTCACTCAGGTGGTGACCAACAAAGCTAATATTTGAAATCAAGGTGTCTCCTATTGTGATAGAATTTCAGGGGGAAGCATATATTACCTGTCTCAATCATCTATTCTGTTGCTAAATGGCCTCCACTGTAGAACATTATTCTTAAGGCATTCTGAGTCAGCACTCACTCAAATACATAGCTAATGAGCTCCTAACAATCTCTTTACATTTACCAGTCAACCAGAAGACATACCAGTTCTAGCAAAAGACATTTAATCAAACATCACAGAAAAATACAATGTCGAGAAAAGGTCTACCCAGGGGCAGCTAGGTTGTGCAGTGGATAAAGCACTGGCCCTGGATTCAGGAGGACCTGAGTTCAAATCTGGCCTCAGACACTTGACACTTACTAGCTGTGTGACCCTGGGCAAGTCACTTAATCCCCATTGCCCCACAAAAAACAAACAAAAAAACAACAAGCAAACAAAAAAAAATAAAGCAAAGGTCTACCCCCAAGCACACATGGGATGGGACACTTTCATCCAAGGGCTAACATGCTACCAGTGAAAGAGGGCACTTATTATTGTATTTATCTTCCAATGATAAAAAATGCCACATTTGTATAGCACATCATATGATGATGTGAAGTGATGCTTTCCTTATCATGACCTGGTAGTTCAAGGTAGTTCAAGGACTGTTATTCTCATTTTAAGAATAAAGACACATGTTCAGAGGTGATCTGCTCATGGCCACACAACTATCAGTCACATTTCAAACCCAGGTCTCTTGACATTAATTCTAGTGCCCTACTCAATGTTTCCCATTGCTCCTCCACACCCATCTGGAATTGCTCCTGCTATAATCTAATTTTTCTGGTTTTGGCCTCAGCAGGGACAGGGAAGAGTAGACAACCATCTTCAATCTATTTACCCATCACAGGCTTGAAATCTATGATAATAACACTTTATCTCTCTGGGTCTCAGCTTCCCTCTTCATAAAACAAGGGTGAATCATCAATGTACTTGACCACTGCACACAAACCAATGAAGTGATCAGCATGAAAGTGATTTGAGCTCTTTGGGAAGAAAAACATAAGAACCGGAGGTGTGAAATTTCTAAATTCCTGAGCTTCTCTGAGATATATATCTAGGTAGTGTGAACTTTTTCAGCTGCTTCTCAAATAGAGAGAACAAAGGCTGGAGGCCAGGTAGTTCTCGTTTTCATATTGTTTGCAGAAATCAAAATGCCACCCACCGTAGACTTAACCAACCTCACAGTGAGTATGTTAGATGCTTGATATTTTTGTTGGTCTAGTTTTGTCTGTAATCCCTAAGGGGAGGGATTTTTGTCTTCTTTATGTCTTGTACAGGCCACACTGTCAGCCCCAAACTAATAACAATAAACAATAGTGTGCAAGAATAGGAGGATGACCCTCTCATGTATAACAGGTCACCAACCTCATCTATAGGTAAATCATTAGCCTGCCATTCAGTTGTCTCAGTTGTGTCTGACTCTTTATGACCTCATTTGGGGTTTTCTTGGCAAAGATCCTGGAGTAGTTTGTCATTTCCTTCTCCAGCTCATTTTTACAGATGAGGAGACTGAGGTAAACAGGGTTAATGGACTTGCCCAGGGTCACACAGCTAGTAAGTGTCTGAAGTCAGATTTGTACTCATGAAGAAGGGTCTCCTGACTCCAGGCCCAATACGCAATCCATTGTGCCACCTACCTGCCCATTAGTCTGCTACTTGACTTGTCCCCATATTTAATCTTATCATCCTAAGATCTGGGGTAACCCAGGAGTATGTTTGTCTTTCCTTATTAATTAATAAAATTCCAACATATCTCTCAATTAATCAGCTAAAGTCAGATGCCAGTTCATCATATATTATTTATTTAATAACCTGGAGAAGCCTACTACTCCAAAAGTAGCTAAACATATCTCTCTCTATATTAAACCCTTTAATCTTCTGTTGGTGTTATTGTTCACCCATGTCTGACTCTTTGTGACCCCATTTGGGTTTTTCTTGGCAAAGATACTGGAGTGGTTTTGCCATTTCCTTCTTCATCTCATTTTACAGATGAAAAATAGAAGCAAACAGGATTAAATGACTTGTCCAGAATCATACAACTACTAAGTGTTTGAGGCCAGATTTGTGGGGTTTTTTTTGTTTTGTTTTGTTTTAGAGGAAATTGGGGTTAAGTGACTTGCCCAGGGTCATATAGCTAGTAAGTCTCAAGTGTCTGAGGCCGGATTTTAACTCAGGTCCTCCTGACTCTAGGACCTGCACTCCACCCATTGAACTACCTAGCTGCCCTGAGTCTAGATTTGAACTCATGAAGATGAGTCTTCCTGATCCCAAGTCTGGTCCTTGATCCACTGCACCACCTAGGTTTCCATCTTAGTCTCTGAGAATCAAGTAAATACTAATGTCACTAAATCTATGATTTATTAACAATTCCATTAATAAGAAAACCAAGACCTAGATAATGATTTACAATATTTTAGATGTGTGAATGATCATCACCAAGAGTTACCTTAAACTCTCACTATAATGGCTTATGATTTTACTTCTGAGAACAGATTCCCATACCATTTAGTTCCTTCAGAATAACAAATAAAGTCTTTTTTGCAAGAATTCTCTTCATACTCTTCACAAGATAAAAGTTAAAATGGTTCCACTAAGATTGAATGCTTTTCCATTCTCCTTCCCTCCTTCTCTAGCTTCTTTCCAGTAAGGAGATGAAAAACCATCTCTTTATCTTTTCTCCAGCCATCATTCTTAATAATCTCTTCTCAGGCTCACTCTTCATAAAATTCTCTTTGTAGTGTTCCTTTATAAGGTAAAAGTTTAATACAGCTCTAAAAATAAAGAAAATTTTCCTCATCTTCTTATCCTCTGTCTTCTACACAAACTTCCCATAGATTGTCATAGGTTAAAGTTTAAAACACTGATTCCATGACTTCATAGGGAGAAGCAATTCATAGAATGACAAGTACAACTTAAATTACTGGCTTTTATGTTCTTAAAGAGTTAGTGACAGTTTATATGGCTTCTATATGTGAGGCTTTTGAAACAGACCTTGTAATAATTTTAAATCCAGGCAGGAGACAGATTGAATTGCATTCAGCACAGATTCTCAGTTGGCTCTAGGTTCAATTGCTTCCTGTCTTTCTTTTCTAGTCCCTAGGATGGGGCTATAGGACAGTGGTGGTGAAGGCAGTGGAATTGACTTAGTCAGGTACACCCGAAGTATTATAGAGAGAATTAGATAGCTATAGGACAGTGGTGGTGAAGGCAGTGGAATTGACTTAGTCAGGTGCACCCGAAGTATTATAGAGAGAATTAGATAGCTATAGGACAGTGGTGGTGAAGGCAGTGGAATTGACTTAGTCAGGTGCACCCGAAGTATTATAGAGAGAATTAGATAGCAAAATTTATTCTCATTGAGGATTTCAATGTGACCCTTGCAGATCTATGCAAGATTTTTTTTAGTAGACAGGAAAATAGGGATCTGAATAAACATTTGAAAAGTTCAATACAATAGCCCTTTGGCAAATAATGGATGGGAATCAAAAGGAGTAAAGATATTGCTCAGGTTTGTAGGGCACCTATATAAAAACTGACTATATGCTAGGGCATAACAACCTCAGAAACAAATGAACAAAAGAAGAAATATTAAATGCATTCATTGACAATAACAATAATTAATAAAGGGAATTTGAAAAAAGAATTTGAGCTTAAACAGAGACTAAATAACATAATACTAAAGAATAGGTTGGTTAAAGAATAAATTGGAGAAATTACATATATTTTCATCATAGAAAATAGGGGTACTGACAACCTGAACCCCAAATTTTAAGATACAGCCAAAGCAGCCTTATCTCCAAGTTAGGATATCTCTAAATGCCTTCATCAGCTAACAAAATAACCAGATGAATGAACTGGGCATGTGAATAAGAAAAAAAAAAGTAGGAAAGCAACAAATAAAAATCCCCACCCAAACACAAAAGAGAAATTCTAAAATTAAAAGATGAGTTTTAAAAAGTAAAACAAAACAAAAAAAACTCCACAGTTGATGAATAAAAGTAGGAGCTATTTTAAAAGGACTAATTAAATTGCTTGTAAAAATGGTAAAAGAAGGAATCCTGCTGACTCCTATGAGACAAATGTGGCCTTCATAGTCAAACCAAGATAAGAAAAGCATAGAAAGAAAACCATAGATCACTATTTCTAATGGATATTGACAAAGATATTGAATAAAATATTGTCAAAGAGGCCATTGCAAAATATTTAAAAGATCACACTGTATAAATAGGTTAGATTTATAATAGTAATACAAGGTTGACTCAGTTCTATGGAAAATATAAATATAATGGATTGTATTTTTTTAAAACATAAAAACCACATGATTATATCAGTAGATGCAGATACCACTTTTGACAAATACATATGTATGTTAGAACAATAGAGAGGATAGGAACAAATAAACATTTCCTTAATATCACAAAGAACATACCCTAAAACCAAGAATTAGATTTATCTATAAAGGGAAAACACTAGAAGCTTTCCACTAACATCAGGAATAAGACAAAAATGTTTCTTATTACATTATTATATTATATAATTCTAAAAAGTTACCTATTTCAGGAAGACAAGAAAAAGAATTTAAGCAAATAAGCATAGACAAAGAAGCAATATTTTGCAGATGATGTGATAAGTTCCTTAGAGGCTGGCCTCAGATACTTGACACTTACTAGCTGTGGGCAAGTCACTTAACCCTCATTACCCCACCAAAAAAAAAAAAAAGGCTTTTGGGGGCAGCAAGGTGGAGCAGTGGATAAAACACAGGCCGTAGATTCAGGAGCACCTGAGTTCAAATCCAGCCTCAGACACTTACTAGTTGTGTGACCCTGGGAAAATCACTTAACCCTCACTGCCCTGCAAAATCAATCAATCAATCAATCAATAAGTTCCTTAGAGAACCTTAGAGATTTAACTAAACAATTAGTTAAGCAAGAATGTTATTAAGATAGTGGAATATTAAAAAAAAACCTATAAAATCATTAGTTTTTTTGGTATATTACCCAAAAAATCCAGAAGGAAGAGATAAAAAATATTCCATTCAAGATAATTACATAGGGGGCAGCTAGGTTGGAGCAGTGGATAAAACACCAGCCCTGGATTCAGGAGGACCTGAGTTCAGATACTTGACACTAGCTGTGTGACCCTGGGCAAGTCACTTAACCTTCACTGCCCTGCAAAAACCAAAACCAAAACCAAACCAAACAAAATAATTACATAATGCATGAAATGTCTGAGGATCCAACTACCAAAATACACAGAGGAAATATAAAAGCCCAACTTCAAAATACCTTTGCAGAAATAAAGAAAGACTAATAACTGAAGAGATTTATTCATCATACTTTATTTGTACTAATATAATAAAATGATATTACCTAAATTAATTTATAGTTTTATCAATTGAGCTTCCAAAGAGTTCCTTTATAGAAAAAGGCAAAATAATAACAAAATTCACAAAGAGGAACAATAGGTCAAGAAATTCAAGGGAAGTAATAAAAAAACGAGTAATAAAGTGGGGCGGGGGCAGAGTGGGCTAGTAGTACCAGATCTCCAACTACCCTAGAAACCAGTAATCATCAATACTATTGGGTAGTTGTTAAAAAATAGAAAATTTGATCTATGGGAGAGAGTAGGTAAATAAGACCCAGAAGCAATTGAGTATAGTTGTATAGTGCTTGATAAACTCAAGAATACCAACAGGGATAACAACTCCCTATTTGACCAAAAAAAACCCCCCAAAAACCTAAACAAAACTAAACAAAAAACTGCTGGAAATTAATCTAATATAAACTAAGTTTAGACCAGCAACTCAGCACATATAACAAAAAAATCAAGTGGATACAAAACCTAAATATAAATAGTCAAATTATATACAAATGAGAGAAGAAATAAGGAAGCTTTTCATGATAGTTACAGAGAGAATTCTTGACCAAACATGGGGTAAAGATGATCATAAAAGACAAAATGGACAGTTCTGACTACATAAAAATGAAAGGCTTCTGTACAAAGAAAACCAATGTATTTAGAATTAGAAGAGAAGTACTTGCTTGGGTACTCAATTGCTTTGTAACAATTTTATCTGAATCAGTCTACTATCCAAGATCTATAGGGAACCGATAAAAGTATATATGAAAAAAGACCATTGTCTAATAAATAAATTGTCCAAGAACACCAATAGGCAGTTTTCAAAAGAAATAAAAAAGTAAACTATCAATGACCATATGAAGTAGTGTTCCAAATCTCTAATAAGAAATTCAAATTAAAGCAGTTGACATTCTGCCTCATACTAATTACTTGCAAGGATGAAAAAAAAAAAGGGAAAATGGAAGTTGTGGGAGGACAGGTTAGTCCTGTTAATTGCATTATTAGTGGAATTGTGAATTGGTCCAACCATTCTTGAAAGGGATTTGGAATCATCACCCAAAAGTCATTAAATTGCACCACTATCTACTACTAGACATATACATGAGAGGTAAAAGACAGAAGGAAAGGACTTATGTGGAAACATACACAAACACATATAATATATAGAGAGTGAGAGAAAGAGACAAAGAGAGATACAGAGACAAAGAGACAGAGAGGGTCAGAGACGGAGATACAGAGGCAGAAAGACACAGACGGAAACAGAGGATATCCCTTTTTGTTACAACAAAGGACTGGAAACAAAGCAGGTGCTCATCAATTGGGAAATTGCTGTGGAAATTATTGTATACAAACCTAATAGGATATTATTGCATTCTAAGAAATGATGAAAGAGAAGGATTCAGAGAAACTTGGGAAGACTAGTTCACAATCATGTGAAACCCGGTGAAGTACCAGGAGAACAATTTGTACAATTTATACGATGACTGTAATCATGTAAAGGAAAACAGCTATAGAAGACTTAATAGGCCAGTTAGTTCATTTGTTTGGTCTTTGGTTTCATCATTTGCAAAAGGAGAGGCTTGGACCAGAGGTCTCTTGGGTCCCTTCTAGACTTAAATTTATGATCCTATGGATTTGGATCAATGCAATGAACAATCAGTGACTCCAGAAGACTCATGCTGATTCATACTTTCTTCCTCTTGGGGGAGAGGTGATTGACTAGAGGTACAAATTATCCTTTTCAGATATATACAATATGTAGATTTGTTTTGCCTAAATATACTTACTTGTTACAAATGAGTCTTTGGTTATTGGGGTAGAAAAAAAAAGAAGAAAAAAGCATCAATGAAATATTTTTTAAAATATAACAAAGGGAACAGATGGAAGCTTAGAAGGGGATACACATAAGCAGAACAGTATTGTTACTTATAGTAAATTTCATATACAGATACAAAATCTATATGTAGATCACAGTGTGATTTATGATCTTTTCTGCTCTTTACAAGTTGAAGTATTTAAATTCATTATGTTTGTTAAGTCAATAATAAAAAAAGAACATTTTAGTTAAAAAAAGAAAAAAAGAAAGAAAAAGAAATTTCCCTGTGGGGAATCAAATCCAAGTCCTGTGAGGGAAATGGAATTCAGAGTGGACTAAAGTAACATGAGGAAGGACGACTTACTTCTTGGGTCATACAAATGCTCAGCTTTTCCAGGTCTGGACCATTTTAAGGAGTAACCTTCAAGTATTAACAGGAAATTTTCCCCAATGTTAGGGGTGTCTCAAAATTATAGCTGAGGGCAGCTAGGTGGTATAGTGGATAAAGCATCAGATCTGGATTCAGGAGGACCTGAGTTCAAATCTGGTCTCAGACACTTGACTCTTACTAGCTGTGTGACCCTGGGTAAGTCACTTAACCCTCATTGCCCTGCAAAAAAAATATTCTAGCTGAGTTCCACTCTGGTTACTGGATTCAGGATGATTCCTGTTGGACAATTATATTCAATAATGGTCTGTCAATACAATTTCTGTCAATTGTCACTTTGTACAGTATCAAGGATAATGGACTAAGCTTTCCACAGAGCTTGCTGGACAGGCGAGGAATACCGATCTCTCAGTGTATTGACTTTGAATCTGACGATAATATGAACAATAATAACATGTTTACATAAATGTTTAAGGTATGTGAAACAGTTCCCTCCACCCCCCATAACACCGTGAGGTAGGATAGATCCTGACTTTCCATATGAGGAAAATGAGGTTTAGAAAGTTGAATTGACTCGCATGGGGTCACAAGCAAATGTTGGAGGTGAGACTTGAACTCAAGCCTGCTCTGTTAACAGCATGTCACAGTGGAAGAAGGATTGGATTTGGTGGTAGAGGATTTGAATTCAAATGACTGCATTTATGACCTGTGCAAATCACAGGTTTACTACTGTAAAACCCTGTAACGATTGGAATAATGCCAGCTGCTGGAGACTTACTGTAGAAGAGTTCCGCCCGTGAAGCGAAGGTCTTTGAGGGCAAGACCAGGAGTCTTTTCTTTGGCATCAGGAAGTGACGCGGGCTAGTGGGAGGAGGAAGGAAGAGACTGGCGCTCAGTCTCGCGCTCTTTCCTCTGGACTCTGGTGGAGAGCGGAGCTAGAAATGTGCTCTCCCTTTAATAGATAGGAATCTAGGCCTTTTCTTCTCTCTTTACCAAACTCTTATTCTCCTTAATAAATGCTTAAAAGTCTAACTCTTGCTAAAGCTTATAATTGATTGGCGACCACTCATTAGATATTTTAGACAGACTAGCTAGAATTTTAGCCCTTAACAGATGGCTGACCATGAAGAGGAAAGCTAAACCTCAGTCTTCTGATCTTCTGGTTGGGTAAGAAATTTCCCCTACCCTCTCCCTTTAACTGCTAAGTACTGGCATACTGCCTGTGTTTTCCCTTTAAATTTTTTCGAATGGACCTTTTAAACTCCCTAATTACCCTATTTTTGATTTTAGTCTGTTTAACCAGACAAATGGGAGATAAGATCATGTTAATGCTTTGTTTTTGTGGATTTTCTATTTTTCTTTTTATTTTTGTTAAAAGAGCCAGCAACTTACTCACACAAGGAAATATCTCTCCCTCTCCCAACCATGCTTTTTCAGAGAAACCTGAAGAGATTCTCGCAGCTTTCCCCAGTTCTAACACTAATTGTTGCTTTAATTTTGCATGCCTGGAGGCAATGACCCACCCTCTAGAAGCTTTTAATCCCCTAGCACCTGGAGGCAAAGTGGGGGAAGAGGAATCCAGGCCTGAGTTCAAAATCAAGTCTGATTCAAATTGCTCTGGTCCCTCCCCTCCTCTCCAGACCCCACCCTCTACTCCTCCCATGGCCAAGCCCATTGCTTCACCTGCCTGGGAAGTCCAGATAACTGATGCGCATGCTCAACTTTCTCTAACTACATTTGCAGCTTCAGGCTCAGCCCTTCCCCAGCCTGGCTGTTCTTCTGAGACAACCTTAGAAAGCCCTTTAAATTCCAGATATGCTCGTTTTGTTCATAATTTTGCTAACCTGCTTTTGTCTTTAATTAGTAATCTTATAAAGCATTTGTATGGTGAAAAGACTGACAGACAATATAGAGGGGTTAAAGAAGAAAAACTTAAGCTGAATAAGAATGACAATCAACATAGTTCAAGACTCTGCTTCTTTTGCCATGGAAGGGTATATATTTTACAGAAATGTGGAAGTAAGCAGCAAGGTATTGATATGAGTATTGGGGATTTTAGATATCGGAATCAAAAGTGTTCTAACTTTACTCAGAGTATTAATGTCAGTTCAGAGGTTACTTAGGATTTCTATGCCATTACATATACATTTTGAAATTAATGGTATGGGTTTATTTTGAGAGATTTTCATGCTTTTGAGATTGTATTTTATACTTAGTTTTTAAAACAAGGAGAATATTTGTAAAAGCTTTTTATAGTCATGTGATCAAGTTTATATTTTATAATACTCTTATTAATATTAAGTTCATATTCATTTAGATTTCCCTAGTTTGAATTTCATTGTCTTTTATTGTTCCATGTGTATTTTTTCTATTTATTCATCTCTCTAATTTTGAAACATTGCAAGATGGTTTTGATTTCATAATACAATGTTAATTCTAGGAGTAATGTGCTCCCATATTCTGAGTTGTTTGTTTTTGTTATTTTTTCTCAACTGATTATTTGATCAAACTCTTTGAAGCATTTCCCTGGCAAATTGGTTGCCATGGCAAGTGTAAAGAAGTATTATTTTTGATAAGCATATTCCAAAAAAAAAAAAAAAGAGGGGAACATTTGTAAAAGTTTTCTTTTTTTTAAAAAAAAGTTTTCTTTGAGATTGTGTTGTGCTTTAACTTGTATTTAAATATGTTCTGCTTTTTCACAAAAGTAATTGTATGCTAAGTAAAAAAAAGATATTATTTGAAATTGTTGCATAATTATATATTGTGTTCTGAGTCAAGATGTATTCACATTTTTTGCAATCATTTATTATCTTCAATTTTTAAATCCATATGAGACTTGGATTATGGGAACTTATCATTTAAGACATTAATTGCCTTTATTCTGAGTTATCAGATGCCAGTTGGCCAAGATGCCATCCAATCACAAGAGGAATACATGCAAGAGCAGACACTGAACTGTCACATGAGGGGAGACATGCATGAAGTCAAGGTATGGCTGAGGGAACGGCTTTTGACAAATGTTGAGGTTGGATTCTCTCGGTTTAATATTTTATTCTATTTTTCCCCACAATATTGTACAGATGGCTGGAAGTATTGATCCCACCCATCTCACTTCTACACCTGGCTTCTATGCCCCCTCCTATATGCCTGATGCCATGGACATCTGAATCCCATGCATCTGATTAAGTCTGACTCAGTTTCCTCCAATATATTCAGTGGCATGGACATATATTCCATCCACCCATTTTAAGCCTGGCATACTGTATGGGCAGTACATACTGCTCAAGTGTGGGAGTGCTCATATCCCATCATTTCTTTGTTCTTTTATGGTAACACCCATAATTATCTCAGGTGTCATGATAAATACACTGTTGAATTTGGCCTTGACACCTGTTACCAATTATATTAGATTTTTAAATTTCTCATAATGGCATGAGGATAATTAGGCAGATGATGCAAAAAGTGATGAAACAAAGATAAAAATTATTTTTAAAAATTAATATCGCAGCAGTTGTCTTCTCAATTACCCTCCATAAGGGAGGACTATATTAATATTAATTTTAAAGAATGTTTCAATTTTTGTTTTATTAGATGTTTCATGTGTAACAACCAAGATTCTGAATTCCCTTAGACATGTTTTTGAGAACCTTCATTTGATTTGATTATTGACAAAGCTATTTTAAAGTTATGTTAAGCTCAATTTTGTAGGAAATTTTCCTGGCTGATTACCAGCATCCACACATCAACCCCTGAAAAGACTTCCATTCCACGACTACACCTAGAGGACATCTGAGAAAAGACTTTCAGAGACTTTAAATGAACAGTTTTGATTTGTTGTTGTTTTTCTCTTTCTGTTATAATATACACCATCTGTAACATGTATTCTCTGCAGAGGCCCTCCCTTTGCAAGACTAATGTCAAAGTGTCGGTTCATGAGGACAAAAAAAATCGCCCCTCTGGACAAAACTTTCCTCTCTGCCTTTTCTATATTGTTATTAACATATTGTTAGTTAGCATAGGTTATTATATTCTGTTATTTTTGACTGTTTCATCAAGGAAACGTACCGTTTCTTGAGGAAACAAAGCGGGGAACTGTAACGATTGGAATGACGCCACCTGCTGGAGACTTACTGTAGAAGAGTTCCGCCCATGAAACGAAGGTCTTTGAGGGCAAGACCAGGAGTCTTTTCTTTGGCGTCAGGAAGTGACGTGGACTAGTGGGAGGAGGAAGGAAGAGACTGGCGCTCAGTCTCACTCTCTTTCCTCTGGACTCTGGTGGAGAGCGGAGCTAGAAATGTGCTCTCCCTTTAATAGATAGGAATCTAGGCCTTTTCTTCTCTCTTTACCAAACTCTTATTCTCCTTAATAAATGCTTAAAAGTCTAACTCTTGCTAAAGCTTATAATTGATTGGCGACCACTCATTAGATATTTTAGACAGACTAGCTAGAATTTTAGCCCTTAACAACCCTAAAGTCCTTATGAGGAATGAGGGTTTTGTACTAATTCAGTGGTGTTAAATTTAAATAGAAACTAATCCCTGTGTATGTGTGTGTGACACATATTGACTTAGAAAACCACAAATTAATATTATCTATGTTGTACTATGTTTTTTTATTTTGGTAAAAAATTCCCAATAAATTTTTTTTGTGTGGGGCAATGGGAGTTAAGAGATTTGCCCAGGGTCACACAGCTATTAGGTGTCAAGTGTCTGAGGCCAGATTTGAACTCAGGTCCTCCTAAATCCAGGGCTGGTGCTCTATCCACTGTGCTACCTAGCTGTCCTTCCGCCCCCCCCCCCCTCGCCAAATTACATTTTAGTGTAGTTGGGGCCTTAATTTACAGTCATGTGGGTAGTGAGTTTTAATACCTCTGCAAGGACTTCCAAGGTTTCCTACAATTCTAATTAGATGATCCTATAACTCCAAATGTGATGCTATTTTCTCTGTTACCAATCTGCCTTACATAATGATAATCAGAGGTCTGCTGGTACCAGCTTGAACAGTCTGGTAAGAGCCAATTGTTAGGGACAACTAGGTAGCACAGTGGATAGAGCACTGGTCCTGGAGTCAGGAGAACTTGAGTTCAAGTCTGACCTCAGACACTGAGAAGCTATGTGACCCTGGGCAAGTCACCTAAACCCTGATTGCCTCAAAAAAAGAGCCAATTGTTAAGTTTTTAATGGGATCATTAACACCTTTGAAGTTAGCAAACCCTATAAATCAAGGTTTCTTTTAGTGTTCTGTTGATCATCAGAACTCAAGTGATGGAGAAAATGCTAATAATCCAGATTAAATTTAGAAGTGTGTCCTGTATACATTCCCTCCCACCCCACAGAGAACTGGTTGTTAAAAATTTACCAGCATGCCCATAATGATAACCTCCATTTATATAACACTTTAAGGCTTATAGAACCCTTTTCCCACAACAACTCTGTGAAGAATGTAGTGTTTAATTATATAGTTAATATTATATATTTAATTATATAAATTATATTCAATTTCATTGAATAGATGAAGAAAACTGATTTGAGCCCTACTCTCAAAAAGACATTCTTATCTTGGTCATTGCAAGTATTTACACAGCAATTTTTTTTTTTGCAGTGCAATGAGGGTTAAGTGACTTGCCCAGGGTCACACAGCTAGTAAGTGTCAAGTGTCTGAGGCTGGATTTGAACTCAGGTCCTCCTGAATCTAGAGTTGGTGCTTTATACACTGTGCCACATAGCTACCCCCTACATAGCAATTTAATGTTTGCAAAGTGCTTTATAAATATTATATTATTTTATTCTCACAACATCCCTGGGACCTAATGTCATTATTATTCCTATTTTACAGAGAAGGAAACTGAGGCAGGTAACAGTTAAGTGACTCACCCAGAAATACACAGCTATAAAGTGTTTGAGGCCAAATTTGAACTCTGGTCTTCCTGCTTCCAAGCCCGATACTCTTTCCAGTGATTGGTTTTCCCTTCAGGGTGATAGGTCTATTTTTACCTGTCCATATTCTTTTTCCCATTGGCTCTCCTTGTCTAAACATAAAGATTAGCACCTGGATGCCTGGCAAGAATACAGGGTGTGAGTGCGGCAGATCATAATAAACAAAAGTAATTTTTCATTGGCTTTGAGATGTATTATGTTTTCTGCAGTAGAATTACCTCCTTAATTACATTTTGCTCAGGCTGATATTAAAATGACTTAGCCCTCCCTATGCATACATCAAATGATGGAGGAAGGAGATCATCACAAATGGACAGGATGTCAGGGCTTAAGCCATTATGACAGATGATTCATAAAGTAGTATAATTCATTGGTAGATAGAATGTCATTGTTGTTCACTTGTTTCAGTGATGTCTGAGGCTCCATGACCCCATTTGGAGCAAAGATACTGGAGTGGTTTTTACATTTCCTTCTCCAGCTCATTTTCCAGAGAATAAAACTGAGGTAAATAGGGTTAAGTGACTTACCCAGGGTCACACAGCTAGCAAGTGTCTGAGGTCAGATTTGAACTCAGGATAATGAGTCTCCATAATTCCAAGCCCAGCGCTCTATCCACTGTGACACCTGTCACAGAGTACACTATTAATAACATAGTATGACAGTAAAGTACTATGGAAAGCGTATTAGCTTTATAGTAGGAAGAATTGGGCTCAAATCCAGTTTCTGTCATTGATTATCGTCTTATGTTCATGATTAATGGTTAGTCTCTGTAGATATAGTGGGAAAAAGTTGCTGGAAATTAACATGGGAAGAAGTATGGTGTAGTGGACTGAGCACTGAATTTGGGGTCAGAGACCTTAGCTTCAGATCCCACTTTTGTCACCTACTTACCATCTGCTTGACCTTGGATGAGTTATTTTCACTTATTAAGACCTCAGTGGGGGCAGCTATGTGGCGCAGTGGATAGAGCACTGGATCTGGATTCAGGAGTACCTGAGTTCAAATCTGGCCTCAGACACTTGACACTTACTAGCTGTGTGACCCTGGGCAAGTCACTTAACCCCCATTGCCCCGCAAAACAACGACAATAAAAAAATCCAAAGACCTCAGTTCCTTTGTTTATAAATTAAGGAGGTGGGACTAAGTGATTGCTAAGGTCACTTCAGCTCTAAGTATAAGATCTTAGTTGATGCTGATTTTCCCACAGAAACAGTGACCTAATAGGATGTTGTTCTATTGACCAAAGGCCTGATTTCCCAACACTTTATAGGAACCAAATAATTAAAAAGAATTTTAGATGTGCCTTTAGAGCTTGGCACTGTGCTGATCAATGAATCTCAAAAGACAAAATGAAAACATCCTAACTGTCAAGGAGCATACATTCTAGTCAATCAGACAACAAGCATTGATTAAGGTAGGCACTGTTCTAAGAGCTGAGGATACAAAGAAAGGAAGAAAACAGTCCCTGCCCTCAAGGAACTCACAGTCTAATGGAGGAAAAAACATGAAACAAATGTACAAACAAGATATATGTTGTTGTTGTCATTTTTCAGTTGTGCATGCATCTTCATGACCCCATTTGGGGTTTTCTCAGCAGAGATACTTGAGTAGTTTGCCATTTCCTTCTCCAGCTCATTTTACAGATGAGAAAACAGAGGCAAACAGAATTAAGTGACTTATCTAGGGCCATACAGCTAGTAAGTTTCTGAGGCCAGATTTGAACTCACGAAGATAAGTCTTCTTGATTCTAGATCCAGAACTCTATCCACTGCACCACCTAGCTGCCCTCACTGTGTTTAAAATTGATTTCCCAACTGAAATATTTGTCCCAGATCATACATCATCTAGTTTGTTTCCCTCTCTTTATGGATTAGGAAACTGAGACCTATAGAGACTAAGTATTTGTCCAAAACCATTTAGGCATGGAGTGGCAAAGCAGTGGATTCAAATCCAGGTGCTTAGATGCCTAATCCATTGCTATTTAAACTGTATTATCTTTGCCTTCTCACCTTGGATTTTCTTGGGGAAGATTTGCATAGGTATCTTTGAGGAGTTTTGGTGGGGGGAGGGGAATACAATCATTTGATCTTTTTTTTTTTTTTAAGAAACTAATTGAAGGGTTTCAGTTTTGCTATTTTTTTTTTTACGACTGCATATTTCCCCGTAGCAGCAAAGTCATTGGAGATCACGTTGTTAGTCTTGCTGTCTTCAAACAGAAAGTTTTTCTTCTTGCTTCAGTTTCCATTCCATTAATAGTTGTAGCTTCACTTTTCACCCCAAAGCTATGAGAGGCATACTTGCCCTTAAAAGGCATAAACACACTGTCACCTATACCTAATTTTTCACTCCCATATTCCCTCAATACAGCTTCACCTTTTATTAAAAACAAAACAAAATAAGTCCTCAAATCTTTAATGGTGACTTGGCTCAAAGAGAAGCTAGGTGGGGCAGTGGGTAGAGTGATGGATACAGAGTCAGAAATATTCATCTTCATGAGTTCAAATCTCTGTGTGACCTTGGGCAAGTCCCTTAACCCTGTTTACCTCAGTTTCCTCAACTGTACAATGAGCTAGAAATGTGAATGGCAAACCACTCCAGTATCTTTGCCAAGAAAACCCCAAATGGGTCACAAAAAGTTGGTTACAACTGAAAACAACTGAACAAAAACAAGCTCAAAGGAACAGATGGATGGATTTGACCCCGAATCTACAAAATCAAAAATCTTTCCATGTAATCTCCAAGTCCTACCTATTCCATGAAAAATGAAAACTATCTTAGCAGATGTTTATGAAAGGATAGACTATGAATGGCTACATGCAAGTAGCATGGGGCAGTGGAGACTATACCAGACATTCATAGAGATAAATGTGGTCCCAGAGTTATAGTCCTTTTCCTAAAATGTGGACTTGGAGCTTAGTTATAGATATGCATCCACATTCACATGCACACATATTGGTGTGTGTGTGTGTGTGTGTGTTTGTATACATATACGTGCCTATAAAACTTATGGCCGAAGGGCATACTCTGAAAATTAATTCTGTTTCCTTGACAGAGACCTATTCTTCCTGCAGGATGAAAAACCCACTGCCTGCCAATGGCATCGTCCTGGCTCCCATTTGTCAAGGTAAAAGAGGAAGTGGGCCAGAGGGGTTGGAGTGGGAGAAGCATTCTGGGGTCAATCTAATCTACCCTCTCCCAAGCACCTACCCACATACGCCTTGTGTGCTCGCCTGGAGAACTGCACCTTTGGAGACAGCAAGATGAAAGGGATGCATTTTGGATCCTTCTAGACAGTAAATTTTTTTGAATCCCTATAAGCTAAAATCAATATTGGCACAACTGTGTGTCATTAAAAACTAAATGAACATGACAAAGCCAAACTGCTACCTATTAAACAAATGAGTTTTCTCCCCACGCGGGCACAACGGGTTATTAAATTCTTTATTACAGGAACGTCACTATTTGAAAGGGGTAAAAATACATCTTTCTGAGTCATAGGTAGGTGTGAGTATATATGTGTCAGACCCTGGCCTTCTCTCCAGCATTCTCTCTTATTCTTGGATGACCTTCTTTCTGAGCAGGTAACTCTGGTTCAGTGGAAAGGATGGCAAGAGTGAAGGGGAACCTCTGTAGCTTGAGCAGAGAGCTTGAAGAATGTCCCAGAGTAAAAAAAAATCCCAGGTTCACAAAATTGGAAGGGCACTCCTTAGCCATCACATCAAAACAAACAAGAATTCTCTCTACAACATCCAAATGATCACCCAGCCTTTCCTTAAGGGTCTTTGGAGAAGGGGAATCCAGAAGATTCAGCTTGGTTCAGTTGTGAAAATCCACTGAGATAACATTTTTGAACATGGAAATGTGGGAATTTGTTTTGCTCAAACATGCACATTTGTTTTTTGTTTGTTTGTTTTTGGGGAGGCAATTGGGGTTAAGTGACTTGCCCATTGTCACACAGCTAGTAATTGTTAAGTGTCTGAGACCTGATTTGAACTCAGTTCCTCCTGAATCCAGGGTCAGTACTCTCTACACTGTGCCACCTAGCTGCCCCTAAACATGAACATTTGTTGAAAGGGGTTTCTTTTTATTTCTTTTCTTTTCAATGGGGAGAGGGCAGGAGAGAAGGAAAATGAAGGCTTGTCAATTAAATAATTAAATTAAAAAGTTAAAAGTCTTCAATAAGATGATGAATGTACAGTGTTTTGTAAATTTTAAAAGCTTTGAGTCTCCTTCCCAAGGCAGTGATTCATTCTGCTCTTATATGGTTCTAATTATTAGAAAGTTTTTCCTTATATGCATTTTTTTTTTCAGCTTGAAATCATTGCCCTTAGTTTTGCCCTCTGGTAGCAAGCAGAACAAGTCTAATCCACCTCATGTCCACCTTTCAAATGATTGAAGACAGCTATCAGATTCCCGTTGAGTCTTCTCTTCCCTAAAATAAACATTCATGTCTCCTTCAACCAGTGGTTCTACAGTATATGATACTGACAACCTTCATCTTCCTGGTTCCTATCTCCCAAACATTCTCTGGTTCACCAATAGCTTTCTTAAATGTGGTTATAGAACTTAATGTTAATTAATACCGTAGATGTGATCTGAGCAGAACAGGACTATAGGTCCCCTCATTCCTAAAAGTATTTCTTCTGTTGATGTTAAGATTGTGTATCCTTGGGGTAGCTAGGTGGCACAGTGGATAGAGCACCGACCCTGGAGTCAGGAGGACCTGAGTTCAAATCCAGCCTCAGACACTTAACATTTACTAGCTGTGTGACCCTGGGCAAGTCACTTAACCCCAATTGCCTCAAAAAAAAAAAAGAAAATAAAAAAGATTGTGTATCTTAGACAGAGATTGAATATAAATATGGTTTGGCCGTTGGTCTGACAAAGTGACATTTCCTGTGTTGTTATGTGTTTCAAGGTCCAGTCAGAAAACTGAGGAACAGAGGTGAGAGGATGGAGAAATGAGGGAGTGAGGGCTGAGATATCTGGAGCCTGAAGTTTTTTCAAGCAGAGAGAAAAGCTACCCTCAGGCATGCTGGGAAAAACAACCTGCTCCTGGGCAGAACTTTCGGGGTTCAGGTGTTTGCTGTTCCTTCTCGCTCTTAAGAAAGTATAACATTTGTTACTACCCACACCTTCACACAGGCATAACCCTACTGTCTTATCACAGTGTTCTATAGGAAAGCCCATTAGGATTTTTCCAATTATTTAGTGGGATTGTTTGACTTTGTTGGTTGCTTTTCTGTGGGAATTCTGAAAAATTCAACTAGACCAAAGGCGAGGCAGGATTATCTGAGATGAGAGATCACTTCTAGAGCTTCTCTGAAAACCAGGAAGTCTATTCACGAAGGGCTGTGGGGAGGAGAGAACATTTTGCTTCCCGGCTGGAATTAATAAAGAGGTGCCCATATTACTGTATTATAATTTAAAAATATTTTGATTACTTTATTTCAATATGATTGGCTTCCTTTGCAATCCTCTCTCTATTTTTTGTTTATTTAAAAGCATTTTTCTGAGAAGGGTCCATCTACTTAACCAGATTACAAAAAAAACGTTGGACAGAAGGATGGTCTATGTGAAAGACTGAGTATGCTGTCCAAGGACCTGCTTAGCTTGGAGAGAGGCATTCATCATCCCCGAGCTGGTCACTAGGTGATAAGTTCTGTGGTCATGGCAATTTTCCTACTTTCACAGTGATTATGGTGGAATGGAAGAAAAAGGCAGTGGGTATTAAGGACTGTACAGTTTTTAGGTCATCTACAAACATTATTTATTTATTTTGGTCTGAGGCAATTGGGGTTAAGTGACTTGCCCAGGGTCACACAGCTAGTAAGTGCCAAGTGTCTGAGGCCGGATTTGAACTCAGGTACTCCTGACTCCAGGGCCAGTGCTCTATCCACTGCACCACCTAGCTGCTCCCAAACATTAATTTAACTGTGAGTATACTGTAGGAACTTAATGTTCCTTCTTCAAACTCCATTTGAGAAAGCAGCCGTGCCAGCCATGCTCTGTTCAAACCCAGACCAACTCATGCCTCCCTGCTCTACCTTTCCATCTCTGTTTCCTCTACCCATCTCCACCCTCTGCTTTTCTTCTCTTTTTCAAGTGTTACCTTCTCCCACTAGATCATAAATTCTTTGAGAAGAGGGACTGTCTTTTTGCTTATATGTATATACCCAGTGCTTAGCACAGTGGTGCATAGTAGGTGCTTATTAAATATTTATTATATGTTGACTATATATATAGAGAGAAATGTGTTATATATATGAACTATATTACATATTTATTATATATCCCACCTTCTACAGGAAGGCTTTCCCAATCCCTCTTATTCTAGTGCCTTTCTTCTGTTAATTATTTTCTATTTATCCTATATATAACTTGTTTGTATATATTTGTTTGCTTGTGGTCTCCTCCTCAACTCCACCTACTGACTTTCTGGGCTTTCTTTCAGTCTCAGCTTACAATTCCACTTTCTACAGGAAGCCTTTCCCCTCTGTTATTTCCTATTTATACTATATATAGTTTGTTTGCCTATTTATATTTGCTTGTTGTCTCTTCCTCAACTCCACCCACTGACTTTCCTGGTTTTATTTCTTAGTCCCAACTAAAATCTCATCTTTTATAAGAAACCTTTCCCAACTCCTCTTAATTCTAGTTCCTTTCCTGTTAATTATTTCCTTTTTATCTTGTATATAGCTTTCTTTGTATAGATTTGTTTGCATGTTGTCTCTCCCATTAGACTATAAACTCCTTGAGGAAAGGGACTGACTTTTGTCTAACTATGCTCTTAGCATAGTGCCTGGCACTATGAATGACCGACATAGCAAGTGCTCTATTTATCTATCTACTCTAAATATGATTTCTGTCGAATGGTCAGTAAATTGATGTAGTATTTGAAGAAATGAACCACACCAATATTGATTTTTTAAAATTTGAGGTTTTAAAGTTTTTTATTTAATGTAGAAATTTTAAAAAAACCCTTAGTTTTGTTGATGTCTTATTTTAATATCACATCCATTTTTTAATATATCCTTCTCTTGGCAAGAGAACCATTCCTTATAACAAAGATTTTTTAAAAAGTCATTCAAATGAAACTAACCAGTACATCAGCCATGTCTGACAGCATATGTAATATTCTTTATTCATAGCTTCCCACTTCTGTAATAAAGGGAGGGATGTGAATTTTCTCAATTATTCTCTGCTGCCAAGCTTGTTCATTATAATTACACAGTATTTAGTTTCATTTTTTTGGTTGTCACATTTTTGTTGTGTAATCTTTGTGTATGTTATTTGGTTCTGCTTACTTCACTTCATTTATTTATTTATTTATTTTTGTGAGGCAATTGGGGTTAAGTGACTTGCCTAGGGTCACACAACTATTAGGTGTTAAGCGTCTGAGGCCAGATTCGAACTCAGGTCCTCTTAACTCCAGGGCCAGTGCTCTATGCACTGTGCCACCTAGCTGCCCCACTTACTTCACTTTATAACAATTCAAATGTCTTTTTATTCTTTTCTGAATTTTTCATATCTGTTGTTTTTAATAGTGTAGTTATATTCCATTATACTCATATGCCATAATTTGTTTAGATATTCTCCACTAGATGGGTGTCTATCTTATTTCCAGTTCCTTGCTACAATAAAAGAATACATATAGGAGAGTAGTGGCTAGGAAAAAAATACTTTAATTGAGGAGTTATAGGGATGGTGAATTGATCCATATGAATGACCCTGGTGGGTAGCTAGATGGGATGTAGAACATGATCTGACCTAGGGATGGCTAGATATTGTGGGTGAAAGGGACTAAAATTCTAGCTATACTGTCTAAAATATCTAATGATTGGTCACCAATAAATTATAAGCTTTAGCAAGAGTTACGACTTTTAAGCATTTATTAAGGTGAATAAGAATTTGATGAAGAGAGAGAGAAAAGCCTAGATTCATCGATCTATCTCAGGGAGCTACAGTTCTCCTGCTCCGCTCTCCATGAGAGTCCTGAGGAAAGAGAACAAGAGAGCCAGCCTCGTCCCCTCTTCCTCCCACAAGCAAATGTCACTTCCTGATGCCAAAGAAAAGCCCCATGGCTTGCCCTCAGAGACTTTCTCCTCATGGCGGAGCTTTCCTACAGTAGCTCTCCAGCAGGTGGCGTCATTCCAATTGTTACATGGGTCAGGTAAGTTTGCACTTATTTAATTGCCAATTAATGCAGATCAATCTTAGTTTTCTATATATCTTGGATATAAAAATCTTATCATTGATTTTTGATGCAAAGATGTTTTCCCTATTTTATGGTTTCCCTTCTTTTCCTAGCTGCACTGATTTTGTTCATGCAAAAGCTTTTTAATTTCATGTAATCTAAACCATTTATTTTATCTTTTGGGGTATCTTCTTATTGCTTGTTTGGTTTAGAATTCTTTGGTCATAGTTGTGAAAGGTCATTGATATTATTCACTTTCATTTTTTGCTTTTTGATTTTTTTGGTTGTTTTTTTGTTTTTTAGTGAGGCAATTGGGGTTAAGTGACTTGCCCAGGGTCACACAGCTAGTAAGTGTTAAGTGTCTGAGGCCAGATTTGAACTCAGGTCCTCCTGACTCCAGGGCCGGTGCTCTATCCACTGCACCACCTAGCTGCCCCAATATCATTCACTTTCATTTTTGTGTGTGGTATAAACCAGTATTAATAGTCTTACAATCAACAAAGCTATGAATCAAAAGGAAATAGTAGTTAAATAGAATGATGGCTCACATATTCTCATTGGAGAGACAAAAAAATAATGTCCATTAACCACTAGTTTTATCTTGTGACCAAAAGTAGCAAGGAACATCATATTTTCACCTCATCTAGCAATGCTTGTGATTACCATCAACAAAAAGACCATCATGCAGATAATTACAGCTTATGTATCAACATCTGTTGCAGAGGATGAAGATGTAGAAAGATTCTACAAAGAGCATGACAGAATTCTAACAACTGTCATCAGATAGTTTGGTACTTGGTAACTTCAATGCAAAGGTGAGCATGAAGAGGTGCAATGAAAAATATGTTGGAAAATATGACTTAAGTTATATTAAGTGAAATAAGCCAAAGATTTATAGATAATTCCAAAGCCTCATAATTTTTTTTCACAAAACTATCTTATAGAAGAAGAATAGAAGTTACTGGTCATAGTGAATACCTAGTAATAGCATGCAAATGGAAATTGACTATATCTAAGCAGACAAGAAATAACTGGTTACTGATGAGGGAGTTATCTCTGAATCAGTCATCTATATGTATCCAACAAGTCAGAGGAAAGATCAAAACAACAACAAATTAGAAGAAAAATAAAAGAAGAAAGGACTTTGCAAAAAAGTAAAATAGCTTCAATTTGACTGATTCAAATGAGGTACTGATACAAAAGAAAATGGAAAATGGGAAAAAGCTAGGATACTGACCTTGATTTTCACCATCTTCTGTAAATTTAATTGATATAAAAGTCAGCATTATAAGGAGACCAAAGGAACCCATCAACTTCCTTAGCCCACAAACGTTTGATCTCCTTGAAAAAGGGATGACAGAACAAACCTTATCTTTTCAGCTAAATGTTCTCTGGGCAATCCTCTGATTGTGGATCTTGGGAACACCATAGTCTTCAAGAAATTAAAGTTCCAGGTGACCCAAAGGGAAAAATAAAAAATATATGTTAAGTAGAAACAGGCTGAAATGGATTCCAAATAATGAGCTACATGCACAGAATAATGTAATAGATATTATCAAGGACATTCATGATCAGTCATGTGGTAAGAGTGAAGAAAAATAGAGGGTTAATGTAAAAATTCCAGTGGTGCCTATTAGATGTAAAAAGACATGGGAAGGCCACTTACATATTATGTGGATTACCTGTGGAGGCTCTATGAAGGAGCATGGATTAGAATTGTGCAGCATGACAAAGCATGGATGGAACCTGCACCAATGCATCAATGTACTTACTTATGAGATGTACTTAGGTATTTTGGGCTAGTTGGGAGACTAATTGGCATAGAAGGGAAGGGAAGAAAAAGTGCCTACCCTCTATGTAATTTTTGATTTGGCAACACCTCTTCTAGGTATACACACACACACACACACACGCACACACACACATATACATACATATACACATACATACACATACACATATATACATATACATATATACATATACATATACATATATACATACATACATACATACATATATATATACCAGGAAGTTCAAAGCCTGAAGAAAAGATCCCCTATATGAGAAAATATTTATAGCACATAAAAAATAGCAGCCAATTTGAAACAAAGCTGGCACCCAACTAATTGGGGAATGGCTAAATAAACTGGGTATATATGATTATGTTGTAAGAAATGACGAATATAAAAAATTCAGAGAAAGTTTTAGGAATAGACTGAAATAAGCAGAATCAGAAAAATTTTCACCATGATCAGAAAACAGTGAAAGAAAGTTATATAAAAAGACTTTGTAATTCTCTTCAATGCAGTAACTTCAGAAGGCTGGGAATGCAATACGTTTTTTACCTCTCAGGATAAAGGTAATAGACATGGGGTATAGAATGAGGCATTTATTTTTAGATATGGCATTATATTAATATATGTGTATATATAAATATATACATACTTATATCTGTATATCTATCTATAATTGACTTAAAGAGGATGGGGGAGAGTCCATGAGAAGTGACAATGATATAAACAAAACAAAAGAGAATTGAAAATGTTTTACAAAAGAAGAGAAAGGAGAATATTTCAGACATTGGTAATGGAATAGAGCTGATAAGCATTAGGTATATTCAAGAGGCATAACCAGTTTGGTTGGTGCTTGGAGTATGTGGAAGAAAGCAAAATGAAATATGGTTGGGAAAGGGGAATGGGGTAGAATGTGAAGGCCTTGAATGCCAGACAAAGATCTTTGAATTTTACTTTGAATGCAGTAGGAAGCCACTGAAAGATTTATGAGGAGAATGACATGGTTAAGAAAAATTAGTTTGGCAGCAGTATTAAGACCAAATTGGAGGAGAAACAACTGGAGACAAAAAGACCCATTAAGAAGCGATTGCAATCATCCAGGTTGGCAATAACGAGCATCAACATTAAGGTGCTGAAAATGAGATTAGAGAAGAGCAAACAGATGCAAGAGGTCTTATGGAGATGGAGCGGATAGAAATTGCTGAAGATTTTAAAATGCACCTTCCTCCCAGAGTTGTCGTGAGGATCAAATGAGATAATAATTATAAATCACTCAGCACAGTGCTTGGCCCATAGCAAGCATGATATAAATGTCAGCTACTATTAAAAGATGGAGGAGAACCAGAAGAGGGTGGGGCCTCCAAAGTCAAAGAGTAGAAAGCATCCAATGGAGTGGAGAGGTCAAGAGTCTCAAAAGCAACAGAGACATCATGGAGAATAAGGACTGTTAGGTCTTTTGTTTTAGTAAACAGGTCATTGGTAAGCTCCAAGAGAGCAGTCTATGGAAAATGGTGGGTTGGAAATCATCCTTCCAGGCCATCAAGGAGAGAATGGTTATTATGAGGAAGTGGAAGTGTCAGATGTTGATAACTTTTTTAAATTTAGAAATGAAGAAGAGGAAAGAGATGGAATGGTAGCTGGACAGGGTATAAGGGTCAAAGGAAGATTTTCTTGAGGGGAAGCTCAGGAGGCCTCACCATTTTTGTAGGCAGGTAGGAAAAGAGCCAGTGGAGAGGGAGAGATTATTGTTGTTTGTCCTTCATTATTGAAGAGGACCAATGACGTCATGATACTTTGACTTGCTAGTGAATTGGGTTTAAGTGAGACAGAGCTGTTCAAAGTCATTGGCCCCACTAGGGAGAAACTGAAAGTTTATGATAAAGAGGAGATAACTATTGGAGTAAGGTCCCGGAGGAGGGAGGAAAAGATGCAGTTTAAGGACACTAACGAAAGGATCAGCCTTGGTGAGGAGTATGGATACCTCTTCTACTATAATCAAAGGGAAAGAGAAGAGGTTGGATGGTGATGATGGAGGACAGTTTGGTGGAGTGGAGGAAGGGAACCTAGCGAGCTCATGGAAGGTGCTATAAGTCTACGGTGGGGGAGTACAGTTGGGAGTTTGGAGATACAGGAAAATATTTGGCATGCTCACTGAGAAGAATGATATAAGGAGTCAATAAGAAGAGAGGAGAAAGATTGTTCAGCAGCATGAATTTGTTTCTCTGTCAGAACACAGTTAATAATGACTTAGAATACTGAGCTGGCCCTTGGACAAAGGGTTGTCAAGAGCATTTGAGGGCTGGGGGCTAGAGGCCGGTGGTATGTCTGCATGTCTGACAGGATGGAGCTGCTGGAGAGACAGCAAGCATGGAGAGAGGCCTGTGCTCTGCCACGTCAGGCCCTCTGCTCCTGTCACTCTGGCACAGTGGATAGTTGACAACCTCAGCCAGCTTCCTTTGACAGGCATGGCCAAGGGATGGATAAAGCAGCAGCCAAATCCAACAGGTAGGGTTGATCTTCTGATGAGATAAAGATGGTGGTTGGCCTTACAGGGATTTAAGGTATGCCTGGAAAGATCCCTTTGTGGTGAAATCTCCCCTTCTCCAAAAGCCATATATACATTTTGGAATTACTGATACTCTAGTGAGATTATTAATGTTTGTCTGAGATAGGATGAAGACCAGGAGATTAGAGGATTTAGACCTGACTCTCTGAGTGGGACCATACATATTTAGGGTGGTAGGTCAGAAGCTACTGGATGGAGATGGAGGGTGATTGCTGGGATTTGGGGGAATATGAGGGTGATTTGTGAAAGAACTAAGGAGCTTTTGAGAGAGAGAGAGAGAGAGAGATTAATACAGTCACCAAAACTGCATTAGGGGCATTTGAAAAGAGGATAAAGAGAAAAAAAGAAAAAGAAAAGAAGGAACATAAGATAAAGAGACTAAGAGGAAGGAAGGGAAGAAGGAAATGAACATTTTTAAAATGCCTACTATGTTTCAGGTACTGTGTGCTAAGAACTTTACAAATATTACCTCATTTTACAATGACCCAAGACAATTCCAAAAGATTTATGATGGAAAATGCTCTCCACATTCAGAAAAAGAACTATGGAGTCTGAATGCAGATCGAAACAGACTAGTTTCACTTGTTTTTTTGTTTTTTCTTTCTCATGATTTTTCCGTTTTTTCTGATTCTTCTTTCACAACATGACTAATGTGGAAATATGTTTAAAGATTGTACATGTATAACCTATATCAGATTTCTGGCTGTCTTGGGTGAGGGAGAGGAGGGATGGAAGGAGAAAAATCTGGAACTCAAAATCTTATAAAAATGAACGATGAAAATTATCTTTACATGTAATTGGAAAAAAAAACCTGCACACTATTTACAAAAACCAAAACCAAAACCAAATATTATCTCATTTGATCCCCATAACAATTCTGGCAGGTAAATGCTATGATTATTCCCATTTTACAGTTGAGGAAACTGGGGTAAACAAAAGTTAAGTGGCTTGCCCCAGGACTGTACAACTAATGTCTGTGTCCAGATTTGAACTCAGATATTCCTGGCTCCATGTCTATCCACTATAGTACCCAAACAAAGAAGGCAAAAATGGCTCTGAGAATTTGGAGAAATCTGTCCTGTTCTTCCAGTTGGTGAAAGTTCAAAAGATGAGGGTCAAGTTTGGGGGAATTGCTTGGATAGAATCCAGAAACACTAAGAAATTCTCAGGTGGCTTTGAGGAGAGTAGTTTCAACTTGAAACTTTGGGGGGAACTGACACTTGGCCTGAAAAAAACCCAACAATCATCTCTAGCAATTGAGGTTGCCAAGAGAAATAATGAAGACCCTGGACTGACAGAGTTGGAAGAAAGATTAAACCATCAAGGTGACACAGAACCATTCAGCAGATCGGATCTGGAGACAGGAGGAACTGGCTCCTCTGAGGTCAGAACAGAGAGGGTGTGGAAGTATTTGAGGACGGGTTTAATGCAAGTGAAGTGGATTTAAGTCACATGAAACTATGAAATTATCCATTGTTTATCTATTCTGTGTCTCATTTGTGACCGGAAAGTGTTGTATAGTGTAAAGAGAATTGGATTTGGAATCATAGCAATTGGATTTCAGCCATGGCTCTGTTACTACCTGGGGATCTTGGACAGGTCATTCAACCATTCACGATCTCAGTTTCTTCATCTGTAAAATGAGAGGCACAGACTAGTGAAAGCAGGTTCTGTGGAGTGCTGAGAGCTTGGTCAGACATCAAAGGTCAGACATCGAGGGCCATCGCAGGTTGTCCTGCCACTTTGTCTACTTTTGTCCTGCCACTGGACTTCAATGACTCTGAAGGAGAGAGTGAATCTAATGACTGTACAACTCTGCCTCATTTAAATCAATTCACAGACTAGTCAAGACATTACCCATGATGTCATTGGTCCTCTTTAAAAACAAAGGAGGAACAAGTCCCTTTCAGCTCCAAATTGATGATGCTGTAATCTCTTGTGCTGTATAGGCAGCTAGCTGACATGGTAAATGGAGAGCTGGGTCTGGAGTCAGGAAAACCTGATTCAAACCCCTCCTCTGCTACCTACTATCTATACGACCCTGGGGAAGTCCCTTAACCTCTGTCTGCCTCAGTTTCCTCATCTGTAAAATAGGGATAATAATAGCATTTATCTGAGAAATAATATAATATTTGTAAAGCACTTTATAAACTGTAAAACACTATACAAATACTATTTATTATTATTATCATTAATAGTAGACTAATTCATGTGATTTAAGCTATTGGCTAGGTATATGCTTAATGGTAGTGGGTATTGTGAAGAAGAGAAAGGGCTGAAATTCCCAGGAATATAGACTTTGGAGGAGAATTCTCTTCCATTCCCTCCCCCAACCCCCAACTCTGGGCAGGGTGGGGGAAGGGGACATAGCATAAAGTTGCTCAAGCTGAGATGAGAATAGGTTAGGAATCTTCTATTTGGGGGCTGCCCTGGGCATCTCTTTCATCATTGCTCTTTACTCCAAAATAGTTCCTTCATTGACCTGCAACAACACCTGACAGTCTATCATTTTAAGCTTTGTTCCTTTGCTTTTAAGGAATTATATCCTGTTAAAAATAAAATACCTTTTGGGAGGGTTAACACATTAAGCCATCATGGGTCACTAGCACCATAGTTTAAATTGATAGGATCAGTTCTAAAATGGCAGTGCCCTGAAAGCAGATTTTAATGGGAAGAGGGAGGAGAAAGAACTGGAGAGCCTCGGTTGCTATTGGGAGGAGGGAGGGGCATAAGCCAGGACCAAGTCCTTTTTGAGGAGTCTTCCCTTGATGGCAAAAATAAACTCAGTGTTAGAAGGTAGAGGTGGGGGCTAGGACTGAGCTGGAGCAGGAGAGGAGGATGAGAGTATGGAGAGAAGTAGCAGGAGAAAAGAGCTTCAAAGGGAAAAGGGAAAAGTAGCGACTCCTCTCTCCCCTCACCTCCCACTTTCCCCCAATCTTACTGAAGGGGTACTAATGGAGGGAGATAGCTCATTCCTTCACTCTCCTTTCCTAACTTTTGCCACCAGAGACTTCACACCTTCATCCTTTTCCAAGGCTCATGCCCCCAGAAGTGGGGATTCAGGTTGGTTCCATAATGCACATAAAGGGAGTGGTCTGTCCTCTCCCATTCCTCCTTTGACTTATGATGCCAGTGATGCACCCCTAAATCTCTCCTAGGTTTGTCTTCTGTCTCAAACTTCACAGGGAAAGCTGGTTGAAGACCTGGAAGTACTTGGACAGTAGCACCCTTAAGGGAAGGAAGCAGAATACTCTTTCCCTATCCTCCTCCCAAATTTGTGCCTGAGTAAAAGCCCCAGATGACCTGCCTTAGTTATAGATATGTTTGGGACAGCCCTTCGAGAAGCCAGCTCTATGGGTGGCTATTCTTTCATCTTCCCTCTTGGAAAGGATCTGGAGCTTTGAAGCACCACATCTGGAAATCTTTAGACCAACATGCCAGAAACATCTGCTGCTAAAGAGAGAGGGACACAGTGATCCCTTTTGAATAATAAGTTTACTTGGGACAAAGAATGATTTCGATACAGTTTCACTCTGTAATAGCAATGGTCATGCAATATTTGCTTCTGCTAATAATACTAGACTGACTCAGGACATCTGATCCTGACCACACACAATAAAATGGATTGATCTGATTTCCCAAATTTGGTTTAGTTTGTCAGTTTTTTGTCTTTGTCAGTTTTGAGTTATGGATTTCATGCAATACATGTGTTTCATTGCTCTTTTGTTATGTGTTTAATACTGTATTTTAAGTAGTATTTCTCAAAGAGCACACTTCAATGGCTGTTAGAAATATTGTAGCAGCAGCTGGTGTAGAGAAATCAAGCATTTCAAGGATCATTCAATTTCAATTATTTTTCAATTATATCTGACTCTTTGCGATCCCATTTGGAGTTTTCTTGGTAAAGATACTGGAGTGACAGGGGCAGCTAGGTGTCGCAGTGGATAGAGCACCGGCCCTGGAGTCAGGAGGATCTGAGTTCAAATTCCGCCTCAGACACTTAACATTTCCTAGCTGTGTGACCCTGAGCAAGTCACTTTACCCCAATTGCCTCACCAAAAAAAAAAAAAAAAAAGATACTGGAGTGGCTTGCCATTTTCTTTTCCAGCTCATTTTATAGAGGAGGAAACTTAGGCACATAGAGTTAAGTGACTTGCCCAAGGTTACACAGCTAGTACATTTCTGAGGCTAGATTTGAACTCAGGAAGATAAATCTTCCTGACTCCAGGTCTTGAACTCTATCCAATGAGTCACCATTTAAGCCCACAGTGAAACGGGATCAATTGCACCAAAGTGCAAAGGAAAATGTAGTTGAAAATGGAAAACAATGTTGAGAACTGATAAACTATTACCACAAAACAGCCTTATTAGCCTTCAGTAAACAATAAAAAACCTTCAGAGGGGCATGGAAGCTCCAAAGATTGTTACTGATTCCTCTACTGTGAGATGGAAGCTTCTTGAAGTGGGAAGAACAGTCTAAGACCAGTAAAAAACCAAAACCCAAACCAAAACTAAACTCCCAAACATTGCTTATCATAGGCAGGATAATACAAAGACTGGAGTACTGGAAAAAGGTCATTTTTATTGTTGAGACTCACTTTTTCATTTAAAGTTATATTGAGATGGATTAGAAGTTCAGAGGCATGTTATAAGATTTGTGCAGTAAAACATCCAACCCTCAAAAATATTTTGGGCTGGGCAAGTCATTTAATCCTCATTGCCCCACAAAAAATAAAAATAAAAATAAAAATTTGGGGGGATTACAGTTTGTCTGGAAGTTTTGTCCCCAGTGAAAGAGTGAGGAACTCTGAAAATTATATTGGTATACTGAGAAGCAAAGTTTCTTCACAATTATAAAAAAATCAAAAATACAGATGGAATTCTACAATGTGGCCTTGTAGCATGCCACATGTCCAAAAAGGACTTTATTTGATATATGAAGATAAATATGCTTCTTTGGGCTGAGAACTAATCTGATTTAATCTCTAGTGAAAACCTATGGGTTCTAATCAATGCTGGACTTAGAAAAGTCAAATCTTTGTCAAAGAATGCCTCATAGCCAATGTGTTGTGTGGTTTTGTGGTGAAAAAATTAAAAAAATACGTGTCAAAATCTGGTGAGCTCAATGCCATTTCTTGTAAAAAACCATGTGATTTCTGTAAAAGGAGAGCACAATTCATATTTAAATTCATTTTAAAATGCTGACCGTTGAGTGTAAAAAAGTTGTAAGGGTAATTGGATATCGATTTATTTTATTGTCACTCTGTCCCAGTTATTTTGCACAACACTATGTATAACACTTTAAGGTTTTCCCCTAATAACACTGGGTAACATAAGTTTTATTTTCCCTATTTTATAAGTGGAAAGATTGAGGCTCAGAGAAGGGAATTAGTTTTCTCACAGTCACATAGCTAATAATGGAAACTCCTTGAGGGCAGGAACAGCTTTTGCTTTTCTCTGCATCCCTGGTGCTTAACACAAAGCAAGCAATTAATAACTGCTTATCGATCAACTGGTGGAGGCAGGATTTCATTCTAGATCTACTAACTCCAAGGCTAAAACTTTCCCCATTATACCAGATAGTCTCACCCAAGCAAAGAGAATCATTTGGACCAAACAAAATGAATTCGAGTATCAATATCATTGGAAAGTGAGCTGTCAGTTATGCCAATGTGAAGTTACTGCTTACTTGCGAAAAGCTAAATTAACAAAACAAAACAAAATGCTAGTCCTGGCTGAGCCATCAATTTGCTAGGAGACCTTGAGTCAGTCACCTGGCCTCTCCAGGTGCAATTGAGAGACTGCTGGATTGGAAGTCAGAAATCACTACATTCCAGTTCAATGTCAGACACATAGCTGTGTGGCCTTACACAAATCACTCAGATGTTCTCAGTCTCAGTTTCCATATTAAATGTAAAATGTGGATAATAATGGACCCTACTTCACTGTGTTGTTGTGAGGATCAAGTATAATGTATGAAAAGTGCTTTACAAACCTTAAAACACTATGAATGTTATCCATTATGTATATGTTTATTATATGTGAGTATATGTATATATAAATATGCATTATATGTATATAAAATATATTACATGCTTGTATATAATCATTACACAGATGCATGTATGTATACATACACACACACACATATATACATACACACACATTTTCCCCATTTGCAAAATATAAGGGGAGGTCAATAAAGGATCTCTAAGGTCCCTGATTTGGAAGCTAGGTAGCCCTGTGAATAGAATGCTGGACTTGGAATCAGGAAGACTCATCTTGAATTCAAATCTGGCCTCACACACTTACTAATTGTATGACCCTGGGCAAGTCACTTAACCCTGTTTTCCACAGTTCTTCTTCTGTAAAATGAATCGACAAGGTTCCCGGTAAGCTAACATTCTAAAGGCCATCAGAAATGTGTGAGACAATAAAGGTATAGGAACTTATTCGTGATGACTTTGGAAGGCAGAACAAAAGCCCTGAACTGGTCCACATCATGACCAGGTCAGGTTACTTGGGAATGGACCTATTTCTATAGATGTATCATTACATCTCTTTATCACATTAGAAAACAATCCCAATTATTTGTTGTGTCGATGGTTGCTTTAGTTAGACTCTACTTACCTTGAAGAATACATATATTAATTCAAGTAGATTCTATCTGCCAAGCCTACTACCTGTAGCTACCTGTACCTCTGCCATGAGAGGACCCAGGAGAAGAGGCTGGGTTTTTCGGGCCTATGCTAGTTTCTCTTCTAAGCTGTTCAGGCTAGGGTGTAGAGGCCAGGGGTGGGGCTGGATAGTAGACCAAGACAACAAATTGTTAGCTGCAGATTTGTTACAGCTGGTACTCTGGCACTGGGGCTGAGGGAATACCGCCTCTCTGAATGCTGAGTGTAATCTGAAATGGATTTCTGCCCACCCAAGTGGTCCTTTAGCCTTTGGTTTATCTGTTTCCCTCTCTGTAAGGCAGGCAACCCTGAGTTCTTTTCTGTAATTAGGCCATACTATAGTAAGAAGGAGGGAACAAGCTATTGCTGACCTTCTGTGAATGAGAATATGACCATCTTTGGCCCTGTAAACAGCAAGCCGTGACCAAAAGTCTTGAAGGAGGAAACCAGCCAGAATTCTCAGGTTCTGAGGTCTCCCCTGACTTTGATTTGGAAGGGGATTGTAAGAGGAGAGCTATCACAGATCAAGAGGGAGATGATTGGAGACTGTGGGCTGGCCCAAATCTGCTTTACTGACGAAGCTGATCTCTTGAGAAAAAGACAGTGACTCTCTCTTCCTCCCTTTCTTCTCCCTTTCTTTCTTCTCAGGGAGAAGCCTCAAGTCCGCACATGCCATTCACTTTCTCTCACTCCCTGCTTTTATTTAACCCAACTAGGGTGATGGAGAGGCAGCTGGGGTTTGAAAGCTTCAAAGTTTGTTGGCCAACAAAATAGCCAAAGGCTTCTTAATTAACTCAATAAGGGGGAAAGAAGGAATTCCCCTTTACAGAGATGCAGGAGATTGTTGTCCAATCAGGCTGGACTGCGAGCTGGAGCAGAGAACCAGTGTTATCAATCATAAGCCTTGCAAAAGTGCCCAAACTAGGTATAGAATAGAATTCTGGACTTATTTTCCTTTCCTTTTGTACAAAAGCAGTCAATGCACCGGGGAGAAAAAGAAAAAAAAAAAAGGCTTTGTTGCTTTAGTTTGAGAGACTGGCAGGCACAGGAGCCTACCTGGAGGGCATCTACTGCTTGTGTGCAGTTACCATAACGACGCTACCATAGCAACCTAGCAACACTAGTGTCTGAACTCACTCAGGGGTTCCCCCTGGTGGTTAGAATAATAGCAATAGAAATCAGCTTACATTTCCATGAAGCTACAATTTATAAAATGCTTTTCTAACTGGAGAGCTAGGTAGCCCAAGTATCATTTTGCCTGTGTTATAGATAAGAAAACTGAGATTCAGAGAGGTTAATAAATATGTTCATGATCACAGGAAAGAAGTGTCAAAGTTGAACCTTGAGCTGAGGACACTGTCACACCACAGTTTAGAAATCCAACCAGCACTTGGGGCAAATTTATTTTGGTTGGAGGTGAGGTCGCATTGAGCTGTAGCCCTACTGAGATGTAGCCATACTCAAGGAGGTGCAATGATGATGTAGAAGACAGTTTCACCCCAGATGTAGTCTTGTCAGGAGGGGTCAGCAGGTGCAATGCCCCTAGAGAGTTTTGTCCCTCATCTCTTGAGGGAGTGAAGGGAGCAAGAAAGATAGAGGTGTCATGGCAATAGAGCTCTGGAGATTGCAGCCAGGGGCTGTTGAACCTTCTCTGTTTGAACAATTTTCTTCAGAAAACCATGCAAATAGATAGAGAGCCTGTGGTCACTTTGACAAGGGACATTTCATCCCTCAGTGGATGTCAGTGTTCTGGGATAAAACACTATTCCCCTAGGGGAGTTGTGGCTCTGTGTAACCCTGCCTTTACCATCCAGAAACATTTATTAAACGCCTCATTTATGAGTAGCACTGGTCTAAGCACCCATACTAAGTTATACACAATTCTAATACATGTAATAATACAGGATCAGTCCACATTCCCTACAGGTTTATGGTATAAGACTGCTTCTTTGACTAAGAGGGTGTGCAGACAATGTACTAAGAAACATTAAATGATCATATCAATATAAATTAATATATAATAAATTAATAAAAATATTCACATTGCCTATAAGTTAAAGGTTATCATGTGGTTGGTAACAAGAGAGAACATGGACTTGTTCTATGGAGTTTTGCATTTAGATGGGAGAAGGCATGCAGGAGAGTATCACTTTTCTTATAGTAAGTCCCTAGGAACTTTCTGTAGTAGATGAGCTTCTTAGAGATATCTGAATGATGAAAAGGAGGTAGCATAGTGGACTGTGGAAGGCAGAGGGTCCTTCGGGCATATTGCATAGCTTGAAAGAAGACTTAGATGTCAGTTAAAGGGCCCTTGTCCCACCTCAATCAAAGCAGAATGAAAGATCTGGTGTCTGGATCACCACTTTTTTGGAATTTTGGGATTCAGAGAATTCTGTCAACACTCTGCTTGTCCCGCAGAAGGGAAAACTGAAACCTAAGAAGTGACTTGTCAAAAAGCTACTAAGTGGAACAACTTGGGGGTAGATCTGATTCTTAGTTTAAGTCTCCACTCACTATGCCCTGCTGCCTTGAGTCTATGCATTCTGTGGCTTTACTCCCTCTTTAAAAGTGTCTAAACTTGTCTACAAATTTAAACTTGGAGGGATTGTAGCAGGTTTCACAGTAGGAAACTGTAGGAAGTAGGTGGGTAGGGGAAATCGAAGATGCAGGGAGTAGAGGCTGAAGGGACACACTAATGTACTGAGTTTCTTCTGGATGGCTAGAACCATTGGGGGTTCCTCTTCCTTTCCGCTTTTTTTAGTTAATAATGGTAACTTATATTTATATAGCACTTTAAGATTTATGAAGCACCTCCTTCATAAGAAACCTATAAGGTAGGAAATATATTATTTTTCCCATTTCACAAACGAGAAAACTGGAAATTGGAGAAATTTCATAACTTGGCCATGGACACACAGCTAAACGTCATCCAGAAGGTGAACTTAACGTTTTTGATTCTGAGTCATGCACTGTAATGTACTTGCCCCTCTTACTGTACTGTCCTAAGACACATAAAAGTGTAATAAGGGTCCATGGGCAGAATGTCTGGGATGGTGTCTCTTTGTGTGGAGAACCATGATGACAAATAAACCAAGTGCTTTGGAGATACAGATTGTGGAGCAGTCACAGTTCTGGTCAGTTAATCTGGTGTTGAAGAGGAAGCTGTTTCCCTGTGTAGGCATTCAGAAAGGCCTGTTAGCTTCAGCTACAGTGTCTTTTGCCCTCTTCTGAAGGATTTCAGTGATGCTTTTTTTTTTGGTGGGGCAATGAGGGTTAAATGACTTGCCCAGGGTCATACAGCTAGTAAGTGTCAAATATCTGAGGCTGGATTTGAACTCAGGTTCTCCTGAATCCAGGGCCGGTGCTTTATCCACTCTGCCACCTAGCTGAGATACTTTTATTTTAATTAATTTTTTTTTTTTTTACAGGACGATGAGGGTTAAGTGACTTGCCCAGGGTCACACAGCTAGTGTCAAGTGTCTGAGGCCGGATTTGAACTCGGGTACTCCTGAATCCAAGGCCAGTGCTTTTATCCACTGAGCCACCTAGCTGCCCCTAGCTGAGATACTTTTGATCACGTGTCTACGTGAATGGAGTGGAGTCTGACTTCCATATGTTGGGAGACAAAATCACAAGAATCTAGGAAGGGGAGGTCAATCCTAGGATTTCAGTCAGCTCAGAACTGATGCCCAGAGGGGCAATCAAGGAGCGATCTTTTGGAGAACCTTCAAGTTTCTCACGCATAGAAGTTGAGATTTATACATTATAGGTGCTACCTTCGTATGTGAACTTGATAAGAGCAATGCTATGGGGACAGCCAGGTTGCACAGTGGATAGAGCACCAGCCCTGTAATCAGGAGGACCTGAGTTCAAATCTAACCTCCAACACTTAGTAGTCACATGAACCTGGGCAAATCACTTAACCCCAATTGCTTCCCCTCCCCAGCCCCCCCCAAAATCAATGCTTCGTAGGAACTGAGCTAACTTTGAGCCAACTGCTCCCCCGACCTGAGAGAATGAAGTGGTTTGGGGAAAGTATGACCTGGAGGCATTGAAAGAAATGTTTGTATATTTGTTCTGATTATGTCTTTGAAGTAAGCCTCTTTATGTAAAAACCAATCAGTGTTAAGCGATTAAATCGAACTAGGGTGCTAGTTACTGGCATGTAAAAACTAATCAGTATTAAGTGATTAAACCAAACAAGGGTGCTGCTAGTTACTGGCCTCCTAGCAATGGAGGGAGAGACATACCTAGTTGGGGCTTGAGCTGATGGCAGAGAAAAGAGACCCTCTTTTCCCCCAACTCTAGGACATCATGTAACCCTGAGGAGAAATTGTAGCAGCAGGACTCTGGGAGAGAGGGACTGCGGATACACATACACATAAGTATGTGCCTGGGTTGGTGCATGGGTGTACTAAAACTGCTCCGGCTTCTCTGCTCCCTCCTCTCATTCTTCCTCTGCCCCGGGGCCACCAACTTCCTGAATTGCCTCTCTTCCAATGACTCTCTCCGGCTGGCTCTCAGATATGAAACTTGAGATAGATGAAGTTCCTGGCCAAGTTGATGAGACTCCCGGGGGCTGGAGCAATTAATTAATCCTTGTCCAGAACTCAGCAATGGCCTGGTGGAATTGTGAGCATCCTTTATCTGCTGTTTGGACTTTAAGCTATTTTTCTCTTCTTGAAATCAGGATTCCCCATTCAGGATCTGTGGGAGAGCTGGCTCAGTGAGGAAAACAAGCTTCCTTCTTTCTGGGGCCACCAGTTCTCAGGTTTCACTGAGGTCTTTAAAGGCAACCAGAAATTCATTCATTCACTCAACAAGCTTTATTAACCACCTGCTGTGTGCATAGCCTTGTGCTACCTACTGGGGAAGATACAGAGTTTGGATAAAACACAGTTCCTGCCCTCCAACATGCCTTGAGCTTATCATACAAACAGGGGTATACTACATAAACATAGCTATTATACAATATTACATTCAAGGCAGTGTGAGAGGCCATGTGCTGTGGTGAATAGAAAGGCAGTTTGAGAGCCAAGAAAACCTTGGTTCAAGTCGTACCTTTGACGTGTATTGGCTGTCTGACCCTGGGCAGGTCAGTTCTAGTGTTCTAGGCAATTCTCCAATATTAAAAGTTGTCAATAGGTGGAATAGCTACCCTAACCCACCCCAACACTCTCTGCTGAACTGCATTGATGGAGGGAATTTTCACAATTCAATGAGGAATTCCCCATACTAATGAAACGAGAGGTACAATTCCTATCTCTATCCTTCACTATGGGCATCCAGTAGCTAGTCAAGAACACTTATCTCCCTGAGTTAAAATCTGGCCTCAGACACTTACTAGCTGTGTGACCCTGGGCAAGTCACTTAACCCTGTTTGCTTGCTTCTGTTCTTCTTTCTGTAAAATGAGCTGGAGAAGGAAATGGCAAACCACATCAGTATCTTTACCAAGAAAGCCCCAAATGGGGTCATGAAGAGTTGGACATCCTTCATTATATGCTAACTGCATTGGCAAAATGACTAGATTGTTAGACCTGGGATCAGGAAGACCTAAGTTCAAATCTAGCCACTAACACTCACTAGCTGTGTGACCCTAGTTTAGTCACTTAACTTCTCTGACTCTTTGTTTCCTCATGTGTAAAATGGAGATAATGATAGTACTTACCTCACTAGGAGGATCAAATGAGATAATATATACAAAGCACTTTGCAAACCTTAATGTGCTACATAAATTGTTATTCTTATTATTACCACCACCACCACCATCACTACCATCATCATCCAGGGTTGCTAGAAAGTATGGTCTAGAGGAAAAAGTCATTTTCATTTTCATGAAAGAAGTGTTTCACTGTTGGGTTTTAAAGAATGTGTAGGATTTCATCAGATGATATGGTTGAAGGAAGGACACTCCAGGCCCAGGAGACAAGACAAGTCATGAAAGTATATTTCTACGACTGTGCTCAGTAGTTCAGTTTAAATGGAGGGTGCCATATATATATATATGGGACTGATATATGAGGAGCTAGAAATGTACAGGGATACTAGATTATTGAGGGCCTAGAATGCCAGCCAGAAGGGTCTGATCCTGACTCATTGCACAGAAGATGATGTCGTCTATCAGAACCCAACCTTAAATCTCTACTTTGGAGGAAAATGTTGGTGTCATTGTGAAGAACATATAGGAATTCAATAGATGAAATAATTGTTGTTGCTGTTGAGGTATTTCAGTAGTGTCTGACTGTGACCCTGTTAAGTGTTTTCTTGACAAAGATATTAGAGTGGTTTGCCATTTCCTTCTCCACCTTATTTTACAGATGAGGAAACTGAGGCAAACAGAATTAAGTGACTTGCCCAGGGTCATATAGCTAGTAAGTGCCTAAGGCCAGATTTCAACTCAGGCCTTTCTGACTCCAGGCCTGACACTCTATACATTATACCACCTAACTGACCAGTGAAATAATTGAAGGAGGGATAAATGGGGTGTGCCTCCAGGAACTTTCCAGATTCAGGTTGTTTTAGAGGTCCTTCCAGTTCCTCTATGGCAGGGGTTCTTAACCCGATTCCCCAAATTCATCTATGGACCACTTGGAGGATCCATGAACCCCAGCTTAAGAACCCCCATAGAGGAAATGGAATGAATTCTGGAAAAACCCGAATCTAGAAAATTCCAGGAGGCACACCCCATTGCTCCCTTTCTGAATCTAGAATCCAAAGTAGAGATTTAAGGTTGAGACCCACCAGAAAAGACCATCCCCTTCTATGAACTTGGATGGGAAAAAATTATATTTTTATTTTTACTAACCTCTGACTGATAGGCAACATTTCCTTGGGTTATGAACATAGGTAACAAAATTGTCTGAGAAGAGGGTCCATAGGTTTTACCAGACTGCAAGGCACAGAATTGGGGAAGAATCCCTACCCTGTTGGCTATTATGGTCTCCTGAGGCAACCATTAGATTTCAGCATTTCAGTGATTCCTCAGAGCTACACTGGATCAGAAATCAGTCCTCAGTTTCTTTCTCAGCAAAATGGTTCTGTTAACACTTGTACTACTTACCTCACACCATCTTTGTGAATGCAACTTGCCTTAGGGAATGAGGAAAGTACTTTTCAAATAGCAGCCAGAAATGGGAGTTCTGTGCAAGTCAGTGCAATGGAGTGAGAAGGAGCAGGCTCTGGTGATGGTTCTAGCTGGCCCTTGAGGCCTGCTCTTCGTCTTGTGGCTGGCAGGGGAATTTCAGAAATAATGGGATCATGCTGATAGAAAATGGAGCTTCCTTACCTCCAGGATACAATGCAAAGCCCTCTGCTCAGAATTTAAAACTCTCCACAGCCTGACTCCGACCTACCTTCCTGGCTTATTATGAATTACTTCCATTCACATACGCTCATTTCAGCCAAAACTGACCCCATCCCTCAATGGCAAGAACACCTTATATACTACCTTCCATTTCTCATCTCCATGTCTTTGTGTAATTTGCTGCCCCTTTCTCAAAAATACTGCTTATATTCATTCACTTAGTCAACTTTTCATGTTGTTATGCAGTCGTTTCAGTCGTGTCGGACTCTTCATGGCCCCATTTGGGGTTTTCTTGGCAGAGATACTGGAGTGGTTTGCCATTTCCTTCTTCAGTTCATTTTACAGGTGAGGCAAACAGGGTGAAGTGACTTGCCAGGGGTCACACAGCTAATAAGTTTCTGAGGCTGGATTTGAACTCAGGAATATGAGTCTTCTTGACTCCAGGCCACCTAGGTGCCCCATTGTTGTTGTTGTTGTTGTTATATTAGATGAGTTACACAGACCTGAGCTTCTAAGAGAGAAGCAGCATACAATATTGAAAAGAGTGCCTTAGGGGCAGCTAGGTGGCACAGTGGATAAAGCACTAGCCTTGGATTCAGGAGAACCTGAGTTCAAATCTGACTTTAGACACTTGACACTTACTGTGTGACCTTGGGCAAGTCACTTAACCCTCATTGCCCTGTCCCCCCCACCCAAATAAAACATAAACAAAAAACTGAAAAGAGTGCCTCACAGGATTGTGAGACATAGAGGATCATGGATTTAGAGTTGGAAGGACCTTCAAGATCATCCAATTCAACCCCTTCATATGCAGAATGAGATCCTGAGAGTTAAGTCATTTCCTTAAAGTCATAAACTTATTTAGTGGCAGACATGGGATTTGAAGCTATGCCCTCTGTCTCTTTCCAATCTACTATTCTGTCTCTCAAATACAATAATATAGGTAAAGCATTTTAGAAACCTTTAAAGCACTCTATAAATAGTAGTTAGAAATATTATTTGGGGCAAGCAATCTCACACAGAGAGAGACATTGATGTAGCCAGACTTCAATGGAAAGACAGACAATATAAAGGCCAAACTAGGGAGCAAGGAAGCAAGCTTGGAATGCATATGCAGCTCCTCCCTTCCAAGACATTGCCATGGAGATTTGGAGGGTCTAAGGGTGTCTGTATGTCAGTGTAAATGCCTCATACCAAGTGCCTCAAATCTCTAGGGTTTTTGACCTTCAAGGGAACCTTCGTCTACTAGAAGCCTTTCTTCCAAAATACAAAGCAGCCACATGGAGAGAGACAAAGGAGAAGGAGAACCAGTGACCACATTGCTCTATTGTGCTGTCAGGGAGCTGGGGGCCTGGACGCTTCCTCAGTAAGTAATAGAAGCCATGTGGAGTTGAGAACAAATGTTGTGGCAGAGTATACAAGAAGGTTCAGGGAAATGAGTGAAGTGGAGAGTAGATTTTGGATGCTGAGACTCATGGAAGACAGGCTACAATCCCTTTGCTTTTTTCATTCTTCCCTGGAGCACTGCTGGTTCCCATCAGACCACTGGGATGAGGGAGAGGTTTGAACCTCTGGCTGTTGACATTATAGCCTGCAAGTGGTAACCTGTTTAAGTTCTTACCTGAGTTCTTATGTTATTTGAAATTGTTGTTAAAGTGTATAGATATTTGCTCTATTTTGTGTCCAAACCTGTAATTGCATGGTTTGAGTGAGGAGAAGTTAACCTAAAAAGAGAAGAAATTTTCCTCAGCTTTGGCTGAGGTAGAGCTGGCTGATTAGAGAAGGAATTTCTACAATGTGATTAATTTACTAGATTGCTTGTGAGCCTAGTAGAGGGATACTTAATTTTATTTTTATTTATTTATTTATTTATTTGCGGGGCAATGAGGGTTAAGTGACTTGCCCAGGGTCACACAGCTAGTTAAGTGTCTGAGGTCAGATTTGAACTCAGGTCCTCCTGAATCCAGGGCTGGTGCTCTATCCTCTGTCCCACCTAGCTGCCCCGGGATACTAAATTAAAAAAAAACATTAATATTTTATTTTCCCCCAATTACATGTAAAAACAAATTTTAACATTCATTAAAAATTTTTTTTTTGAGTTCCAAATTTCCTCCCTCCCTTCCCCCTCTCATTGAGAAGGCAAGCAATTTGATATAGATCATGTTAGTCATGGTGTGATAGAAAATAGATATAAAGTAAGAAAAAGAAAGAAAGTAAAGAAAAAAGTATGTTTCTATCTGCTTTCAGACTCTATCAGTTCTTTCTCTGGAGATGGATAGCATTTTTTATCATAAGTCCTTCACACTGACCATGAAGTCAGGAGGACCTGAGTTCAAATCCTACCTCACACATTTCCTAGTTGTGTGACCTTGGGCAAGTCAACCCCCATTTTCTAACAATTCCCCCAGAACAAACAAACAAAAAAACCCATCACAGGTTCTTCAGACTTCTCTTAGATAGCTAAGACACTCAGAATTGATCATCATACAATATTGCTTTTATTGTATACAATATTATGGTTCTGCCCATTTAATTTTGTATCAGTTCATGTAAGTCTTTCCAGATTTTTCTGAGAACATTCTGTTTGTCATTTCATATAGTACAATAATATTCCATCACAATCATATGCAACAATTCGTGGAGACATTCTTCAGTCAATGAATATCCCCTAGATTTCCAGTTCTTTGCCACCACATAAAGAGCTGATATATCTATATCTATAGATGGATAGATAGATAAATAAATAGATAGATTTTTTTGGGGGGGCAATGAGGGTTAAGTGACTTGCCCAGGGTCACACAGCTAGTGTCAAGTGTCTGAGGCTGGATTTGAACTCAGATCCTCCCGAATCCAAGGCCAGTGCTTTATCCACCGCGCCACCTAGCTGCCCCTGCTATATATATATATATATTGTACATATAGGTCCTTTTCTTTTTTTTCTTTATTGTTTTTTATCTCTTTGGGAAACAGACCTAGTAGTGGTATTGCTTGGTCAAAGGGTATGGATGGTTTTATAGGCTTTTGGGCTTAGCATCAAATTGTTTTCCAGAATGGCTGAATCTGTTTACAACTTCACCAACAATGCATTAATGTCTCAATTTTCCCATATCCCTTTCAATATTTGTAATTTTCCTTTTCTGTCATATTATCCAATCTGACAGCTTTGGGGTGGTAGCTCAGAGTTGTTTTAGTTTGCATTTCTTTAATCAATAGTGATTTTGAGAATTTTTTCATATGACTATAGCTAGCTTTGATTACTTTGTCTGTACACTGCCTGTTCATATCCTTTGACTATTTATCAATTGAGATTGGCTCTTATTTCTATAAGTTTGACTCGGTTCTCTATATATTTGACAGATGAGGTCTTTATCAGTGAAACTTGCTGTAAATTTTTTTATATGATTACTAACTATTTATTTCCCTCCATCCTATTTTGCCCCATGTTTATCGTACTCTCTCTCCTTTCACCCTGCCCATTCTCAAAAGTATTTTGCTTCTGACTTTTACCTCCCTTATTCCTTCCCCTCTATCAGCCCCCCACCCCTTCTCTTATCCCTTCCCCTTGCTAATTTCCTGCAGGCTAAGATATATTTCTATAACCAAGTGAGTGTATGCATTATTCCCTCTCTGAGCCAATTCCAATAAGAGTAAGGTTCACAGGCTGTTCTCCTTCCCCACCTCTCCCATATCCCCTTCCATTGTAAAAGTTCTTTCATGCCTCTTTTACATCAGATAATTTACCCCATTCTACCTCTCCCTTTCCTTTTCTTCAGTGCATTTCTCTTTCTTACTCCTTAATTTTATTTTTAGATAATCACCACAACATATTCAACTCACACCCATTCCTAGAGGGATACTTAATGAGGAAGCAAGTCAGCAGCAATGAAAAGTGATGGTTGATGGTTTTGATTCATGTAAACACTCTGTACACAGTGCCTAGCCAATGCCCCATTTGTTGACATTTATGATCATCTCTCAATTATCTGCATAACAATGGGGAGATATAGTTTATTTAGCATCCAATATGAGATCACACCTAAATCATTTGTATTTGGAAGGTCTTTGTATGTGTTCAGTTGCGTCTCATTCTTTGTGACCCCATTTAGGGTTTTCTTGGCAGAGATGCTGGAGCTGCTTACCATTTCCTTCTTCAGCTCATTTTACAGATGAGGAAACTGAGGGAAACAGGGTTAAGTGACTTGTCCATGGTCACATAGTTAGTAAGTGTCTGAGACAGGATTTGAACTCAGGTCTTCCTGACTCCAGGCCCAACACTTTATCCACTGTGCCATCTAGCTGCCCCTTTGCAAACTCTTATGATTTTACTTTGTGAGATATTTATCTTTCTAAACATGTTTGGCAGGAACAAATACCAAAATAAAGGTCTCTTCCCTCAAAACATACTAACTATATGGTGAGGAAATGACCCTGAAATAGGGTAGAAGTGAAAGTCTGATTTGGAGTTCAAAATTTGCTGTAGATAATTCACTACAATTTGGAGTAAAGTATACTTATCAACATTGTATGAATGTAGAGTGACTAGTAGAGACATTAAGGAAGTTGGGTCTATAGATATGGTAGGGTTAGGGGCACTCTTCCTCTTTTTAATAGTTTAAGAAAACTTCATAGAGGAGGGAAATGAAAAAGAAGGAGAAGGAGGAGGAGGAGGAGGAGGAGGAGGAGGAGGAGGAGGAGGAGAAGAAGAAGAAGAAGAAGAAGAAGAAGAAGAAGAAGAAGAAGAAGAAGAAGAAGAAGAAGATTTCTGCTCACTCATTATGTTCAAACTATTGGAGTCCACTCCTAGTCTGAGCATCATTTCTAGACTCTAAAAGGGAGGTGGGTTGTGATACAGAACCTTCTGACAGATTTTTTCTTTTATTTGTACTCTTGACAATGTCAGGAGAGAGGGCAGCCTCCTATTGATTTGCCAAGATTTTTGGTAGGTATCCCAGACATCTGATCAATACAGTAGCTTCTTCTTCATTTCAGTTCCATCTTGAGAAGGGAACAAACCCATCCTGAGCCCAGGGAGCCTGGGGTCACTGTTTTCCAACATGCTTGCTGGCTGTGGCTGTAAGATAGGTGACCCCGAGTCATAGAAAACAAAACCCAGCTGAGAGGGTTGGCGTCCATTATCACCAAGGTTCCTCCCAGATATAATGTCCTATGGTTTTAGAACTGTGATGAAACAAGCTACCTTCTGTTAAAATAGCACCACTCCGGTGTGAGGGCTTACTGAGTCATTTTTCAGGGCTGATCTTTCACCTTTGGTGTCCACCTGACCCACCCAACTCTCACCTGTGGCTCCAAGAAGCTATGGCATGCATAGGAGCTTCACCGGGGCAAACCATTTCAACACACAGGCTAAACCAGGTTGAGGATAACCAACAGGCCTCAAACCTATTGGTAAGTTAGGGGGATGTCTGCTACAAGCATGTGAAGACTTTCCTTAGCAGAATGGATGGAAGAGAACAATTTGTTCCAACAGTCATGACGATGGCTGAAGTAGACATGGTTGAGTGCTTAGAACTTGGTCAGGCATCAAAGACTCCAATGTCATCCGCTGCATCCTAGGCTATTGCCAGTTGTCTTGACTTTTGTCCAGTCACTGGACTTTGATGAATCAGGAGGAGAGAGTGAAACAAGACTTTGTGCAGCTCTCCCTCACTTAAATCCACTTCATGCACCAGTCAAGACATTACCCATGATGTCACTGGTCTCCTTTGAACAACTCTTGGTCCTATAGTGTCAGGGTCAGTGAGAGCCACGAAAAAGTTTAGGTGGAAAGTGAACAGGGAGGAAAGGAGAAACTTGTATTGGTCTAGCGGGAGTGTGGGAGATTTCAGATTCTTGAATTTGAGTCTAATTAGGGTTATGGACATATTTATGTGTATTAATGTATGTGTACATAGAGGCGTTTAGATATGTGTATATGTGCATGGATGAGTGGGAGTTTGTACGTGGATGTATGGATATGTCTATATTTCTATACCTATATGCGGGTATGTAGAGTCATGTAACTGGATAAGTAGCTGTGTGTGGATGTATGTGTGTGTGTACTGTAACGATTGGAATGACGCCACCTGCTGGAGACTTACTGTAGGAAAGTTCCACCATGAGGAGAAGGCCTCTGAGGGCAAGGCCATGTGGCTTTTCTTTGGTGTCAGGAAGTGATGTTTGCTTGTGGGAGGAAGAGGGGGCGAGGCTGGTGCTCTCTCTCTTTCATGTGGACTCTGGTGGAGAATGGAGCTAGAAACGCACTCTCCTTTTGATAGATAGATGAATCTGGGCCTTTCTCTCTTCATCAAGTTCTTATTCTCCTTACTAAATGCTTAAAAGTCTAACTTGTTAAAGCTTATAGTTTATTGGTAACCACTCATTAGGTATTTTAGACAGACTAGCTAGAATTTTAGCCCCTTACAAGTGTGTGTGTGTGCGTGTGTGTGTGTGTGTGTGGGTGTGGGTATTCCTTGAAACATGGGAAGACATGGGTATATAGAAAGGCCATGCTTATAGACATGCTCTTTTATTAGATTTTGTTTGTAAGGAAGGTTTTCATGGTCTTGGATTTTCTTCCCAGAACCTATGAATAGTAAATGGGTTAGTCTTGTGACCAAGTGGACCATGGGCTGCTGCTGAGTGTTATGAAATACAAACTTGATAGTAGGCTATTGGACAGGTGCTAAGGCTTTAGGCCTATCCCGTGGTGCTCAGCATGACCCAAGCTCATCTTTGAGTCCAACCTTCTCTTCTGTCAGGTCATCTCATCTGAAGAGGGATATAGTTTCAGAAGAAAAAGATGGGTAGAGAAATATGGCCATTGGAAAATTACCAAAAAAAATTTGAATTTTATGTGCCATGGATGCCTGATGAAGCTCATGTTTTGAAATGCATAAAATAAAATATATAGGATTACAAAAAAACTAATGATATTCAAATAATTATTAAAATATAAAAAAGAACTAAGTACATGAACCCCAGCTAATTAGTTCTGTTTGCCTGGAAAAGAGGAAGTTTTAAACCACTACACCTTCTCCATTTCCCTTACCCATTGCCAATTTCCCTACTTCTGTTGATGGTAGGAGCTTGAGTGCTATCTCGGGCCTGCATCCTGATAAGCATGTGTTGTGGCGTGCCAGGCACTGCTCCATCTGTTTTGTGATTTCTGCTAAGGGTTACTGCCCCAGGCTTGTGGTCACTTTTTGATGTTGTTGTTCTGGGCACATGGTTGTGGAGCTGTGCCGCACTGTGCCTCACTGGTGTGGGGGGTTTAGCTGGAATCCTCAGGACCATCTGCTAGCCATCACAGCTCTCAATTGAGAGGGTAAATTACTTAGAAACCCCTTTCCTGGTATGACACTTAGATATAGAGCTGCGAGGCCGGGCTGACAACTTCAGTCATAGCCTCTGGCTACAAGCCAGCAAGTGGCTGAGGGGTCTGCCAAGCAGAAATCAGTAAAGTGACCTCAGGCTAAGACCAAGTCTTTTCTTTTCACTCTCTGGGTTCACGGCTGAATCATAATCTTTTGTCCAAGACAATTTACTTAGCATTAAAAAAAACCCTCAATATATCCTCTACGGCTTATCCTGTGGATGAATTTGAACCAGAAAGTTAAGCAAAAGGAGACCCCACTGGTCTGCCTTCCTATCTTTTAAAAATATGTGTGTCTAGCAATAAGGCTCCAAGACTCTGAGCAGCCCTACGTTGTTTTTCATATTTACATTTCCTCCTGTGTCTAGCATAGTGCTGTGCATACAGTAAATGCTCAATAAATGCTGCTTTGAATGCAATAAGGAGGAAAAAGTTATTGTGCAAACCAACTATTCTTTATTTCCACGGACAGCAGCAGAGTGTGGGGTTATGGCAGTGGAAATGAACATGGATGGTCAGTCATTATCCTAGTTTTTTTTCTTCTTACCCGCATGGTTCCATCCCCAATTTATTGCCCTTGAGCCTACTATTATGTCTCAACTGACTTAACAGTGAACAAGAGTAGGGCAAAGCTTCCAATGTGGGATGGGACACATTTTGGGACAGATGGTAAAGTCCTCATTCTCAGGACTTCAGCTTTGAGTAGGGCTAATTCCATCATGCACAATCTCCTTTCTTTGCAGGTATTTACAAGGGAACTAACTCTACCCTATGTCATCACAGGACTCATGAAGATGAAACCTCAGTTAGAAAGTACTACATCCTTACTCTACAGTTAGTAAACTCTGTCTTCTTCCAGTTAAATCCAGAGAAACAATACAGTCATTCCCTCCACATTGTGATTTTCCCCATTGCTGTTTCAATATAACATAGATAGACATAAGAAATCAAATGAGAATTTTGGGGGAGTTTTGTGGAAGCCACAGATGACACAGAAAAAGTTTAGAAACTCAGAAACTCAGAAATGTATAAAATGTATAATATTGTATAGTATCAACATATTTGATCTTTTAATATTGTAAAAAAACATAAAAGAAAAATAAAAACTTCAGACTTCCCTGGCTTGAAGGGAGGGCCAAAAATTTTTATGTGGATTTTCCAGTGGGACCACTGCACTCCTAACCCCTGCAATGTGGAAGTGATAACTGTAGATGGATGTATAACTGGAAAATGCCTTCCTACCCTACTACCTACCACTCTCCATTTCCCAATCCCCATCCCCCTCTACCCTACCTTTTCCAATTTCCTATTCAGCTCTGCCTTTTCCTTCTACTGTGCCCTTGAATATCTGTTCTATTGTTAACAAACTTTCTGTTATCTTAGTCTTTTTTTCTTTCATATTTCTTTCATCTTCTGTTACTCATGGAGATCTGGCTCCCCTTGCCCAGCTCTCCCACTCCCCAGTTAGTCAACAAACATTTATTAAGCATTTATTATATTCCTGGTGCTGTGCTATTTCCCAGAAGCCATTGCTGCTCTGGCCTTTCTTTCCTGCTCTAGATGTAAATTTTGCTTTTTCATTTCCCCTGATACAGTACAAGACCCACAGTCTTTTTCTCCACCTCAATCCCTGACCTTTTACTTGAGTACTTGGATATACAAAGTGATGTCCCATTAAGACATATTGCTCTGCAAATTCGTCAGCCTTATCAGGTCCCATCACTTATACCTTCACTTCACCTCGGTCACTCTGAAATAACCCCACCACTGGACTTCTTCAATCCTACTCACATGTTTGTGAAAGGCACCATGGGGAGTAATGTAAGCAGACTGGCTCGATCTATTACAAATTTATGATATTTAATTCAATTCGATAAGAATTTATTGAGTGCTTTTTATGTGCCAGGTACTGTGCTAGGTGTTGGAGATCCAAATTCAGAATTGAAATAGTCCCTGCCTTTAAGGAGCTCACAATCTAGTGACTGCTAAGGCCTCCTTTAGGTGGTGGTTTGAAGAAAGCTAAGGTTTTTACAGGTTCGAGGTGAAGAGGAGTAACATTTCAGGCATGAAGGACTATCTATACAAAGGCACAGAAATGGAAATGGAATGTCATGGGTCAAGAACCAGAACAGAACTTGAATTGAATAAGTTTGGCTAACCCACATCTATCTATAGATATATTTACATATAAATATGTATATACATAAATAAATGCTCATATACACATACATGTACACATATGTGTTTATATATTATCACAATATAAAATAACTTGAAATATGCTGGTTTACAAACAATGTTGTAGGTGTTAAACTTTTTGTGTATTTATGTTTCTATCTACTTTCTACTGGATTTTTGCTGCAGCGAGGTAATCCTTTTACTTTCCCCTAATTGAATACCTATAGCTCTACCCACAGTGTCTGTTTCAAACTTTGTCTTTTCAAGCCTATTAGATCACCACCCCCTTCTTCTCCTTTTTAGCAGAGGACACTGCTTCATACCTTAATGAGAAAATATAGACCATTTGCGGTGACCTCCTTCTTCTCCCTAATTCTACATCTCTAACTCCTTTGACATCAGCCTCCATTCTCTCCTCTTTTTGTTCCAGTCTCTGATGAAGAAACTTGGCATTCCTATGAACACTAGTCCTTTACTTGTGCCCTTGATCTACTCTCTTCCAGAAGCTGGCTCCCACAATCATTCCCCTTTTTAAAGCAAGAAAACAAACAAACAAACAAACAAACAAACAAACAAACAACAACAACAACAACACACACACACAACCCTTCAGTCACTCTACTGGCTCCTTCCCGCTCTCATGGATTAAAATCATCTCTGTACCAATGATTCCCGGATCTATATGTCAAGTCTCTTTCCTGAGTTCCAGTCACAGATCACCAATTGCTTAATTGCTTATTGGACATTTTGAACCTGATGCCATGTAGGAAAATCAAACTCAGAATGTTCAAAACAGAACTTGTTATTATTCCCTTAAATTAATCCTCTCTTCCAAACTTCCCTCTTTCAGTTGAGGGCATCATCATCCTTCTAGTCACCCAAATTCAAAACCTCAATCATCTTCAACTCTTCTCTCTTCCATAATTCTCACATTTAATCAGTTTTGTTGATTCTATCTTCACAACATCTCTAATATTCGTCCCTTTCTCTCCATTCATTCAACTGCCAGCCTAAATCAGAACCTCAGAACCTCTCATTGAACCATTGTGATAGCCTCCTAATTGGTCTCCTTGCCTCTCTTCTCTCCCCTCTCCCACTCAGATGCAAAATTGACATTCCTAAAGCATGGGTCTGACCATGTCATTTTAGAAGCTCCAGTGGCTCCCCTATTTCCTCTGAGATGAAATGGAAATTTCTCTGTTTGGTATTTCAACATTCTAGCTCTTGACAGTCTGGTTCCAGTCTAGCTTTCCAGGTTTATTGTGCATTACTCATCATCACATGCGCTTCCCTCTAGCCAAATTGGCCTACTTTCTGTTCCCCATACATTCTGCTCTTCTCTTCTTCTCACAGTTGCACCGTCCATGTTAGGAATATTTTCCTTCTTCACTTCTGCCTTTTAGAATGCCTAACTTCCTTCAAGGCTAAACTCCAGGATCACCTCCTATAAAAGACTTATCCTTATCCTCTTCTCCTTGCTATGATCCTTGTCCCTAAAACTACTTTGATTTCAGTTTGTAAATATTTTGTCTTCACATATCTATATACATGTTATTCCTGCCTAATAGAGACTTAATTTGTTTTGGAAAAACTTAATTTGTTTTGGATTTTGTATCCCCCATATCTAGCATAGGGCTTGGAATATGGCAGATACTTAATAAATGTTTTTTTAAAAATTAAATGATTTTAATGAACAAAAATCTATTTTCTAACCCTCTCATGCTGTGCACTTATAATGGAAAAGAAAAAAGAAAAACAAAACTCTTGTAACAAGTATGCATAATCAAGCAAAGCAAATTCTTACATTGGCTATGTCTTGTTGTTTAGTCATTTTTCAGTTGCATCCAAGTCTTGGTGGCTCCATTTGGAGTTTTCTTGGCAAAGATATGGAGTACTTTACCATTTCCTTCTCCAGCTCATTTTATACATGACAAACTGAGAAAAACAGGGTTAAGTCACTTGCCTAGGGTCACAGGCTAAGTATATGATACTAGATTTGAACTCATGAAGATGAGTCTTCCTGATTCCAAGCCCAGTACTCTATCTACTGTGCCACCCAGTTGGCAGAGTGGATATACATAACACATATGTATACACATATAGTATAGGCTTCCTCCAGTCACGGACGACCATGGATTAGGGCCTTGAAGAGCCATAGACCACAGTGTGGCTGTGCAGTCCAATGTATACATACACATATATAATATACATACACACATACACACATATCACATGGACAGGTCATGGTGGAGAATTCTGTTAAAAGTTAAACCAAAAAAAAAAAGTTAAACCACTGGAAAAAGGAAATGAACTACTTGAGTATCCAAGAAATCCCCATGGGCAAAAAGGTTCATGGGGTCACAAAGAGTCAGACACAACTGAATGAATAACAACAACTACAACATATATGTTTCAGTCTGTACTCTGTGTCCATCATTTTTCTGTTAGCAGATAGGTAACATGTTGATTCATCATGGGACCTCTAAAATCCTGATGGGTGATTTTATTGATCATTTAATAAATGTTTGTTAAATGAATGAATCACATGGGGGCAGCTAGGTGGCACAGTGGATAAAGCACCGACCCTGGATTCAGAAGTTCAAATCTGGCCTCAGACACTTGACACTTACTAGCTGTGTGACCCTGGGCAAGCCACTTAACCCCAATTGCCTCACTAAAAAAATTTTAAAAAATGAATGATTCAGTAAAGAAAGCAGGGAACCTCTCCTTGGTGTGAAGGATTCGATAGAATAATCATTTTGTACTTGGAGTGCCTGGTTTTGGAAGATACATTTGCTACTTATTATCTGGGTGACTTTGGACAAGTCACTTAACCTCTCTGAAGCTCAGTTTCCTATCTAAAAAAGAAAGTATAACCAAGAGTGCCATGTGATATCTCCTTATTCAGGGTATGAAATCATTTATTGAGATGGTTGACAATGTTTCCTTGATGAGATACAAGTTGCTTAGTCAACTCGAAGAGGTTGAAGGAATAAGGCTTCTGTTCTGCCTTTGAGGAATTCTCCCATGGAAGGTATAGGCATACATCCTCATTGGCACCACATTGTAGCTGTTTGATTGAGCCAGGAAGAGGAAATTAGACAGATTAGTGGATGATGGGAGGAGGAGGAAAAGGAGGAGGAGGAGGAGGAGGGAAATGGTTCAGACCAGAACTAAACTAAATGCACACACCAAGGGTACAGATTCTTGTGGAGTGAAACCTGCATATTGGCATAGTAACTCACAGAATCCTTCAGTTTCAAAGATGGCAGTGGCAGCCCCTCTTGGTCCCAGAGATGACAGAATTGGAAAGGCCATGGTCAAGCAACTAAATGGTTCCCAGAAGGGAGAACCAAATAGACCCAGGAGAGAAAGAAATCACATGGCTCCACATATAATAACAACTGGGAAGGGGTAGTGGTGAAATGGCAAGAATTCCTGTGTCCATACCCATCTGATTTCCTCGGGAAATTTCCTGTACAAAACAGTTCTTAGTCAGTCCTTCTCCCAGCACCAAAGTGACCTTCCAAATGCTCAGAGCTGATCATGTCACTCCTGTGTCTGAGTTTCTAATCCCAGCCTCCTGGAGGAGAGCTAAAGTACATGACCCTAAAATCAGAGTAGCCACAAGAGATTAAACCTGGCTACCAGAGAAGCAAACCTGCACCTTGCACTCCTCTATTGTCACAGGTAATAGAGGGGATATAGATCTGTTAGGAAAGTGGGTTGACTTTTTAGCAACCCTAAGTTCAAAATTCCCTTTTGGGAAGTTCAACACTAGAATTGTATGTCTGAAGGACTTCATAGGTCCCTAGGAAAGAAAGGGCCTTGAAGGAGAATGAAAGATCCTAAATGTGACCTTCAACCCCTTTACCCCTCAATTCTTTTTCAGGCCATCACCCTAACAATGGCTATAGTCTCTTCCCTTCCCAGCCTCAGCCCATTGGTGAACCAATTTAGTTCTCCATTATTATCTAGATTCAAGCTCCTTGACCTTCATCCTATCAACAATTATATTTTGCCATGCCCCAATCTAGTATTACTCCCATGATCACCTTTATTCCTATTCATGAGTCACCGAATGAAGCTGGAGGAAAATCACAAAACTGCTGACTTGGGTCCACTACAAATTTATGTTACATAATCTCAACTCTGCCCTCACTGAAGCAAAGCAATTCTTTTTATGCTTCCCTAATTGAATCACCACTCCACTCACCAAATCACCTACTCCAAACTTTTTCATCCTTTCTCAAGACTCCGATGTTCTCTCTTCCCCTCCCCCCCTTATATTATGCCTTATATTTGACTGGGGAAAAATGAGGCCATTTGCTGGGCACTTTCTTTTCTCCCCGCCTATTCATTTCACATGACTTTGATGTCTTCTCCAGTATCTCCTCCTTCAGCCCTGTATCTTAGGAAGATGCAGCCCTTCTCACCATGGCAAACACCTCCATGATCAGGAGAGATGCCATTCCATCTTCTCGGTTAATTTGCCCTCATTATCATCCCTACTCTCTAATCTTCAACCTCTCCTTGTCTACTGACTGCTTTCCTGCTGCCTCCAAACATACTCGTGTCTCCCCCAGTCTTAAAAAGCCTTCATTTGATCCAGTCTCCCCTGCTAGCAATTGTCCTACATCTCTCTGCCCTTTTGTGCTGCTTCTTCCTCTCCTTCCACTCTTCTAAACCCTCAGCAATCTGGCTCCCAACCTCATCAGTCAAATGAAATTGCTTTCTCTAAAGTTACCAATGATTTTTTTAATTGCTAAACCTAATGACTTTTTCTTAATCCCTATCTCTGACTTTTTTTTGCCTTCTTTGACACTGTCAATCACCATCTTCTCTTGCATATTCTCTCCTTTCTAAGTTTTCTCAACACTGCTCTCTTCTGACTTTCCTCTTCCCTGTCTGACTGTTTTTTTTCCTTCTCCTTTGCTAGACTTTCTCCCAGGTCATGTGAACTTGCCATGCGTGCTCTCCTAGGCTCTGTTCTTGACCCTCTTCTCATGCCCCTCTATATTATATCCCTTCATGATCTGATCAGTTCCCATGGACGCAATTATCATATCTATGTAGATGATTCCCAGATCTAGCTATCCAGGCCTAACCTTTTCTTCTGACCTCCAGTTTCATATCACCAGCTGCCTATTGGATAATTCAAACCAGATATCATATAAACATTCAAAACTCAGCTCAACCAACCAAAACTGAACTCATTCCATTCTCCTTGAACCCTCCCCCTTTATGAATTTCCTTATTACTACAGAGGGCACCACCATTACCCCAGTTACCCAAGCTTGCAACCTAGCTATCATTCTGAACTCCACACTCACGCTCACCCCATATAATGGATCTGTTGCCAAGTCCAGTTCTTTCAACCTTTGTAACATCTCTCATATATGTCTCCTTCTCTGCATCCATACAGCTGCCACACTGGTTCAGGCCCTCATAATTTCATGAATGGATTGTTTCAATAGCTTGCTAAAGGTCTCCCTGCCTCAAGTCTTTTTCTACACCAGTCCATCTTCCTAATTTTCCTGCCAAAGTATTCTTCCTAATAAGCCAGTGTAACCATGTCACTTCCCTTACTCACTAAACTACAATGGCTCCCTATTACCTCCAGGGACAAATGTAAAATCCATTTGGCTTTTAAAGTCCTTCACAACCTAGACCTTCTACCTTTCCAGTCTGCTTACTTTTTTTTGGTGGGGCAGTGAGGGTTAAGTGACTTGCTCAGAGTCACACAGCTAGTAAGTGTCAAGTGTCTGGGGCCAGATTTGAACTAGGGTCCTCCTGAATCCAGGGCCAGTGCTTTATCCACTGTGCCACCTAGCTGCCCCCAGTATGCTTACTTTTTTCCTCCTCCATGTACTCTATGATTCAGTGATATTAATTTTTTTTCTGTTCTTTCCACTTAACAGTCAGACTCTTGATTCCATTCCTTTTCACTGGCTGTCCCCTATGCCTAGAATACTCTCCTCCCTTGCTTCTGCCTCCAGCATTCCCTCACTTCCTTCAAGTCTCCATTTAAATCCCACCTTCTGCAAGGCAGGCCTCTTCTGGTCTCCTCCACTGTTATATTCTTCCAACTGAAATTACTTCCCATTTACCCTGCATATATTTTGAATGTACTTAGTTGTTTGCATTCTATTGGAATGTGAGCTCCTTGAGGGAAGGGACCAATATTTTGCTTTTCTTTGTGTCCCCAGAACTTAACACATATGGGATGAGCCTAATATATTCTCATTAGTTGGTTTTATTGGTTTCAAATACATTTCCTTTTCAAAGAGGCCTCCATGACATGGTGTCCCTATGAGCCTAGAGGTTTGCATAGATCTTTGAATGAGAAGAGAGCTTCATGGACGGGGAGAGAGAGTTGTCTTTGACACTCTTGGGGTCTCTGTGAGTCCTTTGTGTTTTTTGAGGAAGTCTTTCTAGGTGGTGAAATAAAGACTGTCCTATATCCAAGATATGTTTTAGCTTGAAATGTTATACAGTAGCTGAAGGACCAATCTGTAGCTATATTCCGATATTTACAGGGGCTACCCTGGATGGGAGAAAAATAAAACAAGTTTTCAGATTCTCAGTAGAATCTCTGATTGGGATATAGTCAATGAATGATTTGAGGAAGTCTCCAAAATGAACCTAGTCTATGTAAGATCACAGTGTAGAATTCTGTCTAAGTGAGGACAAGATAACTTCTAAGGTTCATTCTAGTTGTAAATCCTATTACAATTGTCTCTTTTGTATTTGGACATTTTGATTGCTGAAAGGGTTCAGGAAAAGAACATTTATGTATGGAACACTGATAAAGTCATCTTGAGAAGAAACACAACTTTTAGATAAAATATAGCAAAGAGACATAGACTGTTCTGAGAACCATTAGAAAACTGCCCCTCAGATAAATGTACTGAGAAGGCCTGTTTAAAATCAGAGAGCTAAGTTAATGATGGTTGTACTGCATTATGATCCATCACATTATTTACATATTTCTATTTTAAGTTTTGAAGGATTCAGCTGATCATATGCATCAAGTGACTGGAGATTATGTGGAGATTATATAAGGACTTCTGGAATTATACCTGACAGAAAGGTGATCTTTTGAATTTCACATCATCAAATATGGGACTACCTACAGGGAAGGCATTAGAAGCAAGAGATCGGAGGGGTGGAAGATGATCAGATGATGGTGAGACTTAGAAAAGAAGGTGATTGTAGGAATATTTGAAGAAGATGAAGGAAGGGATGAGGAGATGCTCAAAGAAGATAGGATGCATAAACTGACAAAAAGTGATCCCGTCTGATAGGTAGGCTTTGCAGCAATTTTGCTAAAAGATGCACTGATTGGAAGGGAGGCTTTGCTGAGAGCTGATTGGATGGAGAAAGTCAGGATTGCTATAACACTATCTATGGTGGCTCGCTTCTGTCTCCCTTAGTTTGAAAGGCAAAAACAGAGGGGAAGTGGAGTACATCAAAGACAGGCTTTGTATCTGATTTTCTGTGAGAAGAGGCATATATTTTCTTCGAGTTAATTGGATAAAATAGAATCCCCTGTTATTTGAAGAGCCGGCTAGGGAAAGGCCCCATGGCTCTTGAGTTTGGGAGGGAGAAACTCCTCAAAGTTTCAGAAGAAATGTAAGAGTTTGGCAGTTCTCTAGCTTAAGTGCATTGCTTGTTTCTAAAAGAGAATAACAGTTTCTCAGAACCCCACCAAGAATGGTCAGGTACTAAAATATCTTGTTACTTTTTCAATAGCCCAAGAGTAGCAGAACAGTGACTGGGGATGATCAGAATAGGAATAATCATTAGATTGTGAACTCCTTGATGGCAGAGACTGTCTTTTGCCTTTCTTTGTATCTCAGTTCTTAGCACAGTGCTTGGTACATAGTAGTCTCTTAATAAATGCCTATTGACTGACTGAGGTAGCAGTAAAATGGTTTGACAGTAGGTGATACATGGTACAAACTATTCCTAAAGCGATCAAGGACATGAAGCGTTGCTGTTCCAGAGTTGGGGCGCAGTCATCCAAACCTTCTGGTATTTGGCAAACCATAGAGATAGAGCAATAGAGCAGAGAAGCTAGACCAGGGAGAATCAGAAACAGTGGAACTCAATAACCTTGTATTCAATAAACAGACAACATAATTTGCTCAGGAAGGAACTCCCTGTTTGATTAAAAAAAACCTTCTGGGGAAAAATGTAAAGCCATCTGGAAGAAATTAGACTTCGAATAGCACCTTATATAATATTTCAGAATGCATTCTAAATAGATACATGACCTTAATATTAATGATCATAGGATAAGAAAATTAGAAGAGAAGCAGATCAAGCAGATGTATGATCTTTCACAGCTGTGGGTAGGAGATACATTCTCACCCAAACATGAGAGAAAGTCAGTAACAAAAGATAAAATAAATAATTTTAATTACATGAAACTGGAAAGCTTATGCACAAATTAAAGCCACTTGGATAAGAATAGAAGCTGTGGAATGGGGAAAAAAATCTTTGTATCAAGATTATCTGATATGGGTTTGGTAGCCAAGATAAACATTAACATGTGTGTATACACACATATATAAGTATATACACACATACATATATGTGTGTATATATATGTATTTATGAGTATATATTTCAAAGGATACAATCAATTTTCAACAGAAATAAATACTATTAACAACCACATAAAATCTCTAATATTAAGAAAAAAAGACATGCGAAAACCACTCTGAACCTCACATATTACAAATTGGCAAAGATAACAAGAGATGGAAATAGTTAATGTTGGAGGAGCTGTAGGAAGATAGACACACTAGTGTATTGTCAGAATTGTCCTAACTAATTTGGAAAGTAATTTAGAATTAGGCAAAGTAAATAAAATGTCCATATCCTTTGACCCAGAGGTTCCATCACTAAGTTTATATCCCAAAGAGTCCCCATATACACCAAAATATTTATAGCAGCACTTTTTGTGGTGGCAAGGAATTGGGAACAAAGTAGATGGTCCTCAACTGGAGAATGGTTAAACAAATTGTAGCACATGAACGTAATAGAATATCACTGTGCTCTAAGAAATGGCAAATGTGATAAATGTAGAGAAGCATGGATGGATCTATATGAAATGATGCAGAGTAAAGTAAGCAAAGTCAAGAGAACAATATCATACACAACGACTACATCAATGGAAAAAATGGGAAAAAAACAACTACAAAAAATCAAAAGTGAATTTTGCAAAATTATAAAGAATAAGAATGGCTTAAAAAAAAGAAAAGGAAAAAAAGAAAAAAATTTAAAAAGAAAAGATATGAGATAATACTTCCTTCCTCCTACCCCACTTTGCTGAGTTGTACATTGTAAATAGTTTCAGACTTTTTTAATGTGTTGATCAATCTTGGTGGTTTTTCCCCCTTTTTTGCCTTTAAAAATACTATTTCTTACATGGAATGGCTCTCTGAGAGGGGGAGAAAGAGGGACACTGGAGTAAACTATGCCATGTAAAAAATAAATGCATCAATTAAACTTATTTGAAAAACAAACCAACAAAAAGGAATTGATGGTGTCCCTATGACCAACTGGTTTGTTTAAATAGGAAAAACATGACTGTGGGCTCAGGAGCTACACTGGTAAACAGGAATGTATTGCTCCCCTTTCCACTCACACACTTAAGGATTATCTCTACAATCCTGAGCTAGATTCTGAGTAGAAGTCTTCTGACTGTGGATGCAGGTGAGGTGAGTGAATTGGTCATAGCCCAGGAAGAGGGCTAGCCTCTGGAGAATTGGAGGTTGATGCCACATTCGGACTGCATGATGCCTTTATGTTGGGATGCCTCTAGTTTTGTTTTTTATTAACAGTGAGAACAAGTAATTTAATTTCTTGGGTCTCAGCATTCCCATCTCTACAATGAGGAAAGCAATGTCTGGTCCTGGTTTGAGCTCATAAATACTTCAAGCTATTGGAAAGGAAGACATTGTAAAGTGATGGGCCATGATACTTTTAGCCTTTTCTGTCATCATTTCAAGGGCATGGCAGTATTCATATTCCATATTCTGTCCACAGAGTCATAAATATTAACATGAGCCTGATGAGAGATTGGGAAATAAGGCTATGAAAGAGAAACTACTTCAAATGAGAAAGAGAAATTTTCCTTTCATTCTTCAGAAAGTTGATTGTGGAAGGTGCTAGAGAGAGGAAAATTGATCAAGGCACTAGATGAAGGAAAATTTACAGAGTGTCACTGCTAGAAGAAATGTATGATCAACAACTCCTCTGAGGTTCTGCCATCAACTAGCATTTATTAAATGCCTATTTTATGCCAGGCATTGTGCTAAGTGCTGGGAGATACAAAAAGAAGCAAAAAAACATCCATACTCTCAAGAGGTTCACAATCTAATGGAGATGTCATCATGCAAATAACTATATACCAACAAGATAGAGAGAGGATGAATTGGAAATGACCACACTGGGAAGGCTTTAGCATTAAGGAGGCCTAGAAAAGGCTTCTTATAGAAGGTGGGATCTTAGTTGAGATTTAAAGGAAGTCAGGGAAGCCAGGAAGTGGTGATGAGGTAGGAAAGAGTTTCTAGCATGGGAGACAGCGGATAAAAATGGCAGGAGTCTGGAGATAGAGTGTCAGGTGCAAGAAACAGCAAATAGGACAGTGTTATTGGATCTCAGAGTAGTTGGCAGGGCAAGGGACCAGGCTATGAAGGCTTTTAAAAGCTAAATAGCATTTTATATTTGATTCTGGAGGCAATAGGCAGCTACTGGAATTTATTAAATAGGGGAGTGATAGGGTCAGAATTGTGTTTTAGGAAGATCAGTTTGACAGCTGAGTGTAGTATAGTATAGGCAGAGATACTAACCAATGGGTTGCGATAGTAGTATAGGAATGAGAAGATGAGGACCTAGCCCAGGGTAGGAACAGTGTGAGAGGAAAGAAGGGGGCATCTATAAGAGATGTTGCCAAGGTATATTGCATACATGGAATGAGAGAGAGTGCAGGATCATATATCAGAATCTGGGAGGATGGAGGAAATCTGGAAAGGAAGAATGTTTTGGGGGAAAAGATGAGTTCAATTTTGGACACGTTGAGTTTAAGATACTTATGGGACATCTGGGTTGAGATATCTAAAAGGTATATGATCCTGGAGTCAGGAGAGAAGTTTGGAATGGATGAGTAGATCTGAGAGTTACCTTATAGAAATGATAATTGATAGCATGGGAGCTGATGTGATCAAGAAGTGAAATAGTATAGAGAGAGAGGAGGGCCAGGAACAGATCCTTGGGGCATCCCCATAATCAACAAGTGTCATGTGGATGTAGATCCAGCAAAGGAGATAAAGAAGGAGGAGTTGAACAGAGAAGCAGAGAAGAAGTAGAAGTTAAGAAAGAATAGTGTATCAAGGAGGACAGAGTGATTGACAGTGGCAAAGGCCACAGAAAGGTCAAGAAGGATGAGGACCAGGAAAAGGCCAGTGGGTTTGGTGATGAAGAGATCATTAGTTAACTTTGTTTGTTTGTTTGTTTGTTTTTTAGTGAGGCAATTGGGGTTAAGTGACTTGCCCAGGGTCACACAGCTAGTAAGTGTTAAGTGTCTGAGGCCGGATTTGAACTGAGGTACTCCTGACTCCAGGGCCAATGCTCTACCCACTGCGCCACCTAGCTGCCCCATTAGTTAACTTTGGAAAGAGCAGTTCCAGTTGAATGATGAGATTGGAAGCCAGACTGTATAGAGTTAAGAAGAGAGTGAGAGGAGAGGAATTGGAGGCCTCTATTGTTCTCATCCCTGCTATTTTCTGCGATTGTTTCTCTTTCAAGGAGAGACCCACCTCCCCAAAACAGACTGAGCCATCCCTGTGGGGTCAGGCAATATGACCCTTACATGCCTCTCTCTCCTTGATTGAAAAACCATAACTAATTCAGGGTCTCTATCAGATTGAGGGTTTTTTTTCCTTAAAAAGCATTGAAACTGGGGCGGCTAGGTGGCACAGTGGATAAAGCACCGGCCCTGAAGTCAGGAGTACCTGAGTTCAAATCCGGCCTCAGACACTTAACACTAGCTGTGTGACCTTGGGCAAGTCACTTAACCCCAATTGCCTCACTAAAAAAAAAAAAAAAGCATTGAAACTTAGGGCCAGCTATGTGGCACAGTGGATAGAGTATTGACTGTGGAGTCAGAAGGACCTGAGTTCAAATCTCATCTCTGACACTTACTAGTTATGTGACCCTAGACAAGTCCCTTAACTCTGATTGCCTTAAAAATTGACTGTTCTGGAGACTTAATTGGCTCATCAGGTTAGTTTTTGTGAATGTAGCATCCAGGTGACCTAGCCAGGCTTTTAATAGCCTGCCTTCCACCTCAGATTTCTGATAGGTAGACCAAATAGCATGAGAAGAATAGGAAAGCTGCCAAGTTAATGCTGTATCCTTTCCCTTCTCTCAATGTCCTTCCCTTGCTGTGGCCAAGTAAGCCTCTTTTTGTTAAATCTTAGATGTTTCATTCTAGTTTTGAAACTGAGCTTCCAACCTGGGCTGGTCAAGGCCAGGTCACTTGCATGATTGGATTAGAAAGACCACTTTGAAATAGAGAAATGGCAATGCCAAGAGAGGGTCCAAGTGTTCTTCTGGTGGTAGTGGTAACTTAACACATGTTACCCTTTATTGCTCCTGTATAATTAGAGGGTAAACTGCCTCTGGCCATTCAGCAATATTATGAAGATAAATGTAATAAACTGTAAGTTGAATTTGTATAAATTTTGTATTTTGGGAGGTGATGGTGACCTCCAGGACCTATATAGGCCTGGGCCTTTCAGTCTGGTATCAGGCCTCTTCCAAGTTCTTTTAGAAGATTTCTTCAGAACTCAGTTTACTTTCAAACCAATGGGCAAGGGTTGAATTTTGGGGCTGAGAACCTTCCCCCACCCCCAACCTTCCCCTCAGGAAGGGACAAATACCAAAGAATAGACCTGCCCCATCCCTGCTGGTGCTAGATGGATTTGTACTGCCATTATCACCTGATTGCCTCCCCAAGTCTATTAAATAAGAAACTTCCTCCAAGCTTTAGCAGCCCACAATGGAAATTTGACGCCATTGTATCTTGGTAAATTGAAAAAGAATGTCTTTTGGACCTTATTATGAGGTTTGTTAGTGGATGGGAAAAAACTGTTTGGTTTTGAATTGCTTTTTGGAAGCAGCCGAGAGTGGAGCAGGGGATGGGGGAATTTTCCGATGCCCTTGGTGTTCCAAGTTATATGAAAAGAGGTTTGCTGTGATCCTGTTTTGATCTTAGTGATATTAGACTTGTCCCAGGTTTAATATCAGGGAGCAACAGAAGAAATTGGACAAGTGATCCCATGAAGAATGATGTTTGGGTTTTTCTGATGACACAATTTTCCCCTATCCCTTTGGAAGGTGCTGCCCTGACCTGGGACCCTGCAAGCCTGTTTGTCATACCCCTTGGATTATGTGAGGGTATATTGCCTTGAACTGGCTAGTCTGGTCCCAACCCCAAAGTCTTAGGGTAGTTTTAAACTTTAATAACTTCAGAAGTACAAAGGCTACAAACTTAGGAAAACAAATATCCAAAAGGTTAATTATTTAAGTTTTAAATTATTGATCTACTTCTTACAAAAATTCACCATGAGATGGTCTTGTGAGCTATTTTGCTCTAGTCAATTTTTGAATGTTGCAAAGGCTTTCATCAGCTACTGCTTAACCAGTTTCCTTGAATTTTTCTCATCCCATTGTTAATTAAACTTCTGTGGGGAGCCTTCTTTTTATAATGGGAAGCAAATTTTCATCTAATTGCTATGGTGGACGTTAGTTCAGCTAACCAGAAGGCATAGGTGATTTTTTTTTCTTCTTCAGTGCTTACCATTTCCAATCAAAGGGACTGAGACAAAAATTAAGATGCGAAATGTGTTATCCAAAAATTCACAAAACCAAAATAAGCATGAAAGAAATTCAAATAATTGGAATTTCAAATGATGCTTTCCTAAAGTTTGTAACAGCTCTGAAGTTATTAAGGCTTATATGACTTTTGGAACATACGTTATAACTCTGGTAGCAGCTAAGTGGCATAGTAAGTTTGTAGTGAGGAAGACATATCTCTGAGTTCAAATCTGGTGTCAGGGGGCAGCTAGGTGGCGCAGTAGATAGAGCACCGGCCCTGGAGTCAGGAGGACCTGAGTTCAAATCCGGCCTTAGACACTTAACACTTACTAGCTGTGTGACCCTAGGCAAGTCACTTAACCCCAATTGCCTCACCAAAAAAAAAATCTGGTGTCAGACACTTATTGGCTGTGTGCCCCTGGGCAAGTCACTGCTCCCTGTTTGCCTCAGTTTCCTCATCTGTCAAATGACCTGGAGAAGGAAATGGCAAACTACTCTATCTGGCCAAGAAAACCTCAAATGGGGTCAGGAAGAGTTGGATGTGACAGAATAATGACCGAACAACAACTATAATCCAGGCTTCAAATGGGATTGCAAGAAACTAGGCTAAATATAATTTTGCATGTATACATGATCATCCAGTAGCCCTTGAGGAAAAATTAAAAGCAGTCCTAACTTGAGAGATGGTATAAGGGACCTCAACTGTAAGTGAATGCAAACCAAGGCATAAATGCAATAATAATTAATAATAATAATAAAGACTAAAATGCCTACTATGTGCCAAGTACTGTGCTAAGTGCTTTACAAATATTATATTATTTGATCCTCCCAACATACCTGCACCATAGGCACTATCATTATCCTCATTTTACAGTTGAAGACCCTGAAGCAAACAACAGTCAAGTGATTTTCCCAGGGTCACACAGCTAGCAATTGTCTGAGGCTGGATTTGAACTCAAGTCTTTTCTGACTGTGGACCCCATGATCTACCCACTTGACTACCTAGCTCTTCATATATACTATATACTATGTGACGGGGTGGGGGAAGGGGGTACTCTTCTGCCTTCCAGAATGCTGTTTCAGTAAAATTGAATGCTTCTTTTTTGGATTATTTCTTCATTAGTGAACCCTCCCACTGGCACATGGTAGATAGATGCAAGGGTAAATGTGAGAGAGGAACAAAACCATCCCTCAAAAATAACAGTTCTAAAATTCTATTCCTCTCCAAGCTTTTTACAATCTTAAGGGAAGTAAATGGGTTATAGGCCCAGAAGCAATACTTGAATTATGGGGTCTGAGCATCATTGGGATTTGCTCTCTGAGCTATGGTATTGTTGTTGCTTAAATTGACCCTGTTGGCCAAGAGGGTTTGTGTGACCAGCTGTATATGGTTGGCCCCAGTTGGCCAATACTTGTATATGGACTTAGACAGCCTATTTCAGGCCCTGAGGAATTTGGCGCTTGTCTAAAATCTGTGCTGAAGGAGCTATTTGGTACATTTCACATAGCATTTGGGAGGTTTTTGAGAACTGTGCCAGAAAGATGTGATTCTTTGGTTCAAGGTACTGGAGTGGCACTTGAATTTGATCCTCCTCAGGACTCTAGAAATTGGGGAGCTAGTTAATTAGTCAATAAATATTTATTAAGTACCCACTGTGTGCCAGGCACTGTGTTAGGTGTAGGAGATACAAAAAGAGTCAAAAGACAGTTCCTGCCCTCAAGGAGTTCACAATCTAATGGAGAAACAATAGGCAAAAATGTATATACAAACAAGCTATGTAAAGGATAAATAGAAAATAATTAAGAGAGAAAAGGAGTTGGGAAAGGCTTCCTGAAGAAGAGAATATTTTAGTTGGGACTTAAAGGAAGCCAGAGAAACCATCAGGTGATGAGGAGGAAAAGCATTTCAGACACAGTAGATAGCCCGAGAAAATGCCTGGAGCTGAGAGATGGAGTGTCTTGTTCATGGAACAGCCAGGAGGTCAAGTTGTAAGAAGACTGGAAAGGTAGGAGAGGGCTACTTATGTAGAGCTCTGAATGCCAAACAAAACATTTTGTACTGATCCTGGAGGCAATGGAGAGCCACTGGCATTTACTGAGTAGAGGGATCATAGGATTGGACTTGTACTTTAAGAAAATCACTTTTAGTGACTGAATGGAAGATGGAGTAGAATGGGGAGAGATTTGAGGCAGGCAGGTGCAGCTAGGTGGTGCAATGGATAGAGTATGTCCTGGAGTCAGGAGGAACTGAGTTCAAATTGGCCTCAGACATTAGCTATGTGACCTTGCACAAGTCACTAAACTCTGATTGCCTTTAAAGAAAAGTAAAAATAAGGGGCAGCTAGGTGGCTTAGTGGATAAAGCACCAGTCCTGGATTCAAGAAGACCTGAGTTCAAATCCAGCCTCAGACACTTGACACTTATTAGCTGTGTGACCCTGGGCAAGTCACTTAACCCTCATTGCCCCGCAAAACAAACAAAACAAAACAATAGAAAAAGAGGGAAGGAAAGAGATTTGAGGCAGGCAGATCCACCACCATATTGCATAATTGAGGCATGAGATGATGAGGGACTGTACTAGAGTGGTGCCCAGCAGAGAGGAAAGAAGGGCCCATACATGAAAAATGTTGCAAAGGTAAAATCATAGGCCTTGGCAATAGATTGGATTTGGGGGTAGGGGGGTGAGAGACAGTAAGGAATCCAGGATGACTTTTAGGTTTGGAGCCTGAGGGACTGGGAGGATGTTGTTACCTTTCACAGTAATAGTGGAAGGTAAGAGGGAGGGGATGTTGATGTCAATGGCCATCCAGCAAGATGTCTATTGTGCATTAGAGATGTCTGAAAGGCAGCAGTACATGTGAGATTGTTGGTCAGCAGAGTTTGGGGAAGGATAGATAGCTTTGACGGTCATCAGTGTAGATGGTAATTAAATCTGTGGGAGTTGATGTATGGAAGGAGAAGAGAAGAGGGCCAGAAGGTGTGATCTGGACAAGGATCTGGCAAAGGAGACTGAGAAGTGGTCAGATAAATAGGAGGACACAGACAAATGCCTGCTAGTTATGGAGAGGGGGACACATCAATTTTCAAGGTTTATAAGGAGAGACAGTTTCAGCTCTCACTCCAGAACTGTGAACTGTGGCTCTCCAGGATATCTAGTGACAGGTGGGTGAAGGGCCCTTGTAGAGCTTTGGACCCAAGGGTCCTCCTCCACCCTCACAGAAATGGAGACTCATTGGACATGGCAACTGGAGCCCATGAATTGACCAAGAGGGATCTCTGGCTCTCTCATTCACTTTATCTCTTTCCCTGAACATAGCTGAGTGATACAGAAAGGGCCATTCTTAGCCTTGACAACAGCTTTCTGAATTTGAAATGTCAGGAGAACCCGAGTCCCTCTCAGCTGGTGTTGACTGGTAGAGAGAGGAGACCCAAGCCCTGGTCTGACTCACCAGAATTCCTTAGAGATTCTTGAGATATCTGATATGCTCCCCCTTATGATTGTGGGGGAGCAGCCAAGGGCAGTGACACACCGGCCTACAGCACTGGAAGTCAATAGCATGACTGAAAGGGGTAGATGTGTGTCATTCGGCTCTGGCATACAGAGGTAGACGTCAGACCTCGGCAGTGGTAGTGTCTGGCACACAGGGGATGTGGCAGTGTCTTCGGCAGAACTTAGGCCCTGGTATAAGGCAGGGTAAGTAGTGCTCAACCTAGTCCAGGGCTGCAGGGCTCAGGTCTTCTGCAAGGGTATAGTCAGGTCATGGAAATGGAAACCCCAGTGCCAATTCTCAGATTTCAGCACAGCTGGGCATAGTTAGACCCTGACATGGGGGCAGAGTAAAACCCCACAGGGAAGAACAGCCCCACTATCACTTCTGTCTTGGCACAGAGGGACATGGTATAATTAAGTCTCGAACATAGGGTGGCATTACTAGGCTCTGGCATAGGAGGTCAGTAGGAGGCCTTGGTAGACTGGTCAATGAAGGGCCTCAGGGGTAGTGGGCAGTAGCATGGGCTATAGTGGCAACTTTCAGCAGAGTGGGCAGCAGTGCAGGTCCCAGCATCAGTAGCTGTGGTCAGCAAGCAGCAGCAGGGGCCCCGAAGACAGTGGGCAGCAGAGTGAGCTGCAGAGAATCAGGTGGTAGTACAGGCCCTAGCAGACCAGGCACTGGCATAGGCAGAGGCAGAGACTGGCCCAAAATAGCCTTGGGCTATTGATGGAGCCTCTCCACATTGCTGCCAGGATAGCACCCCATTGTCATTAGATAACTCCTTAATAGTGTGGAAGCATATTAAAAACCCTTCTTAGTTGAATTGAAAATAATTAAGAGATAATATTTCACTGGTCTAAAAGCCCTTTCTAGACTTGGTGCCTCCACACCTCCCCCACCTTTCCTCCTTCTGAAAGTTAGGTTAGAATAGGTTGAGAACAAAAGAACTTTCTTAAGAAAATGGATTAAGGATAGAAACTAAATTTTGAAGAAATAAAACCTCTTGTCTTGTTAAGATCCTTCCCTTGCCCATCCCCTGAAGTGATTGGTGTATAAACTGCCCAAGGAAAGTGCCTTCTATTCCATCCCAACGAAAGTACCCTCTTCTGTTAGTCAGAAACGATTTTCTGTATTGATCTCTGGGAGGAGCTTTTTCTATCCTTGAAGGGAGTGGTTAAGGGAGGAATGGAAAATAACAATTGTTAAGCTACTCTTCTGAAAGGTTAACCCCAAACTATATTTCAACCTAGTTATGATTTTTCTTCTTTAAGATTCTATCCACATTACCTTGAGCCATTTTGGGGCAGAGACATGTTGGAAGGCATGGGTGGTGGTGGTAGCACTATGCTAACTTGGACATTTCTCTAAACTAGAAATGGTTTGGATTTAGAAAAAACATTAAAGAGGATTGTTTCTTCCAGCTGTGCCTAAATATGGAGTATAGTATTACTACTTTTTCTTTGATACCAGGGCGGGGCTTAAAGGATCAAGAGATGGTTTCTGGGAAACAGTTTGCTTTCTGACCATAGGTGGGAAGTGACGTTATCTACTCAGCCCCTGTGGAAGAAGGGGTGGGGAGCAATTCCTAAGAAAAGGCCTCTAAAGGGGCAAGGATTTGATATTCCTTACCCTCACCCACTACAAGGTTTCCAGGGAGGAAAAGATCCTGGGGGTGCAGTTCAGTCATGGTATAGAGTGACACTTAGTATAGAGGGCTGTCATCCTTTGTTCTCCAAAACCAAGATGGCATCCCTATGTTGGGGTCTAAGTACAGTGTGTCCAATTGTGGCTGATCAGACCAGTATGAGCTTGGAGGCTATACCACAGGTTAGGTACAAATAGTCCACATGAACATTTGGAGTGGAGATGGCTCTAAGTCTGTGCATCTCATGTTTCTTTTGAGTGACTGCAATTCTGCTCTGCTCAGAGATCAGAGTGCCTTCCATGCTGGGTGGTCCTGTGCCAGTGTCTCCCATGTCTCAATTGATTCCAAAGTTCTTCAGAGACGTTACTTCGAGATCCATCGAACCTCACTTATTTAAGGGTCTCTCTGAATTGAAGAAAGTAAAGCTATTTTAGCTCTCTCACTACAGAAGACCCGGACATAGATGAGGACCAGAGACTGTGCAGAAGGTGTCAGCATCTTTGCTCTAGCCCTTCTGTTCCTGATGCTACTCCTGTTCATCATTGCATCTGGAGACGCACTATCAACTGCAAAGATTTGGTGTTTCCCATGGAGCAGATTCAAGACTCAGCTCTTTAGGAAGGTGGAAGAGGAGGCTAGCATATCTGGTCTTTATTGTCTTCCATATGCAGTTACTGCTTCCTGGGGTCATTACATTTCTCATTGTCTTTTCTGCCTGTGGTTGTAGCTTCCTGATTGCCTGTGTGCAAAAGTCAGGTCACAAATGGTCATCTCTTCCTTCCTCAGGCTTCTGATCAGCACACCAGCAGCATGAGTGGAATAGGAAAACTGCACTCAACTGAATCAATGTTGTATCCTTCCCCTACTCTTAATGTCTTTTGGCCATGGATAAGTAATCTTCTTTTTATTGACTTGCCAGATGGACTACAAGTATCTTATTTCATTCCGATTTCGAACCTGAGTTATCAGCTTGGCCTGGCCCACTATGAAGGTGCTCCAAGATCAGCTCCCCCAAAACCTTTCCAACCTCTCACTAATTCACATACATGAAGCCCATACTCTAGACAAATGGGATAAAAATTCCTCAGTGGAAATAGTGTTTCCTCAAACATATTATTCCTGACTCCCACTTTTGGATATATAGTCTTCTGGCAATCTGAAATGTGTTCTTCCCTCCTCAGCTTTCTCTAACCATCCTTCAAGAGGTGACTATTGACCCATTCACCTCCTCCACGAAGTTTTCCCTTAGCTTGAATTTATTTTTTCTTTTGAAAATTATCATTAAAATTCCTTTCTTTCTTTCTTGTTTTGGTGGAGTGATGAGGGTTAAGTGACTTGTCCAAGGTCACACAGCTAGTGTCAAGTGTCTGAGTCCGGATTTGAATTCAGGTCCTTCTGATTCCAGGGCCAGTGCTCTATCCACTGGACTGCCTAGCTCCTCCTGAGAAGGCACCTTTGAAGTCATGTCATCTACTATCATCAAGACTCAGCTCACAAGTCCCACCTTCTGCTGCAAGCCTTTACTGGTGTCTAAGCCCCACTCCCCTTGCCTGTGAGATTGCCAGTCATTTATACCTTACTTACCTTGTATACACAGTTATTTTCAGGTTGTTTCCCCCATTAGATTATGAGCTCAGATTGTGTCTTTGCTTTCTTTGAGTCTCCAGCACTTAGCATAGTGCCTAGCATATCATAAACACTTAATGAATGCTTGCTGACCGATGGGCTGATTGACTGATAAAATGGAAGCCCAGAGAAATTAAATCCTGGCAGACTTGGGGAGAAAACATGAGCATCCATTATTCTTAAGGAGAACCACAAAATCATTAGAGGCAAAGGGGAAGGCAAAACAGAGACTTCCAACCCCTAGTTCCCTATTGTTTGTTATTCTTTGAAGGAAAAATCCCGACCTGGTTTTGCTTTATGCAGGGGCTCTCCAGATTGATGCCTGGCCAGGATGATGGATGGTACCTGAGAACATTTTCTGACACTATAGCATAGACTCAGTATTCTTTATCAGGAGCTGCCTCCAGAGGAAGGCTACAAATAAGCTCTCCAGTGACAGGAATCCCTGATAAAATTCCATTATGGGCCTAGGAGACGATCACGATGCGATTCAATAGCCCATGAGCCTGGGGAGCCAAGGGGGGCAGAATGGGGAAATAGCCACTGTGAAAATTTTCCTCGGCCTGCAAGCTCTTGTTTGGGGGATTTCATAAGTCAGCCAGTATCAACTAGAGATTAAAAACCTCTCTAGCATCCAGTACTCTTTCAATTTTAGATTAAAAAAATAATAATATGGGGAGGAAGCCAAGGGTTGTGTTGAATGGAGAGGAAGAGGTCTAAGGGCTGGGAGTCTAGTTGACATTATGGAGATATTATATTTTAAATGAAGAAATATCCTTGGTGAAGGAGACCAGGAGACAACTCAGTCATTGTTCTTGGGACCTTGATTTTTTTTTTGTGGGGGGGTTGAGGGGCTCAGTCTGGTATGTCACACACAAAGCAGCAACTTTCTGCGTACTGGGACCTCAAGAGGTCATTTCATTCATTCTCCTGCTTCACGTTTTCAAGCAGACAGAATTGTTTGGATATAGGGAGGAGGGAAAAATTTTCTCCTTTATGGTAGAAGAGAGGGTTAGAGGATATGAGTATGAATCAAAGCTTCTGCTAGCTAGGTGGCCTTGGGTAAGTCATCTCCCTTATACTCACTGACTCACTCTCAATCAGTATGGTTCAATGGACAGTGCTGGCTTTGGAGTTGAAAGATGTGTATTTGAATCCTAGCCTTGTTACTTGTCATTTGCATGAACATTGTGCAAGTCATCTGTAAAATGAGAACGTTAGACTAGTTGACCTGTAGTTTAAATCTGTATGACTTAGCATCACAGATTTCAAGCTGAAGGGAACCTTCGATATCTTCTATTCCAAAGCCTTCATTTTAAAGATGAGGACACTGAGTCCCAGATAATGGATTCAAATTGTGCAAGCAGCAAGTTTAAGGTTCAAATCCACATCCCTCAACTCCAATGCCAACACACAGTCCATTATATCACACTGACTTCAGATATACTTAAAGTCCTGCCATAATCTTCTCCATCCTTATTTCTCTAAGCTGCTTTACCTCCTTACCTGTAACAGTCTTGATCCCTGGAGTTGCCTCCAATCAAGAGCCTGCTCTCTTGATTTTTGAGGCAATTGAGGTTAAGTGACTTGCTCAGGATCACACAGCTAGTAAGTGTCTGAGGAGTGGGGTATGGGGTAAGGAACTTACCAATGGAGCCTGGGCAGCATTCTCTTCCTGCTATATGTCCACACGGAGGCAGAAATAAATGATGATGTTTGGTGGTAGGACCCTGCCCTGGCACAAAGCCCATGCAAGTATTCAGTGACTATTTCCTATCCAATTACTTTGTGGTAGAGAAATGCCTCCTTATGGACTGCTAAGCCAAAGGGTACCTATAAGAGCTCCAAATGGACCAACTTGCCCTTTCTCTTCCTGCCAGCTCTAAGCCTCTGGTCACCATGTGGCCTCAAGTTCATGGCATTTTTGTTTTGTCTGTCTTTGGTGTGTTTATTCTTCCCTCATCTGAGGTGATGGAATGACCTTGTGGATTCTTAAATATCAGAAGGGATCCCAAAGGCCCATCAATGGGAGTTGACAATAGAGTCTATCAATAGCCAATAGCCAATCCAAGTGAACCAATAAATCCCTGAAGAGCGACTTCCCTAACTTGGCCCAACAGGAAATTGACCTTGCAGCTGAGACACTGTGTCCTGCAAACAAGGAAGTTCCTTACCCACTGCCTATGGAATATCCAAAGTGAAACTGAAGTGAAGAATTACTTGTATCAACTACTTTTAAGTTAGAGTCTTTCTAGGGACTTAGGTATAGAGGAAGAAAAGATATCCCAGTTAGGTAGTAGGGGATATTCTTAGACTTCTTTCCTGATTATACTTTCTCAGCAAATCTCTTTGTAAAAGCTAATTGGTATTAATTGCTAATCAATATAGGGGAAGTATCATCTAGTTATCACTGACATTGAAGAGATAACTGGTCAAATTGATATTGGGGAGATGGTAACTAGTGATTGATATCAAGGAGAATACACTAGATGAGAGCTCATGAACAATAATAGCATTAGAAGGACCCAGTTCAGCATCCTCTGGAACTCTGAGTAGATCAGTAACCAAACTCTGGAGATCTGATCTACTTGTGTGAGTGTGGGTTGGAAAAATAGTTCCAGAGCCTGTATGCACTAGCCATTCATTTCATAAAGATTTATTAAGCCGTATGTATCGCTATCATGAATACTTTTTTCAAAAAAGAATTGTTAGGTGCTGGATATGGTGAGCACCAAATAACATCATAAAGAATGAACCTGGCTACATTTTAACAGGCAGGAAAAAGACTTATAGATGTAGGCAGTATCTCTGAGTCAGCTCTTTGTGAATATTCTGATCTTTGACTTGCCAGAGATAAGACCAGAATTTCTAACAAACAAGGAGAAAGAATAGCAATAAATATGAGACTTAACCAGCTATTGAAAATAAAAAATGAGAAGCGGACAACAGAAATGACAATGACATTGACTATAATTCCTCAATGGGGTATTAGTAGGGAACAAGCAGGATTTTGCAAGTTGTATTCAATGGTGGTTCACATTGTTATCATCTCACAATTAATGGAACAATGTAGAGAATATAAAATCCCATCTTACTTATTGTTTGTTGATTTTTTAAAAAAGTATTCAACTCGGGGCAGCTAGGTGGCGCAGTGGATAGAGCACCAGCCCTGAATTCAGGAGGACCTGAGTTCAAATCTGACCTCAGACACTTAACACTTACTAGCTGTGTGACCCTGGGCAAATCACTTAACCCTAATTGCCCGGCCAAAAAAACCAAAACAAAACAAAAAAACAAAAAAAAGTATTCAACTCAGTAAAACAAAATGCTGCTTTATAGGCTCTCATACAACAAGGTGTCTGTCATTCACATAACAAAATCATTCAGGAAACATTGCAAAATGTAACAATAGAAATAATCTAGTTCAATGACCTTCTGATAATTGATTGAAGAGGACCAAAATGACATCACTATGTTGGAGTCAAGGTGTAGTGTGTCCAACTGTTGCTGATCAGACCAATACAAATTTGGAATGCTCTACCACAGGTTGGGCACAAATAGTCTTGGTGAACATTTGGAGTAGAGATGTCTCTAAATTTGCACATCTCACCTTTCTTTTGAACTACTGCAATTCTGCTTTGCTCATAGAGCACAGCACCTTCTTTGATGCGGGCACCCTGTATTGGGTGGTCCTGTGTCAGTGTCTCCTCTGTCATGCGATCCATTCCAAAGTTCTTCAGTGAGATCTTGAGAATGTCCTTGTATTGCTTCTTCTGACCACTATGTGAGTGCCTTCCTTGCCTGAGTTTTGTATAAAATAGTCTTTTAGACAGATGTATGTTTAGCATTCAAACATCATGACCAGCCTGTTGGAGTTGTACTCTCTACAGTAGAGTTTGAATACTTCGCAGTTTAGTTTAAGAAAGGACCTCAGTATCTTATCTTGCCATGTAATATTCAGAATCATCTTAAGACAATTTAAATGGAAGTGATCTATTCAGTTTCCTAGTATGGTGATGGTAGACCCTTCAGGTTTCACAGGCATATAACAATGAGGTCAGCAGAATGGCTCTGTAACCCTCAGTTTGGTAGACAGTCTAATACCTCTTCTTTCCCCCACTTACCTTTGGAGCCTCCCAAACACTAACCTAACTCTGGCAATGCATTCATCAGCCTCATCATCTGTGAGTACATCCCTGGAAAGTATACTGACAAGGTAAGTGAACTTATCCACAGTATTCAAAATTTCTCTATTTACTGTACCAATGATTTCATATATGGATGGTATGGTGCTGTGTTTTCTTGATGGTGATCATTAGATCAGATTTAGTACAAGCAGCATAGAACCGGTCCATACTTTGCTGCATTTCAGCTTCAGAGGTTGCATTGAATACACACACACAAAAAATCATGCACCAACTCTCTCTCCACTTTAGTCTTGGCTTGTAAACTTTTCATTATTGCAGTAGCTGACCTTGATGCTATATTTGTCCTCATTGTAGGTGTCTGACAATATTGCTGAAAACATCACTCTAAAGAACATGGGAGCAAGCACACATCCTTGCTTCGCTCCATTGTTTACTAGGGAAGCTTGAGAGCATCATTCATTTTCCAGAACCTGGGCCGACATGCCGTTATGGAATTGACATACAATACTGATGAACTTTTCTGGGCAGCCACATTTTGACATAATTATCCATAAGCCCTTAAGACTAACAGTTTCAAAGGTCTTAGTCAGATCTACAGATGTTGTGTACAGACTTCTGTTCTGCTCCTGGCATTTCTCCTGAAATTGTCAGGCAGCAAACACCATATCAACCATTCCTTGGCCCTTTCTGAAGCCACACTGGCTCTGAGATAGATTACTGTCTTCCAGGTGAAGGATAAGCTTATTAAGGAGGACTGTGGCAAGAATCTTGGCATCAAAAACTAAAAGAGACACCCCCGCCCCGTGACTATCACAGGACAATTTGTTTCCTTTACCTTTATAGAAGTGGACGATGGAAGTATCTTTGAACTCCTGAGGGATTGCCTCACTTTGCCAAGTACCCTGGAAAAATTCTCAGCTTTCATATGAGCAGTGGACCCCCTACCTTGTAAATCTCAGCTGGAATAGAATCAGCACCAGGTGCTTTGCCACACAAGAGAAGCCTAATTGTATGCAAAACCTCTTCTTCAGTTGGAAATCTGGCTAGAGAGGGATTGATTTCAACCTAAGGTATACAGTCAATGGCTTCAGCATTGATCGATTATGGTCTATTGAGAACACTATGGAAGTGTGCTGGCCCATCTCTACAGGAGATGTCACTATCACTAATCAGTGTTTTTTCATTGGCATTGAAATGCAGCATAGAGCTTTGGCCCATAAATAGCCTTTAGGGCATCATAAAAGTGCTATGGATTGTTACTATCCACATAAAACTGAATTCATCTTCCTTCTTACTGACCTAAGAATCCTGCATCTCTCTAAGCTTTACTTGCACTTTACTTTTGATGGAGTTAAATGCTGCTTTCTTAGATACAGAATAGATTATCTTTTTTTGTGAGGCAATTGGGGTTAAGTGACTTGCCCAGGATCACACAGCTAGTAAGTGTCAAGTGTCTGAGGCTGGATTTGAACTCAGGTCCTCCTGAATCCAGGGCCAATGCTCTATCCACTGCACCACCTAGCTGCCCCTCAGGATAGACTATCTTGCTGGTAAACCCTGTAGAGTTCTTGTTTTTTGCTTAGCAGCTTCTGAATTTCCCCATCATTTTTATCAAACCTATCTTGATGGTTCTGAGTGTTCTGGCCTGAATGAGTAAATATGGGACTAAACACCAAATCTCTGAAAGCTGCCCACTCCTTTTCTACTCCACTGTTGCCAATTGTGTGTTGGCTCAGCTTTCCCTTTAAGTTGGCAACAAATCATTCCTGCTCATAAAAGCACTATAATCTGTTGACATTGTCTTTTGGTTGTCATCTTGCCTTGGGGCCACTGCTTTTGTTGAATGTAAATATTTAGCTTGGAGAAGATAAGCCTATGAACAGTCTAGCACTCTGTGTCATACATTGTCTTTGTCATTCTCACATCCTGTTTATCTCTTCTCCTTATAACGACAAAGTCTATTAAACGCTAATATTTGCTGTGAGGGTGCATCCATGAAGGTTTGTGTGTGTGTGTGTGGGGGGGCAATGAGGGTTAAGTGACTTGCCCAGGGTCACACAGCTAGTAAGTGTCAAGTGTCTGAGGCTGGATTTGAACTCAGATCCTCTTGAATCCTGGGCCGGTGCTTTATCCATTGCACCACCTAGCTGCCCTGTATCCATGAAGTTTTATTGCATTTAGGTAAATGGAAGACAATGTTGGTGATGAGAAGGTCATGAGATGCACAAGTCTTCAGTAGTAACTGACTTGCTATTGCTGTTTCCAAATCCATTTCTCCCAAGGACTCCCTGCCATGTCTGGTAGTCAGAGCATACTCTAGCATTAAAGTCACCCAGAATTGTAAAACTCATCCTCTTTTGGCATATTGATGATAAGGGTCTCCAGGTCTTCATAAAATTTTTCTTTGATCTCAACAGGGTTCATCATGGTGGGAGCATATGCATTGATGATGGTGGTATGGTACTTCCCTGCAAGTGGCAATTGCATTGTCATGAGCCTGTCATTCATTCCTTTGGTAGAAATGCAAGCTTGTTGACTACAGTAGTTTTTATTACAAAACCTACACCAGCTTCACAGCACTCCCCTTCACTTCAGTCACTCCAGAAAAATGTGTATCCATCTTTGACTTTGGTAAGCTGGCCTTCATTCACGAGCCTTGTTTCACTCAGGGCTGCTATTTGGATGCAATACCTGCTGAGTTCTCATGACAAGAGCTATTCATCTTTCAGGTCTACTGGATTTTGTGTTGTTCATGTGTGTGTGCACATTCTGTGTACCAATGGTGAGTGAAATCAGGCCAGGGTTGGTGAAGCTGACAATTTTTAGCGTACCTTTTCTAGCTCCTTCCTTGAATCAGGAGGTGAGTGGAGCAGTTCTTAAAAGTCTGCTTAGATACCCAGAGGGCTACCAAATCTCACTGATGCTTCCAGTGAGAAGATAGCCCTATACCTGGACTGCCTGTGTGCAGGGTTGTGACAACAGCTCCCAGTGTATCCATACCCACTGCTTTGTCACTTGTCTGTCACCCCAGGACTTTAAAAAAAAGATATGGGTGATGTCTTTTGCTTTGTGCACAAATTGGATTTAAGTGAGGCTGGGGTGTTCAAAGTCATTGTCCTCCCTCTCTCTTCCAGAGTTATCAAAGTCCAGTGGCAAGACAAAGTCAAGATGACTGCAGTGGCCTGGGATGCACTTGATAGATACCTTGGCATCTTTGATGTCTGATCAAGCTCTCAGCACATCACAGCTCCTGCTTTAGCTATCTTTGTGGCACATTGGAACAACTCGTTCACATCTGCCCATTTCCCTGGGGGAAGTCTTCCCATGCTTGGGGCAGACATACTGCTAACTCACTGATGGGTTTGTGGCCAGTTGATTACCCTCAATGTGGTTTAGCCAGTGTGTCAAGACGGTTTATCATGTTGCAGCTGCTGTTCATGCTACAGCTTCTTGGGGCCACAGGTGAGAGTTGAGTACCAGATGGACACCAAAGGTATATGAACAGCCCTGACAAGGGCATGACAAGCCCTCACAGCAGAGGTGCTAAGGAAGATCCAGCACAGAGTTGAAGTTGAGGAGGGATTCCCCGGGCATGCTGTGTTCCTTCAGATCCTTTTCTTTGCAGATAACATTTTGTTGATTGGCATCAAGGCCAAATACATTACTGAGCCTCCTAGAAGAGATCTGTAATCACTCAAAGAAGTGTCTATCCACACAAGAAAGACCAAATAGATGAAGTATCTGTTTCCCAGATTTCAATTTCACCTCTGTGAGTTTCCTCATCCATAAAATAGAAGTAAGACCTACATTATTATCCACTTCATATGAATATAGATTTAGAACTTGATGGAAATTTAGAGTCAATCTAGTTCACTACTCACATTTTAAAGATAAGGGAACTAAGACTCTTAGAAGTACTTCATAGGGTTGTGAGTAAAATACTATATAAATAACATTATATAAATGTGAATTTTTACCCCTGTTCTAAGAACTGGGTGCTTGTCTTGTTCCTTCTATGCAAAAATTCCTGCTTTGGTTCTCTGCTTGATACTTTGGAATTGGGATACTGTTTTGCTCCTCCAGTCCTTCTGGGGACTAGTGTTCTGCCTCTGAGTCTCAGTTCTCATGTTTAGGTCTCTAATACTTGCTACTAGACTTTTTGGATGTTCCATGCTTCCTTGGATTTGATTTATTGGCTGCTGCTGGAGCCATCTGACCCTGTGCTCTGTCTGTCTCCTGGGACATCTACCTATGACTACCACTGGACCCACTGAATGTCAATTTAGAGATTGCCTGCTGCTGTAATATCTCCAATCACCTTCCCTATCACTGCAGGTTGTTCTCCAGACTTTTGCTTACCCCATTAAAGTAAACTGGGACAATACATTCCTCTGATGATTTGGAAAAGAGTACAGTCAGTTTGGATGAGGGGAGATTATGCAAGTACTTTAGTCCATAACACCGACCAAGATAAAGGGAAAGGGATGTGATATTTTAAGTAGAAGCATCCTATATAAAACATGCAGCTCCTCCCATATCTACCCATTGGTGGCATGGTCCTTTAAATCCTCAGGAGGGGAACTTCTAGCACTCAAAAGTTCTAAAAGCCACTACTAAACAACACAGGCTTCAGGAAGGAGACTAGCATAGAGAGCACTGGATCAAGAGCTTAATACAAATAAAAGATAGATTAAAAAAAAAACATCAAACAATATAAAAGTCCTTTAAAAAAAGTATAGTTGATGCAGTGGGAGATAATATCAGGGACAGTTTGCAGTGAATCTCTTAATGAAATGTAGTGACAATAAACAGAGAAGCACCAGGAACATTAGTGTTACTTCACCAATGATGATACCATCTACTCCAGCCACTGGACTCAGGGCCATCTGTAGCAAAGTATTTAAAAGATGATAAGCTCTTACTTAGGGACTGCCTACTTCTTCATGGGGGATGGAAATAGTTAAGACTCTCTCTGACCCTCATGCAGTGATTCAGGATTGCCACCAAATTGGCTAGAGGTTTTCCTTTCTTTCCAATGAATTTTCATTCTCTATAAAGACAGTTTCACCTCCTCTTGCATCATTAGGAAGCAAAGTTGTTGTTCATTTGTTCAGTTATGTTTGAACCTTTGTGACCCCATGGACCATAGCATGCCAGGCCTTCCTATCCTCTATTATCTCCTGAAGTATATCCAAGCTCGTGTCCACTGTTTCCAAGACACTATCTTTCCATCTCATGTTCTGCCATCTCCTTCTCCTTTTGCCTTCAACCTTTCCCAACATTAAGGTATTTCCCAATGTATTCTGTCTTCTCATTATGTGGCCAAAGTACCTACCAACAATTTTACCCTTGGCTCATTGGTGTCTTTGTAGGAGGGTCATATCTAAATCATCCCAAGGGAAAGAAGACCTGCCCAGTCAAGACAACTTACACCATTTCCCAAGGATGTTCAAAACTTTTTGAGGGACCAAAATATCCCTCGAGGTCTCAGACTCAAGGGATAGAATAAGGAAGGACTAAAAGGGAACAATCAGGATTATGTCAAAAAGTATTCCATTCTTACCAGATAAATCTTCCTAGAGACCAGATCCTAGTAATCACTTTCTTTCTTTCTTTTTTTTTTTTGGCAGGGCAATGAGGGTTAAGTGACTTGCCCAAGGTCACACAGCTAGTTAAGTGTCAAATGTCTGAGCTGGATTTGAACTCAGGTCCTCCTGAAACCAGGGTCGGTGGTTCATCCACTGTGCCACCTAGCTGCCCCCTAGTAATCACTTTCCACATCCTTCTCCTCCTGTCCCCAACCTTTCCTAGAGCACTGATAATTCATCAGACACATAGTTTCTGAGAGATGAGATAATAATTAGGGTAATGTTGTCAAAACTATTTTTAGAAGAATTCATTCTAATGTCCAAAAGAGCCAGCTGCCTAAAGATGGTAGAGGAGATGGAAAACCCAATGAGTGATTTGGTGGTATGCCCAATCTTTTACCATTTTTTGTAATAAAATGAGTGCCTTGACCAGAGGCAATAGAGGTAATGACAGGGGACTGATGGGGAAGAAGGTTATGTTCTGTGAAGATGATGGTTAGTGGCAGATTTGACTGGTACTATAATGCTATATCCTGGGGGCAGCTAGGTGGCACAATGGATAAAGCACCAGACCTGGATTCAGAAGGAACTGAGTTCAAATTCGGCCTCAGACACTTGATACTTACTAGCTGTGTGACTCTGGGCAAGTCACTTAACCCTCATTGCCCTGCCAAAAAAAATTTAAAAAAACCATAATGCTATATCCTGAATAAGTTGTCTTCAGTAAGGGCAAATCTCTTGTCCTTAGATGGCCAAAGAAGGTCAATATAATCAGTTTGCCAGTGGGAAGCAGGTCAAGAACAATATGGGATCATGCCATATTGATCTTTAAGAGTCTGATGGTACATTTGGCATGAGGAACATTCTTGAATTGTAGCCACCTCATCCTTAGTCAAGGGCATCATATAGTCCTGTGTCCACTTCAAAATAGAGTCATGGCTCTTTTGTCCAGATTTGTGATGGATCTAATCCCAAACCTCTGACATTCTTAAAGGGCACCAACCTAATCGTTCAGAGAATTTATGATGTCTAATGGACAATAACATGTTCCATAAACAGCTATATGCAAAGAATCAGCAAAATTCCTCCATTAGTTCAGACTTCAAAGGAATTCCTTAATAGTCTTGTTCTCTCCATGCCCTAAACAACTCTGCTCGATCCATAGCCACCATCCAAAAATGGCTATAGATAAAGGTCTTATCTTATTGTCCTTCAAGTTTTTTCTTACATGCTAGCCACATGGCTGTTCATGTTCACAAGGAGTTCAACTCCTTGGAAGGACTTCCTGGTATCCCCATCCCTCGGGGTATCCCCTTTTACTGAATTAATGGCTACCAATGTCCAGTTGCATGTGGCTTTCTCATAGTTGGAAATTTTGTCATTGAACCAAGTAAAACAGTGATCTCCAAGAACCACATTTGCATAGGGAAGGGCCCATTGGGCTAGTGTAGGAAGCAAAGCATTAGGCCTGTACTGAAAGCATGGCGACCACATGGTTACAATCTCCCAATGCTCCCTTTCCTCCTCATTGCCCTTCTCCTATTTCAATGATGATGATGTCATTCCAATTCAGTCTTGCCAACTAATGCCAAATGTTCTGGGCCAGGCATAGCTCTGGCCAGTTCAGTGATTCAGAAATGGAATACAATAAAACACTCAGAGACTACAAAATTCACTAAAAATAAATTTATTTTCAATAAGAGATTAAAAAGGATACAATTACTAGTACAAATGAAGACTAACCCCTGCCACCTCCACGTTCTCTATAGCAACAAGGCTGAGTCAGAAACACAGCTTCTCTCCATGTCCCTCTCCATGCTTTAAGCAACAAGAAAGCAATGCCAGTGGCTCAGGCCCTAATCCTGCAGACCAACCAAATCCTGAGGACAAGGCTCCTTGCTTCTTTAAAGGGAAACCATCTCAACCTATGCAAAACAGACGCTGCTCCCATCACAACCTCCCTGCCTTTCTAACCTCTTCATAACTCATGCCCATGTCTTTTCAGAGAAATTCAACCAAATCTGGAGAAGGACCCTCCCTGTTTCCTTCTTTTTTTCCTTCTCAGGAACACAAAGAAGCCTTTCTTTAACTATGTTGTCTATGTCCCAAGGGAAAGATGGGATGAGATGCCCTCAGAACAAGACCCTTGCTCAGGTTTATAATGCATGTCTTTTTTCTTTTCTTTCTTTCTTCTTTCTTTCTTTCTTTCTTTCTTTCTTTCTTTCTTTCTTTCTTTCTTTCTTTCTTTCTTTCTTTCTTTCTTTCTTTCTAGGCAGGGCATTGAGGTTTAAGTGACTTGCCCAGGGTCATACATCTAGTAAGTGTCAAGTGTCTGAGGTCAGATTTGAACTCAGGTCCTCCTGAATCCAGGGCTGGTGCTTTATCTACTTCACCACCTAGCTGCCCTAACAATGTCCTTTTGAGGATTTGGCTAGTATGAATTTAAACATAGGCTGGGTCTCTCAGAGCAAGGACTGGGTGTGATCAAGGGAGTGGTACCATATACTGGAGGTTAGCAGAGGAATGCAGTCTCACCATAGGCTCCAGACTATCTCCTCAACATGTGGCCCTCCCTCCTTTAAGTTTTTTTTTTCCTGCTTATTAGTTGTGTGACTTCAGGCCAATAACTTAATCTCTCATAATCTCCGATACCCCCTTTATAAAATAACAGATGCTAACTAGATAATCTCAAAGATCACTTTCATGTCTATAATTTCACTAGATGGTTTCATGAAATCTTGATTCCAGGGTGGCTCATGGGAATTAATCTAAAGAACCATAGTATCATTTTGTTGGAAGGGACCCTAGAAATCACTGAGCCTAACTTCCTGGTTTTGTAGGTGAAGAAAATGAGGTCCAGAGAGATCAAATCTATTCATCAACAAGCATTTATCAAGCACTTATTATATGCAGCGTATTTGGCTAGGTGCTGAGAATCCAAAGACAACAATGAAATAGTCCCTGATTCAAGGAATTTAACTTCTTTCAGGGGGACAACATGTAAATGCATGCAGGTATACACACACATGCATATACACATGCGTGTACACACACATGTATACACACATATGCACACACATGTATATACACATATGTGTATTGCATATATGCGTATGTGTATGTATATGCATATGAGTACACATTGTGCATATGCATATGTATGTGTGTATATGTAATACATAACACAAATAATTACATACAAAATATACACATAATAGATATAAGGTATGAAATTTTAAATGACCTACCCAAGGTCACAGAGCTAGTAAACAGAAAAGCCTAGACTAGAATCCAGGTTTCTTCAGTATCAATCCACTACTGATGTCCGTTTATCTATATTTGCACATAGCAGTTTATGAAACATGTTATTACCCATCTGGAACACCATAAAGTCTTTGCTTAGCTGAACAACTAGGTTGTTGGTTTTTAAGAATGACAGAGGTTTAGGGTTAGGTCCATCACAAATCTGGACACGAGAGCCATGTTGTTATATTGAAGTGGACATGGGACCATATGATGCCCTTAACTAAGGACAAGGTGGCTTCTTTCCAATGAGATTCTTCATGCCAAGTGTAGCATCAGCCTTTTAAAGATCAGTATGGCAGGATACCACATGGTTCTTGACCTGCCTCCCACAGTCAGACTGATTATATCATCATTAGAGTTATAATGAGGAATTCTAGCAGCTGGGGCAAATTCATTTGGGGAAAAAGAAGAGACAGAAACACCAACCCATGCCAGCTCAGCACCCAGCTACATTACCATTGATCCTGAGTGTCCAACGTAGTGCAGGTCCCCAGGCCCTGTGACATTTAGTCTGGCTCAGTTGAATGCATTCTCACTGAGTTGGGGATGAGGGAAGATGGCCCCCAATAATGAGCAGGGCATGATTTCTATGGTCCCTCAGGGTAGGGGTGAAGGGTCTTGGCCTAGGACCTTGTGAGGAAATGGGGTTCACAGGGAAGAAATACACCCCTCATACCTGAATCCTGGGTGCAAAGTCCTGGTAGGCCAGTGCTATTTACAGTTCTGACCATAGCATCTCCCCTCCCTCAACAAAGGAGAGGATCCCTTTTCCCAGCCCCTGACCCCATCCCTGCCAGCTTGGGATTCCCATCCCATGCCCATCTCTTACCTCTTTTGGATACTATTCCACTGGGTAAAGGGAATGGGGGTGGGGGCCAAGGGAATGTAGGTTAATCAGCTTCCCTTTTATTAGTACCAGTGCTGTAATGGAAGTGCCTTGATTGAACTGATCTATTAGGCGGGGGGAACAGTGTGGACCAAGCTTCTAGAGCATTTCCTGTGCTCTCTAATCTCTCTGTCTAGCATTTTATCTTGAGCTGGGAGCCAGAGCAGTGAGGCATCTTTGTGGCATTATTATTATTACTTAGCACTTTTAACTCACTTCATCAACGAAAGGGCCGAGGAAAAGCAACAGCTATAAACTACCATGAGAGCTCTAAACAGAGAGATACCCATCTCTCTGTGGGGTAATTTTTGGTACCTTATTTTCCAAGCTTGTCGCAATCCATTTATTAGTTACTATCCTCTGGGAGATAATCCACTGTCATCTCCTTATTTTACACAGAGGTGGCTAGAGGAGAAGGGGAGGTAGACAGGAGCTCGGGAGCTGGGAGAGGCCCAGAGAGGAGAGGATGCTGGGGGAAGGGCACCTAGTGGACTTGAATGTAGGAATTTTGGAAGCAATTAGCTCAGAAGAGTTCTTTCTGGGGAAGGGGAAGAAGATATTTTACTTCCTCACCCTCCCATCTCTGATTGCCCTCTAAATTATTCTATGGTATATATAGTTCCTAAAGGATTCCCACAGAGCAGGCGCTTCCCCAGGAAGCCTAGCAATGCTGCTCCCTCCCCTTAGGCAAAGCAAAACCAGTGCAGGTTCCCTTATAGGCCTTGGCACTTGTGTCCAGCCATTGCTCTCAGGCGGGGGTGGGGGGTATCTTCTGTAATACCCTCCCCGACTCCTTTCCCTTAAGTTAAAGGCCTTCTTTGGAGATTTCCAGTAATCTAGAGCCCTCCTAAGGCCTAGGCTACTAAGAAAATGGGACTCTGCTAAGGATTCCCCAGAAAAAGAGTTCTCAGTCTGATGTATGTTTACCCCCAAGGGACATGAAAACCTCTCCGAGGGAGTAGGGAGAGCCTTTCATAAATAACAGTATGATCTTATTGAATTATGCCAGAAATTTTGAATTCATTTTCAATCAATGAAGTTGACAAAATTTTTAGTGTAGTCTTGCAGGAGAAAAATTAATCTCTCTTTTTAAAAATTTCTTAAGAGTATATGCATGATAAACTCTAGACTTTATTTCCTTTCATATTGAGCAGGGAGCATGAAGAAGTTTACTGAAGAACCGAGGGTTAGAGGGACCCCAAAAGGCTGGGAACCCCTCAACCCACAGCATACAAAAACTTGCAGTCCAGGGAAGGCCCAGATAGAAGGATTTCTCCAGCCCTCTGCATCTAAGAATCTGGAAGAGGCATCTGGGAGTTAGGAATCTTGCTGTACTTGAGCAGACCAAGGAGAGCCTTGAGTCATCCCCTAAGGGGCTAATTTATGAAAGCAGCTTAAATATATTTTTAAAATGCCTTCCTTTTTCCAGAGATCTGGGAGTCAATTGCTGCTACTCTGGGCTTCAGGTTCTCCTTCAAAGGGCATCCCTTGGGCAGATGTAAAACTTGCTAGGAAAAGCCTTTTTTCTTCTTCTCTCTTTTCCTTTTTTTTCTTTTTTCTTTTCTTTTTTTCCCCCTTTTCTGGAGTCTGCTCCTATCTCAGCCACTGACTTCCACTGGGGAGAGGGGAGAATGAGCCAAGTAGAGATCCTCAGATTCCCATTTCTGGTCCTTTGCTGAATTGTGAGCTTGGTAGGAGAGGGAAGCTTAGGCTGCTTCAGGTTTCTCCCAGGAGGCATTTGTCTCAGAAATAGAGACCTCAAAAAAGAGATGTAGGATTGAGGCCCAGGAAAGAAAACAAAGACACTCCCCCTGCCAGCTCCAGCCAAGCTAATCAACTTGGTAAATCCTGAATGTTGTTTCTCGTTCTGCCTCTAATTGCTTTATGATGTTGGGAAAATGCTGCATTTTTTTTGGACAAGGCCAGTGTAGGGAACTCTCTGAGGAAACTCCAGTGAGCCTGGCAGATCCAAAATTTCTAGTCTTAGAGAGTAGCCTTGTTGTTGTTCAGTTGTTTCAGTCATGTCTCACTCTTTGCGACCCTATTTAGGGTTTTCTTGGCAAAGATACTGGAGTGATTTGCTATTTCAAACTCTAGATCATTTTACTGATGAGGAAAATGAGGTAAACAGGGTGAAGTGACTCGCCCAGGGTAACACATAGTAAGTGTCTGAAGCTGGGTTTGAACTCAGGGCTTCCTGACTCCAGGCCAAGGTCCAACTTGTCAGATGAGTTAGCAGCTTGGTGTGGTACAAAAAACAATGCAATCAGGAGGCTTGGATTCAGGGTTGTGCTGATAAATCTTTAACAACGGGCTCTAATGGAGGTGGGCAGGGAATGTATAAACAACATACTTCAAAGTTTAGCCTGCATCGTTAATATTTTCTCCACCACTGTTTTTTTTTGTGGGACAATGAGGGTTAAGTGGCTTGCCCAGGGTCACACAGCTAGTAAGTGTCAAGTGTCTGAGGTTGGATTTGAACTCAGGTCCTCCTGAATCCAGGGCCGGTGCTTTATCCACTGCACCACCTAGCTGCCCCCTCCACCACTTTCTTAAGTCTATACTGGGCAGTCAACAAAAGGATAAACCAAATTCTGATTTATAGCATTTGCTGATTTCTGAGATGTAAGTACTCATCCTAAACATTTAACAATCGGATCTCACTAGCCTGTTTGACGTGGACATCCCTGCTTGGATTCTAGCCGTAGTTATTTGTATGACCTTGGTCAAGTCACTGCCTCTCACAGGGTCTCATTTTCCTCCTCTGAAACATAGACTAGATCCATCCCTAAGATTCTTTTTGGCTCTCTTGTCTATGGCCCCTTTAAAATACCCTGCCTCATACTGGGGGTTAACACATGCTATATCCTTCTCCCAACTCCATCTCTACCTCTCGAAAGCCTTTACTTCACCCTCTGCTGAAACATGACCTTTGAAAATATAGCTCAAAAAACCACTCCCTCTGAGAAAACCTTACAAGAGCAGCACCCCACAACCACAATTGCTCCTTCGTTCTACATCCCCTCTATGTTTATTTATGCGTCCTGTATCTACCCTTGGTTGCTAGGGCTTAGTAAGTACCCTTGTGTCAATTTGTGTGGGTATATATTTTCTGTCTCCCCAGCTAGACTCTAGGATCTCCCAGGGCAGAGACACTACCCCTTCTTCCACAGTGGATAGAGTTCTGAGTCTCATATCAGGAAGCTCTAAATTCACTTAATCTCTGTTTGCCTTAATCCATTGGAGAAGGAAATGGCAAATCACTCCAAGTATCTTTGCTAAAAAAACTCCATGGTCCACAGGGTCATGAAGAGTTGGACACAACTGAACAACAACAACAACAACAACAACAACACATCCCCTTCTAAGTGCCTAGCACCAGGTTTTAAGAACAGGCTTTGTTCAATAATGGCTGTTGACTAACTAACTCGATGGCAGCCAGGCAGGTCCAAGTCCCCATCCAGCCAAATAATGCATTGGGTGAAAGTGAATATCTTTGCTGCAGAGAAGATTCATCAGAGCTGAAAGCTTTGGTGCCTCTTTATCATATTAAGGACCAATTCTGTGGAAATTAAGAGAACAGAGCACCTTATTTTTCTTGAACTTGGCTGAACTATTCATCCTCATGCATACAGAAGCCCTGGTTATGGGTGTTGGTGCCTGGGTTTGAGGGGAGGGCATGGGGAAGGTGAAGGCCCAGATTTAAGAAGTTCCGAGAAGCCCACCTTCCCAGGCTCTAGCAGAGGGGACTGTAGGTAGCTGCTTGAGGAATGTCATTCAACAGAGTCTGTGATTTCTATGTCTGTGCCTTCAGCCACATTCAAGGTTCAGCGTGGCTTGTTCCAGGCTCTCTGAGCAGTCTGGTTACCTGCTCAAAGCTGACTTTTCCCTCTGGAGCTCCAAGTGCACTCTCTCCTCAAAGAATGACTCAATGTTCTTCCCAGGTCACTGGGACATTTTGAGAATAGGACATTCTAATGCCCCAGTCTCTTGAGATACACCTTCTCTTCCTTTTCCTGATGCCGTATCCAAAGGATCTGTAACCCAGATACATTCCCATAGAGAAAAAAGCAAGCCGGGTCTCCTCCAGGAAACATATTCCTCACATATCTAGGGAAAGTTCATGGTTTTCAATTTCCCAAATGGGGGAGGTAGCAGCAGTGACCTGAGCTCTTGGGCTCATTTTCGTAAAGGACAATTGGCATCGTGAGTGATGTCTCACCTCGTGTGTGTATTGGATTTAAGTGAGGTAGGGTTACACAAAGTCGTTGGCTTCACTCTCTCTTCCAGAGTCATTGAAGTCCAGTAGCAAGACAAAAGTCAAGACAACTGGGATGCAGTAGATGACCTTGGCATCTTCCGTGGCTAACCAAGCTTTAAGTGCCTTCATGTCTGTTGGAAAAAATTGTTCTCATTGATCTATTCTTTTTTTAAATAATAAACATTTTTTATTTATAGTTTTGGGGCACCTAGGTGGCACAGTGGATAAAGCACCTGCCTTGGATTCAGGAGGACCTGAGTTCAAATCTGGCCTCAGATACTTGACATTTACTAACTGTGTGGTCCTGGGCAATTCACTTAACCCTTATTGTCCTACGAAAAAAAAAATAATATCTATAGTTTTGAGTTCCAAATTCCCCCCCTTCCTTCACTCTCCTCCCCCCTCCCTGAGGTGGTAAGCAATCAGATACGGGTTATACATGTGCAATTATGTAAAACATTACCCTATTAGTCATTTTGTACAAGAAAACTTGAATAAAAGAAAAAAATGAAAGTGAAATATATGTTCATTCAATATCAGTTCTTTCTGTGGATAGTATGTTTCATCATTAGTCTTTTGGGATTGTATTGGATCATTGTATTGCTGGGAGTAGTTGTCATTCACAGCTCTTCATCAAACGGCGTTGCTGTCTCTGTGCACAGTGTTCTCTTGGTTCTGCTCACTTTACTATACATCAGTTCATACAAGTCTTTCTTCTGAAATCATCTTGCTTATCATTTCTTATAACGTAATAATATTCCTTCACCATCATATACCACAGCTTGTTAGCCATTCCCCAATTGATGGGCATTCCTTGGATTTTCAATTATTAGCCACCACAAAAAGGGCTGCTAGAAATATTTTTGTACAAATAGGCCTTTTTCATTCATCTGTTGTTACAGTGGAAGTCTTTTCATGCTTGGGATGTATGGAGTATTCAGGGAGAATTATCACCTCTGGTGTGAGGGCTTGCTGGGCCCTTTTCAGGGCTGCTCATACAACTTTGGTGTCTACCTGGCACTCAATTCTCACCTCTGGCTCCAAGAAACTGTAGCACTTGCAGTGGCCACACTCCAGTAAAGGTCAGTCAAACCAGAGTGAGGGTAACTCACAAGCCTCAAACAGCCATCAGTGAGTTAACCATATATCTACCCCTACACATATCAGCCGCAAGTTAGGAAAGTCATTTAAGCTCTGAGTTTCAGTTTCCTTATATGTAAAAGGATTATAATAATAATTTTTGCATTCCTTACTTCACAGTTGTGAGGATTAATTTCTCAGCATGCTGCAGTGTAAAGAACACTGGTTCTGGAGTGAGAGGACCTGGGTTCAAATTCTGCTTTGACGTTTCCCATGTGTGCCACCTCATGCAAGTCACTTTAAGCTCCTTCCTTGGTCCTTAGATTTCCTCATCTGTAAAATAAAGGGACTAGCCTAGATGTCTCTGACATTCCATCCAGCTTAAAATCTATGATTCAAAATGAGATATAGGTAAAGTGCTTTGTAATGCCAGCATGGGGTTGTTTTGGAGTCAGAGACTTAGCAGTAGGAGAGATCTTGGAAATTGGGGCCCAGAAAGGTCAGTGGTTGGCCCACAGTCATTTAACTAAGTTGCATAGTTGGGATTTACATTTAAGCACCTTTGATTCCAAATCTAATGATGTTTCCATGGGAGATTTGAGCTTGAAGGTGGACTTGGCTACTTGCTACTTGTCTGACCTTGGGTCAATCACTTAACCACTTAGCAGGCCTCAGTTTCCTTAATTGTAAAATGAGACTTTGGCCTAAATGACCTCTTGGTCACTTTCTAGCTCCACATAAATCCTATGAAATCCATGTCATAAGATTGTTGTAAGGAAAGCAATTTGTAAAACTTAAAGTACTATAAAAACATGAGCTATTCATTCCTTTTTCAGTTGTGTACAACTCTTCATGACCTCATTTTTTTGTGTGGCAAAGATCTGAAGTCTTTTGCCATTTCCTTCTCCAGCTCATTTTACCGATGAGGAAACTGAGGCAAACAGGGTTAAGTGACTTGCCCAGAGTCACACAGATAGTAAGTGTCTGAGGTTAGATTTGAATAGGAGTCTTCCTGACTCTAGGTCCAGCCCTCTATCCACTGTGCCACCTAGGAGCCCTAAGTATGAGTTATAGTAATGATTGTTATTTTACATGTTTGACCTGGTCCTTGGGCATAGGCTGACCATAGAATGAGGCATGAATGAGGCTAGATCTGGAAAGGGGAGGGTATCACAAACACCAGGCATCCCACAACCAACATGACCAAATAAGGCTGAAGGCTATGCTTAGTAAGTACCCCGGGTGGGGGCCACAGCTCCACCAGGAGAGCAGTTAACCTTGTACTGGGGCTTTGTCCTTCAGCATCTTAGGGAGAAAACCAGCAGGTGGAGGGATGTGCGTCTTTAGGCCCGGAGCTCACTCATGGTAGAAATTGACTTTGGATAAACAATTACTGTCTATTTACCTCAGACCATATGGTGTTGAGGAACAGGTGTGTGGGTAATGAAGAGCTGGGCTCCAATTAAGTGTCTGGGAACCCAGCCTGATTTCCAAGTGAATCTTTCACTTGAACTGCAGCTTACTTACAAATGAGAGCTAAAAGGGATGAAGGTCCATTGGAGGCAGGAGCAGGGAGGCCACGCAGATCTAGGAGTAGAGACATGCCCAGCTCCCTGGGGAACCGGTTGCTCTCCGTGGCTGCCCCAGTGCTACCGATTGCAGTTGTTAAGGGGACAGCAAGAGGTTTAGCAAAGACAAACCCTTTCTCCCAGACTGTCTTTCTTGATGACAACATTTGCTGCTTCTAGTCTCTGGCTTGACAAAGAAAAACAAATGGTGGTCTTCTGTCTCTTGTTCCAGGATGTTTCACTCTCTCTCAAGGGTCGGGGTGGGCTCTGGTCTGGGAGGAAAGTTAATACAAGCCAGCAGCAGTGGGACCTGGAAGTTCCCCAAACTATAACTACACTAATAAAGCACAATGACTTGAATGGAAGTGGTGATATTACTTGGGATACTCTGCCTTGATCTGATCACTTCTGGGGTGCTGTGCTGAAGACCGGATGTCACATCTTAGGAAGGATGTGTGTCCTTTCATGTGTCATGGACTCCTTGGATAGGAGTCTGGTGAAGTCTATGGGCCCCTTTTCAAAATAAAAATTTTAAAATGTGATTAAACATTATTGATAAATATTAATAAAATCAACAAACACATTGTGAAATATTAACATTAAACTATTTAAATATATACTTAAATATTAATAAAAATCAGTGAAAAGTTAAAAAAATTAAAATAAAAAAAATACATCATTTAAAAGAAAACCAATTACATTGAAACACAGTTACCAAAATAGTCGAGTCAACAAGTATTTATTAAACTCTTTCTTACTATGTGCCAGGCGATTGTTAAGCACTGGGAAATATTGAAAATTAAAGACAAACAAACAAAATCAAGTTCACGGAGAGCAGGTTAAGAACTCCAGCTGTGGGGAAGTCATGGGGTACAACCAGGATATTTGAAGGGTCTCAAGATCATACCCTATGATGATCAGTTGAAAGAACTTCAGAGCTTTAGTATGGAGTGGGAGGGTGGGGAGGGGGAAGCTTATCAGCTTCCATGATTGCTGTCTCTCCGTATTTGAAAGGTTTCCATATGGAAGAGGGATTAGATTTGCTCCGCTTAACTCCAGAGGGTAGAATTAAGAGGAATGGGTAGAAAATATAAATAGGTAGATTTCAGGCAGGATCATCTCCCTTTTTGATTCATTCAAAGCATTAACTTACATGCAAAAGGGATCACCTGGCATAAAAACATTTTGTTTATGCATTAAAACCTCATCAAGTGTGACCATATTCTGTGACTACATCAACTGAGCCGGGGGCTGGGGGAGTAGGGAATGAGTGGGTAAAGGAGAATCATATCCCCCACTTTTTTACATAAGAAAAAAAAAATCCTAACTGATAAAGCTGCTCCAAAGCAGAACAGGATTCTTTAGGAGATGGGTTCCTCATGTGGGGACCAATTTTTAATTGGGGAGTGTTAGCTAAATGGCTTGCTGCAATATTGGGGCAAGGAAAGAGACCGGTAGCCTCCCTCAAAACAGAGCAGGATTTATTTTAGCAAGAACGAACTTAAAAAAAAAAAAACCCACACAAACAGGATCAGTAGGATCAAGGGAAAGGAAATAAAATGGGGAAAGGGAAATTATACAACCTGAAAAAACACCACTGCCCAGGAATCAGCTAAGAATACACAGCAGCGTCCTGTCGCCTTCCAGCTTCCAGCTAGAATGGAGAATTCTCCCCCTTCCCAGCAAACCCCACACAGCCCCCAGCCAATTGGCTGGCTGCTCTGACAGTCACATGACTACCCTCACTAGGCTTCCAGTCATTATAATTTTGCTAGGCCCATGTAGGCTTGGCAAGTGATGATGATGTGAGGTGCCAGTGCCATGGCAATGGCTACAACCAGTGGGTGGAGCACCACGCGGTTTGCAGAGCCCCAGGCCAGTGTGCACTGAGGTGTTTTTTTTTTTTTAAATTCTAGCCAAAAGATGGGGTCATAAAAACCTCAAATAACAATTAATTCTTTACACTCACCACTAGAAGTCATAGAATAAAAAAATTTAGGGTTCGAAGGAACCTCAGCAGCCTCTCTGGTCAAACTCCATTTTACAAGTGAGGAAACTTGGACTTAAGGAGGTCATGTGACTTACATGAGGCCATAGTAGAAGAACTGAAATTTGAACTCAGAGCTTTTGACTCCAGAGTCATTATTCTATCCACTGTAGCCCCCTGCTTCAAGCAAGTGATCACTTGTTTAATTAATTCATTTCTCTGTATTTATATTTTGGACAGCTAGATGGCACAGTGGATATAGAGCACCAGGCCTGGAGTCAGGAGGACCTGAGTTTTAATCTGGTCTCAGACCCTTATTAGCTGTGTGACCCATGGCAAGTCACTTTGCCTCAGTTTCCTCATCTGTAAAATCAGCTGGAGAAGGAAATGGAAAACCACTCCAGTATCTTTGTCAAGAAGACCCCAAAGAGGCTCATGAAGAATAAAAAATGACTGAATAACAACAATGTTTATATTTAGCTAATCTTTCTGTTATCTTTCATCTAATTTTTCTATCAGTTATCTATCTCTAATCTTTATCTATCCGGTCTTTATGTTATCTCTCTCCATCTGTCCACCCATCTATCCATCCATCCATCCATTCATCTACCTATCATCTATCTATTTATTTATCTTTTTGTTTTTGCAGGGCAATGGGGGTTAAGTGACTTGCCTAGGGTCACACAGCTAGTAAGTGTCAAGTGTCTGAGGCCAGATTTGAACTCAGGTACTCCTGAATCCAGAGCCAGTGCTTTATCCACTGCGCCACCTAGCTGCCTCCATCATCTATCTTTTTAAACACTGAATATCTCCAACTCTTTCAGGCCAGAAGTTCAGGAGCTAACATGGGTCCAACACTGATTGACACCAGAGCTTTGACCTGCTCTATCTCTGACCTGGGCCATTTTGCCCCTCCATAGGCAACCTTGTGTCCCCTCCCTGTTCCAAGGGACTTACCATGTTACGCTGGACTTAGTTCAGACAGTTGATCAGTTTAACTCACTGTATGTAGCTGAGAACTCTTAAACTCAAGGAATCCACCAGCTTCCATCTCCCCAGTAGCAGGGGTCATAGATGTTAACCACTATGTAAAGCTGGATGAATACTTGTAAAAGATGTTCAAGTTGGACCAAAGGCCCTCTCAGGTACCCTCCAAATCGTAGTTTCTATAATTACTTAGTGAACAACGGGTCAGTGTCTGTGGTATGAAGAGAAAGAACCCCAATTGTTTTTATCCTTTTCTAGGCCTCCTGGAGATTTTGCTGATTTGCTTGGGAGAGATGATTCACTTTGTCCACCTCCTTAGAAACTGGACAAAAGTCAACTTCTGAGACTGACGATGGAAAACTCCACATTTCATTTGCTCATCCTTCCAGGCTGAGATCCTTTAACAAGCTGTCAGGATGAAAACCCAATAGAAGAGGGGATGAGGGTTAAAGGCTTGTTCCTTTGCTGAGCAGGTGGGACTAGAAGGTAGGTACATTCAGGAGAAGCTGTCTTGTCCAGTTGGATTATTGAATCATACCCAAATGAATCTGTGACTTCACCAGTTTGGAAGTTCCCTACAATTATACAGATAGCAATCCATACATGCCTGCCCAATCTATATAGCTCTTGTCCATATTTTCCCATGAATTTTCCCAGAGGGGACCTTCCCCAGTTTCTCTTAACATTGAAAAGCTACCAGTGAGGGGGAAGCTAGGTGGCACAGTGGATAAAGCACCGGCCCTGGATTCAGGAGTACCTGAGTACAAATCTGGCCTCAGACACTTGACACTTACTAGCTGTGTGACCCTGGGCAAGTCACTTAACCCCCACTGCCCCACAAAAACAAAAAACAAAAGAAAACAAAAAAGGCTACCAGTGGAATTCTTTGGTTGTTCTCTTGTCATCTCTCACCTTTGCTAAATGACCAGCCCATTTTCTTTTTCTATCAGACAACTTTTGTGGTAACATTTTTATAGAGTTTTGAAGATTCTTTGTTTTCCCTGGAAACCATTGCCCCTGCCATTGATTAAAGACAAGGTAGAAATAGCAACTGTCATGGAATTTTGACAATTTAAGTATTAGTTTCCTTCTTCCTTCCTTCCTTCCCTTCTTTCTTCATTCTTGCCTTCCTTCCTTTCTGCCTGCCTGCCTACCCTCCCTCCCTTCTTCCTTCTTTCCTTCCTTCCTTCTATTCTTTATCTCATATTAACAGAATGTGCCAAGATGTATCAAAATAAAATTGTACCCCTCCTGCATTTCCCTCCCTGCAGTATCTAAGACAACTCTTTTGACTTACAGTCTACCTGGTGGTCTGACATTCTAGGGATGATGAGCTTTAGGGAAGTTGTCCCAGCCCACAAGGACTAATACACCAACATTTAATGAAAAGAGGCTAGTTTGTTTCTTTTAAAAGTTTATTTTCTGTATTTTGGGGGCTATCTCTCCACTCAGACACCCTCATAGTGCCCTCCTCCCGTCTATAATGAAGTACATTTAAATAAAACAAATTGACCTATTGATCATGTTTGACAGTATGTACCTTATTCACAGTCAGTAGTATACAACTTCTTTACCAGGAGGAGAGAGGCTTGTTTCATCATCAGTCTTCTAGATAGAAGATTGATCATTACCTCACATTGCTGTCTTTTAATGTTGTTTTCATTTGTTTTGTTGTGGTCATTGTGCATATGATTTTCTGAGTTCTGTTTATTTCACTCTGTATTCATTCATACAAATCTTCCCAAATTTCTCCGAAGTCTTGATACTTGTCATTTATTCTGGCACCATGGCATTCTGTTCCATAATTTGCTTATCCATTCTCTAATTGATGAGTACCCCCTTTGTTTCCATTTAGTTTTTGTTACTATCACACGAAGAACTGCTATAAATATGTGGAAATATATGGAACCTATCCTTCGGGGGGAAATACCAAGTAGTGGAATCAATGGGCCTCTTTTTAAAAATACCATTTCGAACTTTTCCCCATAGTATTTAGAACAATTCACAGCTTGGCCAATGGTGCATTAATGTTTCTATTTTCTCTCCACTGTTGACTTTTTTCACCTCTTATTGTCTTTGCTAATTTGATGGATTCATACCTCCTAATTGTTTTAATTTTCCTTTCTCTTATTGTCGATTAGTGATTTGGAGTATTTTTTCATATGGTCGTTGATAATTTGAAGTTATTCTTTTGAAGACTTGTACAGCTAGAGTTGACAGGACCCTCAGAGGCCATTTAATCTAACCCTCTCATTTTACAGATGAAGAAACTGAGGCCCATAGAAGTTAAGTGACTTGCCTTCTAACTCTCTAGTCCGTCTTCCACATAGTTTCCAAAATGATTTTCCTAAAGCTCAGGCCTGGCCATGTCATTCTCCTACTTAATAACTCTCATGGTCCTCTACACCTTCTAGGATAAAATATAAATAGCCTCTGTTTGGCATTTAAGGCCCTACATAGACTGACTCCAACCTACCTTTCCAGCCTTGTTACTCATTAGTCCCCTTCACAAACTCTATGGTCTAGAAAAAATGGCCTTTTTTGCTCAGCCAGCTCAATGAGATCTGATTGTTAAATTTTCAATGTGAGCATTACATTTTGGAAATCAGCAAATGCTACAAATCAGAGCTTGATTTGTTGTTTTGTTGACTTAAGAAAGTGGTGGAGAAAATGTTAATAATGCAGATTAAATTTTAAAGTGTATTGTAGGGGGTGGGGGCAGCTAGGTAGCACAGTGGATAAAGCACTGGCCCTGGATTCAGGAGGACCTGAGTTCAAATCTGAGCTCAGACACTTGACACTTACTAGCTGTGTGACCCTGGGCAAGTCATTTAACCCTCATTGCCCCACCAAAAAAAAAATCTATTATAAGCACCACTTCTCTCCTGGAGATCCAGTTGGTAAACATTCACCAGCAAACCTTTGCTTGCATGAAGCATTCTCCCCCCTTACTCTTGTGTCTTTGCATTAGCTATCTTCTGTGCTCAGAATGTACTTCCTTGTAACCTCTTGCTCCTAAAGTCCCTAGTCTCCTTTAAGCATAAGGGCCATCTTCTCCATGAGACTTTTCCTGGCTTTTAGCAGCTGCTAGTCCCTTTTTGGGGGTGCAGGATGGGGTAGGGGGAGGGGCTTCAAATTCCCTTGCATTTATTTTGTATTTATACCTTTGTATGTTCATGCCATCCCCTCTGATAGAATATAAGCTCTGTGATGGAGGAGATGGCCATGTTTATCTTTGCATCCCCAGTGTATCCACTTAATAAGTCTGTATTATAAGTATGTATTAATCAGTCTGTCTATTTAATAAGTCAGCATATATACTTAATAATCTCAAGGTCTCACACTGAATAACAGAGGTGGTATTTGAAGCTCTTTCCTCTGATTGCAGAGACAGTCATCTTTCCCTCATACCTTGGTGTTCATATTCCTTGCCCACTTATCCACTGGGAACTAATTCTTGGTCTAATATATTTGCATCAATTCCCTGCCAGACTTTTATCGGACCTATTTGATGCAAAGATTCTCTCAATCAATATTTTCTCTTCTTATCCCAGTTACATTGATTTTGTTCATGCAAAAGCTTTAAAATTTTTTTTTACATACTCAAAACTGTCTATTTTGTTTCTCGTTTAGTTGAGAATTTTCCAAAAGGGATGGTTATTTTCAAATGAAAAAAAAAAGTACACAGCAGCAAGAAATGGATGCTAAATGATCTCCTTGAAAACCAAAGTTTAGGATGAGGAACATGGAACATTTCTGGGACATCCAGGTTCCCAGGAACTCTGGAATCACCATGGCAGATCATGATGGAAACAGAAGGCTACCCGAAATGAAACAGAAAGGAAATGGCTTCAAGGCCCCTCCCAGCGTGGAGGGTAGAAATCAAATAAAATGGGCTGCAAGGTGAGAAGCAAATTGGATTTTAAAAAATGCTCCTCTGTTCTAATGATCAGATGGGTTATTCATAATCTTAAGGAAGAAAGTGCTGCTTCAAAGCAATGAGTTTTTCTTTGACAGTTTCTCTGTAATGGACAAGATATCACACATGATATGCCCATAAAACACCCACCCCCTGACTACCCATGTCTTTCTCCTGAAAAAAGGTGATTAAATCACCTCCTGAAGGTGAGGGTGTGGGTGAAGATGGAAGTAGGGTTTTCTGGCCTATTCTAAGTAGTGTCTCCCATCTCCTGGAAGTATATCTGGTGCCAAATGCCCTGGGATCTCATTGCAGGGACAGAGGTAGGGCTAGGGGCTGCTCCCTTCTCTTGCCTTGCACATTAGTCAATAAGTGTTTGCTAATAAAGATAATAATCATAATAACTAGCATTTATATTTACCATTGAGGTTTGCAGTGTACTCTGCATATGTTATCTCATTTGATCTTCACCACAACCCTCTAAGATAGTTGCTGTTTTACCAATAAGAAAACTGCAGCAGACTGAGGTAAAGTGACTTGCCCAGGGTCACACAGACTAGTAAGTGCCTTAGGCTAGATTTAAGCTCAGATCTTTTTGACTTTAAGGCCTGTACTCTTGACATTACATAGTGAGCTTTTTGAAGGCTGAGGCTGTCTTTTGCCCCTTTTTATATCCCTGAGTTCTCCACTCAATGCTTGGCACACAGAAGGTGCTTGATAAATGTTTATTGATTGGGGGCAGCTAGGTGGTTCAGTGGATGAAGCATCGGCCCTGGATTCAGAAGGACTTGAGTTCAAATCCGATCTCAGATACTTGACACTTACTAGCTATGTGACCCTGGTCAAGTCACTTAACCCTCATTGCCCTGCAATAGATAGATAGATAGATAGATAGATAGATAGATAGATAGATAGATAGATAGATAGATAGATGGGTAGGTAGGTAGGTAGATAGATGGGTGGGTGGGTGGGTGGGTAGGTAGGTAGATAGATAGATAGATAGATAGATAGATAGATAGATAGATAGATAGATAGATAGATAGATAGATAGAATGACTGTATCACCTAGCTGGCTATTTGCTGACCTAGGAGGGACTTCACAAATAGAAGAATGTCATCAGGGAGTATTTCTGTGAATCACTTAGCAGTCAGGAGCCAGAAAGGCAGATGATGAGGATGATTCAGGAAACACTGTGGATATTTGGAGGCTGTATTTGCCTTTCTTTGTATCTCCAGCACTTAGCGCAACTCCTGGTACACAACAAATGCTTGTCAACTGACTGACTGACTGACTGACTGTAGTGGGGTGGGAATGAAAAGATAGAAATGGAAGAAAGGACTCCAAGGGGCATCCAGAAAATGGATGACTTTTGGAAGGACAGAGCAGAGGTGAGGGATATGGGCTGGCTGCTGGGAAGACCTCTGAAAAAATATTGACTTTTAGAGCTATTACTAGGGGAATCCTAGCATCTAAGATACATTTAGTTAAGCAGATGGTGGAGAAAGGGAGGGTGGGTGGTACAAGAAAGAGACCAGCCTCTTCCCCTTGCCCCTCAGTGGTTTAGGAGGAAAGTAGGTGAGCTTTGGGAGAGATTGTCCAAGGACAGGTGACTGTAAGGGATTAGGGGACTGTATATCCCCTCCTCTCTCTTCTCCTATCTCTGCCACCAATGACCCTGCTTCTTTGCCCTCTGCTGGGGCTGGCTGACAGAATCTTAATGCTTTTAGATGGAGGTGGGGGATGTGGAGCTAGGAGAACGCTTGTACTACCTCTCCCATCCCTGTCCCCAAGATGTTGGCCCCTGGGACAAAGCCCCTGCTGCTCCTCCTTAATAATGGTTCTGTTGACCACGGTAAGCCATTAGGCGTTTCTGATGGTTCTGGAATCACTGAGCATTTATGGATACGATCTGTGCACTTTATTCATCTGGAAGAGACCTTAGAAATCTAGTCCAGTGTTTCCCAGCTGCTGGTCCAAAGACCAACATCAGTTCATAGCTAAGTTTCAAATGGTCTGCAAAAATAGGTTGGTTTCGGGGGCAGCTAGGTGGCGCAGTGGATAGAGCACCGGCCCTGGATTCAGGAGTACCTGAGCTCAAATCCGGCCTCAGACACTTGACACTTACTAGCTGTGTGACCCTGGGCAAGTCACTTAACCCCCATTGCCCTGCAAAACAAAACAAAATAAAACAAAACAAACAAACAAACAATCAAAATAGGTTGGTTTCGCCTTCCTCTTGCTCCTCCCATCTCCACCCAATTCCTTCTTCTGTGACTCCCCAATCTCTGGCTCTCAGTCACCCTCAAGGTGTTCAGGTTCAAAGTACCCTTTGGGTTAGGAAATCCTGACCTAACCCAACCCCCTCATTTTTCTCAAATACAGAAATGGCTCTCTAGCCTCATTGACTTGAGTGTCTCTTCCAGCAATGAGGCTCCTAAGCCTGTCAGCCCTGCCTGTCTCGTGTATCTCTTGTCCATGTCCTCCAATAAATCCGTCCTCATTTTATAGATAAGGGAATGAAGGGTCAGGAGTGTTAAGTTACTTGTAAATTCACATTAATGAGCACATTAGTCAATTAGTGGCAGATAGCAATTTTTGTGCCCAAGGCAAATGGCTAAAAATGTGCCTGGGGCCAATAGCAAATATAGGCTTTCAAATCCATTTTTTTAAGACAAATTTTGTTGGGGGTGGGTGAAGAGAGTGCACAGAGCCAGCTCAAACCATCTTGGGAAAGCTGATTGTCAAATGTTTACTTTGAGCATTTCTACTTTGGAAAATAGCAAACAGTGTAGATCTGGGCTTGAGTTATTGTTTTGCTGATTGCCTAGATTTTAAAAAAAGTGATGGAGGAGGGGCAGCTAAGTGGTGCAGTGGATAGAGCACCGACCCTGGATTCAGGAGGACCTGAGTTCAAATCCAGATCAGACACATCATTTACTAGCTGTGTGACCCTGGGCAAGTCACTTAACCCCAACTACCCTGCAAAGAAAAAAAAAAGTGATGGAGGGGCAGCTAGGTAGCACAGTGGATAGAGCACCGGCTCTGGATTCAGGAGGACCTGAGTTCAAATCTGGTCTCAGACACTTAACACTTACTAGCTGTGTGACCCTGGGCAAATCACTTAACCCCAAATACCTCACACACACAAAAAAGTGATGGAGAAAATGTTAATAGGACAGATTAAACTTAAAAGTGTGTCACGGGTACATTATTTTATTCTGGAAAGCTGGTTATTAAATGTTCCCTGGCACATCCCTAGGGAAGATTCTGGGATCCTGCTTTCTGTGGACACAGACCCTGGGAAGTCACCTTTAACTAGCTCTTTGTGCTAAAGAAGTGCTAAACTGTTGTTTCTCAATTACTTTTTTTTTTTTTTTGGCAGGACAATGAGGGTTAAGTGACTTGCCCAGGGTTACACAGCTAGTAAGCATCAAGTGTCTGAAGCTGGATTTGAACTTAGGTCCTCCTGAATCTAGGGCCGGACGCTTTATCTACTGCGCCACCTAGCTGCCCCCCTAAACTGTTGTTTCTAAGCTGCTAATGGACTACAAATGATGTCATCACTGTGCTCTGGACATCAGTAAGTACCCTACATCTGAAACAAGAAGGGTCTTATTCATCTTTTTATATACCCTTGTATATAATGGGTGATCAATAAAAGTCTTTTTTAAAAAAAATTGAATTGAATGTGCCCTTTGTTGACGTGGAAACAGCAATCTTTTTAGGATTTAGGGGCTCACTGTGGTACAGTTTGGTCTGGCTAGTTGAGTCATAGGATTATCAATTTTGAGCTGGAAGAACCCTAGAGACTACTTAATTCAACTCTTTTATTTTATATACAAGGAAATTGAGTCTTAGGGAATGTAAGTGACTTGGCCAGGGTCACAGAGCAACTAAGTGTCAGATGTAGGATTTGAACCTAGGATTTCCTGGTTCCACGTCTGTCACTCTGTCTCCCAGACTACACAGACCCAGTTAATGGGAATGTTGGAGACTTAATTAGGACATGAGTGAAGAATAAGGAGAGTTTGAGACCTCTTTATAAGTCTTGGGAAAGACTATTGAGGTTGCCCTCCTCTCTCCTCCCCTCCCTTCCCTCTGGGTGAGGATCAAGGCCTGTGACTAGTGGCCAAAAGGAATGGAACTTAGGGCTTATAGGTCTGAGTCTGGGGATCCATAGGTACTGTCTGAAAACCCAGGTTCCCTTCCCTAGAAACCAACAAAATGGAAGCCTTCAGCAGAGGGATGGAACCATCTCAAGACAACTCTGAAGGGTCAGTGTCTCTGATCTCTGTCCAGAAGCCTACTCATCTACAGGTAACATTTGTCCTGACAAATACGGGCACCTCCTCTCCAAATCTCCCCCTGGTCTCTGAAGTAGCATTAAAGGAGTATGATCCAGGCCAACTGGCACCATGCATGGGTCTATCATAGCTAAGCCCTGGTTTGCCAGAGCAGAAGTGACATGTTGGAATTCTCAGTCAATATGCCACTCTTGGAACATCTCAAATTTGATAATGGTGGGAGATGCCAAACTCAACTTCTTGGGGACCAGATTATTCTCTATATGAGGGGTTCTTAATTTCTTTTGTGTCACAGACTGCTTTGGCAATCTGACAAAAATCTGTGGATTACTCAGAAAAAAAAGGTATCTAAATGTAAGATTTATCACATTTAATTCAGAAGATTTAAAAGGAAACCAGTGATATTAAAATACAGTTATCAAAATATTAAAAAATAAATTTGTGATCTAGTCATCCAGCCATAGGTCTAGTAATTATAGTAATTTTAAGTAGTGATGAGTGTCGGTGATATTTTGAGCTATCTGCAACAACTGTAATGTGATATGAAAATAAATGTGATTTCTGTTGGTGGCAAAGTCATAGGTGCTAGAAATATTACTGTGGGTTGTTGCTTTCATTCATAATTGAAGGAAATGCTGAATTTTAGTTGTAGGGTGGTGAAAATAAAGATGTGATCCTTTTTTCCCCATCCAAGTTCAGAGACTCCTCCCTGCACTGGGATCCATGAACCCCAAGTTAAGAATTCCTCTTCTAATCTAACTGGTGGCATCTGAGAAACAGAGAGAGGGGAAGGAACATTAAGAGAAATTAACAACTTCAAGAACTGTGCCTCCTGACTTTTCCTATCGTTATTCCATGAAGGAGAGGAAATGCTATTGGAGATGTCAGCTCGGGAACATATCATGGATGAGTTTGAGGCAATAGAGCAGAACTGACCAGGTCATTATGAGATACGCATGCACTGGCACCTTTGGAAAAGCTGCACATAAGGAGGCACATCCACAAGACCACAGACACATCTTCTGCTTTTGTTTTCTCAGTGGTTGTCATGCCAGCAGATCATGAAGGCCCATAGGATAGAGAAGGACTTTGGAAGCCCAGAAGAGGCTCTGTTTTCTTGTGCCTAATTCAATTCAGTAAACATTTATTAAGTCCTAAAAGCCTTTGAGCCAGAAAAAAGTTGGACTCAAGTGCTTCTTCTCTGACGTAGAGTGGCTGTTGCCAGACCCTGAGCAAGTCACTTAATCTCTCGCTGCTCTAGGTATTTCTCTGAGATTATAAATTAAAGAGAAATTGCTGACCTGCTCTGGTTGAGAGTTCCCTAATTTAAGAATTCCCTATACTAAGAAAATCATAGGTCCAGTCCCTTTCTCTTATCTTGTATCTGGAGGTATGTATGTTAGTCACTGGGGAAGAGATAAATATTGAAAAATAAGAGGGGGCAGCTAGGTGGCACAGTGGATAAAGCACCGACCCTGGAGTCAGAAGGACCTGAGTTCAAATCTAGCCTTAGACACTTGACACTTACTAGCTGTGTGACCCTGGGCAAGTCACTTAACCCTCATTGCCCAGCTGAAGAAGAAGAAGAAGAAGAAGAAGAAGAAGAAGAAGAAGAAGAAGAAGAAGATATTAGAAAAGTACATAGAAGTCAAACAGAATGACTTGACATATCAAGAGAAGGAAGGAAGGAAGGAAATAAATGTTTATTAGATGCCTATTAGGTGCCAGGTACCATGCTAAGCACTTTAAAAATATTATCTCATTTGATCCTCTCAACAACCTTAGGAGGTAGGAGCTGTCATTATCCCCTTTTTACAGGATTGAAACTGAGGCATACAGAGGTTAGGTGAATTGTCCAGGGTCTCGCAGCTAGTAAGTGTTTGAGGCTGAATTTGAACTCAGACCTTCCTAACTCCAGACCTAGTGCATTATCTACATGCCGCCTAGCTGCCTGAGAGAGCCTTTCTCTCTCCCTGGATGCTGACCTGGGCCTTGGAGAATGGAAAGGATTTGTGAATACCAGGAAGGATATCCGTTCCAAGAATGAAGGGAAAGTGTGAGCGAATGCATGGAAACAAGACAGGGCAAGAGGAGTTGGAGAATATACACAAGTCCAGTTTGGCTGGAATATAATATGCAAGGAAAGGGTAATAAAATTGCATATCTCCCACTCTTGCTTACTCATGTCATGGAAAACTGCTGACTACTTGATAGATGCCTAGGCAAGTCCCATTGTTCTCTTGGGTAATACCATTCTGACTCAGTTTGGTTAGTCTGACTCCCCCTTTTTGAACTGTCATTTTTATTGTCTTGACAGACTACACAGTATGGTAGAAAGGGTGTTTAACATAGAGTTGGGAGACCTGAGTTTGAATCCCACCTCTCACCACTATAGACTGATCACTGACCCTCTGTGAATCTGTTTTTTTGTTTGTTTTTTTGTGAGACAACTGGGGGTTAAGTGACTTGCTCAGGGTCACACAGCTAGTAAGTGTCAAGTGTCTGAGGTCCTCCTGAATCCAGGGTCAGTGCTCTATTCATTGCTTCACCTAGCTGCCCCCTGTGAATCTCTATTAACTCATCTGTAAATGCCCCATAGGCGGTGGGACATAGTAGATAGGGGGCCAGACCTACATTCAAGACCTGCCTCTGACCATGGACCAATCGCTCAACTTCTCCAGCAACTCTCTGAGATGACCAATTATTCCCTATGGGTTGTGGGATCTTCCATACCAAGAAGTTCTCCACGTTGATGAAATCACAAGTCCACACAAAAGACATCCTTTTGAAAATGCAGGAGATAATGCTTATAATGCTTATCTTAGGGCTGTTGTGAGCAGAATGCTTCTGTAAGCCCTAAAGTGCTATATAAATTGAAGTTATTATTATCACAGACATTTCCATGGCGCTATCTGGGAATAAGGGAATGGAGCTGGGTTAGGTGCTGTTAGGTGTGGAGGCATGAGATGCCTTTGCCTTTGAAGGTTTTTGGAGTCACACCAGAGGTAGATCAAAGAAAGAGGAAAAGGTCCTACATGTACAAAACATTTATAGCAGCTCTCTTTTTGTAGCGGCAAAGAACTGGATACTAAGTAGGTACCCATCAACTAGGTATATCAATGAAATACAATACTATCGTGCTGTTAAGTAACCAAGACGATGATTTTAGGGAAACCTGGGAAGGTTCCTAAGAACTAATGCATGGGGGCAGCTAGATGGCGCAGTGGTTAAAGCACCGGCCCTGTATTCAGGAGTACCTGAGTTCAAGTCTGGCCTCAGACACTTGACACTTACTAGCTGTGTGACCCTGGGCAAGTCACCTAACCCCCATTGCCTAAAAAAAAAAAAAAAAAAAAAAGAACTAATGCAGAGTGAAGTGATCAAAACGAGGAGAACAATTATACTATAATATCAACACTGAAAACACGAACAAGTTTGAAAGATGTAAGAACTCTGATCTGAATCAGTGACCAACTGGGGGGCAGCTAGATGGCACAGTGGATAAAGCACTGGCCCTGGATTCAGGAGGACCTGAGTTCAAATCCACCCTCAGACACTTGACACTTACTAGCTATGTGACCCTGGGCAAGTCACTTTAACCCTCACTGCCCTGCTAAAAAAACAACCAAACAAAAATGACCAACCATGATTCTAGGGGATTGATGATGAAAAACACTACCTATCCCCAGATAGAGATGATGGACTATCATGTGGAATGAGACATACATTTTCAGTCATGGCTAATATGGACATTTGTTTCTCTTGATTATGTTTATTTTGTCACAGTTTTGTTATTCTTTTCTTTGCACAGATGAGTGGATAGGTGGGAGAAGGGTGGAGAATGAAACAAATGTTAATTTTTTAAAAAGTTGTTTAGTCATCTCTTATTTTTCATGACCCCATGGAGCATACTATCCATGGGGTTTTCTTGGCAAAGGTACCAGATGGTTTGCCATTTCCTTCTTCACGGGATTAAGGCAAACAGAGATTAAGTGAGTTGCACAGGGACATAGTAAGTGTCTGAGATAAGATTTGAACTCAGGTCTTCCTGACTCCAGGCCCAGTGCTCTATCCACTGAGCCATTAAAAAAAAAAGTATCAGGCATCAAAAGAGGCTTTGGGCATTTATATTTATAGAATGTTGGAGATAATTGAAGCCTTTTAGATTAGCCAGTCCAACTCCTCTCATTTTATTCACTCTGCTGTGATTCAGTGGAGGGAATACTGGATTTGGAATCAGAAGACTTGGGTTCCAATGAAAACACTGCCATTTACTAGCTTGTGACTTTGGGAGAATCATTTAACCTCCTTGGCCTCAGTTTCCTCATCTGTGAAATGCGGGACCTGGACAAGATGACCACTGAGGTACTTTTCAGGTCTAAAGCTGTTGGACATTATGGAAGTGAATCACAGGACTGAGAGACACTCTAGAAGACATTTTGTTGATCCATCAATAGAGGAAGTGATGCATAGTGGAAAGAACAGGAGCTCTAGAGCAGGAGGACTTGGGTTTCAATCTACATGACCTTGAGTAAGTCACTTTATTTCCTTCTGCCTCAGTTTTTCCATTTATAAAATGAAGGGGTCACGACGTGGACCATAATCCAGTAGGGGTCAGTCAGGGAGGTAGAAAGAGAACTGTAATAGAGGAATGTTAGGAAAACCAGGGTGGCGAGAGGGATTGGGTAGCAAGGGTGGTCAATAGTGTCAAATGCTATGTGAGTTTCAAAAATGACAAGGATGGAGGAAAGGGCATTGGATTAAACAATAAAGAGATCCTTGGCAACTCTGGAATTTGCAGTTTCAGTGAGATGGTCGGGACAGAAACCAGATAACACAGTATTAAGGAGTGAAGGATGAGAAAATAGAGATTTTTTCCCCCCAGGAGTTTGGCTGTGAAAGGAAGGAGAAAGACTATACTTGTCTGAGAGGATTGTAGGGTCTAATGAAGGTCTTTTAAGGATTGGGGAGATCTGGGCATGTTGGAAGGCAATAAGGAAGGACCCAGAGGAGAACGAGAGGTTTAAAATTATGGAGAAGGTATTTTGATAAATGACTTGCAAGTAGATATTGTTTCATTCTTTTTTTTTAACTTTTTCTCCCCAGTGCCTAAACACTTTGACACAGTAGGCACTCAAATACTTGATTGATTGAAAAGCATTTTAAAGGCCATCTATGCCCTTTCACAGGTAGCTGTGCTTCAATTAAGTTCATTTCGATGTAATTCACATATATTGAGCACCTTCTTTGTACAAGAAAAGATTTTAGGATAGGGGATACAAACATTAATGTCCTCGGCTCTGCTCCAGAACAGACCATAATGCAGATTGTCAGGGATGCTTGCAGGCCGCCTTTTCTTGTGAACTCCACTCTGGCAAGAATTCTACCCTGATGAAACCCATAATGTGCCACTGATCACTTCACTTTAATGGAAAACTTATGGAATGAATGAATAAAATATTTATTAAGTTATTACTATTTGCAAAGCACTGGGCTAAGCACTGGTGATACAAAAAAAAAAAAAAAAGGAAGACAGTTCCCTGCTCTCAAGGGACTCACATCCTGATGGGGGAGACACATGGAAGGCTTCAGTTTCAAATCAGGTGGAAAAATCCCATGGTTCTTAAGGGTGCAAAGGGGCAAAGCATATAGAAATGCTTAAAACATTGCAATTCTTTAGGTGAAAGAAGTATGGTCCTTAGGACTTAATGGTTGAAGAAGAGGGGTGGAAGAGGACTTTTATATTCTTCTAACCTAGGAATGGTCACTATATAGTAAACAGAGAAATCATATATACTTTCTATCCTATGAGGAACAAGGATGAGGAAATGGGCTTAATGCACCAACAGAACTTTTTTATTTGGGGGCGGAGGGGGGGGATGAGGGGTTAAGTGACTTGTGACTTGCCCAGGGTCACACAGCTAATAAGTGTCAAGTGTCTGAGGCCAGATTTGAACTCAGGTCTTCCTGAATCCAGAGCTGGTGCTTTAACCACTGCACCACCTACCTGCCCCTAGTGGATCTTTAAGAGAGAAAGAACTCCCTGTTTGGGAGGATTGTTGTATACCAAATAGGTTACCTTGAAGACAGCTAGGTGGCATAGTGGATAGAGTGCTGGTCCTGGAGTCAGGAAGACCTAAGTTCAAATCCAGCCTCAGAACCTTTGCTGTGTGACCCTGGGCAAGTTCCTTAACCCTGTTTGCCTCAGTTTCCTCATCTGTCAAAAGAACTGGAGAAGGAAATGGCAAGCCACTCCAGTGTTTTTGCCAAGAAAACCCCAAATGGGGTCATGGAGTGTTGGACACAATGGACATGATTCAACAACAAAACAGGTCACCTTAGCACAGAGGTTCTTAACCTAAGATCTATAAACATATAGATACATATATTATATACAAATAATATATATACACATATGTATTTTGATAACTGTATTTCTTTCTTTCTTTGTAGGGCAATGAGGGTTAAGTGACTTGTCCAGGGTCACACAGCTAGTAAGTGTCAAGTGTCTGAAGCTGGATTTGAACTCAGGTCCTCCTGAATCCAGGGCCGGTGCTTTATCCACTGTGCTACCTAGCTGCCCCCTTGATAACTGTATTTCAACATAATTGATTTCCTTTGTAACCCAATGCATTTTATTTCGTGCTTTTAAAAACATTCTTCTGAGAATGGTTCATAGACTTCACCAGACTGCCAAAGGGGGCCAGGCCACAAAAATGGTTAGCAATCCCACCGCTCTAGGGAGAGGTAGGCTCTCTAACCCCGGGAGAAACTTTCAGATCTAACATTTGAAGATTCTAGATCTTTCATGGGGACAAACATTTTACCTGCAAAATGCAAGCAGGGAATGTGAGATGACCCCCAGTAAACCCTTCCAGAATAATTCCATAGCTCTCTCTTTAACCATTACATCCTCCACCTGCTGCCTCAAGCAAGCTGACATGGAACACCGGAACACGGGGGCAAAAGCGAAAATTCTCCCTTGAACTCCCTCTCAGACTGCTCCCATTTCCTCCTGGGAGCCTCTTGGCTCCAAGTTGGCTTATTTATAACCCTGCTACTTCTGGAAAGGGGATGATTAGAGAAGAGCTCAATAAGGCATGCCACTTCAGCTTTACGTCTGTGGCAGCTGCTGGGCAGGAGTGAAGGATGGAGGGTAAAAATTACTACCCTAACAAGAATGGATTCTTTGGCTACCTCAGGGAAGAGGGAGGGTTTACTGAGCTTGTGGGAGAACTAGATGGGGAGGTTGGAGGCCCTGGAAGAGATAGAATTCTTGTTTTGACTCTTTCCCAGGAGTGCATTCTTGGAGTTGGGGTGGGGGAGAGAGGGAAGAGGAGACAGAGAGAGAGAGACACACACACACACACACACACACACACACACACTCACACACACACACACACACACACAGAGACACAGAGAGAGAGAGAGAGACAGAGAGACAGAGACAGAGACAGACAGAGACAGACACAGAAACAGACACAGAGATAGAGACAGAGACAGACAGAGACAGAGAGACAGAGAGGGGGAGACACAGAGACACAGAGAGACACAGAGACAAAGACAGAGAGAGACAGAGGCAGAGGCAGAGAGGCAGAGACAGAGACAGAGAGACAGACAGAGACAGTCAGAGAGACAGAGAGAGATGGAGAGACAGAGACGGAGAAAACAAGAAAGAAGAGAGAGTAAGGGAGGAAAGGAAGGAGAAAGAGGGAGGGAGAGAGAGAGAGAGAAGGGGGTGGGGGTAAGGAGAGAAAGACTGAGATAGAGACAGAGAAACACTTTCCATATTATTTGCAGGTTATTTAGTTGAAGTCAAAATGGGCAGGTAGTGCCCATTCTCTGTTTCTCTGTCTCTCAGTCTCTCTGTCTCTCAGTCTCTCTCTGTCTGTCTGCTTCTCACTCCTTCTCATATGAAAGGCACCATGGTGTAGGGGGTGGGGGAGGGGGGGCTCTGGACTTGGATTCAGGAAGACTTGAATTAAAATCCCACCTCAGACACTGTCTATGTGCGAGACTGGGCATTCAGTCAATCAACCAGCATTTATTAAGTACTTACTAGGTGCCTATTAAGTGCCTACTATGTGTACTGCATTAAGGAAGGCAACAAAACCCTCAAACTAAAACTGTCCCTGCCCTCAAGGAGCTCACAATCTGATGGAGGAGACAGCAGGCAAACAATCATGTGCAAGCCAGATATATCCAGAATAAACTGGAGGTAGTCTCTGAGGGAAGGCACTAAGATCAAAGAGAACTAAGCAAATTGCTTTAATCTCTCTGCCCATTTCCTCATCTGCGAAATGGGAGGGTTGAATTCTATAACCCCTTCCAGCTTTCAAGCTATGACTCTGTGATCATTCCAAGACTTTCTTCTTCAAAGCTAAGTCTAGTCTGGAGGAGAAAAATGGCCAAGACAAAACCAGTCAGGTTCTCCAAGGCCTGCCCAGTCCACCCCAAAGCATTGCCAGGATGGGGCCTTGTGGAGGGCCTCTTGTTTGCAATATAGCGACCCATGACAGGAGAATGGGGGAGATGCCAGGTCTTCTTGGCTGCTTCCTTATGCCCAGAACGTCCAAGTCAAATGAACCTGCGACAGGACTTTTCTTTATCTCTTTTTCATGGATCCTTTTATCAGTCTGCTGAAGCCTATGGATGCCTTCTCAGGAGAATTCTTAAATGAATAAAATCACAAATAAACTTTGTTGAAATGAAGTTATGTCTATCTATTATCAATCTATATTTACCTATTTCTATCTCCATTATCTCTGTCTCTATCTCTGTCTCTGTGTCTCTCTATGCATGTATATCTATATCTATGCATCTATCTCTCTCTGTCTCTATCTCTCCATGTCTCTATCAATCTCTTTAGGTCTCTATGTGCATCTATGTGTATATGATCTATAGCTATATATCCATTTTTGTTTGTATCTCTCTAGGTCTCTCCTCTCTCTGTGTTTCTCCTTTTCTCCCTCTCTCTGTCTCTCTCTGTCTTTCCCTCTCTCCTTCTCTCTCCTCTCTCTTCCCCCTCTCCTCTCTCTCTCCCCTCCCTCTCTTTCCCTCCCTCTCTCCTCTCCCCCTCTCTCCTCTCTCTCTCTGTTTCTCTGTCTCTGTTTCTCTCTGTCTCTGTCTCTCCCTCTGTCTCTCCCTCCGTCTCTCCCTCTCTCTCCCCCCTCCTCTCTCCTCTCCCCTCTCTCCTCTCTCTCTGTCTCTCTCTGTTTCTCTCTCCCCCTCTCTTTCCCTCCCTCTCTCTTCTCTCTCTCTCTCTGTGTCTCTGTCTCTGTCTCTGTCTCTGTCTCTGTCTCTCTGTCTCTCTCTCTCTCCCTCCCCCCTCCCTCCTCCTTCTCTCCCCCTCATTCACAGTTCCCAGGTTAAGGAACCCTCCTCTACCACACCCAACCCCACTTGTCTGGTATGTTATATTGGGGATTCCTCTCATGAACTGGTTGGACATGGTGACCACCAAGGCACCCCAGGGACATGCCCCATTGCTCTGTGGGAGGAGGGGGAATGCCAGCCCCTCTTCCCAGGGTGCTCCCTCCAAGATCTTCAGTCTAGGCCCTTGGAAGAACATAACTGTTCCCTTGAGATGGGAAGAAATCAGGCAGAATGAATACCTGCAGCTGCTCTCCTCTTCGTCCAGAACGGGGGTGGGGGTGGGGGGGTGGGAGAGGGTAGAGCTGTTGGGGAAAGTACAGCTCGTCCTAATTACACACTCCACTGTGACAGCCAATGTCAAAAGATTAAAGGAATCAAGCCAACAGACCCTTCAGCAGCTCCCCACCCCCCTTCTCCTTAGAACCAGGAACACCGTATGGAGGCGATTATAAAACGAAGGTAATGGTTAGAAAGATAATTTTCTTGGCTCGGCTTGCCCGTTGCCAGCCCTCTCTGCCTATCTGCCTGTCAACATCTCTGCTTCCCCGTCTTTGTTTTTCAGATTCATTTTCTTTTTTGTTAGCACAGGACTGAGTAGAAAGAAAACAAATTAACCACCTCCCTCTCACCACCCCCCTCGCTGCAGAACCTTCGTTTAATGTAGTTAACTTTCCTCTCTCTCCCTCTGGCATTCTCTCTTTCCCTTCTGTGATTTTGCTTTTTTTGGTTGTAGAATGTTCTCCTTTTTTCTCTTTCTCTTCCTTTCTCCTCATCAAGGTGGGATTGGGAGCACTGGAAGGACTTGGGGGTCAGGAAACCTGAATTTTACCACTGACGAGCTATGTGACCCTTCCGGTGGGCCTCAATTTCCTTTTCTGCAAAATGAGGGGATGGAAGTACATGATACCTGAAGTTCCTTTTACCTCTACCATTTTAATTTCTCTCCTCACCTACCTTTCCCTCTCCTCCCTTCCTCTCTTCTCTTCTCCTTTCCTTCCTAGGGATGTGAGTCTAAGAATAAGGACTAGACAGACCCTGTCAGTGTCTATGGGGATTGATCAATAGATCCACAAGCATTGATTAATTTCCTACCCTGTGCCATGTGCTGTGCAGAGAGGACGAGGGCTCTAAAGATGGAAGTGACACAATTCCTGCCCTCAAGAAGCTTGCATTCTAAAGAGAGAGACAATGTGTAATATATAGATATATACAAAACATACCTATAACTGATCTTTGAATTGTGGAAGTTGGTCTGAAATCCATTTACATTCACATAGTGAATACAGGGTAGTTTGGGGATGAAGGGCATTAGGAACTATGGGGAAGGGGAAGGGAGAAAGGAACAAGCATTTATTAAGTACCTACTATGTGCCAGGCACTGTGCTAAGCCCTTTACAAATATTATATCCCATTTGATCCTGGGAGGAAGGTGTTATTATTATTATCCTCATTTTGTGGTGGTGGTTGTTCTATTGCATCCCAGGCCATGCCTCTGGGGAGAGAGTGAGGCTGATGATTTTGCACAGTTCTGTCTCAATTAAATCCAATTCACTCGAAGGTTAAGGTATCATTCTCATGATGTCATTGGTCCACTTTGAGAATGAAGGATGAACAACAACAATCCTCATTTTCCAGTTGAGGGAACTGAGGAAGACAGAGGTTACGTGACTTTTCCCAGAGTCATGCACCTAGTTAAGTGTCCAAGGCTGAATTTGAATTCAGGTCTTTTTGATTTTGGGACCAGCACGCTATCTACTCTGACACTTAGCTGCCTGGGGGGCAGGGCAGGATGGGGGCGGGTGGGGAGGGGCTTAATTTAGAAGGTGCTTTATATCTGACACTTAAAAAAACAAAACAGGATTACTAGAGGTAAAGGTAAGGAGGGAGGGAGTGCATTACAGTCCTGGGGGGAAGTTAGTACAAAGGCAGAGGAATAAAGTACCAGGTCTAAGGAATAGTGAGAAGACCAGTTTGACTGGACTATAGAATGGATGGAGAGAAGTAAAAGTGTGTGTGTGTGTGTGTGTGTGTGTGTGTGTGTGTGTGTGTAAGAGAGAGAGAGACAGAGAGACAGAGACAAAGACAGAGATAGACAGAAGAACAGAGAGACAGTGACGGTTAGACCTATATTTTGGAAAAATCACTTTGGCAGCTGTGTGGAGGGATAGTTTGCCCTGGAGAGAGACTTGAAGTAGAGAGACCAAATAGGAGATGATAACAATAGTTGAGGAAAAGAGCAATGAGGGCCTGAACTAGGGTGAAGTTTGCATGAGTAGAGAGGGGACAAATGTGAGAGATGTTGTGGACATAGAAGCTATAGTATTTGGCAACAAAATTACATTTGTGGGGCATGGAATGAGTGAGGAAGACTGAAGAATAAGAGATTGAGGATTACACTTAGGTTTCAAATTTAGGTGACCCAAAGGTTGGTAAAGCCCTAAATGGTAATAGAGGGCAGCTAGGTGGTGCAGTGAATAGAGCTCCAGGCCTGGAGTCAGGAAGACCTGAATTCAAATATGTCCTCAGATATTTACTAGTTTTGTGACCCTGGGCAAGCCACTTAACCTTTTATGCCTTGGTTTCCTGAGCTGGAAAAGGAAATAGCAAGTCACTCCAGTATCTTTGCCAAGAGAACTCCAAATGGGGTCATAAAGAGTCAGACATGACTGAAAAACAACAAACAGTAATAGGGAAGTTTGGGAGATGGGTAGATTTTGGGGGAGAGATGAGTTTCATTTTGGATAGTTGAGTTTAAAATGACAATAGGATACTCAGCACAAAATGTCCAATATGTAGGTGTGATATGGTGCTAGAACTCAGGAAAAAGACTAGTGATAGATATACATCCAGGAGTCACCTGTATAGAGATGATCATTGAACTCATGGGAACTGATGAGGTCCCCAAGTGAGGGAGGACAGAGAGAAAATAGAGTTTTGTATATACCCAAAGTTAATGGCTATGACATGAATGATGAACCAGGGGAGGAGACTGAGAAAGGTGGAGCAAAGAGATAGAAGGGGAACCAAGAGAAAGCTGAGTCATAAAACTCAGAGAAGAGAGAATATCCAAGTCAGTCAATAGGGTCAGCTGCTGCAGAGAAATCATGAACGTTGAGGATTGAGAAGAGGCCACTGATAACTTTGGAAAGAACAGGTTCAGTTGAGTAATGAGATCAGAAGCCATATTGTAGAAGGATTAGAAGAGAGTGAGAGGAGAGACACTGAGTATAGATGACTTTTTAAAAGAAATGTACCTGAGGGGGCAGCTAGGTGGTGCAGTGGATAAAGCACTGGCCTTGGACTCAGGAGTACCTGAGTTCAAATCCAGCCTCAGACACTTGACACTAGCTGTGTGAACCTGGGCAAGTCACTTAACCCTCATTGCCAAAACAAAAACAAAAACAAAAACAAAAAACCCAACGAAAAAGAAAAGAAATGTACCTGAGAAGGGGAAATGAGATACAAGACTAGAGGTAGCAGGGGTATTGGATATACAGTGGAACTTGCTGCGAATGCCCTTGATTTTCTCAGTAAAATATGAGATAAGGACTTCAGCTGGGAGGATGAGGGAAGGGGTGTGCACTATAGGAAAGGAGGAAGGGAGGAAGGAAGGAAGGAGGGAGGGGGGAAAGAAGGAAGGAAAGACAGGAGAAAGGAAAGAAAGAAGAAAGGAATAGGGGGCAGCTAGGTGGCACAGTGGATAAAGCACCAGCCCTGGATTCAGGAGGACCTGAGTTCAAATTCAGCCTCAGACACTTGACACTAGCTGTGTGACCCTGGGCAAGTCACTTAACCCTCATTGCCCCACAGAAAAAAGAAAAGAAAAGAAAGAAGAAAGGAATTAAGGAAGGAAAAAAGGAAGGAAGGAAAGAAGGAAATAAGGAAGGAAAGGGAAGGAAGAGGGAGGGAAAGAAGGAAGTAATGAAGGAAACAAGCATCTATTAATTACTTACTATGGGGCAGTCACTGTGCTTAGAGTTTTATAAATATTATCTTATTTGATCCTCACAACAAACCTGAAAAGGTAGGTATTATTCTAGCTAATCCCATTTGACAGTTGAGGAAACTGAGGCAGATTGAGCCTAAATTACTTACCCAGGGTCACACAGCTTCATGAGAAAAGAAAAAGTTTAGAACATTAGTTGTAGAGCACTGGTTAGAGAATTAAATTAAAGAGAAATAAGAGAAAATTAAATCAAAGAATTAACTCATTGCAGTGAAAATTATTATTGTAATTTCAAAATCCTTATGATTCCATTTAGGGTTTTCTTGGCAAAGATTTGCCATTTCCTTCTCTACTTCCTTTTATAGATGAAGAACTGAAGCAAACAGGGTTAAGTGACTTGCCCAGGGTCACACAGCCAGTAAGTATCTGAAGCTAGATTTGAACTCATGAAGATAGAGCCTAGTGCTCTATCCACTTCACCACCTAGCTAGGAGTAAAAAATAAACATCACAAATTTTTAATGTGACTGGTCACCAGTTGATTCACTTACTTGACCTCTATTCAGGAGCATGTGAGTAGGAAGGGAGGAGTCAAGTGGTGGGAGTAATCCAGGTGTGGGATTCATCAAGGTGCAAGCAGTGATAGGAAAAGGGGGCTAGAGATTTGAGATTGATGGTAGTGTAGAGTCTAACTGATTCACTCCGGGGTTAAGACTTGGAAGGGAGGAAACTGAGCCAAACAAAGGTTAAGTAATTTGCTCAGGATGTCTTGTGTCTGAGGGCTGAATTTGATGTCAGGTCTTCCTGACTCCAGGCCTAGCACTCTACCCACTGTGCCATCTGGCTGCTCTGGCTTTGTTGACCTCCCCCATTCCTGTACACTCTCTTTTCCCTGGGGTTTTGTGATACTGCTCTGTCCTAGTGCTTTTCATTTGCCTTTGCTGGATCATAATACTCGTCACATCTCTTTTGCATGGATGTACCCAAGGATTCTGTCCTCTGCATTCTTTGCTCTTGTCACTTTCCACTCTTTCTCTTCACTATCTCATAGTTCCCATGGGTTCAATTATCACCTCTATGAAAATGACTCCTAGGTCCATATCACCAGTCCCAGCTTCTCTTCTGCACTCCAGCCATGCATCACTCACTGACTACTGGACAGCTCCAACTAGATGTCTCCTAGGCAGCTCAAACTCAATAAGCTCAAAATAGAATTCCTTATCTTTTCCCCTACACCTTGCCTTCTTTTCTTTCCTTTCCCTTTTCCCTTCCCTTTTCCCTTCCCTTCCCTTCCCTCCTCTCCTCTCCTTTCCTTTCTTCTTCACTTGCCCAGGGTCACACAAGGAGGCATTTAAACATGCTCTCCTGACTCCAGGGCTGGTGCTTGCCACCTAGCTTCCCCTCCCTCTTTCTTCTTCACTTTTCTTTATCTGTTAAGGGCACTGCCATCCTTCTATTCACCCAGGTTCATAACCCCAGGCTCATCCTCAACACTTCCCTCTCCTTCACCCTTCACCTCCAGCCAATTTCCAAGACTTGTCAATCCTACTTTCCCAATGTAACTTCTCTTTATTTCTTCCCCTTCTCTTCATTCATATTGCCACTATTCTAATTCAGGTTCTTATCACCTCCTGCTTGGAGGATTGTGGTAGCTTCCCAATTGTTCTCCCAGGCTCTTGTCTCTCCACTTCCCTGTTCTCCACAAAGCAGTCAAATTGATCACCCTAAAGCATCATGGTACTTCCCAGTCCAAGAAGCTCCAATGTCTCCATCTTGCCTCTAGGATATACTACAAATTCTTCTGACTTTCAAGGTCCTTCACATTCTAGTTCCAATCTACCTCTCCAGACTTGCTGCATGTTACTGCCCTTCACACAATCTGTCTTCCACCCTAATTGGTTTGCTTGGTATTCCTTAGACATCCATGACTCATCTCCCATCTCTGTTCTTTTGCACAGGCTGTGGCCCATGACTGGAATATAATCTCTCCTCACCTGTAACTCAAATAATTTCCAATTTCCTTCAAACTCAGGTCAAAGTGCTATCACCACCAGAAAGGCTTTTATTTTTATTTTATCTTATTTTATTTTTTTGTGGGGCAATGAGGGTTAAGTGACTTGCCCCAGGGTCACACAGCTAGTAAGTGTCAAGTGTCTGAGGCCAGACTTGAACTCAGGTCCTCCTAAATCCAGGGCTGGTACTTTATCCACTGCACCACCTAGCTGCCCTCAGAAGGGCTTTTAAACATGGGATCCATAGGTAGTTATCTCAGGGTCCATTAACTCGAATGGTGGTGTGTGTGTGTGGGGGGAATGTTATCTTTATTTTCACTCATCTCCGACTGAAATTTCACATTTTCTTCAATTATTTAAAAATATTCTGAGAATGAGTCTGTAGGTTTCACCAGATTGCCAGGAATATTCTGTTCCCTCTCAGTTGCTGGTGCCTTTTTCCCCGTTAATGACCGTATATAATTTGTATTTGCTTTTCTACGTTCCTGTTGTTTTTCTCCACCAAAATATCACCTCTGCAGGGACTGTTTTGTATTTCTCTTTGTGCTCAGCACAGTGCGTGGCACATAGCAGAGACTGAATAAATGCTTGTTGAATGAATGAGTGAAACTCCCATCAGCCTAGCCCCCTCCATCTTGGCTCTATCTTGCTGCCAGGGAGAAGAATGATGAATTTTTAAATTGTGCATTAGCAGAAGCCAAGCCTGGCCTGCAGAAGTTAATGTAGAGTGTCTCCATTGCCATAATAACTAACCACTTAATGACTGGTTTCCCCACTAATTCTAATTGAAATGCGTAATGATAATTCTGGGTGAGAGTGGCAGGCTCGGTAGCAAAAGACCGCTCCCAGGGTCCCCTGGCTTCCCGCGGTGAACTGTGGGGCCTCCTTAAGCATTCTGTCGCCATAGGCCCAGGCAACAACAGATAGCGGCTCTCCCACAGCTGCCAGGAACCACAGCTGAAAAATAATAAAATAATAAGAACCATTAAAGGTCAGCTGGGAATAAAAAAAATTATTTATGTTAAATGTCAGAGAATGGGTCCTGGTAGGAGTAAAGTGTGCTTGTTTGTGTGGTGTGGGGGTTGGCGGAGGGCAGGGGAAAGGGGAAGTGGTCGAGGGAACCAGCTATCCCTCCCTCAGGAACTCCTGGAGGCAGCTGGAAGGCCCAGGCAACTGGCCAGGCTGGCTGTCCATCACAATTGTTTCAAATGAGATGATCTTTGTAAGGGGCTGAGCTCAGTGTCTGGCATATAGTAGGTGCTTAATAAATGCTTGCTCTCTTCCCTTCTCCCTTGTTTCCAGAAGTTCGGAACTGAGCAGTGAGAAGGGAGGAGCAATCCACTCCAGCTGCCCGCATTTGGGGACCCTTCACTGGTATGAGTCTGTTTTATTTGTGGAGAATTGGAGTAAAGCTTGGGGAAAGAGTAGGAGCTGTGGCTGCTGTGTATGGATGCCCTTTGGATCCCTAGTCCCAGTGCTGTCCCCTCACTGCTGTTCCGTTCCCTGGTTGTTTTATGTCATGAGTCTTTGATATTCCCTCCCTACCCTCCTCTCATACTCCCTCCCCCCAACCTCTACTCTGGGAACAATAATCAGATCAATACTGTCATGCCTAGAAAGGACACGTCAGTCAATTACTCTGTGACTCCACTCTTCTCTCCCAGACTTTCCTGACCAAAATACCTCTTGCTGCCAACCACTCCTTTATATAGTTTGACTTTTCTGGTTAAAATATACGCTCTGTGAGGGCAGGGACTGCCTTTCTTTTCCTATTTGTATGCTAGTGCTTGGTACAGTAATTGACACTTAGTAAGCACTTTTAAAATACTTCCTTCCTATCTCTACATGTAACTAGAAAATAATAAAATACTTTTATGATTTTAAAAAAACCTTCTTCCTTCCTTCTTTCCTTCCCTCCCTCCCTCTCTCCCTCTCTTCCTTCCCTCCCTCCCTCTCTTCCTTCCTTCCTTCCTTCCTTCCTTCCTTCCTTCCTTCCTTCCTTCCTTCCTTCCTTCCTTCCTTCTTTCCTTCTTTCCTTCTTTCCTTTCTTCCTTCCTTCCCTTCCTTTCTTCCTTTCTTTTTCTTCCTCTCTTTCTTTTTCATTTGAGGCACATGTTTAATCTTAATCTTCTCTCAGGCACCAAGCATGCCCCTAGATTTCTCAATATTCATTGGTATGTCTAAAGAAAATGAACTCATGTTTAAATTCTCTCATCAGAAGGAAGGAGGGAAGGAGAAGGAGGAAGAAGAGGAGGAGAACAGAAGACAGAGAGAACATCCTAAAGAGAGGTAGAGAGAACAAGAGACAGAAAGGGACAGAGATATGGACCAGAAGGATAGAGACAGAGACTGAGAGAGAGAGAAAGGGAGGAATAGAGACAGAGTCTTAGAGCAAGGAAGACCTTGGTTCTGCTTTTCATACATAATATTCAAGCACATCACTGAATCAGTGGCTCAAAGAAATTCCTTAAGACCACCAATGAAATGCCAGTTTGTGTGTATCAAAGGAGGGAATTTCCACACTGGGATCTCCTATCCTGAAGAAATCTGGTCTCTGTTCCCCAAAGCAGCTTGAGCCAGCATCCTTAAGAAGGTCTAAATTCAGTGGATCCATGATCTCATCAATGGGGCACCTCCCTCCCCCTAAGAACACTATAGCCCCTTAATTCTTCTCATCCAGGGTGACTCATCGTCATGTCTTTTCCTTAATCCCCCATAGAGTATCCACTCAAGGTTCCTCTAGTTCTTTTAATATCTTGTGGATCTTGGAGCAATTTTGGGATTGGCCATCTGTCATACCATATTAGCTGCATGGTCAGTCCACCACCTTTGTTGGTCATACTTGTCCTTGCTGAAGCCTTTCGATATCACTTTTTAGACACAAGTCATAATTGGTAAAATACTGCCTACTTCCCTCCAGCCACCCTTCCCTGACTTCTTCTCCCCGGCCCCCCCCCCTCGCTTTTTTCTTTGCTCTTTGGATCATTTGTGATTGGGATTCTTTTGGGAAGAAACTATGATTCACTGCCCCACAGTATCACTGAGAGAATATTCATATTAAAGAAATTGAGTTTTTCTGGAAGTAAGGAGCCTGGGATCATTGTAAGAAGCTAAGAGGAAGGAATAAGCATTTATTAGGTGCCTACTAAGTGTTGGGCTCTATGCTTAAGTCCTTTGCAAAAATTACCTCATTTTATCTTTACAACAGCCCTGGGGGCAGGTGCCATTATTATCCCCATTTTACAGATGGGAAAACCGAGGCAGGCAGAGGTTTGAGCACTTTGTCCATGGTCATACTGTTAGTATCTGAGGCTGGATTTGAACTGAAGTCTTCCTGACCTGAGGCCCAGTGCTCTATCCATTGCACCACCTGTCGTCCAGTTATTTCAGTTATGTCTAGCTCTTTTTTACCCCATTTGGGGTTTTCTTGGCAGAGACACTGGGGTGGTTTGCCATTTCCTCCTCCAGCTCATTTTGCAGATGAGGAACTGAGGCAAACAGGGTAAAGTGACTTGCCCAGGATCACATAGATAGTGTCCGAGGCCAGATTTGAACTCAGGTCCGGGCCCAGCATTTTGCCACCTAGCTGCCCTCTGCACCACCTAGTCTATTGCAAAATAGATAGATTGATAAGATGTGTTGTTAAACCAATACAATTAAATAAACCTAATTCCTGGACTATTGGAATTTATAATCTAGGCCAGACTTATGCAAGTGAAAGGACACACTGACAAAGCTACCAACTGGACTTTAAATCTAAAAGTATCACATATTTAGATGAGAGTTGAGTCCTCACCCAGACACCTCGGAAGAGTGAGAAATTAGCCCTGACAGATGGAAAAGTAGGTGACAGGCAAGAAGGCACATAGTGACTCTAATTGGGCATTTCATCCTTCTGCAGAAACTGGCTGAGGGAGAAGGCTTAGATTTAGAACTGGAAGGAACCTTAGTTGTTATCTAGTCTAATCCCCTCCCCTGTTTTACAGAAGGAGAAACCGAGGCCCAGAGAGATATTAACTGACTTGTCTAGGGTGGCACAGTTATAACAACTGATGCTTGGTGCCAAATCCTCTCTGCAATATCTCTAATAAATAGTCATCAAGCCTTTGCAGGAAGACTTGCTACTCATGGTCTCCCCAGGCAACATTATACTTTGGGAAAGTGCAAATCTTATTTTTTATTTTATTTTATTTTTTTGTGTGGAGCAATGAGGGCTAAGTGACTTGCCCAGGGTCACACAGCTAATAAGTGTCAAGTGTCTGAAGCCAGACTTGAACTCAGTTCCTCCTGAATCTAGGGCCAGTGCTTTATCCACTGTGCCACCAGCTGCCTTGGAAAGTGCTAATCTCCTGACATCAAGCCTAAACGAGTCTCTTTGTAACTTTTACCCATTGTACCTGGTTCTGTCCTCTGCCACTAAGCAGAGCAAGGCAAATATTTGTACACAGCTACCACATTATGACCCCTCATTCCTCCCCTTCCTGCAAATACCAGTGTTCTCTTCTCCAGGCTCACTCCAGGTCCTTCAGGTGAACCTCATATGACACAGATCCTTAACCATCCTGTTTGCCTTGCTCTCCAATTTAGTATCCTTTCTAAAATTCCTCACACAAAACCGAGCACAACACTCCCATTGTAGTCACACCTTGACAGAGTAGAGAGGGATTATCAACTCCTTATGGAAGCTCTGAGGCAGCTAAGTGGTGCCATAGTGGATAGAGTTCTGGGCCTGGAGTCAGAAATAATCATCTTCCTGAGTTCAAATCTAGCCTCAGACACTTAATAGCCATGTGACCCAGTGCAAGTCATTTAACCCTGTTTGCCTCAGTTTCCTCATCTGTCAAATGAGCTCGAGAAGGAAATGTCAAACCACTCCAGTATCTTTGCCAAGAAAACTCAAAATGGGATCATGAAGAGTCAGGCATGACTAAACAACAACACAACAAATGGAAACTCTGCTTCTAGTGATGACCACTGAGGTTACTTCCAACCAGCAATGTACTAGCGTCAATCATGAAATTTTCAGTGTGAGCATTTATGCCTCAGAAATTGGTAAATGCTACAAATCAAGACTTGATTTATTGTTTTGTTGAATTGTCTAGACTTAAGAAAGTGATAAAGAAAATGTTAATGCTGCTTAAACTTAAAAGTTACCTTTAAAAAGTATTAATACTTTTTTTAAACAATTTAAAAGTTTAAAATGCTAATAATACAGTTTTGATTTAGTATTAATACATTTTTAAACAATTTAAAAGTTTAAAATGTTCATAATGCAGTTTGGATTTAAAAGTTATCTTTAAAAAGCTAACTTAAAAGTTTACTTTAAAAGTTAACTTTTAAGATTGGCATAAGTTTTGAGAGAACTGGCTGTTAAACATTCACTAGTACAACCCTGCTTCTAACTTTAAAGTTCTATGATTTGCGATTGTCCAGTAAAAGCCCCATATCTTTCTCAGATAAACTTCTTTCTAACCAGGGGTCCCTCATCTCATACTTGTGAATTTGCTTTTATTGAATTACTTCACCTTCGATTCAGCCCAATGCTCTAACCTGTCAACATCTTTTTGGATCCTGACACTGTTGTTCAGAATGGTAGCTATCCCTCCTAGCTTTGTGGCAGCTGTGAATTTGATGAATACTCCATCTATGCCTTTATCTAAGCCATTGATAAAAAATGATGAATAGTATGAGGTCAAGCACAGATCCCTGGGGCACTACACTGGAGACTTGCTGCCAAGTTGACATTGAATCATGAATGACTATGATTTGAGATTGGCCATTCAGCTAGTTCCAAATTCATATCTCTCCATCCATTTCATGAGAATAACATGGGGTACAGGGCAGGCACCAAACATAAAGCACGTTGGCTAATTTCAAAACTTTGGGGATCATTTTCAGCCTCCACCATCAAGAGGACCACTGATTTTGGCTCAAAACATTATCTCTTTTACTCTACAGGGCTAACAGGTGGTGCAGTAGATAGAGTCCTGGCCCTGGAGACAGGAAGACCTGAATTCAAATCCAGTCTCAGACACTTACTATATGTGTGACCCTAAGAAAGCCACTAAACCTCCATCTGCCTCAGTTTTCTCAGCCCTGTGAGGAACAAACGAGATATTTGTAAAGCACTTAGCACAATGTCTGGCAAATAGTAGGTGTTTAATAAATACATGTTCCCTTCCCTTTTCCGTAACAGTCACTTAAAATGCAAAAGAGTCTGTTTCTGAGTTCTAGCACAGTGCTTTGTATAGACATGAAGAACTTGTGATTTCTTCACAACTGGGAACTCCTGATGTGAGAATCCTCTCCACTGACATGGATTACAACTTCTAGGGATGACAACTGAACTTGCTTCCAGCTGTGATGTGCTAGAACCAATCATGAAATTTTCAGTGTGAGCATTTACACCTCAGAAACCGGCAACTGCTACAAATCACAACTTGATTTATTGTCTATGACATTCAATTTGTTGTTGTTGTTTTTGTCGATTAGTCGTGTCCAACTCTCTGTGACCCCATTTTGAGATTTTCTTGGCAAGGATACTGGAGTGCTTTGCCATTTCCTTCTCCAGCTCATTTTAGAGATGAGGAGACTGAGGCAAGCAGGGTGAAGTGACTTGCCCAGGGTCACTTAGCCAGTAAGTGTCAGAGGTTGGATTTGAGCTCAGGTCCACCTGACTCCAGGTCCAGCACTCTATCTGCCCATGACATCCATTGCAATTCAACAATCACTTATTTTATGTTTTTTTTGGGGGGTGGGGTGGGGCGATGAGGGTTAAGTGACTTGCCCACGGTTACACAGCTAGTTTACACAGCTAGTAAACGTCAAGTGTCTGAGATCAAATTTGAACTCAGGTCCTCCTGAATCCAAGGCTGGTGCTTTATCCGCTGCACCACCTAGCTGCCCTCAACAATCATTTATTTTAATCCTACTCTATACTGGACAATGCTAGGTATTGGGTATGCAAATACAAATGGAAAATTGATACTGACCTTTGGTACTGTGTAATACAACATGTTCTTATTTGATAAATACTAGAGGATTACTTGTGGCATTGAGAAGTTAAATGACTCGCCCAGGGTCACACAGCTAATCAGTATCAGAGGTGAAATTTGTAACAATATCTTCCTGACTCCAAATTTAACACTCTATCCTGTCAAGTTGTATCTCTTGCAAATAGGAGGCATTTAATAAGTGTTTATTCACACTATTACATAGTGTGAAAAAAAAACTTTGGGGGTATAATCTTTCATTTATTCATACAACATTTATTAAGAACTTGGTACATGCTCAGTGCTCTGTTAGGCACTAGAGGAGGTATAAAGAAGTTGTTGTTGTGCCATCATGTCTGACTCTTTGTGACCCCATTTGGGGTTTTCATGGCCAAGATACTGAAGTGGTTTGCCATGTCTTCCTCCAGCTCATTTTACAGATGAAGAAACCGAGGAAGACAAAATTAAGTGACTTGCCCAGAGTCACATAGCTTAAGCATCTGAGACAAGCTTTGAACTCAGGTTTTCCTGACTTCAGGCCCAGCACTCTATCTGCTGCACTACCTACCTAGCTGTCCTGATATAAAGATCACTGCAATCAGGTAAAGAGATACAACCTGCTTTGGGTCAAAGAGACTTAGGGGACTGCTGGGTGAACAGTGACATTGAACATCAAACTTACCCTCTCCTCCTTAGTTTTGTTTTGGGCGGGCTGAGCAAGGAGGGTTAAGTGACTAGCTCAGGGTCACACAGCTAGTAAGTGTCAAGTGTCTGAGGTCAGATTTGAACTCAGGTCCTCCTGAATCCAGGGCCGGTGTTTTATCCACTGCGCCACCTAGCTGCCCTTCCTCCTTAGTTTTTTTGTTTGTTTGTTTGTTTTTATTTTTGTTTTTGTTTTGGTGAGGCAATTGGGGTTAAGTGACTTGCCCAGGGTCACACAACTAGTAAGTGTTAAGTGTCTGAGGCCGGATTTGAACTCAGGTCCTCCTGAATCCAGGGCTGGTGCTCTATCCACTGCGCCACCTAGCTGCCCTGTTTTTGTTTTTTAAAGACAAAAGAGTTGGGCAAGCAGGAAAAAGAGATGTAAAAGTGTATTATAACAATAATAAGAGTCAGGATTTCTTTAAAATCTTGCTATGTGCCAGGTACTCTGCAATGCTCTTTACAAATATTTTCTCATTTAATCTTCACAACAGCCCTAGGTAGGAGGTAGGTGCCATTATCATCCCCATTTTGCAGTTGAGAAAACTGAGACAGACAGAGGTGAAGTGACCTGCCCAAGGTCCCACAACAAATAAGTGCCCGAGGCTGGATTTAAGCACAGGTCCTCAGCTCTTTATCCTTTGAACCACCCAGTTGGAGCTGCTGTTGGAGACATATTCTATGAGATCTCTCCACCAGTGCATCTTGGCTGTTTTTGTTGTTGTCCAGTCAATTCAGTTGTGTCCAATTCTTTGTGACCCTGTTTGGGGTTACCTACTCTGCAATTCATAGTTTTCTGCAGTTATCCCATGGCACTGAGAGATTAAGTGATATGTCCAAGGTCACACAGTCAGAGGGTCTGGATGGATCTTATGTAGTAACTATAAGAAAAATCAGGCATCATAGAGCCCCGGGGAATAAACCTCAACCCGGCAAAGCAGTCCATCCCTTTTCTGTTTAGCTGTGTATGCATGCTTGTTTGTTCCTTATCTTTTCCTTTCAATTTAGATTTCATTTACTACCGTAAAACCCTATTGGCCAGCAGAAAGGCTAAGCTCTGTGTGTGTGTGTGTGTGTGTGTGTGTGTGTATAATATTTAAGGTTTACTAATAGAAGATAAGAGACAGTGAGCACATTTTCTTCTGCTAGGGAGATGGAACATTTACTTCAGCCCAAACCTGGAAGCTTGGGAGCTAATTTAGAGCAACTGGACAAAGAGGAAAGGCCATTGTCATGTAGCACAGGCCTGGCGATAGATTTGGAATTCAGATACTTAGAGAAATAAAATCATGAGCCAGTAAGAACAACAGTCTGCAAAACAAGGGAACGCCAGACTTTTTTCCTTTCACTGTCTACAATCTTAGTGGTATCCATTTGCCCTCTTGGGTGTTGAAACCACAAGCCAGGCTCTGAAAAAGAAAGGGGAATGAATTGCTCAGAAAGGGAAAGCTATGCCCCTAAAGAGAAGGGAGCTGTTGCAGCCCACAGGAAGGGAAAAGAGCAAGCTGTATAAGGATATGCCAGATAGAGTCTGGCTTAGTGGATGACAGACACCTCAGACTCTGTAGCTTCTAAGTGTTTTCCATGGGTTCTTCCCATAGAAATATCCTACCCTAAATTCCACTCCCCTCCTCTTTAACATAGTACACTAAGGGCCAGTTTCCGTGATCTGAGTTCTTCCTCTAAATCACTCTCATCCTTCTGAACCCAAAGTTTGTTTGTTTGTTTTTTAATAAATTCCAAATTTCTTTATAATGGTTCTCCCCTTCTTTACAGCCATCTTTTGTCTCAACTCTCTCCGTTAGCCCTGAGTCATTGAATGGGTATTGCCTCAGACAAACTGAGACCTGGGGAAAACCTTAATTTAGAAAAGCCAAGGCCACCCACTGCATCCTGGACCATCTCCAGTCATCTTGATCTCTGTCCTGTCACTGGACTTTGATGACTCTGGAGGTAAGAGGGAAGCTGAAGACTTTGAACAGCTCGGCCTCACTGAAATCCAATCCATGCACAAGTCAAGACATCACCATCATGATGTCATGATGATCTCTTTGAGAATGAAGGACAAACAACAACAATCCCAACAATCAAGGCTTCCTACTTCCCACCATGGGTCCTCTATCTTTTCTTTTCTTTTTTGGTGGGACAAGGAGGGTTAAGTAACTTGCCCAGGGTCACACAGATAGTAAGCATCAAATGTCTGAGGCCAGATTTGAACTCAGGTCCTCCTGAATCCAGGGCCGGTGCTTTATCCACTGTGCCACCTAGCTGCCCCTTGGGCCTTCTATCTTAAATCAGTCCAATAAGATAGCTCCTGTTCTATTGTTTCAGTACCAATATCAGAGGGAAAAATAATCAGCATCTCTTAAAACCCAATTATATTTCATTTGTTTTGGTCTTATCTACCCTGGGGTTAATCCCCAATTCTACCTATGGTTTTGTGGATTTTTGTGATTATTCTAACTCTGTGACATTGCCTGGGGGTAATTTTGAAAAGCAGAAAGAAGCCAACAAAGGGTAAAGAAAGTGAACTGATTCAGTTAGGAAGAATTCAGGGAGGATAGTGGTGGACATTTAGCATCCCATGCACTGTCTCACTCTATGGTTATTTCTCCCCAGTGTGTTCCCCTCCCCACACACACACACTTCAAGAACAGTGGTGGCAGTTCCTAAATAACCCTAACTTTTGTCTCTTTCTTTTAAGAAGGCAACATCCAGATGTACAGGTTGAATGGGGAGGTGAGACCCCCTACAAATCTTGGGAAATTGGGCTTAATCTTTTCCCTGTCCAGACTCTGGAGTGAGCTTTCTCTGCCTTCATAGCTGGGGGCCAGGCTGTTATTGCTCAATTCAGTTCCAATCAGTGAGCATTGATTGGAACCAACTATGATAAGTTGTAAAGGAGATGACAAAGATGAATAACATGTTGCAGCCAGACTGGTCCCCAGTATAAGACATTCCACCTCCAGTCTTTTCACCTTTAACCTGATTATTGCCCATGCCTGAAATGCACTCCTTTCTTACCATCTCTGCCCCTCTTAGCTCCCTTCAAGGCCCGGCTCAAATATTACCTAAACATTTTTTTGTGTGTGTGAGGCAATTGGGGTTAAGTGACTTGCTCAGGGTCACACAGCTAGTAAGTGTCAAGTGTCTGAGGCCGAATTTGAACTCGGGTCCTCCTGAATCCAGGGCCGGTGCTTTATCCATTGCACCACCTAGCTGACCCTTAACATATACTTTGATAGATTTTAGAATTACTTGTCCTGTGTACATGGTGTGACATTTCCAACTGAATGTAAGCTCCTTAAGGGCAACATTTTCCCCCTCTTTATTCAGTGCCTCATACAGGGCTTGGCATAAATCACAGTTACAAATCAGAATAACGAATACACCTTGAGAGAAATTGTTGTTTTATTATTATACTAATAACCAACTCTTAATTTTTTTTTAATTTTTAATTTTTTTTTTTTTGCAGGGCAATGAGGGTTAAGCGACTTGCCCAGGATCACACAGCTAGTAAGTGTCAAGTGTCTGAGGCTGTATTTGAACTCAGGTCCTCCTGAATCCATGGCCAGCGCTCTATCTACTACACCACCTAGCTGCCCCCCCAATAACCAACTCTCAAATTGGGAACCAGACTCTTCTTTTTTATTTCCTCTCTTAGGCCCTTTAAGGTCTCTAAAGTACATGGCTGATGGATGAGATTGTCCCTAGCCCTCAAGGACCATGCTCTTCAATCTTGGGTAGAGTATAAACAGAATCCAGTCTTGGTGAATTCCTATCCTGGAGAAAAGAGTCCCTGTCCTTGTGCCCATCCATTAGAGTTTAGGGTGACCCAGCTCACCCTAAAAAGGGAGAAAACCAACCAGAGTGGTCTGGATGGAGATGGATTCCCCTGTCCAGATTGCTGAAAGTGACTGAGTCTCCTGATCAAGTCATGTTCTCAGCAGGAGGAGCTGAAGACTTCTAGCCCACATCCTCATTACATGTCCACCAATCAGGGTTGATTTCCACTTGTTTGGGCATTTCATTTTACAAAGGTATTTAAGGCATTTAAGTGTCTCCATGGGTTTATCTTTGGCGACCAAGAGAAAGCAGTGATAATCAATTTATTGATTGCTGGCTAGCCTAACTAATAAATTGATTATTAATTACCCAGAAACTCTGTCTCTTGGGTTTTTCATTCATCACAGCCTGAAATGGTTACATTTTTCAAATTTGCACTGTGTATTTCCATAGGGCTGAAACCAATGACCATATTTCACATACTCAAAAGTTCGAATAGTGAGAATTTGAATACATGGAACCACTTCAGTACATAGGTTAGACTTAATAAGTAACTGTTGAATTTGAGGAAATGCTCAATAGATTCCCTCTATGCTCTGCAATTCAGTCTTCTAGAGTTTGCCTGCGGCCAGAGAGATTAAGTGAAGTGTTCAAAGTGACACAGTCAATATGAATTGGAGTAGAAATTAAACCCAGTTCTTCTCTGAGGCCACCTCTCTCTCTCTACTATGGCATGGTGCCCTACTGAACAGAATTCACCCATCAAGTATTCATAAGTACCTACCATGTATAAAGCACTGTTCTAGATGCTAGGGATACAAATAAAAAGAAAGACAATCCCTACACACAATGAGCTTACCTTCTAATGGGAGGAAACAACCAGTACATATAAAATATATATACGATAGGTGCCACAGTGGATAGAATCCCAGGCCTGGAGTGAAAAAAGATATCTTCCTGAGTCCAAATGTGGCCTTGGACACTTAGTAGCTGTGTGACCCTGGATGAGTCACTTAACCTAGTTTGCCTCAATTTACTCTCTGTAAAATGAACTGGAGAAGGAAATGGCAAAGCAATCCAGTATCTGCCAAGAAAGCCCCAAATAGGGTCATGAAGAGTTGGACATGACTGAAACAACTAAACAATAAACAACAAAAACAACGAAGTAGCTCAGAATAGGGTAGTTTGGGAAAGAATATACCACCAGTCCAGGGGATGAGGAAAGGTATTATGTAGAAGATGATGCTTGAGTTGTAACTTAGAGGAAAAAGAGGGATTCATTCTATAAGGCAGAGGTAAAGAGGAAGTGCATAATAAAAATAATAAATACCTCAGATTTATAAAGCACTTGCCAATGCTTTGTAAAGTATTGTAAAACACAGAGCACCAGTTCTTCGAGATAGGCAGTAAAGAAACTCAGGTTTGGAATATTTAGGTGACTTGCCCACAGTCACCTGATTAGGAAATGTTGAGACCTTGTGTTGTTTAAAAATCTAAATGTGGGTTCACAACCTTCAAGTGAAATCTAGGTCTCTTGACCTTGAGTCTTGTGTTCTTTTCACTCTGGTAGTTCTGCCTTTGAGTGTTTTATTCTTTATTAGGGGATAACACACATAAATGTGGATTATGGGGATCGTTGATGGTATGGGAGCCAAAGGAGGGATTTTGTTTATATCTCATTGTCATAAGAGATCCCAGGGAGGAGCTTCTACCATTGTAGATTGGCACCTTCTCTGTAACTGCCTGGGGCACTTGCCTAGTGACTTGCTCAAGGTCACACAGACAGTATTTCTCAGAGGCAGGACTTGAACCCAAGTCTTGACTTCAAGGTCATTCTGATACTCCACACTTTCTCTCTAGTGTTATGTGGGTCAAATCCATAATTTTCCTAATACTGACTTTTCTGTGTGAATGAATCAGGCATTTTTGAATAATCAAAATCTTTCACAAGGAGGAATTAGAACAAGGTATTCTAAGAAGACCATGTTCTCATTATCTTCCTACTTGTCACCTGTGTTCTCTGAAAGAAGATGGCTCTTGATGTTCCTACTCTTCCAGAAAAGGTCCCAGAGAAGTTGCTTATTGAGTTTCTTAATCAAGACAGAAATTATCTATCAACAAATAAAGAAAACTTGACACAAAAACATCACCAGTGTGATGTCAAATTTAGTAGTAGGTCAGACCAGTCCATAAAAAAATGTAGCCGCCACCCTCTGGACTCTAGGGTTCTCTTGTTGAGGAAAGTTGGAAACCTGTGCAGTAGGTAGAGCTCCTAATGGATGCTTCCAGACACAGACAGATAGGCATAGACATGGAAACAGACATGGACATGGACACTGACATTAACATAGATATAGTCATAGACACAAAGACACAGACACTGACATTGACATAGGCTCAGACACAGACACAGACATTGACATTGACATAGACACAGACACAGACACTGACAATGACATAGACAGACATTTAGACATAGACACAGGCATAAATACAGACAGATACAGAGACACTCAGACAAAGACACAGAAACAGATAGATTGTGGATCCTGAGCCCATGGCACGTCCAGTGCCTGCCACAGAATTATTTCTGCCCAGCTCCAGTGACCACCAAATCCATTTACCACGCCCAATTCCTCCCCCTAGAGACCTAAGCTATGTTCATGCTCACCCACCCTTAGCAAGTCCATAGCACTGGGAAAGGATATGTAGGATGTATGTATGGAGGAGTGAAGGATAAATTAAAGGTTCCCTCATTCTTTTAACAATATCCGGGGCAGCTAGGTGGTGCAGTGGATAAAGCACCGGCCCTGGAGTCAGGAGTACCTGAGTTCAAATCTGGCCTCAGACACTTAACACTAGCTGTGTGACCCTGGGCAAGTCACTTAACCCCAATTGCCTTACCAAAAAGAAAAAAAAAAAACAATATCCAGCTTCTCCATTCAAGGAAGTAGTGAGTAGGCCATTTATTTCACAAAGAAGTTGTATTCAGTTACCTTTACTGGGCATAAATGTACAGTAGCTACTGGCAAAATTTTGGTAATATTGAGAAATAATTCCTTAATCATGCAATTATCTCAAGCATAGATGCACCCCTCCCTCCTATCTCCCAGAATCTCATTGTGGGAGGAGAATGGAGTGAGGTATTTGGGGAGACCTCAGATATAGAAACATAATAGTGGGCCTCTTGCTAAGCTCTACTGGGGAGAGAGCTCGTGGGATAAGCTAGGAGCATTTGGTATTTCAAAACAAGGACTAAAGATGATTCAGCTTCTTCAGAAATTTCCCCTTTGTAATACCAGAGCCAAATGCATTCATGACAACAGACTCATAACAGGAGAACTGAGTGTGAGTGAATGCCTGGAAGATGAGCTCAGGCTAAAAGGATGGTGTTCACATGTGGGCTAGGGAGAAAGAAGGGAAGCTGACGTGTTTTCTAGGCCAGTGAAATGGAGAACATTAAAAAAAAAACCAGGAATGGGAGGCAAGCAGAAAGCATTCAATAGCCCATTCACCCTAAAGAGCACGAGTCTCTTTAATAAAACAGAGTACTTCATAAGAACAAATTGAAAAATTTCTAGAATATTGAATCTGAAAACCAGGTTCCATCCTCACACAACTGCCCTGATCCCAGGCAAGTGAATGTTGTCTTAGTGTTTACTCCTAATGTTCTTCCAGTGATGCCGCATGGCTATGAGTCATGGATTACCACAGTCTTTAAGGAACTGAATTTGAGGATCATCCAAGGGGCAATGATGAGGTTTGTGGTGGGCTGAGATAGCTGCAGCATGTGACAAATATGAAATATAGCCCCCAAAGGTACAAAAGCTTTGTTTAAAGAAAAAGATAGGCTGCTCACATATTGAGAGCATTTAAACGAACCTCCCCATAAATGTAGTGTGGGGACAAGGTGGGGTCAGGTGGGTATAGGCAGGGCACCTGGTTCCCCTGTATAAAGAAGAGGCTTAGAGCTGGGTTCAAGTAAGTACTACTTATAATGTAATATTAGCTAGTGCTTGTGTAGAACTTTAAGGTTTACAAAGTATTTTACATATATCATCTCACTGGATCCTCACGACATCTTATCCCCAATTTTACAGATGAGGAAAATGAGGCTGAGAAAGGTTAATTGATTCCCTTAGGTCATGACTTGTAAATGTATGCGCTGGTATTTGAACTCTGGTTTTCCTGGCTCCAAGTTCAGCATTCTAACCACTATGTCAGCTAGACTCACCAGGATGGGGCACTATAAAGTCTTTGCATGTGGGTAATGTGGTGCCCAGTTTAGTAGAAAGACAGATAGTTCTCACTTTATGTAAATTTGCACTATGCAAATTTGACTCTCCACTGGCAGACTCTGGCTCTGGGAAGGTGGCAGGGGTGGCAGCCTGTGAAACTCTTCTGGTTACCTGTTAAAGAGTTGTGGAAGGGGTGGGGGGGGCCATATGGGGCCCTGAGAAAGGAGGGGGAAGTCTGCATAATATTCTACTTATGTGAAGTGAGAATGTATACCTTTACTTAGCTCTATTGATATGGTCTGGGTTTAGATGCTAGAAATCTTTTCCATTTTAAAACTGAAAGTAGCAAGGAATTGGAAATTGAGGGGTTGCCCATCAGTTGGGGAATGGCTGAACAAGTTGTGGTATATGAATGTAATGGAATTCTATTGTGCTGTGAGAAATGATGAGCAGGAGAAGTTCAGAGAAACCTGGAAGGACTTGCATGAACTGATGATGAGTGAGATGAGCAGAACCAGAAGAACATTATACACAGTATCATCAACATTGTGTGTTGATCAACTGTGATGGACTGGATTCTTCTCACCAATATAATGGTACAAGAGAGCTCCAGGGGACTCATGATGGAAAAGGTTCTCCAAATCCAGAAAAAGAAAAAGAATTATGGAATATGGATGCTGATTGAACCATACTATTTCTTTTGTTTTTGGTGCTGTTGTTTTTCTATTTTGAGGTTTTTCCTTATTGCTCTGATTCTTCTCTTGTAGCATGACTGATGCAGAAATATGTTTAATGTTGTTATGTATGTGTATGTGTGTATATATATGTATATGTGTATATATATATATACACACATATACATATATATTTATATACATACACACATATATAAATACACTCTCTCTCTCTCTCTCTCTCTCTCTCTCTCTCTCTCTATATATATATATATATAAACCTATATCAGATTGCCTGCTGTCTGGGGGAGGGAGGGAGAAAAATTTGAAATTGGAAATCTTATGTAAATAAATGCTGAAAGCTATCTCTACATGGAAAATAATAAAATACTTTTATTAAAAAAAAAACTGGCAGCAGCTAGGTGGCGCAGTGGATAGAGCACCGGCCCTGGAGTCAGGAGTACCGGGGTTCAAATCTGGCCTCAGACATTTAACACTAGCTGTGTGACCCTGGGCAAGTCACTTAACCCCAATTGCCTCATTTAAACAAAAAAACAAACAAACAAAAACAAAACAAAACAACTGAAAGTATGCTTTCTTTCTTACAGCTATGGAACTAGCTTCCCAGCACCTTCTGTGCCTGACCCTTATTCTTTCCTCAATAGCTGTGTGAGTCTAGAGGTTTGATTATTTGTTATTTTATCTATTATTATCTTGGGAATCCAAAAGGACTCCTCTCACCTTACTTGGCCCCTTGTCTTTCTCTTCCTCCTTCTCCCCTCCTTCTTTCTCTTCTCTCTTCTCTTCCTCCCAATCTTCTTTCTTCTTCATCATGATTATCATATTTTTCCCTCCCCTTCTTCTTCTTCTCCTCATCTTCATTGTTGGAGGGTATACTCATAGTAAGTGCATCTCAAATACATTGGAGTATTGGATTATACTAAATAATTCAACCAAATTGGAACCAAATACCCTTCTTTTCTACATTTCGAGCTTTGTCTATTCTGTTTTCCCCAATTTTGAATGCTCTCTTCCCACATTACTGCCTTTAAGAAGCCTACCTATCTTTCAAGTACCAGTTGTGATGCCTCTTCCTCCATGTATTTTCCCTAATGGTAGGGGGAATGTTTGAGATGAGCTTTCAAGGCCTCTCCTAGCTCTGAGATTATGTATTCAAAAAGCATGAAGGGAGGAAGAAGACCCCTCCTTTTAGTTGCAAAGTCAATAACAATTTTCAATATTATGAGAAAACTGTTTGACAGGAGTTTTACTTTGTAAAATAGTCAAACCAAAATGGGATTGACACAACCATTCGGTCTGTCTTCATGGATGATGGCTTACTTGTATGCTTTTGATGTGATAGTCACTAAAAACAAGAAAGGAAAAACAATAGTGAATAATATCTATTCTGATAGAGATGAGGGAGGGCGGCCAGTGCTTTGCCTGACTTTCTGCCATACTAAATGAAGCTGGGCTGCCCCTCTAAATGAGAGAGGTGGTGGTTAGATATGAGGAAGGACTTCCTAGCAAACATTGATGAAAAACCTGGGAAGTTACCAGAGTATATTAAAAAAATATTCATTTCTGGAGGAAATCTGGAGGGATAAGGAGAAATGACTTTCCTTGCCTCATGTCTAGATTCAAGGTGGCCATTACTGAATACAAAGAAATGAATGATATGAATTTTATAGGATCCTGTTCATTCAGAATTTTGGATTATCAACAGACACACATTAAGAGAGATTTGGGGAAGGTGGGACAAATGGAGGAAAAGATTAGTCTGGAAAAACCATGATATGGCATGAAGAACTAGACTTGAAATCTTGAATGGATTTGACTTTCTACTCCATCACTTATAACTATGTGTCCATTGGCAAATCATTTCACTTCATTTTCAGCCTTATTGTCTTCATCTGTTACAGAGGGGATAATCACACTTCTATTACCCAACCAACAGGCTTGTTTTGTGAAAAGCACTTTGAAAACCTGGAAGTGCTACAGAAATGTAAGCTTTTTATGCTTTAATTTCCTTGGGATAACCTAGGGTCATTAGTAGAAGGGCCAGAAAGAGAGTTCTTTTCAGAGAAATGAAAAAAATATATATTTAATTCCCCCCCACCAATGACTAGCTAAAACAATTTTTAAACTTTTTCAAATTACAGTTTTGAGTTCCAAAGATTAGCTCTCCCTCTCCTCCTCCCTCTCTGAGACAGTAAGCAATCAGATATAGGCTATACATGTGCAGTCATGTAAAACATTTTCATATTGGTCATTTTGTACAAGAAGACTTAAATAAAAGAAAAATAATAAAAGAAAGTGAATGAAGCCATCTATGGCTTTGCTTCTGTAGGTAATCCCAACCTGACTTTTTTTTGCCACCCAAGATAATTTTGGGTCACCTTCCACCCATCTTTATTCAGCAGGATCCTTAGGTAGTGCAAATTCTGAGCAAAACATAATTAACTTAATATAGCTACATCAAAAAGGTTTAAAAAATCCCACCAAGCACTCTAAAACTCAATGGGAATGAATCCTTTTTGCCTTTTCTGCTACTTCTTTGATATTTTGATGTTCTGATGGATCTGTGATCTCACTTCCTCTAGGGGTGCTGATTATAACCTACTCATACCTTCTCATCCTGTGCAACTCTTATGTGTATCCTCTCCAAAAGCCTTTTAAGGGGGTCTACACAGATTTACAAGGCAATCCTTTTACTCTTCCTTAATTGATTCCCAAGTCCACCTCCCACAGAAGTTGTTCCAAACCTCTTCTGTCCCAACTGTTCCTGATTAAACTGAAGACTTTGCCTCTAACTTTACAGGAAAAAAAAAATGAGTTCATTGGCTGTGAGCTCCCTTTTCACCCTTTCTCTTCATCTCACCTTTCCCCAATATCATTCCCCACTCTCCTTCTTTGCTCAAGTCTCAGACAGTGAGGTGGCTATTCTTTCCAAAGCCAATCTGTCACTATCTGCTCTTGAACCTATTTTTTTCTCATTTTCTCTGGGGGATTTCCCTCTCAATCATCCTTTTTAACTCTCTAATCTTTAACCCTTCCCCATCTATTGCTTTCTTTCCTGGTGCTTTCAAAGATACCTATGTCTTCTCCACCCCTCACTCAACTCTACCATCCCTTCAAGCAATTGTCCTATATCTTTCCTATCTTTCTCTGCCAAACTTCTAGAAAAAAGCTTTCTATATTAGTTGTTTCCACTTCCTTTCCTCTCACTCACTTCTTAACCTTTAGCAATCTAACTTCTGATCTTATCATTCAAATGAAATTTATCTCATCAAAATTAACAATAATTTTTTCACATACTATTTTCACTTTTGTTGTTGCTTTTTTGTTATTGTTCTTGTTTATTCTTTCTTGTGTTTCACCCCTTTTGTTCTGATTAATGTGGAAATATGTTTAACATGATTGTAACATATAGCCTATATAAAATTGCTTGCTGGCCTCAGGAGCGGGAGAGGGAAGGGAGTGGGAGAAAAATTTGGAACTCATAAAATATCTTTACATGTAATTGAGAAAAATTAAAAAATGAAATGAAAAAACCCAAACAACAATAATTTCTTCATTGCCAAAGGTGATGGTCTTCTCTTGTCTTCATTCTCTCTTGACCTCTCTGCTACACTTGATCCTGTTAACTGCCCCTTCCTCCTAGATACTTCTCTTTGGGATTTTCTGACACTACTCTCTCCTCAGTCTCTTAACAGTCCCTTTGGCTGGCTCATCATCAATATCATGTCCCCTTAATGTCCAAACGTCCAGCCCCAACTGTCTGTCTCTTTGTCTCTGTCTCTCTCTCCATACACATACTTTTTATACACACACACACACACATATATTCTCTCTAGCTTTCTCTTGATGATATTTTCAGTTCCTTTGTATTTAATTGTCATAGCTATGTAGATGAATTGAAGATTTGTATTTGGAGCCCCTTATATGTGGCACTGCAGTGGATAGAGCACTGGGCCCAAGGTCAGGAAGGCCCGAGTTCAAATTTGGCCTCAGATACTTACTAGCTATGTGGCCCTGGGCAAGTCATTTAATCCTATTAGTTTCAGTTTCCTCCTCAGTAAAATGAGCTGGAGAAGGAAATGGCAAACTACTCCATTATTGCCAAGAAAACCCAAATGGGGTCATAAAGAGTCAGGCATGACTGAAACGACTGAACAGATATCTCCTGAACTGTATCATTGCTTAACCAACTGCTTATTGGATGTTTTAAAAAGGATATCCTGGAGGCAGCTAGGTGGTGCAGTGGATGAAGCACCGGCCTTGGATTTGGGAGGACCTGAGTTCAAATTTGGCCTCAGACACTTGACACTTACTAGCTGTGTGACTCTGGGCAAGTCACTTAACCCTCATTGCCCTGACACGCCCCCCCCCCAAAAAAAGATATCTCAGGGACATTTAAAACTCAACAAGTCTATGAAAGTGTGAACCTCCATTTCATACTGCTCACTTTTTCCTTTTTAAGGTATGTAAGGACTTTCACTCTTAACTTTCAGAAATATCCTCCTTGTCTGTGCTTCTGCACTTTAAAAATGCTACCATTGTCTTCCTTTTTGGCTCCACCAATACTTTCTTCTCACCCTCTCCCTTTTAACTCTCCTTAAGGATCAGGAAATTTGCTTTGCTTGTGACTATTCCCTACATGGTATTATGCCCTCTATTATTCCTCCCCAATCTCCACTTATTTCCCTGTGACTTTGATGTGTTTCTACACCAAAGTGTATGTTCTGTCATCTTTTGTACATTTCAGATAAAAATGAGTCCATTCACTTCCCTCTGTCCCCTCCCAATTCTTTCTTCAAGAACCTATGTGTCATTTTTTTTTAATCACTTGTCTAATTTCTCCTAGGTATTCATGATGTTCTTGGGGAAAACCCATTTTCTCCTTTTGCATCTCTCTTTGCAGTTGTCATGGAGTTAGATTTGCAATAATTTTGGTGCTGGATAGAGGTTTCTTTGATTTACTAATTTTTCCAACTTTTGTTCTTGAATCTGGCACACTCCCTGCTACATTTCTGGGTAGGGCGCTTGACCTTGCTTACTCTCAAGCTGGGCTGCTGGATTCTTTTGCTAACCTCCACCTCCCAGGATCTGCCCTACCTGAGATTTTTGAGGTACAGAGTCCAGGATCTTCAGGGTTCTCTTTGGCATCTCAGAACAGGTGTTAGGGACCTTAGGGCTCCTAGTCCTGGGCTGTCCCTGATCTGAAAGCTGCCCTCTGAACTTCCAAAGTCATTACTCTTGGGTTTTCAAGCTTTTCTGAGGGGAGCCCTCCTCTCACTGCCTCTAGATAGGCTATATATGTCCTGTTTCTGGGTATGCTCATGCTGTTTGTTTCATACTGATCCCTTATGATTCTCTGAGGTGCAAGATGTTTTTCAGTGGATATTTTTTGGGGGGCAGGGCAATGAAGGTTAAGTGACTTACCCAGGGTCACACAGCTGGTAAGTGTCAAGCATCTGAGGTCTGATTTGAACTCAGGTCCTCCTGAATCCAGGGCTGGTCCTTTATCCACTACGCCACCTAGCTGCTCTTTCACTGGATTTCTTGACAATTTTTGGTCAATGTGAACTTCAGGGTTGCTGAAATGGGTATGTGAAAGCTGGGTGGCTTGCCTCTCATTCAGGTAGCTATCAGCTTCTTTGATCTTCTGTCTCATCTTTTCTTAATGCTGAGAACCATCATGACAACATTCTAAAAAAGGGAGAGAAGATGGCAAGCATCTCTATCTATCTATCTCATCTAGAATCTATCTATCTCGATCTATCTATCTATTATCTGTCTATCTTCCTATATCTGTTCCCCTGTAACTCTGACATTTATTTTGTGGGGGCCATTTCACCTGTCTCTGGTTACTATTATTCAAATCCAGTTCAGAAGTCTCCATATGGATTTTAAAGTCCTTTACAAACTCCTCCCAGACCAGTCTTTCTAATCTAAATTATTCCCCTTCCTACAGTCTACAGAATAGCCAGACTCACCTTTTCTAGTCTTTGTCCATGACCATCTCCCACCTCTCCCACCTGCATCTTTGTACTAACAATCCCCCATGCCTGTAACACATTGCTTCCGACTCTTGGAAGCCTTGATTTTCTTCAAGGCTTGGGGCAAAAATGACCCTCTCCATGAAACCTTTCCTGATGCTCTTATCTGCTAGTGTCCTCCCTTGCAACCTGTCCTATTTTTTAAAAAAAACTTTTATTTTTTTCTGTAATGATTCAAAATAAATATATTTTTACATGTTTTCCCCTAGAAGTCCCTTCATAGCAGGGATTATTTCATTTTTGTTTTTGTAACCTCAGGGTCTAGCATAGTACCTAAAATGTAGTTAGTACTCAACATACACTTGATTGATCTAATTAACAAGGCCCTAGGGTAATAAATTGCTTAGGGAAAGAGTTTGGTCTCAGCTGAGATCTTGTGAGAAAATTAGCAGGATATGAAGTTGGAGCTCCTTGGGTAACCAGATCCAAGGAGGTAGGCAAGCAATAGGGAAGGTGTTTGAGGCAATGATCCGAACCCAAGGAGATTAATACAGCCAGGGAGAACACACAGCCAAGAAGCATGGAAGGCATGTTGGTGGTAGTGACAGACTCCTTCTGGAACAGTATAGTAGAGCTAGTTTAGCAGGGTCCTCAAACATTGGTATTGCTTGATCTTAGACAAGGAGACTGCTAGGGATAATAGATTATTTACTGGGGGATATGAGTAGTAATTGTTATTCACTTGTTTCAGTCATTTTGGACCCTTCCATACCTCATTTGGGGTTTTCTTGGCAGAGATACTGGAGAGGTTTGCCAACTCCTTCTCCAGCTCATTTTACAGATGAGAAAACTGAGGTAAACTGGGTTAAATGACTTGCTCAGGTATACACAGCTAGTTAGTGACTGAAGGCAGATTTAAACAAGAGTCACCAGAAACAGGCAAAATGGCCCCCACAAAACAAATGTCATTGTTCCAGAGGCATAGATATATGCTTGCCATTTTCTCTTCCTATTTCAGAATGTTGTGATGGTTATCAGCATCCCAAAACAAAAGATGAGACAGAAGATCAGAGAAGCTAAGGAGAAGCAATTAGAAGTGAAAAGAGGACTCAAACAGCAGTTTCTAGTCCCTACCGTACTGATACCAAATTGGACTCAGTGGCCAGGGGCCCAGATTGTTTGGGCACTTTGCCACGTCCAACTCCCAAAGACTTCTATCTCACCTACAATGTCTGCAGCTGCGGCTTTAGTCTTTCAAGAAAAATTGACGAGGCCAAGAAAAACTTTGAAGCTTTTCCTTCATTTTCTTCTTCTTCTGATGAAGATTCTGGAGGATGTCGCAATGATGAGTCTTCCTCATTCCAAACCCAGTGCTTTATCCACTGCCCCACCCAGTTGCCCCAAGTAGTAATTAGTACTACTTGTACTAGATGGATCTTTGGAATGTGTTCACTCTGCTTAAAGGATGGAGTCTCACCATATTGGAACACAGTACCTATTGTTTCTGTTTCCCTGCAAATAGCTTTCACAAGTGTTTTGGGAGAGTTGGAAGGCAGAGGAGAAGTAAGTAAGTAGAGTAGACAGGGATAATCCTAGGGAAATGGTGACCAGTCAGGTAGTGCTTAAACAATTCTCAAAGGGGGATGAGGACAGGGGGAGGGAAAGGTGAAGAATGAAGAAAGGGAAACAGAATCATCTCTGCTCAGTGTCAGTAGCAGTAGATTCCATGAAGATCTTTAGGGTAAGATAGGATGTTTGTTTTGATGCTTTATTCTTCTTCCTGAACCTCAGTTATGTAGCAGCTAAGTGCTTAAACCATTCCCAGAGGACTAGAGTGCATTAGGCACCACCAGTAAAAGTTACACTGTATTTATTTATTCCCCAGGAGCCCGGAGGGACCTGAATAAAATGAAAGGGCAGAACATGTAGAGACCATAAAAAGAGAGTTTGGTTTTTATGCAGTGGAAGGAAACCTAGGGAATTAATTCCCAACTGGCAGAGGCTAGGGTGACAGTAACTGAGTTTTAAGTAGGCTTGGAGAGAATCCTGTGGAGGAAGAGTTCAAGAAACCTTGATAAAGCAGGCTGGAGGCAATGTGAATTGGTGGTGGTGGCTCTTGGGGAGGGAAGGGAGCAAGCAGGGGATGGACCTGCCACTGATATTCACTGCTGTGTTGAGTGTGAGGTGAAATAGGGGTCTTTTAAAGCACAGCAGAAACTAGGTCTCAAAAAGAGGCCAAAAAATTCCCAAAGGGGTAGATCTGGGAACATGCCCAAATGTATCTATGATCTACAGGGCAACATTTTTCTGGGAAATTAATAATCAATTTATTAATTAGGCTAGTGATTAATAAATTGATGGTTGGTGGTTTCTCTTGGAAAACCAAAGACCGCCCCCCCCCAATGGAGATACTAAATGAGGAGGTGGGCTAGGAACCTTCAGTTCCTCCCACTGAAAATGTGGCTTGATCATGAGACTCAGCCTCCTCTAGCAATCCAGACAGGGGAATCCATCTCCATCCAGACCACTCTGGTTGGTTTTCTCCTTCATGAGCTGGGTCATGGGATACCATTTTCTTGGGTAAAAGAGGGACAAGTCCCATGACTCTAGACCTAAAGGTCAGGAATCTTAGGGATATCTGGGGAATGTCAAATCACCCTGTAAGGAGCCAAGGCAAGGGCAGTGGGGTGGTAGGTCAATAAGTCAATCAATAAATATTTATTAAGCACCTATTATGTGCCAGGCACTACACTAAGTGCTGGGTATATGAAAAGAGACAAGACAGTGCCTGTCCACAGGGAGCTCACAGTCTAATGAAGAAGACAATGAGCAAACAAATATGCATAAACAAGTTATACACATGGTAAATAGGAAATAATAGAAAAACAGAAGTCACTAGAATTAAAAGGGGTTGGGAAATGCTTCCAGTAGAAGATAGGATTTTGGTAAGGACTTAAAGGAAGCAAGAGAAGCTAGTGGGCAGAGATGAGAACATTCCCAGCATGGGGGAGAGCCAGAGAGAGTGCTTGGAGCGGAGAGATCGAAAGTCTTGTTCTTGGAACAGCCAGGAGGCCAGTGTCACTGGATCAAAGAGTACATGGCAGGAGGTAAGGGGTGAGAAGACTGGAAAGATAGAAGGAGGGTAGCTTATGAAGGCCTTTGAATGCCAAACAGAGGATTTTGTATTTGATCTTGGAAGTGATAGGGAGTCACTGGAATTTATTAGTAAGGGGGATGATGTGGTTGGACCTTTGTTTTAGGAAAATCACTGGTGGATTGAAGTGAGAAGGAAGTTGAGGAGGGCAGCTAGGTGGTGCAGTGGATAAAGCACTGGTCCTGGATTCAGGAGGACCTGAATTCGAATCCATCCTCAGACACTTGACACTTAACTAGCTGTGTGACCCCGGGCAAGTCACTTAAACTTCATGGACCCACCCCCCAAAAAAAGAAAAAGAAAGAAAAAGAAAAAAGAGAAGAAACTTAAGGCAAGCAGACCCTTAAGCAATAATCCAGGTGTGAGGTGATGAGACCTGCACTAGAGTGGTGGTAGCATCAGAGGAGAGAAGGAGGTATATTCCAGATGTATTGCAAAGATGAAATCAATGATTTGTGGCAATACATTGGGTCTGGGGGGTGGGAGGAAGTGAGGAGTTGAGGATGGAGGACTGGCAGGATGGTTTTGTTTTCTATATTAATGTGATGAGGGGAGAGTTTAGGGGAAAGATAATGACTTCAGTTTTTGACATGTTGAGTTCAAGATGTTTATTGGATATCCAGTTGGAGATGTCTGAAAGGCAGTTGGAGATATAAGATTGGAAGTTGGCAGAGATAGATAGGTAGATTTCAGAATCATCAGCGTAGAAATGGTAATTAAATCCATAGGAACTGATGAAATCCCCAAGTGAAGTATAGAAGGAGAAGAGAAGAAGGCCTAGGGCAGAACCCTGAGGGACAGCTATGGTTTGAGGGTATGATCTGGGGGAGGAACCAGTAAAGGAGATTAAAATTTTTTTTAAACAATTAAAAAAAATAATTTTTAATTTTTTTCAGCAAAGGAGATTGAGAAGAAATGGTCAGATAGCAAGAAGGAAACCAGGAGAAAATGGTATCCCAAAAACCTAGAGAGAAGAGAGTATCAAGGAGAAGGGGGTGATCAATAGTGTCAAAGGATACAGAGACTCAAAGGAGAATGAGGATTGAGAAAAGACTATTGAGTTTTGCAACCAAGAGATCATTGGTAACTTTGGAGATGAGGTCAGAAACCAGGTTGTAAAAGGAATTAAGGAGAGAAGAGAAAGTGTTCATTTTTTTTTTTTTTTTTTTTTTTAGGCAATGGGGGTTAAGTGACTTGCCCAGGGTCACACAGCTAGTAAGTGTCAAGTGCCTGAGGCCGGACTTGAACTCAGGTACTCCTGAATCCAGGGCCGGTGCTTTAACCACTGCGCCATCTAGCTGCCCCTGGAAAGTGTTCATTTTTTGCCACAAAAGGTAGATGAGATAAGGGACAACAGTTAATGGGGATGGAAGGATCAAGTCAGAGTTGGGAAGGGTAAAGTGAGAGGTGGGAAGAAAAGGACACACCTGAGGATCCAAAAAAGTGCTCCTTTGAAGTCATACTTTTCAATATTAATATCAATAGAAATAATAATAATTGGAATAATAATATGAATTGGGGGAACTGGGCAATGAATTCTCTGCTTGCTTCCAATATAACGTGGAATTTGGGAAGCCAATTTTGTCCATGATGACTTAGAAGTTTGTGCTGGTGAACAGCCTTCTAATTGGCTGAAGACTGGTTAATTTAGGAGGCATGGAGCTAGAACTGAGTTTGCACAGGAAAGTATCAATATACCTCTCTCTTAGTCCATTTTGTTCTGAGGGAGGCAAGAACTACTGTGAACCCAGTGTGAGCTGGTTCAGCAGCTTCCTTATCTCCCCACCCAGCAGCCATGTGTCTGTAAACACTCGGTACTGCTGATTCTTTCATCTCTTTTGTGTTTTATTCATTCTGGAATTCAAGTAAATGTGTATCCTGAGAGAAAATTGACTAGATCATAACCTTATGAGCTTCAAAAGGTTGAAAGAACCCTCAGAGGTCCCCTCAGCAACCCAAGTCAGTAGCAGAGATCACTGGAGCCAACAACATAGCAAGGGAGTGAGCTGCTTGACCTGCCCCAATAGTGGGTGAACCCATCATCAGAAATGTTATGATTCACAAGGAGCCAGCCCAGCTGAACAAGGTAGCGACTTATCCATTGAAGATGTATCACCCTGAATTAACCTTTGTGGGGAACCCATTAAGGGAGCAAAGCACTCCCAAGGCTGAGAGTCCCAAAGCATCCCTGGGCCCCATGTATTTGCTACACCTGTATACTACTGCATTTATTTATACCAGCTGCTTTAAGCTTCAGCCCTCTTTCCTAAGGAAACTTTTATATACAAGGGAAAAATATGGGCTTAGTTTGGGGGATGTTTCTATACCTATTATTCTTGCTATTTTTGTTTTTTTAGTCATTTTTCAGTCATGTCCTCCTCTTCATGATCCCATCTGGGATTTTCTTGCCAAAGATATCAGAGTGGTTTGTCATTTCCTTTTCCAGCTCATTTTACAGATGAGGAAACTGAGACAAACAGGGTTAAGTGACTTGTCCAGGGCCACACAGCTACTAAGTGTCTGAGTCCAGATTTGAACTCAGGAAGATGATTCTTCCTGACTCCAGGCCTGGCACTCAATCCACTGCCCTATCCTTGCTATATACCTTTTTAGAAAATATCCTTTTGTAAAAGCTAACTGATATCAACTAAATGATTGATATTGGGGCGTGTGGTGGGCATACACCATATAGGAGCTTGTAAGTAATAGTGTTAGAAGTCACAACCTTTCCAGATTATCCTGAGGAGGAAAGAAGTAGTCAGCCACCTTTTGGGGAACCAACCAGTAAAGGTGGGAAGGTGAGCCCAGAGGGGGTATTAAAACAATATACATATATATGTATATGTATATGTGCATATATGTATATGTGTATATATACATATACACATATTATATATAATTATATATCTTGTCTAGTTTTAAAAAATGCTTCACATAAACTTTTCCCCATTTTACAAATGAGGAAATTGAGGCTGACTTAGATATAGGAAAGCTGAGACCCAAAGATGTTGAGAAACCTGCCCAGGTTTCTAGTAAGCTCTGAAAAAATGGAAGTCCTAGGCTTCCTAAGAACGTGTCCTAATAATACTGGAGGAGTCTCTTGATTGAAATGCTAATGGCTATTTTCAATCCTCTGAGATGGAATCCTTATTTAATACCTCTGGGTGTTGTGAAGGTGGGGGTCATACCAGTGAAACATGTGCTGCGGCAGGTCGATTTAGGGAGTTTGGTAACTTGGAAAAAGAGCTCTGGATTTGCAGTTGGAACACTTGGGTTCTATCAGTTCTACTACTGCCTTCTTGTGTGCCCAAGTAAGTTTAAAATAAGTGTGTGTGTGTGTGTGTGTGTGTGTGTGTTTTGCTTTATCATCCTTGGCCCTGTTTTCTCATCTTCAGAATGTATGTGTGTGGGAGGGTATGGAGTAGGGGTGGAGTTGTACTGGAAGATCCCCCAAGTCTTTTTTTTTTTTTGCAGGGCAATGGGGATTAAGTGACTTGTCCAGGGTCACACAGCTAGTAAGTATCAAGTGTCTGAGGCTGGATTTGAACTCAGGTCCTCCTGAATCCAATCTATGCACTGGGCCACCTAGCTGCCCCTCCCAGGTCTTTTAAAATTCTATATCCTATTACTTGTGTCAGTTCTCTGAGTACCAGCTTAATTTACTAAGGGTAAAGAGGCTCATCAGTAGATTGACCATGGGAGAATGAAGTTTGGGGTTATCATAATCCATGAAAGGTAGAAGAGTTGTGATCTGTGCTGGTGTAGGAAGTTCCCATATGGATAATCATAGTTAACATTTGTTGTTGTAAAGTCTTTTTTTTTCAGATGTCTGAATCTTCATGACCTTTTTTGAGATTCTCTTGGCAAAAACACTGGAGTGGTTTGCCATTTCTTTAGCTCATTTGACAAATGAGGAAACTGAGGAAAACAGGGTTAAGTGACTCACCCAGGGTCCCACAGCTTGTAAGTGTCTAAGGTTGTATTTGAACATGGGGAGATGAAACTTCTTGACTCCAGACTCAGCACTATATCATCTGTACCACTTAATTAATATTTGTATAGTGCTTACTATGTGCTAGGCACTGTGCTAAGCACCCTACATTCATTATTTCATGTGATGATCCTTACAACGACCTTGTAAAATCACCGTTTTCCAGAGTGTAGTTGCTATTATTAGCCCCATTTTACACATGAGGAAACTGAGGAAAACATAGGTTAAGTGACTTAGCCAGGTTCACACAGCTAGTAAGTATGAATGGCCTGATTTGAACTCAGGGCTTCCTGAGTCCAGGCCTCGCTCTCAATCCATTGCACCACCTAGCTACTTGTGATGAGGAGGAAGAGAAGGAACAAACACAGACATCACTGATCATTCAAACTTTCAGAGAAAAGACACAAAGCGACCCATAAGCCTTGGAAAAAATAGCAAGCTGAAAGGGCATCAAGGACCAGTGTCCCCTTCCAATCATTGTGGATAATTCCTATTCAATTCAGTAGTGCTTACTAGATACAAGGCCCTGTGCTATACATACCCTTCTCTACTCCAATACTTGTTCCAAACACATAGAGATGTATCTACCTTGCAAAAACCCCAGAGGCAATAGCAATGTACAAGCTCTTGGCTAATCATGAATCGGGTCGATGTGGCTGGTTAATAAGGACTGTGGCTTATTATGGAGCCCAGGAGGAAGAGAGTATCATTCTAATGATTGGGGGTGGGGCAGGAAAAACAGGCAGAGGACATGCAGACTCATCCTGCTGAAGATGCCTGCCCAGCCAGAAATCGACCAGGGTATTCTTTGACCTCTCCCTTTTCCCCGACACCCCCACTTCCCTTTTCTGAGGAGGACTGTAAACAGTCCTGACAAGGAGAATGTGAAGAAGCCATTTGAATGGATGATGAAGCAGGCAGAGTCCCAGCTGCTAAAAGCACCGATGGCTTGAATGATTATGGAGAAGTGAGTCAGGGAGGGACAACTATGAATGCACGGGCACAGATAGATCCACCCTTAAACAGGTCCTCACCTAAGATACAATACACTATTCATCCTCAAGAAAGAGGCACCATCATCTAGGGGAAAGAGCACTGAATGGCATTCAGGAGATCTGGATTTAAGTTTCAGTTCAGTCCCCAACTTACAGTGGGATTCTTTCTCCACTCTTTGCCTGTTGAATGACCACTTTTAAAGCCCTACTCAAATGCCATCTCCTCCAGAGAGCTTTCCTTGTCTTCCCCAGTCTCTTGGATTGCACCAATTATGTCCTATTCATAGGAACTGGTGATTTATTTCTCTCCTAAACCACCAGCCCCACGTGGGCAGGGACTGTGTCCTAACTCAATTTTGTATCTCCCATTTTACCTAGCATCGTGTTCTCATACAGTTATCCTTTCCACATCACAGGGGTGGGGGCGGTCAGGGACAAGGTGCCCCCCCACGATCTAGAAAATCCGTGGAAAGTTTTTTAGCCCTCCCTTTGTTCCAGAGAAGAAATATGAATTATTATGGCATTAAAAGTTAAATATATTGATATTAGACAATACTACACCTGTATTTTATGCATTTCTGAGTTTCTAAACTTTTTCTGTATCGTCTGCTGGCCTTTGTGTGTCACCTGCAGCTTCTGCAAAACTCCTCCCCAATTCCCATTTAATTTCTTATGCTGACCCGAGATAGATTGCAACTGTGATGGGGCAAATCGCAACATGGAAGGGATAACCATATACAGGAAGTGATTCTTGAATGAATGGTTTGGACAACTAATTTTCTCTTTTGGGGCTTTAGTTTCTGCCTCTGTAAGATGCAGTTGGACCAGATAACTTTAAAAGGCCCTTTCACTTCTAATGGCCCATGCCTATTGTTCCACAAGCAAGCACACACAAAGATGACATTACATATGGTATAAAAGTGCTTACACTCTGGGAAACAGCAGCATGAGGGGGAATTGAACAAGTTAGGAAATTTTTCAATGTCTGGCACCATGGAGAAGGGAGGGAGGCTGGCTGCCACAACCAAATCAGCCATCCGCAGCTGGCAGGGCATATGGATTGATCTGGGCCAGAGCAGGACGAGGTCCCGGCCTCTTTTACTGAGGCTCCCCACCCTAGAAGGAGGGGGTGGAAGGGAAGCCTATGACATCATCATTTGGGTTGGGGCCAATGACATCACCAGGAGGACCAGGCGCCAGCCACAGAGAGTTATTTATGGAAATGGCTGGGCACCAGGTCCCAGATCCTGAGCTGTTTCAGATGTGAGTAGAGACATAGCCCCCAGCTGTCTTAACAAAGCTGCCAGACCTGAGCTTACCAAGAGGAGGAGAGAGGTGGAGACTGTGAATGCAGCCAACTGAAGGGGACAGGCCTCTTCAGAGCCTTTTGGGGACTTCTACTAATGAGTTGCATCAATTTAATGGCTCCATGAATCCTTTGTGTCTGCCTCCAGTCTGCCTAGTCAGTTCAGATTGTAGACCCAAAAGACTGGGCCTAACTCTATTCAGTTAGGCCTCGGACACTTACTGGCTGTGTGACCCTGGGCAATGGCTTCTTCTAACCAAATTTTGGGATTTTATGATTTTATTATCAGAACTGTGGACTACCTAAACTGGTCTGGTCTGTGGATAAATTTCAGGGGACCTTTGAAATTGGATGGGGGAAAATATATATTTATTTCCACTAACTTTAAACTGAAATATAACATTTCTTTCAATTGCTTAAAAGTATCATTCTGAGGAATCCATAGGCTTCATCAGATTGACAATGGGCAGTCCATGACCCAAAAAAGATTTTAAACCCCAGCAATAAAGGAAAGTGTATCAATCAATAAACATTTATTAAGTACCTACTATGTGTCAGGAAGATGTAGTGGATAGAGTGCCAGGTCTGGAATCAGGAAGACTCATCTTCCTGAGTTCAAATCCAGCCTGAGCCACTATCTGTGTATCTCTGGGCAAGTCATTTAACCTCATTTGCCTCAGTTTCCTCATCTGTCAAATGTGCTAGAGAAGGAAATGGCAAAGCATTCCAGTATCTTTGCCAAGAAAACCCCAAATAGGGTCACAAAGAGTCTGACATGACTAAAAAAAATGATTGAATAACAATGTGCCAGGCACTGTGATTAGCATTGAAGATACTATCATAAAAGGCATAAAAACTCATTTTTGAGAGATCGCAATTAAATGTGGAAGACAACATGCAAATAATTCTGTATGATTGAGCTATATACAGAACAAATTGAAAATAATCAAGGGAATGAAATCATTCGAATTATGAGGGACCAGGAAAAGCTTCCTGTAGAAGGTAGGATTTTAGCCAGGATTTGAAGGAATCAAAGTTATGCAGATGAATAGGGAGAAGATTACAGAAATGGAGGAAAGTCAGTGAACATGCCTCTAGTTGGGAGGTGTAGTGTCTTGTGCAAGGAGCCACAAGGAAGCCAGTGTCACTGGGTGGAAGAGTACCTGGAGGAGGGGAGGAGGGTGTAAGGGGTAAGGAGACTGGAAAGGTGAGTGTATATGGGAGTGGGGACGGGGATTCATATTATGGAAGGTTCTGAACACTAGAGGATGTTATATTTGGTCCTGGATGTAATAGGGAACTATAGGAATTTACTGAATAGGGAAGTGACCTGATCAGAACTGCACTTGAGGAAGATCATTTTGACAGATGATTGGAGGCTGAACTGGAGTGGGGAGAAACCTGTGGAGCCAAACCAACCAGACAGCCATTGCAATAGGCTAAGTGTGAGATGATGAAGGTCTGGACTAGAATGGGGCAGTGTCAGAGGAGAGAAGGGAGCACACATAAGAAATGGTCTAAAGGTAGAATCAACAGGTCTTGCCCACAGATTTAATAATGGGGAGAGGGGGCTGGTGTAAAAAAGAGTTCTCTAGAGAAAACAAGAGAATTTGTGTTTGTAAGTATGTTCTCGTTTGTGTGTGTGTACAGTTATCCCTTCCACATTGTGACTTTGCCCATTAAAAGAAATGAAAATTTGGGAGGAGTTTTATGTAAGCTGCAGATGACACGTAAAGGCCAGCAGACAACACAGAAAAATGTTTAACCCAAATTTTACAATAAGGTACTGTAAACATCCCATAAAAGGAAAAGAAAAAAAATTAGACTTCTTCTCTGGTATAAAAGGAAGGTTAAAATTTTGTCTAGATGTTGGGACTTCGTGCCTCTAACCCCCAGGATGTGGAAGGGATAGCTATATTTGGATCTGAATGGCTATGTGAACTTAGGATTTAATAAGCAAGTGTTTAGGTGTTCCCTGTACACATTTATATATGTCCTTGTTGCCTCTCCCATGAAGCATGTAAATTCCTGTTGAGTAAGGACTGTTTCATTCATTGTCTTTGTACCCCCAGGGCCTAGCCTAGTATCTAATAAACTAAATAAATATTTGTTGATTGATTAAGTATGGTAGATATGAGAGATAAATGTACAGCCAGCAGAGGAGGTGAGCCAATCCTATAGAAAAAAAATGAGGGATGGACTTCCCAGAGGCTCTATCAGTCCCCACACAATGTCAAGAGATAGAGACACAAATCCAGAGGATTTGTGGGCAGATATAAACGAGGATTGAAGAGGAGGAGAAGACACAGATGGGTGGCAACCTACATCATTTCAGGAAGTAGCCATATCTGTGAGGTCATAGATTCATTTTGCTCCTTGCTGGGTAGGGATTGTTTCAATCTTTGTATTTGTATCATTAATGCCTAGGAGTTGGAGGTATTTGGGTAGTGTGGTGGATAGAATGTTGGACTTGGGATCAGAAATACCATAGTTCTAGGGGCAGCTAGGTGGCATAGTGAACAAAGCACTGTCCCTGGATTCAGGAGGGCCTGAGTTCAAATCCGGCCTCAGACACTTGACACTAGCCATGTGACCCTGGGCAGGTCACTTATCCCTCATTGCCCCGCAAAAAAAAAAAAAAAAGGCAAAAAAGGAAATACTATAGTTCTAATCCTTCCTCAGACTCTTATTTGCTGTGTGATCCTGCACAAATTACTCAACCTCTTTCAGTCTCAGTTTCTTTAGGTGTAAAATGGGAATAATAGTAGTACCTATGTCCCTGGATTGGTGTGAGCATCAAATAAGAATATGAGAAAAGTGTTTTGCTAACTTCAAAGTTCTATGTACATATTAGTTATTATTATTTTTATTTCTGTGTCTGGCACATAGTAGCTGCTTAATAAATTTTTGTTGATGGATTGATATCCAAGGAAGTATAGTTTACATGTTGGAGTTTACATGATTGTTTAGTTGTGTATCTTTGAGCATGAAAGAGAGGGAGAGAGAGAGAGAGGGAAGATAGAAGAGAGAATGAGCAATTGGGGATTGAAGAATCAATGGGGGAGAGAAATCACTGTAGGAGTTGGAAAATATGATTTTGGTGGAAGATACAGAAACACTTATGGAAGCTTCAGCAAACCTATACAAACCTTTCAATCCATTTATCAAAAGTGCCTGCAGTCCTGCAGCCTGAGCAGGTGCAACAAGAATAAAATATTGAGTGGAGCCGGTGATTGTGGAGCTAGAGAAGTTTAGTAAATAAAACATACTGAAAATATCTCTCCCCCCGCCTTCCACCTGAGATAAGTTGGCTCAGGGTAGCTCTCTTCTTCACCAGTGTTGCTGAAGAAAAGAGGTTGGATGGAAGGGAGGTGATGGTGGTGGATGTTATAAGGGCTCTATGACATCTTTCCCTTAGATGTCGTTTAGTCATGTCCAACTCTTTGGGGCCCCATATGGGGTTTTCCTAGCAAAGATACTAGAGTGATTTGCCATTCCCTTATCCAGTTCATTTGACAGATGAGGAAACTGAGACAAACAGGGTAAAGTGACTTGCCCAGGGTCACACAAGCTAGGAAGTATCTGAGGCCAGATTTGAACTCACAAAGAGGAATCTTCTGGACTCCAGGACCAACATGCTACCTAATGTGTCACCTAGATGATTCTTTCATTAGATGAAGGTTCCTCAAATTGAGGGAAGTTGTGGGAAAGATCCTTGGGGCTCATTAAAATCAGAGCTATTGCATTAACATTATTAATAATTAATATACTTCTTCTCTGGGGAGAGGAAAGTAGGAGTGAATTCAGTTGCCACAATTGCAATAAACTTGTTCTGGGACCTAGTTATGTTATCACTCACTTCTCCATTTCTGGTGCATATAATGTGGGGGCTCTAGAGAATTAGGAACCTTGAACCTAGAACAACACAGGTATCCCTGAATATCATCTTTTACCAAAATGAAGAATTAAGGAGAGAAACACCAGGGTCCCAGAATTGTCAGCCTTGAAGCAGCTCTGCCTCTTCACCTACTCTTGCCCCATTCACTCCTATCAAATGAGATGATAATAATAATAACTAATATTTATATAGCACCTACTACGCACCAGGCACTATGCTCTGTGTTTTGCAAATATCATTTCATTTAATCCTCACAATTACCCTGGGAGATATGTGCATATTTGTAAAATGCTGAATGCAATGTCTGGGATATTCTTCTTTACCCCACAGTGCCCCATGTTTCCTCTGTTTCTATGATGCTAATCCAGACATCTAAATAGTTACTTGCTGGTGGCAGCAGAAAACTGGGGTCTGGTCAGCCCCATTCTTTTGTCTCCTGAAGTTTTCTTCCTAGAACCATGGGACCTCAGAAGGTGAAGTCACCTTTGTTAACTGAAGTAATAATAGTAGTAGTGGTAGTAGTAACAACAGCAACAATAACAGTGTTAGGGAGACTTGCGACCTGGATTGGGGGGCCAGCTCACCCAAAGAATTGGAGGCTCATTACAAATCTTGTAAAATAAAAAGAGATTTATTAAGAGAGAGGAATATGGGGCAGCTAGGTGGCGCAGTGGATAGAGCACGGGCCCTGGATTCAGGAGGACCTGAATTCAAATCTAGCCTCAGACACTTAACACTAGCTGTGTGACCCTGGGCAAATCACTTAACCCCAATTGCCTCACCAAAGAGAGAGAGAGAGAGAGAGAGAGAGAGAGAGAGAGAGAGAGAGAGAGAGAGAGAGGAATATGGTGGAGAGACAGACTTTCTATGGAAAATCCATCTCACTGCAGTAAGAGAAGACCTGGTCTTTTGTATCTTTACAAAACAAAGAAAGGGGAGGGAAGGGCAAGGTAACTGTGATGGGACTTTTGAATAATGGGGTATCAGTAGGATATGCAGCATCTATCCATATCCTGCATATCATCTTGCAGACCTTGATATTACTTATCAACATACCAGGGTCATGCTTGGTCACACCCTATTTCTGAGGTGCTTTTCCCTTGAGAAAGTTTTAAAGATTCTTTGGGGGTTGAGATCTTTAGGTTTCTCGGGGTCCCACTGCATTCCCACAACAATAGCAGTTATATAGTGTTCTTAAGGTTTGTAAGGTTGCTTTATATTTGTTATTTCATTTGATTTTCACAATATCCTCATATGGTAGGTACCTTTATTATCTCCATCTTACTATTAAGGAAACTGAGCCAGATAGAAGTTAAGTGACTTACTCAGGGTCACACAGCTAGTAAGTGTCTGAGGCTAGATTTGAAGCCAGATCTTCCTGACTCCAGGTCCAGCACTCTCTCCACTGTGACACCTATAGTAGGGATTTGATCACTGCAGCCCAATCCTCATTTGAGCAGAATCCCATCTACAGTGTCTCAGACAAGTGGCAATCCACTCTCTGTTAGATGATGATGGGAAAATTGACTGCTATCTGGGGACCTCCAATCCACTTTGGGATAGCTCTAATTGTTAGGAAGTTTTGCCTTTTATTGAGCTGAAAACCACCTCCCTGTAAATTCTACCCATTTATCTTACTTCTTCCCTCCAGAGCCAAATTAAACATGTGTAATCTTTAATGTGATAGTTTTTCAAATACTTGAAGACTTCAGTCATTGCCTTCCAGACTAAACACCTCTATTCCTGTGACCAATTCTTCTTTGGCACGGCTTTTCATCTAACTACCTTGGTCAATCTCCCCCTGGCTCCAGCTTGTCAATCTCCTTGCTAAGAGGTGATACTTGGAATTAAACACCATTTTCTATGTGTGATTAGATCAGGGTGGAGAATTGTAGAACTATAACTTCCCTCATTTTCTATGTTGCCTCTATTAATGCAATTAATGTTTCTATTAGGCAGGTCGGTGGTGTAGTGTATAGAGAGCTAGGCCTGAAGTTAGGAGGATCTGAGTTCAAATGTGTTCCCAGATGCTTACTGTGTGACCCTAGGCAAGTCACTTTACTGCTGCCTGCCTCAGTTTCCTGATCTGTAAAATGAGATAATAATAGCCACTTCTTCCCAGGTTTTTTGTGAAGATCAAATGAGATAATATTGTAAAAAGTGCTTAGCACAGTGCCTGGCACATGGTAGGTGCTTAATAAACACTTGTTTTCTTCCTTCCTATTGATACATTATTAATGTTATAAATATAACATTGACCCAAATTGACCTTCTGGTCTACCAAGACTTTTAGGCTATTTTTAACTATACCTCTCCCATCCTGTTCCTGTGCAATTAATTTTTTGAACCTAAGTGTGAGACTTTACATTTAACATTGTTAAGTACTATCTTGTTAGATTTAAACTATTAGTGTAAGCTGTTTAGACCTTTTGACATCCAGATTCTGCTATTCTGGCACATTAACTATGAATTCCAGCTTCATGTCATTTGCAAACATGATAAGTGTCTGTCTTTGCTTTTATCCACATCACTGATAAAAATGTCACTGCAGGGCCAATGAAAGGGCTTTGTAGCATTTCATTAGAAATGACTGTAATTGGAAACCATTCTACATTCAGCTATTCAATTGGTTCTGGTACCATCCTCCATTCCACATCTTTCCATCTTGCTCATACTGATATAGGAACAGAGATTTAGGCTAGAAGAGAGCTTATCAACAAGTCCAACCCCCTCATTTCTATTATTAATTTATAATTTGTTCATAATTATTTATTAGTTTCATAATAGATAAAGAAATTGAGACACAGAGAAGAGTAATGACTTTATCAAGGTCACACAGTAAGTATCTGGGGCAGAATTTGAACTCAGATCTTCCTAACTCTAATGCTCAATCTACTGTGTCATCTAGCTGTTTTATGAAAGATGTCATCAATGACATACAAAAAACAAGGCAAAATTTATATATGGTTCTCTCTATTCCATTAAAATCTTCAATGGAATGAAACCACAGTCATGGGATTCCCATGCAAATCGTTCAGTGGCAATGGGGTGGTTATATTAAAAAAAAAAACTGACAAGTATTTTTTTTTCTTTTTTTTTTCTCAAAGGGCTTACCCCCTTCTTGCTTGAGAAGCACTTTTTTTCCAGGTCCCCTGTCTCTGAAGTAGATAGGATGGAAGGAAGGAAAATGTAGGAAGAAACAACCAGCAGCTAAGAGGAATTTCAAGAGGATTGGATCTGAGCTGGTAGACTGACTTTATGCAAGAGAGTAAACTGTGGAGTCTTGGTATTGTGGCTATTCTGAGAGACTAGAATAGACAAGTGACTAAGAAAGGAAGGAAGTGTGTACCTTCCAGCTCATCTGAGGGCCCCGTCCATTCAAATTCACCCAATATATTTCTTTATTTTTGCAGGGGAATGAGGGTTAGTGACTTTCCCAGGGTCACACAGCTAGTAAGTGTCAAGTGTCTGAGGCCAGATTTGAACTCAGGTCCTCCTGAATCCAGGGCCAGTGCTCTATCCACTGTGACACCTAGCTGCCCCCACCCAATATATTTCTTAAATATCATAGTTCCTCCCATTCCCCACCTAAAGGAATGACTTCCACCAAACAGGCCAGTCCCATTCCCCTTCCGTGTTGGGTCATTAGACAGAATTCCAGCTACTATTACTTTCTGTATTGAATTATGCTCCTCAGTCCCCTTCAAATGAGCAAACAGAATAAATTATGGTTCTGTGGCTCTTCTCTAGTACACACCACATTCTCCACCATCCTTTGAAGATATCTAACTTTATTTAGACTATGTGACCATGGGTAAGTCACTTAACTCTGTTTGCCTCAATTTCATTATCTATAATATGGGCTAGAGGAGGAAATGGCAAACCACTCAAGTATCTTTGCCAAGAAAACCCCAAAATTGGATCATGAAGAGTCAGACAACTAAAACAACTGAACAACAGCCTTTATTTATTTCACACTCTCTCTTCTTCCCTTCAACTAATCAGCTGTATAATAGAAACTGTTTCTTCTCTCACTCTAAAAGCCAAAAGAGTTTAGGTTTAGGGTATAGATGAAAGCCAGAGGATCAATCAATCAACCAATCAATCAGCAAGCATTTATTAAGTACCTACTATGTGCCAGTCACTATGCCCAAGATACCATTCTCTGAGGCATACACTGATAGGATGATGGGGCAAATAGGTAAAATGCAACCTTTTGGGTTGCTGAGACAAATATCTAACATTCCAGGAGCAGGAAACAGGAAGAAAAAAGCTAATGGTAGACCCATAAAAACCAGTGAGTATTCAGGATTATAAAGGAATGGAATCATAGGTTGTATGGAACTTTCCTGGTCAAATAAGAGTCTCTTTGACTCCTAAAGGTCCCTAGGCAAGAGGATGATATTGCTTCTCATGCTAATATCTCTCAAAGTCAAAATGGTTCCTCACCGTCTGTAGTCATACTTCAGCTGTGGTTATAGTGTCTGTCCTCATGTTCTGTCTTCCATGGGGCAATGTTTGCCCCAGTAGTCTAGGAAGGACTGAGGATCATCTCCATTGTGCCTGTTTCCATCTATCTGGTGGTATCATGTAAAGAGCCTTGGTCTGTGAGCCATAAGACGTGACTTCTACTTATGACTCTGATTCTTCTGAATTTTGTGATTTTGAGCAAGTTGTTAAATTTCTCTGGGCCTTAGTTTCCTCACCTATAAATTGGGAACAATAAGGAGAAGCATTCCTTTAGGATAATCCCCTTTCCCATTAGAACTTTCAGGTTGGATTCCCCTTTGAGGATGACTATATCAGGTCCAAAGTGCTCTGTGGATCCACACTCCTCAAGCTATAGCTCATGAGCCCCCACCCATGTGCTTACCTGGTTTCTAGTCAGCCAGAGGATATGATGAGTTCAAAAGACAGAAATTTCCTGAAATGGAAGAGTAAGAACAGTAGTAATAAAACCTTTCTCCCATGAATCTGGGGTTCACTTTCCCACAAATATACATAGTATCAGTGGGAAGAATGGATACACACATAGTTTTCACAGGTAGGAAGGCACACACAGAGGGAATATTTGATACCCAGGTACCTGACACCTCTGGCACAGTGGTCTCCTGTACCGCTCCCCCGACCCTAATTCCAGTTCTTTTAGTGATATATTCTAAAAAGTACTAGTATCTGTTGGGCAAGTTACTCAAGTAGACTTCACATGATACCTGGGGAACTGCTCCTAGATTGCGTGTGTGACTCCAATGCTTGGCCATGGTTTCTGTGCCTGAAGCTTTGGGACCAGGTGAAATCCTGACTTAGGCAATCTCTATGGTCTCACTTTCTTCTATTTTTTCATTCTTTTGATTTTGTTTGACTGATTCCTGGTGTCTCATGGAGTCCTTGGCTTCCAACTGTCCAATTCGAATTTTTAAGGCATTGTTTTCTTCAGTCAGATTATGCACCTCCTTTTCCATTTGGCCAAATGAATTTTTTAAGAAATTGTTTTCTTCAGTCAATCTTTGTGCTTCCTTTTCCAAGCTGCTGATTCTTTTTTCATAATTTTCTTGCGTTGCTTTCATTTTTTCTTCTACCTCTCTCAATTGATTTTTAAAATCCTTTTTGAGCTCTTCCAGGAAGGCTTTTTATTCTTGAGACCAATTCATCTTCCCTCTTGAGGCTTCACATGTAGGCAATTTGTGAGTATTGTCCTCATCTGAGTTTGTGTTTGTCTCTTCCCTGTTGATACAGAAGCTCTCAATGGTGAGAGCTCTTTTTTGTTTCTTGCTCATATTGCAGCTTGTTATTTTATTTTATTTTTTTAAGGTTGAGGTCCACTCCTCAGGCAGCAGGGTCACTGTTTCAAGTTTCTTATGCTGAGAGATAGGGGCTGTGTCGCTGGCTTTCTGCTCTGACTCACTGCCCTGGGCTTGCTTCTGGTGCGCATGTGGGGATAGACAGGCCTGGTTGCACCTGTCCTGTGGGTGGCCCCCTAGCTGGAAGCTTGCCCTCTCAGCTGGTACTGGTGGCTCTCACCACTTGTCTGCTGCGCCACTTGCCGGATGAACCAGGATCAAGGGGCCTCAGTTGCTTCCCTGCTGACTTGCAGCTGCACTGCGCTCCTCCCCTGCCCGACTGAGACCGACCTTTCCTGAAGTCTTTTAAATTATCTCTATTTGGAAGATTGTGATCCTCTTTCTTTTTGTAGGTTCTGTAAGTTATAGAATCTGTTTAGAGGCTTGATTTAATGTTGTTTTTAAGAGAAATTTGGGAGAGCTTCAGCAGCTTACTGGCTTTTCTCCACCATCTTGGCTCCCTATCTCTATGGTTTCTCAGAGAGAACTAGGACTTATATACCACAGGATGAGCAGGAGCCTTTTCTCTGGGCTCTTCTCTCACTGACTTGACTCTATTCAGCTCTAAGGCTGGACTCCCTTTCCACTAGATACTGCCTTGTGCTTTGGCAGCAAGACAAACTGGAGAGCAGGAGAGAGAAATCTTGTTCATACCTTTCTGCACTCTCCAGAAGTGTGCTCAAGAGCTGAGCTCTTCCTCTACAACTTTCTTTGTAACCCTATGGGGCAGTTAGGTGGCAAAGTGGATAAAGCACTGGCCCAGGAGTCATGAAAACCTGAGTTCAAATCTCACCTCAGATACTTACTAACTGTGTAACCCTGGGCAAGTCACTTAACCCCAATTGCATTAAAACATCTGGGGCCATCTCCAGTTGTCCTGATATATATCTTGCCCCTGGACCCAGATGGCTCTGGAGGAGAGAGTGAAGTCGGTAAGCTTGCACATCCCTCCCTCACTTAAATCCAATTCACTGCAAGTCATGACATCTGTCATGGTCGGACAAGCAACAACAACAACCTTATAACTCTGTTCCCCTACCTTTAAATCCCTACTGAGGTTATCTCTGCTCAGAAGGTAAGTCAATTGCTACTGCCCATCCATAGCCAAGTTTCCTAACTCTTAAATATTCAAATAGGCGAGTCACAATCTGAAAGGGGTTGCATTTGCACCTTTGCAAATGGATCGCTCAAAGTCTTTAAAAGGATGCACCCTAACATCTCATCTTCTCTACTGCAAATTCATCAAATGGATTTGGAAATAGATGCTTTGATCAGCCCCCAGTTTCAAATATAATAGAGGAGGCTGAAGTTGGGCAAGGACTGCATTTCTTTTTGGACCTTGAGGACTGACTAAGCAGAGCTGAGAGTAAAGATTTTTGTAGGGCATTTGACTAAGTCTTTCACAAGCTATTGGGGGCAAGATGGAAAGATGTAACAGAGGCACTTGCAAAGGGAAAGGACTGCATTTCCCCTGAGGCTTTTGGCTTCAAGGACAAGTCTGATTAATGTTTTCAGGGTTTAAATTACTGTGCAACTATGTGCCTGCAATGCAGGGTGATTACATCAGGAGGGCGATAAATTCTAAGGAGAGGTGAGCTACATGAAGAAGAAAGAGAAGGCCATCCACGGTGCTGTCTGGTACCCTGTACAGACTTTAGTCAGCTTCCAAGAGCAGTCTGAGGAGATCTGAGCCAATGAGACCTCATGCTGCAACTGACATGGTGGCAAGTGGTACATACTCCAATACAGACCCCCATGCAGAGCTTCCAAACCTTCATTTTGGCCATGTCAGGGACTTGGCTGCAGCCTTCCTACACCAGAATGTGAATGCCAGAGGAAATTATATTCCTCACTATTTGTTTAGGAATGGAGACCTAATCTCCAGAATGTGTATGGTGAGATTATTTTCCTATTTCTTTACCAACAGTTTTATTCCCAATTGGATGTTTTGCTCATATAATGCATGTTCCTTGTCTAGTCTGCTAGCATGGTACAGATTGAGTTTAGATGCCTTTAGAAATTCCCATCTGAGCTAGGATGGGGGCTCCAGCCAAATGAGGTACATTTATCATCTAAATTATCCCTTATTGAACTTAGTAATAGGACCATAGATCATAGGTCCATAGATTTAAAGCTGGAATGAAAGCTTAGAGGCCTTCTAGTCTACCCATCCTTTTTTTTTTTAAAAGAGATTAAGAAATCTAAAAAGAGTCTAAATGTCTGCAGGTAATAAGTAGTGAGCTGAGATACCTGGATCCTTTGACCAGACCTCTTTCCCACTAATCCATGTGAGTTCAGAGTTGAGCAGTATTCATATTACCATAACATTGGTACTACCAACCTCATCAATTTTTTTGTGAAGAAACTTCTCTGTAAGCTGGGAAGTGCGATGGAACTGTGAATAATTAGTATGGTTATCATTATTTAATCCTCTGTCTTATTATCGAGTCAGGGAGTTATCATCTGAGGGTGACTATGGGATTTTATGTTAAACTAGTCTTGGGGCAAAAACCATGAAATGTACCTCCCATACCTATCTGGTCTAGAAGTTGGGTAGACTTTTTCTCCACCATATCTTTGACTTTGGCCAAGTCATTCTCTACTCTTCAGGGAAGGCAGGCTATGTAGTATAATGGATAGAGTGCCAGGCCTGGAGTCAGAAAGACCTGAGTTCAAATATGGCCTCAGACACTTATTAGCAAGTCACTTAACCCTGTTTGGCTCAGTTTCCTCATTTGTAAAATGCACTGGAGAAGGAAATGGAAAAACGCTCTAATATCTTTGCCAAGAAAACTCCAAATGGGATAAGGAAGAGTTGGACATGACTGAAATGACTGAACAACAGCATTAGAAAGAGTCTCTTGACTCTTAGAACTATGGAATGCAATGACAATTATCTCAAGGATAAGACTCAAAGCAAGGTAAGAAGAGGAAATAACATTCCAGTCCTTTGTAATCTTCCAATCTATTCTTTGATGCAATACTTTTATGGGTGTTTGGGAGGAAGGAATGAAAGAAGAAGATAATTCCAGTTCCTTCCATTCATAGGATAATAGATTTATAGTTACAAGGGACCTAAGAAGCAATTGAGTCAAACTTTTTTTGTTTTATGGACAAGAAAACAGGCTGAGAAAGGTTAAGAGATTTGCCCAAGGTCAGATGACTAGGAAGTATCTGAGGCAGGCTTTGACCTTAGGTCTTTCTTGGCCTGACCTTTACCTCCCCTTACTCAGTCTCCATTTTTGGAGCATCTCAAGAATGAAGACAATGAATTTTCTTGACTAGAGTTGCAAGGCTAGAAATCTTGAGTTTATATTCACTCATAATATCTTAGGCACATGCTAAACAGAAAAGAGATGTGGTCTGCATTGCAGCTGTTTTGTTTAAAACTACTGATTCCCTTTGGGGGCCTTTGGGGCCCTGCATCTGGTATTTACCCAAGACTCAGATACAGCAGAGAAAGGGAAGGACAGGAAATGAAACAGTGACATTTTACTTCCTTCAGTTAAGGGAATGAGCTGGTTTGGCCTGAAGGATGCTCAGAAGTAAAATCAAATGATTGCTTTATATGTATAGACAGAATAGGATTTTGAGAAGAATGCCACTCCACTGTTCTCTTTGCCCATGGTGGACAAGGTGATGTATAGGGTTAAATTAGAGGAACAGAGATTTGTGGTAGGTGGACATAAAGGGAAACTTCTTGACAAAACACTAAAATGGACCACATGGGAGATCTTCAGGCAGAAGGCAGACAATGAATGTCATCTTTTGGAAGATTAAGGCATTCAGTTGCCTTAAGGCCAAGGCCCAGATAAGATGCTATTCAAAGGCCCTTTCCCTCTCTCTGCTTCTGTGATTGTTTATGAGTGAGCTATTCTGATTTCCTCATCTAAGCAACTGAAAAAGTATACAACCCACCCTCCAGCTCTCACCTTGGCCCCCCCAGGCTTTTTACTTTTAGGGACAGCTTGGTACATTTCTGACTGCAGCCTCTAAGGCATGGGAATTTTTTTATATTCTTGATATTATTATATAATGTTTGCAAAGCACTAACCCTCCCCAGCCAGGCAAGAAAGGTAACAGTTTTCTGAGCCTGAGTACCTACAAGAACTCCTGCCATTAGCAGTATAAGTCAGAATGGGGTCAGGGTACGAGCCAAAGAGGAACCAAATCCATATAAGCCACCAGAAAGACAGGAGTGGGGGGAAACTTGGGAAAGAGGTAGAAAGGAAATAAGAAAACTAACAAGGAAAAAAAAAAGTTCAATCAGATTTGTAAAGAGCGCAATTTACAAATCCGTCACATATTTTACTAGGCTGGGATTTACGGATTAGCTTGTAATACTTAGGAGGCTTTTGGTAATAAAACCCTGAGCTGAGGCAGTCTTGGGAAAGTGAGGCGGCAGAAAGGAACCCTCTCCCTCTATCTGGCTTTCATTTTCCCAGCATTTTTTTGATCTAGGCAGCCCCATTAATCTGCTCTTTATCTGCCTATAGAGAAGGATTGAGCTCTTTATTGGATTTTTGTCAAGAATAAATGATTTAGTTTGGGATATTGTGGAAACGATTTTTGTGGTATTACACCATCTAATAAATGAAACAGCGGGGATCAATTCCTTTCTTGCAATGTGTTCAACAGGCAGGGTGAAATATGCCCCACAATTATTTGGTATTGCACTATATAGATATTTATAACCAAGTATGACTGCATGTATATGGGGGCGGCATAGGCATGGGCTCCCGGACAGAGACATGATCTATCTATCAGCAGAGCCTCAGGCCTCATGGAATATGCTGGCTACAGATGCAGTTAACATTCTCTTTGTCAGGCAGGGGAGAAGTCATACTGGAGGAGTGGTCACAGGAAAAAAAAAAACAAAAATCCTTCTTTGATCTGAGTAGCATCAGATAGTGGGAAGAATGCTGGACTTGAAATCAGAAAGACCAGGTTAAAATCTTGCCTCACACACTTACTTAGCAAGTCATTTCATCTGTATGAATTTTTTTTTCCTATGCAAAATGGGGGTGATAACATTAGAATGTAAGCCCCTTGAGGGTCTTTCTTGCTTGTATTTCTAGCTTAACACAGTTCCTGGCACATAGTAAATACTTAATAAAGGCCATCTCTCTCTGTCTCTCTCTGTCTCTCTCTGTCTCTCTCTCTCTCTCTCTCTCTCTCTGTGTCTCTCTCTGTCTCTATCTGTCTGTCTGTCTGTCTGTCTGTCTCTCTCTTTCATCTCTAATTTTTTTTTTGGAAGGGAGGAATTTGCCCTTTCTTTGTATCCCCAGCACTTAGCATAGTTCCTGTCACATAAAAATATCAACTAACATTTATATAACACTTTAAGGTCTGTAAAATACTTTGCAATCTCATTTTTATTCTGACAATAATTCTGGGAGGTAGGTACTTATTATTATTCCCATTTTATAGATGAGGAAACTGAAGTAGACAGAGGTTAAGTGACTTAGGGTTATATAGCTAGTAAGTATCTGAGGTAGAGATTTGGACTTAGATCTTCCTGACTATAGGTCTAATACTTTAACGACTGTGCTACCTAGCTACCTAGGCTTACATGTTGTTATTGTTGTTGAGTCATTTTAGTTGTGTTTAAATCCTCATGAAACATAAGAGTTTTCTTAGCAAAGATACTAGAGTGATTTGCTATTTCCTTCTCCACTTTATCTTGTAGATGAGGCAACTGAGTCAAACAGGGTTAGGTTACTTGCCCAGGGTCAACACAGCTAATAAATATCTATAAGGCTAGATTTGAACTCAGGTCCTTCTGACTCTAGGGCCAACACTATCCACTGTGCCATCATTGCACCACCTAGCTGCCCCATAGGCTTACACGGTAACTACTTATATGTTTGTTGACTTGTTGACCTGTATTGTCGGAATAAGAAAATGAAAAAAAGCAGTGTAAAATGTGAGCTCTCTACTTGAGGTGTTTTAGGTAACAGGCCAGGTAGAATATTTTCCCCCTACCCTCCCACCTGCAGCAAGCCAAGTAAATCCTTATAATGATAAGACTAGTAAGGACTATGTTCAGGGATGATGCTGTTGCTGTTCTACTTCCCCACCCATTAGAAAAAGCATAGGTCTCCCTAACCCTGCCTCCAGGTCCCCACGCATGAAACTTCTTTGGTCAAACCCCAGATTAGACACTTTTTTGGGGGAAGGGAAGCTTATGAATTCTTGGGGACAGTAACTGGATTTCTTCCTATTTTGGAACATCTGGCCCTCAGGATCCTGAAGGCCAAATGGGAAATAGAGGATTTCCCTACTTTAATAAGATAGACTTTCAGGTGGGCACAGGGGTGCTTCTCTCCTCCTTACTAATTATGTGATGGGCAAGTCCCTTAATCTGTTCCAGCCCCAGTATTCTCACCTGTAAAAAGAGAGGGTTAGACTAGACCATTTCCAACCACTCTTTTAAGTTCCAATTCCTGTGATATAATAAAATCAATGGGAATCATCCAGCTGGGAGATCCATTTAAAGTGGTTATACCTCCTCTCCATCCTTCCCTCTCAGAAGCATTCTGGATCCTCAAAACCATGATAGTAGGATAGAGTTATTGACTCTGGGAACTTATGAGACCTTTAGATGTCAGTCTCTTCTCTAGTTTAAAATAGAACATGACCTGATCTAGGCATATGGGAGAAAATGGAAGGGTGCCAACAGGGTGTAGAAGCACTGAGGCAGCAGAGTTGGGCTGTCATCACCTTAGAAGAAAAGTATGAGAAGTTCTAGATTGCCTCAGCATCTAATGGTAGAATATAATTTTTTTTTACCATGAGAGCCCATGAGCCTTTATTTTATTTTTAAAATGTCATTTTATTTTCCCCCAATTACATGTAAAAACCATTTTAAACATATTTTTAAAAATTTGAGTTCCAAATTTTCTCCCTTCTTCCCTCCCTGAGAAGATAAGCAATCTGATATCTATTATACATGAGCAATTATGTAAAACATATTTCCATATTAGCCATTTTATGGAAGAAAACTTAAATCAAAAAATAAAAGAGAAAAGTAAAAAAAGTAAAAAATACTATTCTTTGATATGCATTCAGATTCCATCAATTCTTTCTCTGGAGGCAGATAACATTTTTCATCATAAATCCTTTGGGATTGTCTTAGATCATTGTATTCCTGAGAATAGCTAAGTCATTCAGAGTTGATCATTGTACAATATTGCTTTTACTATGTATGTTTTCCCGGTTCTGCTTACTTCACTTTGCATCAGCTCATGTAAGTCTTTCTAGGGTTTTCTGAGAGCATCCTGCTCATCATTTCTTATAGCACAATAGTATTCCATTACATTCATATACCATGACTTGTTCAGCCATTCCCCAATTGATGGGCATCCCCTCAATTTCCAATTCTTTGCCACTGCAAAAAACCTGCTATAAATACCCTTGTACAAATAGGTCCTTCCCCAACAGGCCATGTAGAAATCATGTCATTCATTGGGCTGGCTTTAAATAGTTTGTCATGTGCCTCAGAGTCAGATTAAAAAAATAAGGCTGAGAGTTCCAACCATTATGTAGAAAAGGGAGAATTGTGAAGAGAGCTATATCAGGTGTAAGATTGTATTTCTGCCACAACCCAGTTACTATTAGCTTTTCTCCAAAAGCAGTTTGAACACTTTCTAGGAGGTGAAGAGGAAGATACTTGAGAAACACCTTCCAATACCTGAATTTTCCAGAGATGTTCTTAAAGGACATTAATGAAAGGGAAAAGTAATCTGAGGTAGAAGAAAGGAGACAACCCTTGTTTGGGAGGTTGGAGAGGATAAGAGTGTTACAAAAGAAGACAAGGAAAACGGATGGCTGCACTCTTAGAGTTCTAAAAATAAACAATCAAACCAACAGATTTGAGGGTCTTTCTGAAAGAGAAGGAACTTGTGTTCTGAGAAGGAAGAAGCTGCTTGTCCTTGAAAGAATAATATAATAGCTGGGATGGAAGCACATTCCTGTAGCAGCAAGTTACTTTAGTTTGGGAGATCTGAGCTATAAGTATGGCTAAAGTTGATCAAGTGTCTCCATTAAGTCTGGCATCAATATAGTGAGTCGCTAGGAGTGAAGGGTCTCTGGACTGCCTAGGGAGGAGAGAAACTAAGAAATGGAGCAGGTTAAAACTTCTGTGCCAATCAATATTGAGATTAAGCCTGAGAGAGATATTTAGAATGTTTGAATGAAAGGCAGGAAGGAAGGAAGGAAGGAAGGAAGGAACGATGATATAGTAGAGCCACTGGCAGCTAGGTGGTTCAGTGGATAGAGCACTGGGCCTGGAACCTCAGACATTCAATTAGCTGTGTGACTCTGGGCAAGTCACTTAACTTCTGTTTGCCTTAATTCATTGCTGAAGGAAATGGCAAAACACTCCAGTATCTTTGACAAGAAAACCACATAGATAGTAGGGTCTATGGGGTCAAGAAGAGTCAGATGTGACCAGAACAACAATAGTAGAGTCACTGAAACAATCAACAGTCACTGAAACAATTCAGAGGTCAGATAAAGAGTAGTCATATAGGTATAGTTGGTGATTTCCTTCTCAGGGATAATGAGAAGTTATCCTGATTGTTGTTATTTGTCCTTTGTTTTTGAAGAGAACCATGAAATTGGGAGGTGATGTCATGACTTGCATTGAATTGGATTTAAGTGAAGGAGGGCTATGCAAGGTCACCAACCTCACTGTCTCCTCGAGAGCCATCTGAGTCTAGTGGCCAGATAAATAATAGCACAAATGGAGATAGCCCTGGTTATTTGAGGAAATCGGGGGTAAGTGACTTTTCCAGAGTCATGAAGCTAGTAAGAGTCAAGTGTCTGAGGCTAGATTTGATTTTGGGTCCTCCTGACTCCTGGTCCAGTGCTCTATCCACTGTGTCACCTAGCTGCCCCTGTTTTCCTGATAACAAGAAAAGGGAAGTTATTTTCCTAGGGCATATATCCAGGACATAATAGAGAAGCTCTTGAGATGTATTGAAATGGATGACAACTCTATACTTTTAGTGATTCATGTGAGGTCAAATGATACTACTAAAAGAAAATTTTAAAATATTCCCAAAGACTGAAATGAAACTTGAGACTCAGTCGTGTTTTCCTTGTTGCTGCTCATCAATGGCAAGAGATGCAGATGAGAAAATTTGATTTGGGAAATAAATAGCTAAGTAAGATGATGCTTGAGAATGGAATTTGGACTTTTGGGCCATAGCTTAAAATAGTGGGGCAACAGACTTTTGGCAAAAGATGGAGTATACCTAACAAAAACTGGTATGAATGTATTTCACAGTTATTTGTGCCAAAACTATATTTATAATTCTAATGAAGAAAGCTTCAGATTGAAAAGGATAGGGGAAAGAGAAAACTGTCTATGTATATCCTCAAAGTTGGATACCTTAGTTCAGTAGTTCTCAAACTTTTTGGTCTTCACACTACTTTACATTCTAAAAAAAGTACCCAGTACCCTTCCCAAAGTGCTTTTGTTAACATGGATTATATCTATTGATAGTTACCATGTTACCATATTGTAATGATCATATTACGTCTTAACATTGTTGTGAAAATAATTTTGACCTCATAGTCCCCCTGAAAAGGGTCTTGGAAATCCCCCCAGGTGTCCCTAGACTTTGTACATATTTATTTGCTTGCTATTTCCCCCAATGAATTATAAACTTCTTGAGGACAGGAACTGTCCTTTGCCTCTTTTTTGCATCCCTGGTACTTGGCACAGTGTCTGATACAGAGTAGGCACTTAACAGGTGCTTATTGATTGACTGGACTACTGTTTGAGAACTACCACCATGGAGAGTAGGTACAATTAAGGAAAAATAGTCTTTCAGACAAACAAAAGTTCACAGGAGACAGAAACCAACTGTATAATTTAAAATTCTAAATGTGGGTTCTAATCTGTTCCCCCAGTTTTGGGGGAAACTGACTAAAATCACTGATAAAACGAGTTTAGATTTTTAAGAGTTTATTGAAATATAGAAAGAGGAAGATTGAGAACAGAATTCCTACAACCTCACAATCCTATCTTTCCTCAGCTCCTCTCCATCATTCTCTGCTGTCATAACCAAGTCGGGAACCAAAAAGACAGCGCTCTTCGAGCAGGCTCCCCTTTCCTCCTTCCTGTCGCCTCCCAGAATGGGGAGGTCCTTCAAGCTGGTTGGTTGATTGGGCTGGAAGTTCAAAGTTTTTTTTAGATTCTGAGAACCATGCTTTCTTAAGTACTCTCAAGTACCAGTCAGATGTGTTTAGAATCTAGTCAACTGCTAATCCAGTCAAATCAGCCAGTAATCCACTCAGGTGGACTCCTGAGTATCTGCCAAATCTCATCTATCCACATTCCATTATCTTGACACAAAAAAGGAGCCAAGAGGAAAACCCCTCCCCTCAAAAGTTGATAAACAGGGGACAGCTAGGTGGCACAGTGGATAAAACACGGTGCTGGATTCAGGGGGACGTGAGTTCAGATTCAGCCTCAGACACTTGATGCTTAGTAGCTGTGTGACCCTGGGCAAGTCACTTAACCCTCATTGTCCCACAAAAAAAGTCTATAAACAAATGCCCAAATATAGGCAATAAGCAAGAAGGTACCAATACAAGAAGGCAATTGGCCTTCAAAAATATCGTGGGACTTGGTGTGATGAAACCTATGATGGTATTTGGCTCTGGATGGCTATATTTTATTCAAAAGAAAACGATAGATAAACAGGAATGAGTGAAGGGAAAGGAACATTAAGAAAGCATATTCTTGTGAGGAAACCAGGAGACCAAAGGAAGGAAACATGGTAAAGATCAATTGGATAAAAGCCAATGGAGAGAGAAACAGAAATGATTTTTGTCATTAGCACGTAGTATAGATCATTTACACAGAAGTAGGAAATAGATGAAAAGTTTTAGATAGAGTAATGCTAGGAGACTTCAATTATCCAGACATCTACTGGAGCTCTCTCTTTGACAGAATGAGCTGTCTCTGGGTGGAATTTTTTGACTTGCTTTAGTGATAATTCCATTCTTCAAAAAGTGGAGAAACCAACAAGGGAAATTTAATTATGGATCTTGTTCTCACTCACAGCGAAGATTTGTCTGCTGGGGAAGAAATGATAGGTATCCAGGGGAGAAGTGATCACTCCTTCCTAGAATAAGTGAAAGAGGAAAGGAAATCCAGGGATAGTCTGGCATTCACACAAGATTTTGGAAGTATATTTAAAATGGTTCAGAGGAAGGATAGAGTGTGTCGTTTATACTAAAATTCTACAAGGGACTTCAGTCCAGGAAATATGGGAGATGCTCAAGAATGAAATTTCAAAGATACAAAGAGAAAGATTTCCAATGAAGAATAAAAAATGTATTTTGTCTGAAGAGACCTGTGTGGATTCACTAGACACTCACCAACCAACTTATATTTTAAAAAGAAATGTACAGAAGGTGGATCCAAAGCCAGGTAACAGAGGATGAAAATAATAGCATGCCTTGGTTATAAAAATATTGCCAGGAATGCTAAAGTTCAGAACGAGGTGAAGCTGATAAGAGAAGCTAAGGAAAAAAGAAAAGATTTTAAATCTTTATTGCTAGGAAAAGGAGGATTAAATAAGGGGTAGGACCTTTGCTTGGGGTGGATATGATGATGATAACTGACAATACAGAGAAGGAAGAGATACTCAGTTCTAAAATTTGCTTCTGTTTTCTCCACTAAGGAAAATGGCCTTTGCACTGGAAATAATAGACCATAAAAATTGGCTGATAGCTGATATCCAAGATATAAAAGGAAATAGTAAAAAAAAAAAAAGTACCTAGCTTCTCTCTATGGATCCAAGTCATCTGGCCCAGATGAACTCTGTCCTTGGGTCCTGAAAGAGCAGATGTGATTCTTCACAGTGTCAATAATATTTGAAAGATCATAGAAAACAAGAGAAGCATCACATGATTGGAGAAGGGAAAATCTCTTCATTTTCCAAAAAAAGAGAAAAGAACAGTGTCTGCAAACTTGCAAGCTTAACTTTGAATTCTAGACACATTCATTAAAAAAGATGATTAGTGAAACTTCAGGAAGGGAAACAGAGCAAAGTGTGACTTTGTCAAGGATAGGTCATGATCTTTGTTGATTCTACTCATGGTGTCTAGTGAGAGGCCAGGCTCATAAAGGAGGGCCTTAGGGCCATCTCCATTTTGAGATCATGTTACCCTAAGAAATGGATCTTGGTCCTTGGCTCCTGCTTTTGTTCTTTTCTCTTTTAGGTGAAGATGATTGGAAATGAATGAATGAATGAATGAATGAATGAATGAATGATTGAATAAACAAACAAACAAATGAATGAATGGATAGATAGATAGATAAATAAATCTGGCCTCAGACACTTGACACTTACTAGCTGTGTGACCCTGAGCAAGTCACTTAACCCTCATTGTTCTTCACAAAGAAAGAAAGAAAGAAAGAAAAAAGACAAAGATGATTGGAATCTCTGAGCCTGGGAATTCAAAAGGTCAGGAGAGTGCTCTGACATCCCAGCATTCTAGAAGTCTAGGTTCCAGCATAAAGGCAACATCAACGCTCAAGGGAGCAAGGCATGAGCTTCTGGACCCAGGCCACTATAAACCAAGACAAGGATTCATCTGGCAGTGATGCCCCCTTTGGATATGAACTTGGTGGGACCAGTGTTAAATAGGAACTGAACTATGTTAACTCTTTTCCTCCAGAGATGAAGGTGGTATAAGGGAGAGTATACTACCAAAATATTGTGAGGAAGGATTTTGTACATTTCTTGCTATATCTCTGAATTCAATATGCTTTTACAAGGGGAAAAAAAGTTGAATCGTGACAGACTAACCTCATTTTCTTTTTTAGCCAATGTTCCTAAAGTGTTAGACGAGACGATTCATATAAATCAGAGGTATCAGACACACCACCAGCAACACTCCCAAGGATGTCCTGAACCAGATTAAAATATGATTGGGAAATATATAACAAAATCAATAAAAATACAACAGAACAGAGATGATGTTAATGTGCAGTTTTCTAAGTCAATATACAGCCTTCTGGGATTCTTATCTAAGGTTTAGTAGCCCCCATTTCTATTTGAGTTTGACAACACTGATGTAGATAGAGTTTTCCTAGATTTTCACAAAGCTTTTGATAAAGTATTGTGGAAATTTATCTTGATTTGGGGACCCTGCCTTTGGGCTGAGATTAAAAAGCCTTAGGCTTTCAGGGGTTTCTTCTGTGTAAGAGGGGCTAGTGCCCCTCCCCCTCCACTTCAGCTGAGCCAAAAAGCCCTGTGGGCTTTTCAGGCCACCAGGTCAGACGGTACTGGGGGAAAAAAAGCCCCAGCTCCCTACACCCTGAGGGGAGCTGCCCCGGAGATCTCAGGCTTGTCCTGCCAGGCCCTAGCATAGCCCGTGCAGAGGTCCCAGGCATGCAGCAGGGGGCACGGGCCCCTCGAGCCCTGCTGGGCATAGCCTTAATGCAGCCAGCAGATTAACTTTGCATGTGCAGGGGCGCAGGGAACCCGAGGTTTGAGGGGAGAGAAAGAACATATATACAGGGGAGAAGACAATGAAGGGGAGGCCAGAAGATTAAGAGAACAGAAGGGGGCTCCGGAGGATAGAGAAAGGAGAAACAATGAAGAGGTGAACACGAGAAGGACTCTGGAGAAAGAGTACAGAGCAGGGGGGCTTTTCAGTGAAAGGAACGCTAGAAGAAGGTCCTTTGTATGCAGGAGGAGGCTAAAAAAGTTCCAGGTGCAGCTGGTGGAAAGAGATGCCCTGGAAAGCAGTCAGGTTGTACATTTTATTTCCCTGTATTCTTAATTTTAAATTGTATCTCATAAATAAACACTCTGCTGTTAAAATGGAAGAGACTTCTTAATCTTTTGCTTATCAACTTGGGAGGAGCAAGTGTGGTGGAACTTTATAAACAGCCCATATTAAATTAATAGCAGTCAGATAGCAAGCCAGTCAAAAGTCCCCAGATAAAGTTCTCCAGTCAGATTAGTCCCCCAGACAAATTAGACCCCAGCAGTTAGTAAAAATTTTTCTACATTTGAATGGTGACAGCGGCAGGACTACTTAAAGCCCAATTATAATTTTTCTAAAGTTATAATTTTTCATATAGCCTACAGTTCTATAATTTTTCAGATTAGATATAGTTATTAATTTTTTCCATAGTATCTCATACTGTTCTTGTAGAGAAGGTCAGGAAATGTGAGCTAGGTAACAATATGATAGATCCATAAGGCTTGGCTGACCAGACTCAAAGTGTTGTAATTCTCAATGGTTTGATTTTATCATGGCTGGAAATTTCTAATGAAACATACCATGTGCTTGGCCCTCTCCTGCTTAACTTTTTTTTTTTAAATCAATGACATGTATGAAAGCATTGGAACTTATCAACTTTGCAGATGACATACAAATGGGAAAATTAACTAACACTCAAGGTGACAGAGTCAGGACCCAAAAGGAATTTCAGAAGCTAGAACACTGGATTTAATCAAACAAGATAGAATTCAATAGATATAAATGCAAAGTCTTACACTAAGAAACAAAAAGTAAACATCACAAGTACAAGATGTGGGAAGCATGATTAAGTAGCAGTTTGTGTGGGGAAAAAACACTGGAGGGCTTTAGAGGATTACAAACTAATTTAGGTGCACTGTATAACATGGAAGCCAAAAAAAAAACCAAAAAAAACCCACCAACCAAAAAAACCCAAACCCCTAATGTTATTTTGAGGCTGCATTAAAAGTGGCATAGTTTCCTTTTTTTTTGGTGGGGCAATGAGGGTTAAGTGACTTGCCCAGGGTCACACAGCTAGTAAGTGTCAAGTGTCTGAGGCCAGATTTGAACTGAGGTCCTCCTGAATCCAGGGCCAGTGCTTTATCCACTGTGCCACCTACTTGCCCCCTAGCCATAGTTTTCTTGAATAAGAAAATGACAGTCTGGGCAGCTAGGTAGTACAGTGGATAAAGCACCAGTCCTGGATTCAGGAGGACCTCAGTTCAAATCTGGCCTCAGACACTTGACACTTAAACCAACTGTGTGACCTTGGGCAAGTCACTTAACCCTCATTCCCCCCTCCCCAAAGTGACAGTCTTTCTGTGCTCTGCCCCCATTATAGTATTGTGCTTAGGGAGCACTTGGTTCTGTTTCAGAGCACCCAGTTTAAGATGGACATTACTAAGAGGGAGAGTGCCAAGAGCACCAAGAGTGGAAGAGCAGCCAGAATCAGGAAGGGCCCATGGGTCTATATCTCATGAAGGTCAGTTGGAGGAACTTGGGGTGTTCAGCCTGGAGGAAAGAAGAATTGGGGGAATATTATAGCTTTGTTCATATATTGGAAGAGCTGTTATATGGCTTCAGGATTATACTTGTTCTACCAAAGGGAAGAAACAGAAGAAATGGGTGGAAGGTATAAAGAGGCCCATTTAAGCTTGATATCTATAAAAATCTTCCTATCAATTGGAGTTGTACATAAGTGGCAATGAGTCCCTTGAGAAGTGGTAGGTTTCCCCTCCTTGGAGGTCTTTAAGCAGAATGGATGACCACTTATGGGTTGTGTTATAGTGGGGATAACTTTGGAACTACTGAGGTCCATTCTAACTTCCAAATTCTCTGATTCTGTTGAGAGCAGGAGGGATGTCAATAGTTTTGGCACAGGGCTCAGGAAGAGATGTTTCAGGGGATACAGCCATCCTCCTTCTCTCTCTCTACTGTATCCAATTAGGATACTCTGTCAGGTCCTTGTCTCCTCTGAAGGTTGAATGGTTGATAGCCAACTCAAATGGAAATAATGTAGGCTGAGGAATCGAGACTCTTTGGTCTCTGTCCTAAGATTGTCTCTGACTTAATATCAGAGCTGTAACACATTTGGGGCAAATTCAGTCGGGGTAGGGTGGCTAGTGACTGTGGGTTTATTTACACAGAGAGAGGATGCTAAATCTAGGGAGCCTGGAGATATGGCTTGAATGTGGTAACCCAGTGCCCAACAGAGAACCTGATGATAAAAAGATTTGGAAAAGAAATGCATGTCATCCTTCCTGGCCCTCCTCCCAACATCCATAGAGAAGAAGGGCACGCTTCCATGATGGTATCCTGGGCAAATCCCAGTTTTCTCTGTATAAGTGACAGCTCTGTTTGCTATGAGGTCTTTTCATTGGTTTGAATAAGCAAGTGTTTTCATTATTGTCCTGTTTATTTATAAATTGTGTCTCCCACTTGTAACACCTCCATGGAATGTTAGTTAATGTTATTCTAAACTACTATACTGAGATCACTTGTCGAAAGTAAGCCCTGTCGACAATGTTGTTGGGAAACAAGCCATAGCTTTCTCTTCTTCTCTTTCACAACCTAACTACCCAGATGAGGAATCACTGTCCTCAAAGTCTACTGTTAATGGAAGTTTCATCTGATACATTTCAGAGAATATTGAAGCAGTTATTGCATTAATAATTAATAGGGTACATGCAAGAGCACATGAAAATTTAAGTAATGTCCCTGCTGTTAGCAGGGCATGTACTTGTAATGTGTTTTAGGAGTAGGGATGGGCTATGTTGAGTCATTCGGGTTCTTTCCCTCAAATCTGTCTCAGAAGAGGAGTGTACATCTGCCAAAAGGCTGGCCAAGGTCCTTTGTGGTTACAGAGGGAAATTCTTCTTTCATGGAAAAGGAACTAGTCCATTATCAAGTGAACGATGGGCTCATGATCAAATGAAAACAGCCAGATCCTCTAGATCATAGGAACAAGGCAGTTAGGATGCAATGAATGGAGTGCTGAGCTTGGAGTCAGGAAAACCTGAGTGGGAGTCCAGCCTCAGATATTTACTAGCTTTGTGACCCTGGGCAAGTCCCTTAACCTCTCTCAGTCTCATTGTTCTCATCTGTAAAATGAGAATAATAATACAACAATGAATATTGTTAATAATAATAACTTGCGGAGTTGTTATAAGAATAAAATAGTATACATAAAGCATTTTGCAAACTTTAGTGATATATGTGATATATATACACATATATGCTAGCAGTTATAATTCTAGGGATAGAAGAGTCTTTAAAGATAATGCCATCAATTCTTCTCATTTTACAGATGTCAGAGAAGACATATTAAGTGATTTGTCTGAAGTGACACAAATCTTGGCTAACAGGAAGAAGGTGATCTGTGGGTTTGCATAGGACTGAGACAAAACAAGATGGAAAGAGCACTGTATTGAAAGCTCTGTTGCTTAATGCGTGACCTTAGACAGGTCACCTAACTTCTCTTGGCCTGGACATTGTCTCCTGCAGAATAAGCAAGTTGAACTATGGGCCGGGAAGTGATATTCCATCTATACTCTTCCTTGGTTAGTCAAAATCTGAAATATTGTGTCCAGTTCTGGGTGTCAAATTTTAGGAAGGACAAGCTGCAATTCTCAATATAAGGATGGCCAGAATGGGAAGGAAACTAAAGACCATGACATATGAACATTAGCTGAAATAAGTGGGGATGTTTCATCTGGATAGGATAAATTAAATTAAGCTGTCCAAAAGTGTAATAGGCTGCCTTGGGAAATAGATCAATCACTATTGCTGCCACCACCACCAACTGCTGAGCAATGAGCAGATAAGAGCTCTGGGAGTGGCAGCACCGCCCCTCCCCCGATCACTGGTCCTGTTTCTAGCTCAGGCCCTACAACCATCATCCCAGGAAGCAATCCCCATAGAGATATGACCTGGCAGCTGTTTCTCTGGGTGCAGTAGCTGTAGCTATTGAGGACCCAGAAAAGAAAATTCTCACCACCAAAATCTTTGGCACTTTGGCAACATCAGAAGCTGATATGATTTAATCATTGAAAATGGAATTAAAGAAGATGTATTACCATCTGCTTTGTCACTAAGGTCCATGGGACTTTTCCTTCTGACTTACAGCTGAAACTTTTAAGCATTGCCTATCCCCTTTGGAATATTATTAGCTTCTTAAGAGCACAGACTGTCTTATTTGTCTGTTTGCATCCAAGCACCCAGAACAGTACTTTGCATACAGTAAGCACTTAATGATTGCTTAACATTCATCCATTCATCTATCTGTTCATCTACCCCTCCACCCATTCATTTATTCATCTAAGCATCCATCCATCCATCCATCCATCCATCCATCCATTTTGGTTTTCTCTCCACCAATGGTCTTCATACAAAAGTTGGAAAGCCACTTGTAACTTGTATTGCAGAGATGGATCTTGACCACTTGTTTGCTATGTTGTAGGAGTGATTATAGTGACCTCTGAGGTTTTTTAAATTCTGAGATTATCTAGACTTGGCATGAATCTAGACTAAATGCTCTAGATGTTCCTTCTGGTGCTAAGATTCTAGCACTCTATGGGAAGGAGAATTTCTCTTTCTTTCCCTCCAAGTGATAGCAGATGGTTGAGTTTTTCTTTCAGTTGCCCCAGATCCTAGGACTATTCAAAGAGAAAAAAGCCATAGATCTGGCAATAACTCAGGACAGCAACAGGCCAGTTCTCCCCATCTCCCATCCACTCCCATCTCTCTCTAGCTTTGCATCCACTTGGATACTTTTATCACATTTCTAGCTGTACAAGAGCTCACCTATTTGGTGGTTTTGGTATTAAATATGTGACTCCTCCACCCAGAAACATGGTCACAGAGATGTAGGGGGACCAAAGGCTAGAAGTACATGGGTCACCCCCCACCCCCAGGATGCTGCAAGTCTTTCTAGTGGAATTGAAAGAGACTTTTGGGGAGAAGGCAGGCAGCTACCTGGACAGATGGAGGAGGGTCTTCAGATCATAGGATTATAGATTTAAAGTGGGAGTCCAACCACCTTTCCCAGATGAGGAAACTGAGGTCCAGACAGTTGGAAATAACATCATTCTTGGAGTTCATGTTTATCAGCATTCATGTCGGTCATGTCACTGCTACCCACTATTCCATGCCTTGTCAAATCACACACGAGTGTGCGCATGCACGCATGCATGCATGCACACAAACACACACTCTCACTCACACTCTCACTCACTCCAGTCTGATGGGAGCAGAGTAATGCCAGCAACCATTGCTTCCCTGAAAGCATTCAGCAGGGGAGGACAGCTGAGACAAAGAGATCAGGCGCGGAGACAAGGGGCTGACCAGATTCAAATGAGACACAGGTGGACAAGGAATGGACAGGGAATTCAGATCAACAGAGCAGATGTGTGACTCATGAGACAAAGGACATGAACTGGAATCCACTCCACAGCCCCTTTGATTTCTTCCCTTTTCCATGGTACATTGCCCCAGGGGACCTCCAATTCCTCTTTATCCATCTAATGATTTCATTTTCCATTTAGCCTTTGGGAGGAAAGAGTTTGGGGGAAAGATAATCTTTGCTCACCCTACCTCCTATACACGTTGCAATCTGTATTTGGAAAACTTATTCCTTTCAATGCTCATTTGCATTTTTAATACTATTGGAGGATACTATTAAACTACAAGGCCATTTAGTAAGTTTCTGAGTACACAGTTCGAGATTGAACAAGAATACAATTAACCCAAAAGGGAAAATAGATTTTCTCTAGGAGGAGGATAGTGGGTTATAATGAGCTGATGAAATATCTGAAATTTTGAGCAATATTCAGATTATATCCTAGAATCCCTTGTGAACTTTCCCTTAGGCCTTGTTAAATCAATCAATCAGCAAATATATATTATATGCCTGCTGTATGCCATGCACTGGGGATACCATCGAACACATGAAAAACTCTGCCTCAAGGGGCTTAGATTCTCTCAAGGGAGAAAATGTGGACATGTATAATTGTATACAGAATAAATCTATAGAGAACAAATATAAACTAAATACAATTAGGGATAGAGGGTGCTAGCAGTTGGAGGAGATCAACAAAGGCTTAATAAGTCTTGAAGCAAGGGATTCTGGGAATCGTAGAATTGAGAGTTGTGAGAGATAGCCAGACCTTTCTTTTTTATAATTTTTTTCCAATTACATGTCAAGATAGTTTTCAATATTCACTCTTTTTTTTTTAAAGTGAGGCAATTGGGGTTAAGTGACTTGCCCAGGGTCACACAGCTAGTGTCAAGTGTCTGAGGTCAGATTTGAACTCAGGCTCTCCTGAATCCAGGGCCGGTGCTGGATTCACTGTGCCACCTGGCTGCCCCAAAATGTGAGAGATATCAATAGCCCAACATATACATGAAAGAAATCACCAATATAATATACCTAAGGAGTGGACATCTCCCCTTGGCTTGAAGACCTCCCAGAGGGTCTCTCACCCCCCAGGGATCTGAAGAGTCATACCCTTCTGGAATAGAAGGGACTCAATGGTCCTCAGAGGTATTTACCTAATGGCTTTAGCCATGGACTGAGAAACTGCCCAAGGCAGTCAACCCTGTTCTGGACCCTATCCCAGAGAAAGGGAGAGTCATCAAAGAAATGGAATAAACAATTTCTTCATCTGGGGGCAGTCACATGACCCAGTGGATAAAGTACTGGGCTTGGAGTCAGGAAGATTTGAGTTCAAATCTAGCCTCAGGTACTATCTGTGTGACCCAGGGTAAGTCATTTAATCCTGTTTGCTTCAGTTTCCTCATCTTTAAAATGAGCTGGAGAAGGAAATGGCAAACCACTCCAGTATCTTTGCCAAGAAAACACCAAATGGGGTCACAAAGAGTTGTACATGCCCAAACCACAATAACCACAAAAATTTCTATTTGAGCTAGACAGCACTGTGGTAGAGTGTAAGACCTTTGAGGGCATAATTTTTTTGGTCCTTTTATCCCCAGCACTCAGCACAGTGCCTTTCAAATAATAAGAGCTATCACTATACCAAAAGAAATAAAATGAGTGCCCCTCTCTCACCCCTGTACACAATTGCTTCTTCTACACAACCCAGAGGACTTGGAGTCCATGGTGGACATTTCTTTGCTAGATTAGATTTTTTTTTTTTTGAGACCAACAAGCTTCATTTATAATTTAAGTCATAGCATCAGGACTCGGAAGAGCCTTAGCAATCATTTAATATAATCTCATCATTTCATAGAAGAGGAAACTGAGTTCCAAAGAAGTGATTCAAGTAATACCTTTATTTATTTATATAGCACTTTAACGTTTGGAAAGAACTTTATGTAGGTTATCTCACTTGATCCTCAAATCAGCCCCGTGATGTAGGTGCTATTCTTTTTTTTTTTTTAAATAAAAGTATTTTATTGTTTTCCAGTTACATGTAGCAATAGTTTTCAACATTTGTTTATATAAGATTTCCAATTTCAAATTTTTCTCCCTCCCCCCCTCCCCTAGACAGCAGGTAATCTGATATAGGTTATATATATAATAACTTTAAACATATTTCTGCATTAGTCATGGTATAAGAAAAGAATCAGAGCAAAAAGGAAAAACCTCAAAAAAGAGAAACAGCACCAAAAACAAAAGAAATAGTATGGTTCATTCAGCATCCATATTCCACAGTTCTTTTTTTTTTCTGGATTTGGAGAGCCTTTTCCATCATGAGTCCTTTGGAACTTTCTTGTATGTAGGTGCTATTCTTATCTCCATTTGATCGATGAAGGAACAAGAGACTGAGAGAAAGTTAAGTGACTTGCCCAGGGTCACAAAGTTTTGAAGTGTCTGAGGCAGGATCTGAACTCATGTCTTCTTGAATCCAAGTCTAATAATCTATTACGCCACCTAGTCACATATTGAAGATGATGGTGATGGTGGTGGTGATGATGATGATAGCATTTACGTGACCCTTTTAAGGTTTGCAAAATGCTTTATATTTGTTATTTCATTTGATCTTTACAACATCTGTGCAAGATGGTTGCTATTGTTCCCATTTTACAGATGAAGAAATTGAGGTGAAAAGGTTCTGTGACTTGCCCAAGGTCACACAGCTAAATGAGGCAAGATGTCACCTCAGGTCTTCCTGACTTCGAATCAAATTCCCTATCTACTACTGCCTTGGTAAACGTCCTGGCTGTTTGGTGCTCTCTTCAATTCAGGGCCCTTTCCACTCTACCATGCTGTCTCCACTCCCTCTACCGAGGTTTCCAGAAGAAAGGACAGAAATACTCTGATATTCTCTTCTTTAGTCACAGGCACTCATCCTCTTGGCAGAGGGGAAGGGAAGAAGACAAACATCCAGGGCCAACAGAGAGTCAACAGGAGATTTAGCCCGAGGGATAATTTTCTTCTGCTTAGGGCTGACTATCGGTGGCATCATCCAGGTTCCTAAGGTAAGGACAGCGGAGCCAAGTGAAAGGGACCATTTCCAGCCCTCCCACCCCATCCCCTTAGCAGCCCAGGAAAAAACAAAAAACAGGTGTTGCCCATTAACGAGATGGAAACACGAATCTGAGGGAAACTGCTCAACCATTAAGGACCTGACACTGCTGCGATTTTGACAAATAAGGCACAAATGGAGGAGGTGCCAGGAGCCCTGGCAGCCAAACTGCAGCTGTTGGCACAAATGAGAAGACAAGAGAGGACCCCAGGGATCTGGTGAGAGCTGGGGCTACCCAGAGAGCCCTGGCTCAAGGCAGGGCTTCCCAGTCACTGCTGATGCCCCAACCAAGCTTTGCTTCCTTCAGCAGGCCCTCAGCTGAACTCTGAGGGAAAGGCTGGGTCCCAAGGGTACCTTCATAAGCCAGAGACCTGGAGGGCCAAGGGTGCCTGGATGCCCAGGCCTAGTTCTACTTCCTACTTTCAGGGATTCTTAACCTGGGGGACAAGGAGGTTCTATGAACTTGTTTTTAAAGTATTTTGATAATATTTCAATATAGTTGGTTCCTCTTATAACCCTTTGATTTTTTATACTTTGATACTTTTAAAAACATTATACTGAGGGGCAGCTAGGTGGCACAGTGGATAGAGCACTGGCCTTGGATTCAGGAGGACCTGAGTTCAAATTCAACCTGACACTTGACACTTACTAGCTGTTTGACTCTGGGCAAGTCACTTAACCCCAACTGCCTCACCAAAAAATCCAAAAAAACCCAAAACAAAAAACCCATTATACTGAGGGCAGGTCCATGGGCTCCATCAGACTGCCAATGGAAGGAATCCATAACAGACAGAAAGGTTAAGGACTCTTTTTCTAAGGTCTCTGATTTAAAACTCTTTCTTTCTTTCTTTCCTTCTTTCTTTCTTTCTTTCTTTCTTTCTTTCTTTCTTTCTTTCTTTCTTTCTTTCTTTCTTTCTTTCTTTCTTTCTTTCTTTCTTTCTTTCTTCTTCTTCCTTCCTTCCTTCCTTCCTTCCTTCCTTCCTTCCTTCCTTCCTTCCTTCCTTCCTTCCTTCCTTCCTTCCTTCCTTCCTTCCTTCCTTCCTTCCATTCATTCATACATCTATCCATCCATCCAACTATCTAAAAAACACATATATAACACATATATACACATACATACAAACACATATACACATACTATATAGGTATATGTATATATTCTAAATATAAACAGAATAAATAAAATCAATGAATATATTCTAAATATAAATGTAATCTATATATTATCTTATATGAATATATTTAAATAATGTCTATATCTCTATAGTTAAACATTTATTTATTTTTAGCATTCATTAAAAATAAATGAAGTGCTGAATTCTCTTTCACCCCTCCTCCACCCATTCAGAGGGGTTTAAGATTCTGTCTGGTCACTGCTGAAAGCCTAAAAGATATAAATTTGCATATCACTTGCATACTATTCATTTAATGTCAGAACGCCCTGAAACTCCCTCTCCCTGAGTTTTTTCTCCAGGTTCCTTTCAACCCATGCCGTCCCACTCTGGTTGGGCCACCCTGGTAAGTGGTGTTCCTTCTAGGTGTTCTCAGGACACTTTCAGAGACGCTGTGACTGTGATGTACTGTTCCTCAGGTTTTCTGTGCACCACATTCCATGCAGTAAAGCTGGGAGTGGGAGATGAGGAGACAGAGAATGGGGACGCTCTGTTTTTTGAAAGCAAGGCTCAGAAAAGGGACTACTCCAGAGTAGCATTATCTCCAGGGTACCAAAGGCAATGAGGCCTTTCCCTTAAATTCCAGTGTTTTAACCCCACTTTGTTTATTGTTTGTTCTTTGTTCCCGAAGAGGACCGTGACATTGGGGTGATGTCATGACTTGTACTGAATTAGATTTAGGTGAGGGAGGGCTGTGCAAGATCACCAACCTCACTCCTCCCTAGCCATCTGGGTCCAGCAACAAGATTTAGATCAAGACAACTGGAGATGGACCCTGGTGTTTAAGGGAACTAGGGTTAAGTGATTTGGCCAGAGTCACACAGCTAGTGTCTGAGGTGAGATTTGAACTCGGGTCCTGTTGACTCCAGAGAGCAGTGCTCTCTCCACTGTTCCACCTGGCTGGCCCTAACCCCACTCTGATGCTGGATGCAGAATGGTATAGTGGTTTAAAGAACACAGTCTCTGGAATCTGGTCTAACCCCCATATAAAAATATGTATGTGTGTCTGTGGATACATATATACCTCTCTCTCTCTCTGTCTCTGTCTCTGTCTCTCTCTGTCTCTCTCTCTCTCCACACACACACACACACACACACACACACACACACACACACACACACACACATTTTTTCCTTCTTCTTTTTCTTCCCAATAGTGGTTATCTTGCCTCAAACAGAATGGCTCTATCACACAAAGGTTCGAAGCTGTCTCTACTTCACAATACAGAGGATTGGGTCTCAACAAATACCCTGATGCAAAGGGTGTCAGAAAGAAAGACAGACAGGAGTAGTGTCAGAAGGAGGGAGGAAAGGAAAGAGGGAGGGGGAGAGGTTGTCATCGAGCATCTTTTGCTAACACATGAGACAACTAGAAAGTAGGGAGGGAGGATGGGGAATGGGAAGTGTGGGGCTGCTGCCGGCTGGGTCTGAGGACTGGCTCTATGAGTGATCTGGAGATGACACAGCTAAAAAAGCATTGCCTAAAGGCTGGGGAAGGTAAATGCCACTTCTGGGCCCATGCTGCTTCCCAGACTGAGAATAAGATAATGAATTATTACCCCAGGAAATGAAACTGCTAATAAATTCAAAAGCAAAGCTGGGGAAGGTCAAAACTCCATTTTTAAAAGGGAGCTGGTGATTTATAAAGTGCATTCTTCCTCCTCTTCTCTTTGAGCTTGGCTGGCTCACTTCTGATTCCCTTCACCATTCCTGGCCCCCCCAAACCCCATCAACTCCCCATCCCTAACCACTTTCCCATCCTAGTTCTGCTGCTTCTTACTTGTGTGAATTCGAGCAAGTCATTTAACCTGAGACTCAGTTTCCTTATCTGTAAAATGATTTAGATCAGAGTTGGAACTAAGATGGGGCCATAAGGATTTTGCCTCAGGGTGAAGGAGTTGGAGGGTAATAACAGCATTGGGGCAGCTAGGTGGTGCAGTGGATAAGAGTGCAGAGTCACTTAACCTTGTCTGCCTCATCTGTAAAATGAGCTGGAGAAGGAAATGGCAAACTACTCCAGTAATTTTGCCAAGAAACCCCCTGTACCCCCAAAAAGAAACCCCCCAAAAGGAGCCACAAAGAGTCAGGCACAACTGAGAACAACTAAACAAAAAACAGCATCAAAGCTTTCTTTGGTTTCCACGGGGTAGAAACACTCCAGTTTCCCAGAATGTGTTTACTCTCACCAGGACCTCCCATCTGCTAAAGACTCCTCTTTCAGCTAACCGGTACATCTTTTATGTACTGGTTTATTTACATGTACCTACTTATTTACTCATCTTCTATTTACTCATAAGACTTACTTTGAGAGTTCAAATTTGGCTTCTGACACTTACTAGCTGTATGACCCTGAACAAGTCACTTAACCCTGTTTGCCTTAGTTTTCTCATCTATAAAATAACCTAGAGAAGGAAATGGTAAAGCACTCTAGTATCTTTGTCAAGAAAACTCCAAATGGGGTCTTGAAGAGTTGTACAAAACTGAATAACCACAGCTATTTACATGTTTTGCCCCATTGGAATGTATGCTCTGTGAGGACAGGGATTTTTTTTCCCTTTCTCTTTGTATGGCCAGCATTTAGTACAGTGCCTGGTGAATAGTAATTGCTTAATATTGTTTACTGACTCACTGTCAAACCTTCCTTTCACTATTAGCAGACTACTCCCTTCCACTTACCCCAGGCACAAAAATGGCTGTTTTTGTCTCACATAGGACAAGATAGCCCCTAAGCACCCTTTCAGCTCTAAATTTATGATTCTCTCCCCCTTTCTCAAATCTGGTCCCATCACTTGCCATCTTTACAGGAAACTAGGTGGTAGAGTGGAAAGAGTGGGGGAAAATCTGAGTTCAAATCCAGCCTAAGATACTTTCTAGCTGTGGGCAAGTCACTTAACCTCTGCTTGTCTCAGTTTCCTCAAATGTAAAGGTAATAGCACCTACCTCCCAAGGTTATTGTAAGGATCAAATGAGGAAATATTTATAAAGTGCTTGATATATGTTTGGTTCCTTTCCTAGCATTCTCTCCCTCTCTAACAGCCCACCGTTCGCCATCCTCTTTTTTCTTCCCTTTAAACTGCCCTCCTTGTCCCTTTTTGTTACCTCCTCTCATCCCTCCTCTTCCTGTCTCCTTATCCCCTTTCTTTGGTTCCCTTAGATTAGGGAGTCTAAGCATGTCCTGAGCCTAATTCGGCCTAGTTGGCTTAGAGCCCTCTGCCCCCAAGGAGTGACTGGGGAATGGGAGTAGGGAGGGGGAAAGGAGGGAAGGGGATGCTTCACCTTCCTTTGACTCTCTTCTTGATATACCTCATCTGCTGTGAAAATGTGGGGCAATCGAGTTATAATCTGTAGGACAGGGGTGCTCCTGGAATTCTCTTGGGATGATTTCCCCTAGAAAAAGGTCCCTCCTATTCTTTAGGAAATACACTTGCTGGAATGTCTGGGAGCATCTTCTGGCTCCATCCCAGCAACTCACATCCTTCCCAGAGCTCTCCACCTCATTCCCATATTCTTACCCTCCCCCACCCCCAACCACCAGCCCCTGCCGTCTGACCTCACTGGTCCCAGTTTCCATGGCAACCATCTTGTGACGTCACTGGAGTAGGCCTGAAAGGGTTCCATTGGGATGGAGGGGGGAGCCGCAGGTGCCCAGAAAAAGGGAAGAGAACAGAAAACTTGTTACGGTGCCATTATCTCTACATAATGGAAAATCAGAGCTGGGAGGGTATGGGTTGGGGGGGGGGGCGGAAGAGAACATCTGATGTGGCTGAATTGTTTCTAAACAAGCTGACTTTCAAAGTCTCCTCAAACACCCCCAGGGCCTTCGTTAGAGTAGACAGAAAGGTAAGGGGCTAGATCAGCCGCCCCAACCCCCAAGCTTCTATCTAGTGAACATTCAGATTCCTGCCTCAGGGATAACCAACTGTGATTTATTTTATTTTATTTATTCTTTAGAAAAGCTGCTGCCTGTCCCTGGAGGTGAAGGAGCAGCACCAGAGTCTGCTTTGTTTGTATGCCTGGGTTTGTGATTCCCAAGCCCTGGGGCCTTAGTGGGGCAGGACCAACCCACAAGGAGCCTGGATCCCACTGACTGGTGGGAGCCAGAAGGGTGAGCGTGGATGGCCAATTTACCTGTGTGTCCCACACAAATCAGACTCCGGGCATCAAGTCCTCAATATAGCACGGGTTCTGGGATGAAGCACCCAATCCTCAGCATTGTTTTCAGAAGGGCTGCAGTGGGAAATGCAGCTTTAATTTCAATGAAGAACAGCATACATCCCTTATGGACCTGCTATCTAGAGGCACCTGATCCGGTCTTTGGACTGGGTCTCATGATCCTGGGGTTATGTGGTGGCACAAAGCACTGTCCAGATCTTCTGAGAGTCTATCACGGCTTATCTATCTGCAAGCCACCCACCTCCCTGCTAGCCTCCCTAATCCCCTCTTCTACTTTGTTGTTCAGTCATTTTTTCAGTCCTCCCTGACTCTTCATAACCCTATTTGGGATTTTGGGGGCAGAGATAACTGGAATAGTTTGCCATGTCCTTCTTTAGTTCATTTTACAGATGAGAAAACTGAGGCAAACAGGGTGAAGTGACATGTCCATGGTCACATGGCTAGTAAGTGTCCGAGGCTGGATTTGAACTCAGGAAGATGAATCTATCCAGCACTTTATCCACTTCACCATCTAACTGCCCCCTCTTCTACTTTACTGCTCTCCAGTCTCCACTCTCAGTTCTTTCTTTCAAAAGGAAGGGTTTATGAGGCCTAGGAGTCAAGGCCATCTAAATCCTTTGACCCAAAGTCAGGCTATAGGGGCAGCTAGGTGGCGCAGTGGATAGAGCACCAGCCCTGGAGTCAGGAGTACCTGAGTTCAAAATCCGGCCTCAGACACTTAACACTTGGGGGCAAGTCACTTAACCCCAATTGCCTCACAAAAAAACAAAAACAAAGTCAGGCTATAGCCCCAAAGTCAGGGTCTTCTGTTCGAAAGAACCATCAAGAGGAAAATGGGCAGTGCCAGTGTGCTTGGGGGAGGGGGGTTGTAATTCAGGTGCCTGTGCCCATGCAAATAATTCAATCCAAAAAAAAAAATTTCCAAACAACAGCAACAAATAACCACTTTCTCCTGAATTGCATAGAGTGGGTAGATGCAAATACCCAGATAATGGGGGCTAAATTGTGTTTGGGGGCTCAATTACGGGGATCATTTGCATGTGAAGAGGAGGCATCTCAGTTGAGTAATAATTGGGGAGAGCTGCATTTAGATTCTGAGGTTCCAGCCTCAGCTCTGTCACTTACTACCTATGTGATGTTGTCTAAGTCATTTGATCACCCTGGGCCTTAATTTCTTCATCTAGAAAATGAAAGAAGTGAACTTGATGAATTTTAAAATCCCATAGTTCTAGTAAAACGACAACAATAATAGCTAATATTTATATAGAATTTTAAGGTTTGCAAAGTATTTTACATGTATTTTCTCACTTGGTCACATTTGATTCATTTGACAATTATCTCTTCTGATGCTGGATCTCAATCTATGATCCCATTAACCTAGTCTCAGAAAAAGGGACTGGAACAATGGGTTCTGATTGAAACTTTGTTCTAGATGTCTTAGAAACTCATCTACTTACATACTAGTTTTTCAATCTGCAAAATGCAGGTAATGGACCCAATGAATAATATTAATGGAACAGAACAAAATGATCAGTGAAATGGCCAGGAATCCAGGGATCCTAACCCTTTTACCATATAGTCATGCCTCAGTTTCTCTGATTTTTTTGTTGTTCAGTCAGTTACATCTGGCTCTTTGTGACCCCATTTGGGGTTTTCTTGGCAAAGATGGTTTGCCATCACCTTCTCCAGCTCATTTTACAAATGAGGAAACTGAGACACAGAGGATTAAGTGACTTGCCCGGGGTCACACAGCTAGTGCAGACACTTGTCTGAAGCCAGATTTGAACTCACAGATTAGTTTTTCTAACTCCAAACTCAGTACTCTGTCAACTGCGCCACCTATCTGTGCCATCATCAATAAAAGAAAGGTAATTCATGGACGTTCAGAATAAAAGTGGTAGGCAGGAAAAAAGGGAAATAACCGTTATAATAGAGTGGCATTTCATGCACTGGTTAGGTTCTAAAGTTAGAGCATAAAGCAAAAATCTCACATATAATCAGAATAACCCTTGACAATCCCATAAGTCATCCATAAATTACAATAGGGTATCTTTATCTTTATTTTTAAATTTTATCTTATTTTTATTCATGCCTTTTGTTTTCATATTACATTCAATTCCAAATATATTTCTTGCTCTCCTATCTAATGAGTCATTCCTTGTAAGAGAGATTTAAAAAGAAAGAAGGGGGAAAAAGCAGATCAAAACTAGTCAGCCTATCAACAGTGTCTGTCAGTGTATGCAATATTTCACACCTGTAATTCCCCACTTTTGCAATGATAGGAGGGAGGTGCATTTTCTCAGGCCTGGAGGGAGGGGGGGATGGGAGAACCAAGCTGCGTCATTATAATCATCTAAGCTCAATTTTTAAAAGTTCTCTTTTTCCCTTTTGCGATGCTGTAACCCCCTCATTATGCAGTCAGGGAGGGATACTAATTAATATAGACCAGTTGTTACATTTAAGGACATAGGCCTCAGCTTGTCTTTTGACCTTCCCTCTCTTGTGTGGATTGCTCTTGTATAGCAAACACCTGCTCAGAATGCAGCAAAAACTAGTTTATCTTTATCTAGAGACAAAACCCTTCATAGAAGCAGAGAGAGCAAAGCAAACAAACAAAAATACAGTGTTTAAATAGAGCATGAAACTCCCAAGGGTAGCAATGCCACTGTACCAAGCACCAATTTAGTAGAGGAGTGAAGAGAGAGGAAAACTTCAGAGTGGTGGGAAGGCCCATCTAGACAAGAGTTAAACTAGATTATCATTCTTACTCTACTTTCCTCAAAAGGGCCTTAGCTTTTTTTCTACCCATTTTCCCAAAAGGAAATGCCTGAAAAGGGTTTTAGGATGGAGAAAATATTATTTCTAAGTATTTTTAGTTGAACTAAAAAAAAGTGTTGAGTTTTTTTTAAATGTTTCTCTTAGGATGATTTCAGAAAGGCCTGGAAAGATTTATATGAACTGATGTACAGTGGAGTGAACAGAACCAGGAGATCATTGTGCACAGTGACAGCAATATTGTTCAATGAAGAATTGTGGATGCCTTAACTATTCTCAGCAATACCATGATCCAAGACAAACCCAGAGGACCAGTGATGAAGCATACTATCTACCTCCAAAGAAAGAACTGATATTTGATTGAACACAGATGGAAGCATGCTATTTTTTACCTTTCATTTTTTGAGTTTTCTCATACAAAATGACTAATGTGGTAATGTTTTACATAATTGCACATGTATAACCTAGATCTGATTGCTTACTGCCTCAAGAAGGGGGGAGGGGAGAGAAGGAAGGAGGGATAGAATTTGGAACTCAAAACTTTAAATAAAAATGCTTATTAAATTTTTAAAAAATCTTCCCTGTGTCAACACACAATAAATAGTGATGAAGAGAGAGAGACAGAGAGAGCTCAGAGCAAAAATATTCCTTGATTAGTCAACATTATTTACTGAAAATTGAGAACCTACTGATCTGTCTTGGGTAGAAGACAATGTGATCTTAAAAATCTTAGAAATCTTAAAGATCTTCTGAAAGACCTTAGAATCTTTTATTGTATTGGGTCAGCTCTCTCTCTCTCTCTCTCTCTCTCTCTCTCTCTCTCTCTCTCTCTCTCTCTCTCTCTCTCTCTCTCTCCCTCTCTCTTCCTCCCTCCCTCCCTCCCTCCCTCTTTCTTCCTCCTCCTATTTCCCTCCCTCCCTTCCTTCCTTTCTTCTTTCTTTCTTTCTTTCTTTCTTTCTTTCTTTCTTTCTTTCTTTCTTTCTTTCTTTCTTTCTTTCTTTCTTTCTTTCTTTCTTTCTTCCTTCCTTCCTTCCTTCCTTCCTTCCTTCCTTCCTTCCTTCCTTCCTTCCTTCCTTCCTTCCTTTCTTTCATAATAGGAACAGCTATATTTAGGCTCAGAGGACCTAAGTTCTAGTCCCAGCTCTGTCACTTACTACCTGTGTGATGTTGGACAAGTCATTTAATCACTCTGGGCCTTAATTTCTTCATCTAGAAAATGAAAGAACTGAACTTGCTGCATTTTAAAGTACCATCAATTTTTCCTCCCTCCCTTTCTCCCTTCCTCCCTCCCTCCCTTCCTTCCTTCCTCCCTTCCTCCCTCCCTCCCTTCCTTCCTCCCTCCCTTCCTTCCTTCCTCCCTTCCTTCCTTCCTCCCTCCCTTCCTTCCTCCCTCCCTTCCTTCCTCCCTCCCTCCCTTCCTTCCTCCCTCCCTCCCTTCCTCCCTCCCTCCCTCCCTCCCTCCCTTCCTTCCTTCCTCCCTTCCTTCCTTCCTCCCTTCCTTCCTTCCTTCCTTCCTTCCTTCCTTCCTTCCTTCCTTCCTTCCTTCCTTCCTTCCTTCCTTCCTTCCTTCCTTCCTTCCTTCCTTCCTTTCTTCCTTCCTTCCTCTGAAGTGTTCTCTACAATGCTGCACTACTAATAAGTACTCAATGAATGCTTGATGATTGCATTCTATTTAGAGAGGCAACACTCCTTCAAAACAATAGATGTAAAATATCCGTTGCCACTTACCAAGTAGGTAACCTTGGGCAAATCACTCCAACATTCTGTGCTTTAGTTTTCTCATCTACAAAATGAAGCTAATCCCTGTCATGCCTACCTGAAATAATTGAGGATGAAAATGAAAAGTCTTGTCATTTCCACCTTCACACACCTCCCTTTCTCTTCAGTCTTGCAGCTGACATCCTGGCCCTGTGGCCCCCTCATCAGCTCACACTTGGACTATTATAACAACCTTCATGTTGGTCTCTCTGTCGGTGCATTATCCACTGTGCCACCTAGCTGTCCCAAAATCCTACCTTCTGGAGGAAACCTTTCCTAGTCCCCCACTGCTCATGTCTTCCCTCTGAAATGACCATACATTTATACTGTAGATATCTTTTTTTTTTTTTTTTGGTGGGGCAATGAGGGCTAAGTGACTTGCCCAGGGTCACACAGCTAGTAAGTGTCAAGTGTCTGAGGCTGGATTTGAATTCAGGTCCTCCTGAATCCAGGCCTGGTGCTTTATCCACTGTGCCACCTAGCTGCCCCCTGTAGATATCTTTATCTACAGTTGTTTGTATATTGTTATCTCCCATTAGAATGTAAACTCCTTGAGGAGAGAGGTGGTATTCATACCTATCTTTGTGTCCAGGGCTTAGTATAGTGTCTGGTACAAAGCAAATGTCTAATAAATGACTCATGAAAATGCAGTTATTTATAAAGCACAATGCAAATGTCAGCTGCTGAAGTTATTATTAATAATAACACATTGCAGTTGATTGATTTCTGTTTCAACTTAACTATTAATAACTCATATTTTTATGATATCTTAAGGTTTGCAATTCATTCTCTCTATCGATTCTCCCAACAACCCTGTGAGGTAGTTAATAAAATTATGATGATACATATTTTACAAATGGGAGAATTGAGGTTAGAAAGAAAGGCAAATTTGACCAGTCCAAAGTCACAGAGTTACTAAACATCAGAACTAGGATTTGAATTCAGCTCTCTCCTGCTTCCAGGTATAGTGTTTTCCCCACTATACCCTGTTGCTTCTCTATTTAGCATTTTGTGTTTAAGATAATTTCTAGTGATTGATTTTTAATCAAATGTGATATATTAACAAACATACCAAGAAATGCTTTAAGTTCTGTTTGTGACTCAGTCCACCATCTTTGTGCAAAATGACAACTGTAAAAATTTCAAATCATCCTATCCTCTGTGGGTTTAAAAATACCCCCCCAAAATTGCAGGGGGTAGAGAGATATAATTGTACTGAGTGATGTCTAGACTAAAATCTCTAGTATAGACTAAACATCTAAGTACTTTAGGATAAAAAATAAATGAAGAATTGGAGGTTGACAAGTTTAATTGAGGGAAACTTCTTGGAGCTGGTAAATTTTGAGCTGACCTTTTTTTTTTTTTTTTTGCAGGGCAATGAGGGTTAAGTGACTTGCCCAGGGTCACGCAGCTAGTGTCAAGTGTCTGAGGCTGGATTTGAACTCAGGTCCTCCTGAATCCAGGGCTGGTGCTTTATCCACTGAGCCACCTAGCTGCCCCTTGAGCTGACCTTTTTAAATTTTTTAAAAAAAATTTTGTGGGGCAAAGAGGATTAAAGTAACTTGCCCAATGTCACACAGCTAGTAAGTGTCAAGTGTCTGAGGCTGGATTTGAACTCAGGTCCTACTGAATCAGGTCCTACTGAATCCAGGGCCAATGCTTTATCCACTGCACCACCTAGCTGCCCCCTTGAGGTGACTTTTAAAGGACGTTATTAACATGAACTCATGGAAAGGAAGGCATCTAGACAGAAGTAGAGAAGCACCAGAAACAAAAGACAGAGGGATCTACTCCAAAGTCCAAGACAGAGGCAAGATGAAGGAATGTGGTTGGATGACTTATGACCAAAAGTATTGCAACAGAGACCACCAGTGAGGTCTACCTTAAGCAATGAGAGGATAAAAGATATGTCACCCCAGTTCTCAGAGCAGACCCTGGCTCTCCACTCAGGAAATACATACCAGATCTCATTTTTATATATCTTCCTATATTGCTTAATGTCTCCTTGTTCAAGCTGAGACTTGGGGTCAGTCTCTCTAGAGATTTGGGGTTCTTCAGTGTTCAAGGGTATAGCACTTATTGTGCTCTGCTAACTTCAACCTGTGTTTGTTATTGATTGTTTCTTAATAAAATCTTGACTTTCTTTCTCTTTCTCTTGAGACTTTTACTTTGTCTCACCTATAAGGCTTCTAGGCTTTGTAAAGAAGTTCCATATCTTGATCTTTCCCCATGTTCAAAGTCTTGCTTACAAGTGTTAGAAGTTCTCAGATACTTTTTACTCACCTGCTTGTTTTGTCAAATAAAAAACAAAGCAAAACAAAATAAAATTCTATCTATTGTGGTCTATACTGTGCTTAAGGAGGCCCTCTTTGTGTCCACCTTGCTTGGTCTGGTAGTTTTTCCCGCATCAAAACCAGAATCTCACCCTTCCCCTCTAAATCACAACTGTGGTTAAGAAGACTGTGAGTATCCTATATATTTCTACTATAGAAGGAGTATCAAAAGTGGAAACTACTACTGTGGCAGAAAATAGCACGTTCTAAGATGGTGCCAATGATCATGTCAATTGGATGGATGATGGTTATTAAAGGTATAATTGCACCAGGAAGTGAAGCTGGAGCCTCTTCCTAGACACCTGTAAACCTATCCAAGAAAGTCTTGAGCTTCAGAATATACCCATTTTTCTTTTTCTTTTTTTTTTTGGAATAATAAACATTTTTATTTAAAGTTTTGAGTTCCAAATTCTATCCCTCCCTCCTTTCCTCCCTTCTTCCCTCCCTGAGGCAGTAAACAAGCAAATATAGGTTTATACATGTGCAATTATGTAAAACATTTTCATATAAGAAGGTTCAAATAAAAGAAAGTAAAAAATACCATGCTTCAGTCTGTGTTCACTTAATATCAGTTCTTTCTCTGGAGGTGGATAGTCTACTTCATCGTTAGTCCTTTGGGATTGTCTTGGATCATTGTTTTGCTGAGAATAGTTAAGTCATCCATAGTTCTTCATGGAACAATATTGCAGGATTTGGGGAAGGGTGGAGACAGAACAGGGAAGATTAGTTTTATTTTGGACATGTTGAGTTTAAGATGTCTACAGGACATAACAACTCTAGATATCCTGGAAATACATTTGGATGCCTTTGGAAACATTGGAATGCAGGTTAGGAGAGAGGAAATAAATAGATCTGTAAAATCTGTAGGATTGTACAAATCTGTGAAGATTTTTGGTTAAATGGAGTTCTCCACTTGGTTGAGATTGTCATTTCAAATTTTATAGCTTATAAGATTGTAGAATCATAGATGTGGGATTGGAAGGACTTCCAACTCCCTCATGTTACAGATGAGGAAATAGGTTTAGCGATGAATGACCGACAGAATTTTTTTTTTTAAAGTGAGTCATTTATCTTGGTAGATGAAGGGAATTTGACTTCTTGGTGGGTGGGTTTTTTTAATTTAGAAATTTTTACATCCATTTCATTTTTGCCTGCTTTGTGGCCTAGGAAATAGAAGTTTGTGCCAGGCCCAGGCTCATTCCATCTCATCCGTTCCTGACTCATGGTTGCTGAATCTCATTTTGCCCCAGTTTTCCACCAAGCCCCTGTAGGAAAATACTCATGTAGTCAGAGCAGATCTGTGAGGTGGCATCCAGGCCAACCGTTTGTAGGGATGCTCACTTCACCTGCTTTGGAGTTAATTGTCTCGTGCTGGTTGATGATTAATTTACATCTCTAAGTATGAGGTCAACAACAATAAATATTGCATTCCTCTTCCCCTCCCCCCAAAGAAAAACAATGCCTCCTGCAGTTAATTTGACCTACCTATCTAGCAACCCGGGAACATGATTGCTTGCTTCCTGACTGAGCTTGCAAAGACTCCTTTCACTTCTGAGCTTTCCATTTTCAGGTTATATAATAGAAAAGATGGAGAAAAACATTCCTGCTTAGATACATCTCTCTTCCCACCCAATAAAGACTGATTTCATCTTCTTGATTGTTTCTTATAATCAGGTATAGTCACTTGGATGACAAAGCTACTACGGCGACAGGTTTTTATTTTGCTCATTTCAAACTTTTTCTTGGGGCTAGCTCTCTCCTTTTTTTTGTCCCTTATTGGCAAAAGAATAATTGAGAAGGTTGTTGTCTAATGGTTTTCCTCTCCCTCCTCATCTTTGCCTCCTGGCTACCTTGGCTTCTTTCAAATCCCCCAAAGCTTTCACAAATCCCCTTAATTCTAGCACCTTCTCTCTGTTGATTATCTCTAATTTGTCCTGTATGTATTTTATTTGTACTTGGTTGTCTCTCCCATTCTACTGGGAGCTCCTCCAGAGCAGAGACCACCTTTTGCATCTTTTTTTATCCCTAGAGCTTTACATAGCATATAACAGGCACTTAATAAATGTTTACTGACTTATTGACTAACATGACCAACCCACGTCCTTTTTTGTTTAGTTATATTTTTTATTATATACTTTAATGTCTTCTCCTTCATAGATCCTTGTCTGTAATGTATGGCAGCCTGCTCACATCAATCATTCATGCAGGTGCTTCTTCATTGCCTGCTGGGTGATCCACAACTTCAATTCTTTAGAGACTCTAGTGTGCTATGACTTGCCAACCATATCGCATCACCTGAAGAATATTGGTATTAAAAAGATGATTCTTTGTTTCAAAGACTCTTGGAATCTTTCCCATAGGAAATTTAACCCACTCTTCTATTCAATTCCGGGCCCAGCTCGTCATTCATTTGTGACATCTGTCTCAGATACAGATGCTGCTGGATGAATTCTACAGGTTGTTTCTTCAACTATATAAAATAAAGCAGCTAGATGGTTCTCTCTTTCCTTCTTTGGAAGGACTGCTTCCATGCCTGTGATGTCTTCCAATCAGATATGGTATTTGAATGAATTTGAATTTGAGTTCTAATTAGGGTAGGTTCTATTTTGCTCATTTCAAAATATTAAATGAGCATTTTTCATCTACTTGATTTTTCCCTATGAAGATAGTTGAACTATGGTCTTTTGAATGGTTATGCATCTCATTTAAGAGCATCTGCAATGTTCTAGGGCTTAACAAAATCAGTGCAATGGCAGAAACATGTGGAGCATTTTCACATCTATAAGGAATCTCTCTTTGACTTGGACTCTGATTGGATCTCCTTCCATGACACTGGTGAACATCTTTAGTACACACATGGCTTCCTGATCTATGCTTTGCTAGATATTAATTATCAGAGGGTAGGGCAAAGTTCAATGTTACATTGTTCAATGAATCCTACATAGTTTTGATACAAACATAGAGGACACCAAGCTGGAGGATAAATGATAAATCTATGTTTTACTCTACCAAATGAATTTTTAAATATTAAAAAAGTACAATGGAATCTCTAAATCTAAATATTCTCTAAATCTTTCAGTTAATTGTGTGATAATAAAGTTGCAATATTCTGTGGACTATAACTTGGGATGCCTTCTCCATTACCTTTTCTCACTCTCCAACCAAGGATGACCTCAATAATGAGAAGATTATTTTCATAAGAATTTTATATAGATTGGGAAGTAAGCATATGGATTTAGAATGCTTTCTTGGTTCTTCTTTTTTTCCAGTAATGCGATATGACATTTTCCTCATCACTCTAATCTTCACCTACTTGTGATGTATTGAAAATCAATTCTTCAATGTCCTCAAATTTGTGATGTGTTGAGCACAGACCTCCTCTGTGTATACTTGATCTAGTCCAGCAGCCTTGTTTTCTCCAGTATTATTTTTATTCCCTCTGTAAGTACATCAGGAACTGTGAAGTTAGAAGTCAAATACAGTGGCTCCTTTGTCCTTGATGTTTAAAAGAATTTGTTGTAAAAATAATCTTAGCAGATCTTTTCCATCTTTCATCACTGGGTTGTCTTCCCATTAAATGCTCTTGGAAGAGTTTTATTTAGTTGGGTTTTTCACCAAGATTTTAAAAACACTTTTTTCCTCCACTGTTTCTTGATGTTTATTATATAACACTGTTCACAAGTATCCACGATCCTTCTCCATAGTGTTTTACAATTGAGTTTATATTATACACTGGGAACACTGGCTGTGAATTCAGTTCAGTGGCAACACGCATTTATTAAGTACCTATGTTCAATATCCCATGCTTGGTACTGGGAATAAAAATACAAGGAACCTAATTATATTCAGGGAACATAATAAAGAAAGAGAAAAGTGAATATAAGACAGTCTGAGTAGATTAACAGCACTAACAGGAGGATTAGGGAAGGCTTCCCATAGGAGGTGGCAGTGTCTCAGGCAGAATTCAAACCCATATCATGCTGATTCCAAGTCTAGCACTTTTCCCACTATACAACTTGTTCAATTGTTTCAGTTGTATCTGACTCTTAATGACCCTCTTTATGGTTTTCTTGGCAAAGATACTAAAGAAGTTTGCTATTTTCTTCTCCAGCTCATTTTACAGATGAGGAAACTGAGGCATAGTTAAGTGACTTGGCCAGGGTCACTCAGCTAGTAATTGTCTGAGACCATATTTGAACTCAGGTCTTCCTGATTCCATCCACTGCACTACCCTAGCTGTCCCCACTATATAACATTGTCCCTTAATTACAAAGGTACAAACATTCTTGTTTAAGGATGCATTTGTGCTTCTTGAATCAAGCCCTAGATGCCACAGAGCCTCCTTAGTGAGGATCATAATCACTTACATCTATTCCGAGTATTCTCCGAGTACACTTTGGTTTTCTCAAAGTACAGTCAGAGCTCAATTTTCTATGGTAAACAAAGGACAGAAAAGGACTGGATAAATGAAATCTATAGAAAGGCTCCAGAGCACAAGGCTATGAATATAGTAGGTGCTCAAGAGATGTTTGAGGGATTGAATTAAATCTACCAGAATCATTGTTACTTGACTCTTGGATTGGGTCCATGAGGCCCTACTCACATCAATTCCCAAACTGTGTTTTAGAAAGTTTTATTAAAGGCTAGAGGTAAAAGCCATCTCTTTGTAAAGGTAAATGTGTCTTTAGACAGCAGGAGGTACCTAGGATTGCAAAGTTTCCTAGATAGGCAGCCTTTTTGAATGGTAGTCGTGGTTCTGTTCCCCCTTAGGGTTATTTTCGCCATCTTCCCACTATCTGCTATTACCCAACCACCTGCAGTTCTTTCATTACATGTCCTAGTAACAGGCTCTACAAGACAAGATGAGAGTCAGTAACCAACGGCCTGAACCTGAGAATGTGTGAGTTGACCCCCAGAAGGTAAGTCCTGAGAGGGCAGGAGGCATCTTTGGGATTCTTCCCATCCTAAATTCTCCTCTGTCCTCCCACCTCCTCTCTACCTCACCCTTAGCTGCTCTAGCCAGGGCCGTGGAATATTATTCCATGCCCCTGGACTATTTCCCCTCCACTGCTACTTGGTGAGAATTGGAGAGGGCATGTCCCTTACCCACCTCGGTAGGAGTGACTCAGGTGCTACCTCAACCACTCATGGCCCTCTCCTCAACCTTCCTCAGACTATTCTCTATGTCTGGATACATTTCTGTAAATGTAACTGCTTACAAGAATATGCATTTGATTCCCTGAATAGAAAGTGCATTACCCCTAAGGGTCTTAACATATTTCTTTCTAAATCTATATGTCAAAAACCTCAAAGAATTACGTAAATTTTTAGCTGGAAAGGACTTTTGTTACCATCCAGGACAAACCTCTCATATTGCAGAGGAGGAATCTGAGTCTCAGAAATGGGAAGTGACTTCTCCAAGAAGTCATAGGCATAGCTAGGTGGTGCAGTGAATAAAGCACTGGCCTTGGATTCAGGAGGACCTGAGTTCAAATCCAGCCTCAGACACTTGACACTTAACTAGCTGTGTGACCCTGGGCAAGTCACTTAACCCTCATTGCCCTGCAAAAAAAAAAAAAGAAGTCATAGACAATCATACATAGATGATCAGTCAACAGATATTTAGGTATTGTTGTGACCATGTGCCAGGGACTGAGTTAATAAGTATTGGGGATACAAAGAGAGGCAAAAACATGACCTCAGCTCTCAAGGAGGAAGGCAACATGTAACTATGTACACACAAGGTATATACATGTAAATAGTTATGTACTTATGAGACCTATACAGAGTAGTTGGATGGTAGTCTCTGAGGGGCTATGCCTCTGAAGGCACTGGGGAAGAGGAAGCATCAGATTGGGAAGGCCTCCTGCAGAAAACAGGATTTGAGGTGAGGATTAAAGGAAGCCAGGGAAACTAAGTGGCATAGCACAACAGTGGGTAGAACTCCAGGCCTGGAGTCAGGAAGACCTGAATTCAAATTCAGTCTTTGACGCTTACTAGCTGGGCGACCCTGGACAAATCACTTAACCCTGTTTTCCTCAGTTTTCTTGTCTGTAAAATGAGCCAAAGAAGGAAATGGCAAACCACTAGCTGTGTGACCCTGGATAAGTCACTTAACTCCATTTGCCTCAGTTTCCTCATCTGTAAAATGAGCTGAAGAAGGAAATAGCAAACCAGTCATCTAGTATCTTTGTTAAGAAAACCCTAAATGCGGTCACAAAGAGTCAGACATGCCTGAAACAACTGAACAACAACAGGGAAGCTAAGAGACAGAGGTGAGACATAGCTAGTCAGTCGGCACCTAAGTGTCTCCTGACTTCCAGGCCAGCGCTCTTTCTGCTCTAAGTATGTGTATTTTGTATATCTCTACTCCTGGGTCTAAGTACATGCACAGATATAGACATAGTTATATTTATATATCAATATGTGTGTGTGTAGCTTTTTGTGCATATGTGTTTGTGTGCCTCCCTATCTGAATATAGGACTGAATTGAATTGACTAGTATTCCTGGCTCCTGGCTCCTAGTCCCCAGCCTTTAGCCTAAGGCTCATCCCTTGCAATGGACAGAATCTGTCTTCCACAATCAGACAAGTTAAAAACCCCAAAATTTCAGACTATGGGAATTGGTCCCCATGGAGTCGATCTGCATTTTTCACACATGCATATTTTCATAGATTTTCAAATGTTTATATTCTTATATTTAAAATATTCTCAGTATCTCCCTTTTCCTCCCTCTTTCTCCTTTTCATTTTTTTTAGGCATACACACACACACACACACACACACACACACACACACGTGTGTATGTATAGGGCAGCTAGGTGGCACAGTGGATAGAGCACCAACCCTAGAATCAAGAAGACCTGAGTTCAAATCCAGTCTCAGACACTTACTATCTGGGTGACCTGGGCAAGTCACTTAACCCTGTTTGCCTCAGTTCCCTCATTTGTAAAACAAGCTAGAGAACTGTGTTATTTAAAATATTGTGAGACTAGGCTGGGGTTTTCTAAAATTTCGCTGCTTATTAATTAAAGGCTATTGCAACAGTTTTGGCAGTAAGCATTTATTATTAATTAAGATCACATATTAATAAAGTATTGACCATATGTATCCCTGACTTCTCCACTGGTCATAGGTTTACAGGCCTATGCCATTATATATCCATCTTTTTGTTTTGTTTTGTGGGGCAATGAGGGTTAAGTGACTTGCCCAGGGTCACACAGCCAGTAAGTATCAAGTGTCTGAGGCTGGATTTGAACTCAGGTCCTCCCGAATCCAGGGCTGGTGCTTTATCTACTGCACCACCTAGCTGTCACCACATAACCCTTTTGATAAGTAAGAGTCCCAGGAAGGAGTCCAGAATGAGAGAGAGCACACATGAACTCAAGCCTTACATTACCTAATGAGGAGAGAGAAAGAGTCCCAGGAAGGGGGCCAGATAGAGAGAGCAAGGGATTTTTATCCTCTTTTTGGTAGAGGCAGGTAACCACACATTGATCTAAGCTAAATTGGTTAGCATCATTCAGCTCCATTGATTGACATGACTTGGGGGGTGGTCTAGAGATCCACTTCCAACCATCTAGGTGTACTTGTTCCCCTAGATAAACAGAAAGGTCAATCAGCATTCCTTTTATTAAGCTGAAGATTCATTCCAGGTTGGTTTCCTGGGGAAGGGGAAGGAGAGAGAGCAGCTAACACTAACTGGTCTTCATTTCTCCTAGAAATTCATTATTAATAATTCTTTTCTCACAGAAGAAAATGGGGGGCCACTGTAGTATCTCTGCCAGGAAAACCCCAAACGGGGTCACGAAGAGGCAGATGTGAAACCATTGAACAACAACAACAACATGCACGTATCCATGTATGTACATCTACATATATACACGTATGTAGATGTAGACACACACGTGTATACAGTCATCCCTTCCCCATCCCATTGCAGGTTCAATATAGCATAGGTCGGCATAAGAAATTACATGGCGGGGGGGTGGGGGGCAGCTAGGTGGTGCAGTGGATAAAGCACCAGCCCTGGATTCAGGAGGACCTGAGTTCAAATTCGACCTCAGACACTTGACACTTACTAGCTGTGTGACCCTGGGCAGGTCACTTAACCCGCATTGCCCCATTAAAAAAAATATTACGTGTCAGGGGCAGCTCGGTGGCGCAGTGGATAGAGCACCGGCCCTGGAGTCAGGAGGACCTGAGTTCAAATCCAGCCTCAGACACTTAACACTTACCAGCTGTGTGACCCTGGGCAAGTCACTTAACCCCAGTTGCCTCACTAAAAAATATATATATTACGTGTGGATTTGGGGGGAGCTTTTGCAGAAGCCGTAGACAATACATAAAGGGCAGCAGATGATGCAGAAAAAGTTTAGAAACTCAGAGATGCAGAAAACATATGTATAGTATCGTATAACATCAACATATTTTCTCTTTTAATATGATAATAATCCAGCCTTCTCTGGTACGAAGGGAAGGCCAAAAAAGATTCTGCAGATTCCGCAGATCGTGGGAGCTCATGTCCCTAACCCCCACGATGTGGAAGGGATAACTGTATATACACTTGCATACCTATGTGCATAATACTTTATGTGTTTATGCAATTAGAGAAGAGCTACTTGCTCTTCTCTATATATGAACCATACTTTCAGCTTTCAAACTGGTCACCGAGGGAGATGTAAAATGCTTATCTCCACCCTACTGCCCCATGGCCGTCCCTTGTATCACCCCACAAAGAGCATAGCCTGCGAGGAGCAGAGAGATTAGACGCTTCTCCTGACCAAGAGGATCCCTGTGCAATAATCCTCCTTGCTTCTTGAGGCAACCTTTTCCCCTCCCCACCCTCCAAGGCTGTCCACAGAACAACTTCATTGAAATGAGAAATCATGGTACCACTGTGCTCTTTGAATGAGTTATGAAGGCTAAGGACAGTGTCTATGGTTGGTTCTGAGGTGGCAAGGCAGAGAGAGTTTAGTCTGGGCAGGAAAAAAGGGCTAAGATTTGTGTATGGGTTGGGGGGGAAAGATGGTGTGAGATTTTGATTTAAACAATGCGACAAGGACATGTAAATCAACATGCAAATTTACCTGCATTCAATGGACATGTGATCCCACTAAAGGCAGTACTCCCTCCCTCCAGCGAGGCTGATGTGTCTGCCCATTCTTTGTGACTCTTGTTCATACTCATCCTGAATATCTACCGGATTGTGCCTATTCAATACTCTGGGTGCCTTCTTCTCTTGACATTGAGTGAATACCCAGGGATGTTGGGAGTGTCTGTGGGTCTCCATCAGTTATCCTTCTCCCTCCCTGCATTGGTTCAGTCAAATGCCTCGATCATCTGACCAAAGAGGTCTGAATCACCCTTAGGGGAAGTGACTAGGAATTCATCCAGAAAACCTGCCTGTACTGATCTCACTTGATTTCACTCCATTCACTTTTGCATTCCTCCAGTATTTGTATATAGGGCAGCTAGGAGACACAGTGTATAGAGTCAGGTAGACTCATCTTCAGGAGTTCAAATCCAGCTTCAGACACTTACTAGCTGTGTGACCCTGGGTATGTCACTTAATCCTGTTTGCCATAGTTTTCTCATCTGCAAAATGAGGTGGAGAAGGAAATGGCAAACCACTCCAGTCTCTTTGTCAAGAAAACTCCAAATGGGGTCACAAAGAGTCAGACACAACTGAACAACAAAAGAATTTGTATATAGTCACATCACTTCAGCTCTTGTCCCAGCTCTACTATTCATCAGCTATATAATCACCCAGTTTCTCTGGGCCTCAGTCTCTCCATATGGAAAATAAGAGGTTGGACAAAATGGCTTCTGAGGTCTTGCTAGTCCCAAATTCTATGATCTTGCAAACTATGTTGTGCATGGTCTTAGGTCTTTTTCATATACGCCCATCATTTCTTCCTTATTTAACTTGAAGCAGACTAAAGGCATAATTGGGTGTCTTAATTCTTTGTATGTCATGAACTCCTTTGGCAATTTGGTTCAGGATATGAAACCCTTCTCATAAAAATGTCTTAGATGCTTAACACATAGGATTGAAAAACAAAACAACTTCATAGATCCCCAGGGTTAAGAACTTCTGCTTAACTGGGCATCATGCTTTTGATTGGTTATACACAGCTATGTTGGAGAGACTTTGAGTCCCAGACCTGGGTCTTCATCTTGAATTCAGTCCTTTGCTGTGTGAATGGTGAACTCATTGTGGGAACGCGCCAGTGACTGGATGAGAGAGAAGGAGACTGGAGGAGAAGGAATCCCTTGTTTGCTTGTTAGGTAAAGGGAGTTCGAGGTGGGGGAGTGGGAGTGGGAGCCCTTTCCCCCACTTTCAGCTTCCCTTTGCAAATTATCTTCCTCTATTAGATTGTGAGCCCCTTTAGGGTAGGGACTGTCTTTCTTTCCTCATTTGTTTCTTTTTTTCTTTCTCTTTCCTCATTTATATCCCCAACATTTAGCACAGCACCTATCACATAGCAGATACTTAATAAATATTTATTGACTGACCAACTGGCTGACTGGCTGACCTTGCCCAGGAGGTCTGGGCAGAGCCTGAGAAGAGGTGGTTAGACTTCCATTTAGAAAGGAAAGGACCAATTAGGAAAGGTTGAAGGAAGTAGGGACAGAAATCTCATCGTGATGCATGAGAAATGCAAGGACAGGCTGATGTAAGTATAGTAAGAGGGAAGAGGAGAAAGAGAAAAAGGAGGAGACTGAAGGGCAAAATATGTCAGCGTGGGGACTATCTGGGGGAGGGACAGGAAGATACAATATAGAGTCATCTTGCTGCATTTGAGATCTCTGCTCCCCTTGAAAGTCCCCTTCTCCCGATCCTGGGCTCAGCTAGCAGAAGGATCTCTCTGCATCCAAGGAAAGAATCAACAATGGTGTCAACTGGCAATTGCTTCAACCATGTGGGAGGGCTAGCTCCCAGGAGCTGTATGAGGGAGAACCAAATGACTATAGGTGACATTCAAACCTCCCTGCACTGCACTAAACCACTAAGGTGAAGACGTTCTTCTGGGTTCCAGAATACATCCCCTCCCACCTCTCTGACCTTGAAGAGGAGGAAAAAAAATCAATATTGTTGGCGGAGGTTTGGGGGACCAGTGGGGGGAGGGTGACTATTGCTCTTTTCTTGCCAACTCAGGACTGCCTGCAGTGGAGACAGCCAGGCTAGGGTGTGAAGATGCCAACTGACCGCCCGACTGGCAGGAGGGATAGTATTCTGGCTGAGGGGCAGAGGGAGGTCACAGTTGAAGCTATGGTTCAGAAATTCAGTCCAAGATGGGCACACCCATTAACATTCTTCTCTGGGCTGCAGCTGCTGCCCCTGTAGGGGTCCAGGAGTTCTAGTTCTAAATTCTTACTTTGGGTCGCAGACCTGGATACTTTCCCAAGTCCTTTGCTATGTGAATTCAGTCCTTCCTTGTGATAAGACCTTCCATTTCATATGGAATTTAATTTCATGGTTTGTATACCTTGAGAAAAGCAGCTTGACATCACAGTTAAAACTTTGGACTTGGAGTTAGGAAGCCCTGAGTTCAAATCTCACCTCAGACATTGGCTTAGTGGTGAACTTATTCTTGGGACTCACTATAGATGACCACAGGTAAATCAGTCAGTCAGTGAACTAGCATTTGTTAAGTGCCTACTATGTTCCAGGCACTGAGCTAAGCAATGAGGATTCAAAGTAAGGAAAAAAATAAATAAACAAGCAAAAAACCAGTATGTGCTCTCAAGGAACTTGCAGTCTAATGGGGGAGATGGCATGCAGACCATATACAAACAATATATTCAGATAAATTGGTGGTAATCACAGAAGGAAAGAACTAAGGAGAACTGGGTAAGGTTTCTTTCAGAAGGTGGGACTTTAGCCCAGACATGAAGGAAGCTCAAGAACCCAGGAGGCAGAGATGAGGAGAGAGAACATTCCAGGCATGGAGCATGTGTATGTATCTATCTGTATCTGTATAATGTATATGTGTATACATGTATATGCATAGTGCTTTACAAACCGGAAAGCATTTTAACAATTTTATCTCTTTTCATAAGGTTTTGAGCCAGAAGAAATGTCAGAAACAATCTAGCCCAACCCTCTTATTTATTTGTTGTTGTTTTTTTGTTTGATTGTTTTTGCAGGGCAATGAGGGTTAAGTGACTTGCCCAGGGTCACACAGCTAGTAAGTATCAAGTGTCTGAGGTCACATTTGAACTCAGGTCTTCCTGAATCCGGCGCCAGTGCTTTATCCACTATGCCACCTAGCTGCCCCTAACTCCAAGTTCTGATTTTAAATCCACTACACTCTATTTGTCCATCTTCCAGAGCATCAGAAGAACTTCTGTTTCTCCTTAAAATAAAAATTCCAATGGGAGAAGAAAAAGTTTTGGGGGATGATTTAAAATAGTTTGTTTGGAATTCAATGGGTAACACCCCCCCCCAAAAAAAAACAATACCACACTGATCAATTGTTTTAGGTAATAATAACATTTTTGTCATTTCAATTAGAATAAGAGTTCACGGGGTGATAGCTGATCTCCTACTTGCCCTGGAGGGGCAGATAGTTGATATGGTGAATAGAGTGCTGGGCCTGGGTTAAGGAAAAACCTGAGTTCAAATTTGACCTCAGATATTTACAAGCTGTATGACCCTTGGCAAGTCACTTAACCCCTGTTTGCTTGTTTCCTCATCTGTAAAACAGAGGTGATGATAATAGCACCAACCTTTCAGAACTGTTATGAAAATCAAAGGAGATAATTGTAAAGTGTCATACATAGTAACTGCTATATAAATGTTAGCTATTATTATTATGTCAGTCAATCAACAAGTATTTATTAAGCACTTATTATGTGTCAGGAACTGTTTGAGGCACTGGTGATACAAAAACAAACAAACAAAAAATGAAATGATCCCTCTTCTCAAGGTACTTAGATTCAATTTGGGAAGATCACATATCTAATAATAGGGGAGAGGAGGATTTGTCTGTTATCAGCTCCCAGCTCAGAATGTAATTACAAGAAATAAGGGGTAGATAACAAAGTTTTAAACTAAATATAAAAATGTTTTATTTCTTCACAGAGTTTGGAAATTCTATGATTGAACTGGAAGAGGAGCTTGGTGTTTGGCCAGGGAAAGACTGTCTTGGTGGCCCCAAAATACGTGTCTGCTAGTTCTGTAGTCAGTCTGCGGAGAAGATGGCACTTAAAAAACCAACCTAGCCCCTGATAATGAATTTTTATCTTTTTGTATGTAGGGGATAGAGAAGAAGGGTTTTCACTTTCCCTCCCCACTATTGACCTTGGTGCTTTTCAGTAGAGATTCTCAACCAGTAGGAGACAGTTCATCCAGCAGTTGGCGAGTTTGACAGTTTGAAAGAAAGAGTTAGAAATCCAGTTCAGGCGTATCCCACAAGGAGCAGACAGAGAAGGGGGTAGCTTTGAGGAACAAGACCTCTGGAAGCAGAGAGAAGAGAACTTACAGTTGAGATTCAAGCTGTGGAGAGGAATAAACCCAAGGAGTCCAGCAGAAGAACCTTCTTAACAACAATAAACTGGAAGACTCTAAGAAGAAAGAAAAGAATTGGGGACCTATAATACTGGATGAATGAGTTAGTCTGGTATCATGTGTTCCCAGGTGTATGTGCCTCACTACGAATATACTATAAGTTTGTTCCCATTTTTCTGACAGATGCTGAGTGTTTGTGAGGGAGTATAGATCATATTTCTGGGGTATGGTATGTGATGTTTTGTTTTGTAACTACTGCTCTTAATGCCATTTTAGTAAATGTCTCAATTTCTAGGTAATATCTACTGGCTAACTACTAAAAGTAAATTCACTGATGGGGGCTTATGAACTATATAGTTTTTGAAGTACCTTAGAATCTCTGAGAGTAGCTGCTCTTTGGGGAACCTAATCTACAGGGGTGTTGAGTTGGGGAAATAGCCCAATGACAGTACTACAAAGGAATATATAGAATAAATACAAGATGGCTATGGAGGGAGGGCACTACCAGTTGGAGGCATTAGGAAAAGCCAATGTTAGAGAGGATGACCAGGATGCAGTGTCGTATTGAGGAAGTCAGGAGTATGAGAGGAAAGAGGTCTAGAATGGAGGGAGGGAAGTTTGCCTATTATGGAACAAGAATACCGGAAGGCAGAGTGGAAAAGATGGACATACTTGGAGTGGGGTTTAGAAGGGATAAAGTTGAGGAAAATAAGGATGAGAAAATGGGAGGAGGAACTTATGGGTAGTTTACTTTTCACTAGCTAATGATTAAATAACACCAGGATAGGGAGAGCCACAAGTGGTTAGAATTTGTTGGCCATAGGCATAACAGTGGGTAGCAGATGAATTAGAATACTCAGACTCTGCATCAAAGTCTTGCAAGCTCAACTCAGGGGGCGCATCAGTGATGTGGGCAAAGATAGTGGTGGGTTGACCAGTTTAGGGGCCTGGCCTCGTTACCTCCTTCTGTAGAGGAAGTGGATACCTGTTGTTGGATATGCATAATGGATGCCTTATAGCTCAGGGCTGCCCACACTTAGCAGGATGTACAAAAGAGAGCAGAAAGGAGATAGTCTCAATCCTAGGATCAGATTCTATAAACCTTGCTTACTAGCATGATCTTGGTGAGTCTCTGAACTCTTGGACCCTGGTCTTTGCCTAGCTCTATGTTTATGGTCTTACTTCTTTTGATCCAATCCTTTCTATTATATAGTCAGTATACGGTTGGACTCTGGGTCCTGGCTAAGTCTGTCCTATTACTTCCCAAGCCCCAGCGTAGCAACTTACTCTCCATTCCACTGCATTGAGGGCAGAACACAACAAAATGGATTTTAATGGAACCAAGATGTATTTAGATTAGGCATAAAGCAGAACCTCCCAGCAGGGAAGGTTGTATAAGGCACTAAAAGGGATGACATAAGGAGGTCTAACACATCCTCTCTGGAGGGCTTTAAAAGCAGCTCCCCTACATTGAGTGACTATATCACAACCAATCCTTTACAGGAGTGAAATGTCCAAGCCAGAAGAATGATGGGATGGAATCTTGCTGGGGAAGTCTCTTTCTCTCATCTCTATCACTGTGTGTCTATCTCTGTCTCTGTAACTGCCTGTCTCTGTCTCTGTGTCTTTGTTTCTCTGTTTCTTTGTCTGTCTGATTGTCTCTTTCTCTCTTTTTGTCTCTGTGTCTCTGTGTCTGTGTCTCTCTGTCTCAGTCTCTCTCCTTTCCCAAGTTGAAGATGCAGTAAGCCAGCAAGCATTTCTTGAGCACAGATGTATGCAGAGTCTAGTGTCTTTCAAAGTATAGGGAGACTGGAAGAACTAGAAGACAGTCCCAAGGATGCCCTTGGGAAGCAAAGCCTAGCTTGGGAAGGCATCATCCACATAGATGAAACACAGTGCAGTGAAACTATAAATTTAAACCTGGAAATCATCTAGTCCAGGGCATCTTAAACTTTTTTCACTCACAACCTTTTTTTGCCCGAGGCAACCCCAGGTATATAGGTATACAAAACTTTTTTCCATTGCCAATTTTTCTCAACCCCCACCTTCAGTTATGTGACCCCATATTGGATGGTGACCCATAGTTTAAGAAACTTTGGTCGATTTTCAGATCAGAAAAATGAGATCTAAAAAAGCACAGCGATTTGTTCAAGGCCACACAGCTAAGTAAGTGGTAGAGTTAGGAACTGAACCCAAATACTTTCCTCTGACTCAGCACGTGGGGTGAAAGACCTAGGCTTTGAAGGAAAACTAAGAAGCACTTCCCTTGTGGCTTTAGAAAGGTGAGGGACTGTGGGGAGAGAAGGCTGCATATGTTATCAGAATCTGTCACTGGGTTATTTGGTTTTGCTTCTGTTACAAGGAAGGGCTGGTTGTGTGGTGGTGGCATAAACGAATGAATGAAAAAAGCATTTATTAAGCACTATGTGCAGAGCACATGTGTTTAGAGCTTGGGATAGAAAGAAAAGTAAGACAGTCCCTCCTCTCAAGGAGCTCACATTCTAGTGGGGCAGGGGAAACAACTTATATGGAAAGTTTCAGCTGCAAGTCATATGGAAAAGTCCCATGATCCTTAAGTTGCAGGGGCAAAGTCAATGTTAATGGCTCTTCTTTAAAGTAATTTTTTTTGGGGGGGCAAGGCAATGAGGGTTAAGTGACTTGCCCAAGGTCACACAGCTAGTAAATATAAAGTGTCTGAGGCTGGATTTGAACTCAGGTCCTCCTGAATCCAGGGCCAGTGCTTTATCCATTGTGCCACCTAGCTGCTCCCTTAAAGTCATTTCCACTGATAAAATCAGATGTTTCTGAGCTTGAACTCAGACTTTAATGACAAGAACCTTCTTTCCTGGGTATTTAGAACCTATACAGAACTTCTTTAGGGTTCATAACAAAACAAAAATACAATGACATCATGCAATTTTTTTAAAAAGACCTGGGTTTGAGTTTGGATGCTGACCTTTCATAGCTGAGCGGAATTATAACCAAACTCTTAAATTCTCTGAAACCTCAGTTTCACCATCTGTAAATTGGGGTTTAATAATTCTGAGCTAACTAGGGTTATGAGGCTCGAATGAGGGCATATATATGAAATGCTAATGTCAGTTATTATTATTCTGCAGGCCCTGGGTCCTGGTAGGCCCCAGAGGAGGGCAGGGAAGGATTGGAGAAATAGCCCAAGAACTTCCCGACCTGGGAAGCTCAAACCACAACTGCAATTAGTCAGAAAAGAAACTGAAATTTAAAAAATGATTCTAAGCTGAAGAGGAAAGTACATAAGTTACTGTAGCCCTGAGACATTTATGAATAATACAAATGCCAGGAGGTGGTGGAGCCAGAATTCAGTTAATTAATATGTACAGGCTCATAAATGCACTTGAAAAACAATAGAGCCGTTTCCTCCTTCACCAGAAGTAAAAATATTTCCAGAAAGACCGACACGTTTATTATTTTCTAACATAATTACCTTATTGTGAAACATTTGTAAGGAAGCACATTAAAGATGCTAAGCACCTGCCTGGTTCTTCTTAATTCAGTTCTGGTGGGTGGGCAAAGGGCTTAGGAAGAGAAAAGTGTGAAGAGAGCTTGAGAAAGTGGAAGGAGAAGAGCTGGGGGAAGTGACTCAGTCATTGAGTGCCTGCTCCCTCCCTCTCCTTCTGTTCTGATCCCTGCTCCTCTCTTCCTCCTGTTTGCCCTCCATTGCTTGATAACTAAGGCAGCATGTAGATGCTGTTGCCTGACCACTCCCTAGGTAAATGTGGGGAGGAGGTTATTGGGTCCAAAGCTAATTGAGAAAGCAGGAGAGAGAGGAGAGACAGTGGTAGCAGAAGCTCAAATACAAAGCAGGCTGGAGAGTTAGTTACCTTAAGACTAATAAGTGTTCATTGGGAATTTTGGACTTTGGACACTTCCAATACCAGCACGGCTAGGTCCCAATTGGTTCCAAATGATCAATCCCCCTGAAGTGATTACATGATTCGAATTCATGCGGCATATTTCCATTGGGCTGGAACCAATGACCATATTTTACATAATTGCAACTTCAAGTAGAGAAAATTTGAATTTTTAAAAAAATTTTATCACTTCAGGGGAGTTTTACCACTAACCAGGACCTCTTTGTAAAGCAATTAGCCTCTTAGAATGAGGTGCTTCAGGCTTTTAGGAGTCAGAGCTGAGAGGTCACCTTGCCTAGACCCTCTCTCTAAAGGGTTCTGTCCTTGACTTGAGCCAAGCCAATGGATGTTCATCTTATTCTTTCCCAAGCCTAATATGATGCATTTACATTTATCAGAAACTAGAGGGCAGCTAGGTGGCGCAGTGGATAGAGCACTGGCCCTGGAGTCAGGAGTACCTGAGTTCAAATCCAGCCTCAGACACTTAACACTTACTAGCTGTGTGACCCTGGGCAAGTCACTTAACCCCAACTGCCTCACTAAAAAAAATAAAAAATAAAAAAAAAAACCTAGAAATTTAACAACATTCTACTTAGTGAAAAGCTATTCAGTCTCGGCTTGAATATTTTCAGTACTCACTGCCTCATGTCTTTTTCTTTTGGTGGGGAGGAATTAATTATTAGAAAGTTTTCATTCTTACTGAACCAGAATCTAACTCCCTATAATTTGCACTTGCTTGTCTTAGTTTTACCATGTGGAACAGCAGGGGACAAAACATCTAGTCTTCAAAGTGACAGTGCTTCTAAGGAACCAGAGAGAGAAGGACCTGGGTCACAAAGGGGCTGGATTTGGGTGATAAGACAGACATATCCTGTCCCTAGGGGACTCCCCTTGACTTGTCCCTTGAGCTGAATACAGTTTTGACTTATGTCTCAGTCTATCTTTGTGATCAATTGTGTGTCCTGATGGAAAAATCACACTGGGAAGGAATGAGCCATTTTGCCCTCCAGATGTGGCACTAGAGAGTCTGTGGCTATTTATTAACTTCTGGTCCCAGAGGAAGGAAAAGTATGGGGGAAACTGCATTCAGCAATTGCAACAGCAACAGCATTAGATGTACACACCGATTGCCCTCTTTTCTTAGGGCCTGGGCTAGGGGCTAGTAGCTCTAAAAAGTAGCCCCTGGTCCAAAGATGAAGGCTAGGCACTAGAGTGTAATCTTCTTGGAGGCAGGTACTGGCCTGTCATGTTTAATTGTTGACAAAGAACTTAACACCTCAGTCTTACACACAGTAGAGATTCACTCATTATTTGTGGAAGCGATTGAAAATAAATGGAAAGCCCTGGATCAAGACTGTTGACCAGTCACTTGGTTTGCACAAGAATTTTTTACTTTATATTTATATTTTTTAGTGAGGCAATTGGGGTTAAGTGACTTGCCCAGGGTCACACAGCTAGTGTTAAGTGTCTGAGGCCGGATTTGAACTCAGGTACTCGTGTCTCCAGGGCCGGTGCTCTATCCACTGTGCCACCTAGCTGCCCCAATTTTTTACTTTATAAAAGGATTCACTCAGAAATGAGGCCACAAACTGAGACATAGACAACATATGGATTCTTGGATATAGACAACGTATGGATTTCTCTTGCTTAAATATACTTATTTGTTACAAAAGTTTTTTTTTTTTAATTGGGAGTATGACTTGAGAGGAAAGAAGTGGCTATCAATAATGATATAAAAAAGTGAGGAAATAATAGATGATCATTGCAGCATTTAAGAAAAATATGTGCAGAACAGAAACAGGGTCTAAGGGAGACAAGAACAAATAAGACAGCTTTGAAACTAATGTGTCAAATTCGTTATATAATTTTGAAGAGAAATGGAAGCCATACATAATAGAGATCTGTGGTTATATATGCAATCCTTTTTTTCTGTTCTTTGTAAAGAGAATTGCTCATATTTGTTGACATTCAAATTCTGAAGTTAGAATAACAATTTGACAGTGTTCAAATTCTGAAGTACAGAAAAACCAAAAAAAATGTAAAATCATATTTTAAAAAGAAAACAAAGCAAAAGTATTCACTCTAGGGGTCCTGTGAATAGCAAGGTCCTGGAGTTTCTCTTACACAATTCAATTTACAACTATTTGACTGCATGTGTTTATTGAGTTGAGATAAAGGTACTCATTGGAAAAGACCCTGATGTTGGGAAAGATTGAAGGCATAAGGAAAAGGGTATGGCAGAGGATGAGATGGATGGATAGTATCATGGAGGCAATGAACATGAGTTTGGACAGACTTCAGGAGATAGTGGAGGACAGAAGGGTCCGGTGTTCGATGGCTCATGGAATCATGAGGAATCGGACATGACCGAATAACTGAACAACCACAAAATGTGGAATAATGGAGAGAATACTAGCCTTGATGAATCCTGCCTCTACTATTTGTTATCTGTGTAACATCGTATAAGCCACATCCCTTTTGTGAGACTCAGTTTCCTCATCTGTAAAGTGAGGATCATAGATTGAAGCCTGCAGGGGGCTTTCCAGGTTACCTAATCCAATCTCATTTTGCATATGAGGAAATTGAGACCTACAGAGAGGTTAAGTGATTTGTCACAAATCACACAGGAAGTAAGAAGCAGAATTGGACTAAATGATCCATAAGGTCTCTTCCTGCTCTAAAATCCTACGAAATCATGTCCTACTCACATGTATGATAAATAAACCCTGCACCCCAAACATCTCTCAGAATGGGTTACTGCATAAAGTAGAACAATCATATTCCGAGAAGGCCAGAGCATAGGGAAGACTAGTCAGGCCTCAGGTTGTAGCTGTTCTCCCCACCCCAGTAAAAGAACACAGTTCCCACCAGACCCCTAGGCACAGGCTCCATTGCCAAGGATGTAGTAAGATTTCAATGAAATAACAGATATAAACCTTAAATCAACATAGAAATGCTAGTTATTATTTTATTATTAGCTTACAATCACCAGGCCTCCAGTCTGGTGATGATTTCATTTCCTCAGCCTTCTCCTGCATTCCTGCTGAGCTCAAGAAATATTTATAGAGAAATACAGGGGTGTGATCATAAATGTTTAACAACCAGAGTTTCTAGGTATTGGGGGTGGGGAAAGGGCATATGAATACACGTTTAAGTTTAATCTGCATTATTATTAACACTTTCTTGTCTATATAATCAATGAAATAATAAATCAAACCCTAATTTGCAGCAGTAGCAGATTTTCTGAGGTATAAATGCTCACTGAAAATTTCATAAAGCTCTCAAACTGTTATAACTAACTCCAGGACTAATATCTGTGTAATGTATAAGCCACACCCCTTCTCTGGTACTCAGTTTCCTCATTTGTATGATGAGGAGGTTGGCCAGTATCCCTTGGAGAAGTCCTTCCTATCTTTTGAGTGGGAGTCTTGATGCCAGGCATAGATGCACATACACACACACACTCATACAATCAACCAACCTCTATCTCCCCATCCCCTCTCTTTCCTCTCCGAAGGCCTCTATTAGCAGAGCCTAGTCTGGAAGAAGCCTAAAACAGCACAAGAAATAGCACGACAGGAAGGCTAGCAGCAGAAGCACTAGGACAATAAGGCGAAGGCAACAAGCTTTTGTCTCAGGGTACCAGCCTATAGGTGCACCGAAGGATTGATGTACTTTATCCTAGGAGAACACACATCCTCCCCATAGTGGTTCAGAAAACCACCATCTCTATGCTTGTTCCATGAGATCTTCTGTTCATCTATACCCACCAACAGCTGCACCTCATCTGGTCCCTGATCACCATCCCTTTCTGGGTTTTGTTATCCTTTCCACCACCACCCCCTCAGGGACACAGGATACCTCTTTTCCTTGTGGGACTGCATCACAGGTTAGACTGTTTTCTGAACTACCAAGAACCCCTTCCATTCCCCCACCTCCACCTCTACCCCCACCCCACTCTTGTTCTGGATAGGGGATGGCAAGCTTAGAGTGGGGGTGGCTAGGAGGAGGGTAGCTGGGATGGAGCTACTGAGAGGAGATGTAGGAAAGAAATATCCCTTCTAATTTCCCCTTGTAATTCTTCAGCTGTCTGGCCCAGCTTGCCTCTGGAACAATTGTTTGCCAAGCCATTCAAAGGGGCATCTCCCTAGTAGCACCCAGCCCCTCTCCTTGACAGGCCATGTGGAAGGGGACAGGCCTGAATGGCTGTAATATGAACCATGAAAGTGGATATTAAAGGCTTTATTACAGGGTAAGGGCTGCTAATTGCAACGTTCCTTTCAGGAAGCCAGGAGCTGATGAGCTTAAGCAGTGGCACCCAATTATTATAACTCTGTCAGTATGAAGCAGGGGAAAAAAATCAGGCAGGGGGGTAGGCAAGCGCAAGGCATAATTACCTGAACTTTATCCAAGGCACACACCACGGCCCCGGAATTTTAAAGTCTGATTTGTTATGCTCAGCTCGCAATGCCTGTCATGTTGTTGTTGTTATTGCTGGTTGATTTCTCCCCCTCCCTCATTTCTTCTTCCAAGGGGATGAGGCTTTTGTGAGCAGCCAGAGGCTCCCTCACCACCCTCAGCCTTCCAGAAGGTCTTAGAATCTCCATGCTGTGCTTGGTCATCCGGGGGAGAAGGCAGGGAAAGCGCTTGGGCAGTTCCAGGCCCTTTTATCTTAGATTTGAGGAATCAGTAAAAATCTTGATGAAAATTCATCCATTAACTTTAGGGGTTATTGAAATTTCCTATGTTGGAGGTGCAGTGTGAGATATGGGAATATCCTGATGAGAGCCCTACCCTCTGGAGGGACTTCCAGATTAGTAAAGTAGACTAGACACATACAGGAAAAGGTGTACTGCTCACGTCTGCATTCTGATCTAGCTAGCCTGGCCTTCTCTGCTCCTGATACTTGACACGCTCTCTCTTGTCTCCAGGCCTCTACATGGCCCTAAAGCTGGAATATATTCCTCCTAAGTTTCACAGAGTCCCTCTTTCCCCTTAAATGTAGCTTACCCATAATTTACATGAAATCTTTCCTGATACCCCCAACTGTTGGTGTCCTCCCTCCCCAACTACATTGCATTTAATTACTTTGTATATATTTCTATCAATTTATTTTACATTTGTGCTATATATGTTGTTCTATGTACTATTTTCTCCATTAGAATGTAGGGATGGTTTCATCCTTTATATTTTTATACAATTGTATTTTTTCACTTTATGCTATATATTTACATGTCCACTTGTTGTCTCTCCCATTCAAATGGAAGCTCCTTATGAATAAAGTTTGTTTTATTCTTGGTGTTTGTATCTCCAGGGCCTAACACTGTACCTGGCACATAATAGGCACTTAATCAATACTTGTTGATTGATTGGTTCAAATAAAAGATGCAGACGATAAATGCTATAAGGAATACAGACAAGTGAAATCACTGTGGCCTAGATGGAGGAGGCAAAGTTTTGTGAAGATGAGACTTGAGCTAGGCCTGAGATAGTAAAGCTTCCTTTGGGGCAGGTAAGTGGCACAGTGGATAGAATGCTAAGCTTGGAGTCAGGAAGACTCATCTTCCTGAGTTCAAATCTGGCCTCAGACACTTACTAGCTGTGTGACTCGAGGTAAGTCACTTAATCCTGTTTGCCTCAGTTTCTTCATCTGTAAAATGATCTAGAGAAGGAAATGGCAAACCACTTTATGATTTATTTTTGCCAAGAAAACCTTAAATGGAATGACAAAGAATAGGACATGACCAAAACAACTGAACAACAACAAAAAGCTTTCTTTTTTAATACCTAATGAATATTTTTAAAATTTCTAAAATCTTATTTAATTTTTTCCATAAAACTATTTTATTGTTTTCCAGCAACATTTGTTTTTATAAGATTTCTAGTTCCAAATTTTTCTCCCTCCCTCTCTTCCCTTCTCCCTCCCTAAGACAGAAAGCAATCTGATATAGGTTATATATGTACAATCACATTAAACATATTTCTGCATTAGTCATGTTGTGAAAGAAGAATCAGAGCAAAAGGGAAAAACCTCAAAAAGAAAAACAAAAATAATTAAAAATAGTATGGTTCAATCTGCACCTAGATTCTATAGTTCTTTTTTTCTGGATTTGGAGAGCATTTTCCATCATTGGGTCCAACAAAAAGCTTTCTTTATGAGAGTGTCAGAGATTTTATGAGTAGAGAGAATGCCAGGGGAGTCCTTGGCACCTGTTGTCCAAATGCTGTACTTCTAGAAAAAGGCTAAAAGAGCCTAGGTCTTTATCCCACTGATAATTGTCCAGGAGTCAACGGTACCATAGGGAAGACAAAGTACAGCAAGCCAACCCAGCAACATGTACCTCAAACGATCTTTGGAAGTCACCAGAGTAATGGAGGGAATGGGGCATCCCAGGGACTCCCTTAATCCACATACACCCAAAGGAGAGAAAATATCCTTGTTTTCTATAAATTAGGTGAATGTTCATGGAAGTGGGGAGAAAGACCAATGAAAATATCAAGGGTTAATCCTCTTTCCCTAATCTTCCTCCAATTAGTTGATTCATCCAACAAATGGAGGAAATGTGGGGATGGATGAAAGAAGGGCTTCTTATTCATTAACCAAAGTAGCCAATATAAGCAGTCTACCACCTGCTTGCTAGTGAGCAAAATGAGAAAAGAGAAACCCAATAGACCAGCCTATTGAGCACCTATTACGTGCCTAGGGCTGTGTGAGGAAAGCGAGAGATGGGGAAGGATTCTTTGCCTCTTCCTCCTTTCTTCCTTTAATTGATGTCAGAGTTTCCTGTGGCACCTTTCTTAGGAGGAGTTGAAAGTATTTAAGCAAAATTAGCAAAACAGATAATGTTAATCCTCCTACAAAACCAGAGAGAGAGAGAGAGAGAGAGAGAGAGAGAGAGAGAACCCCCAGCAATGATTTAATTAAAACAATAACAGTGATAACAGCAGAAACCACAACAAAAACACCCCCCACACCCCCAAACCTAGTGCAGCTGCTTTTGCTGGGAAGGTACAGACACTCAGCAACATCTTCACTTCCTCCCTCTGGCTTTCTTAACTGCATAAGTACCACTGGGCCATCACCATGGCAAGACTTGTCTTGCCATTCATTGAACTCTGATGACTCTGTAGGAGAGAATGAGGTTGATGATACTTTGCCCAGTTCTGTCTCACTTAAACTCAATCCACTTGCAAGTCAAGACATCTCCCTCCTGAGGTCATTGGTCCTCTTTGAGAATGAAGGATGAACAACAACAACAAGGGCCACTGCTTCTGTCCTAACATATCCAACATGTGATGGGAAGATGGGAACCATGATTGATTGACCTTTGTCCCTTGTTAGGGCTCCTGCTGCCTGCTTCCTTTTGAGAGAATATAGTCATTCAGTACTTTCCTTAGCCAACAATATGAGCCTTCACACCTAGCTAGAGCTGAAAGGATCTTAGAGGCCAGTTGGTCCAATTCTCTCATTTTACAGATCAGAAAACGGAGATCCAGATTTCTGAGGTGAACTACCCAAAGTCACAAAGGTATTTAATCTCAGGTTCAGAACCTATCTCTTCTCCAAACAGAAGCTCTGGCCTTTCTCCATGCCATCAAATACCAAATGCTTCCCCTGGGGTCCTTTTCCATCTCTTCCAACTTCTATTATATTGTAGCTACTCTGAAACCTCTCTTCTCAGCTCCCTGTTATATGCCAAGTCAAGTTCAACAACTTTGATTTTAGGGGCTCTGTGGCATTTGTCATTTCATAGATGTGGGCTTGGAATCCTAGCACGCAGGCTGTTTATTTCCTCTTTGGCATTTGATCTGCAATTATAATAAGTGGCCATCAAGTGAGAAGCAGTACCTTAGTAATATAGCCTCATGATCTGAATACCTTGCCTTCCCATAGGGATGAATAACTCAAAGAAAATGTAGAATATTCTTCCATTCAATTATCCTTTTAAAATTAAATATATAACAATGTAAATATTATATGCATAAATAATAATGTATATAATAAAATCAGTTATATATGTGCTAAAATTATACTAAAAGTATGTCAAATTATAAAATTAAATTATAAATTATACAAAAAGTATAAATTTTGCCAATCCTTTAAAAGTATTATAAACAATTAAAGAAAATTTTAAAGAAATATAAACATCAAGACTCAATGACCAGTTATCAGTCATCATGTAATATGAATGCCCTTACCCCACTCTCTTAGGAGCAGGGCTCCTACAACTTCCCTCAAAGTTTTAGGGTACTATGATGGGTTTGTAGGGTTTTTCTTTATCACCATCAGCTCAAATCCCCATTCATTGTTTTCTCCACATTATTAGGGGTTCAATGAGATGCCCATTCTATTTAAGCACTTAACATTGGGTAAGGTTTTTTTTTTTGTTTTGTTTTGTTTTGCAGGGCAATGAGGGTTAAGTGACTTGCCCAGGTTCACACAGCTAGTAAGTGTCAAGTGTCTGAGGTCAGATTTGAACTCAGGTCCTCCTGACCCTAGGGCCGGTGCCTTATCCACTGTGCCACCTAGCTGCCCCTCATTGGGTAACTTTTACAAAAGGTTATTTAATTAAAGGATATAATGAGAACAAGCACACAAGCACACCCCTTCCCTTAATACCTCCAGGACAGATTCTTCCTTATAACACCTCAGTCTCTAGGGAAGCAGGCTCAAGAATCTGCTCAGTTCCTGGATAACATTTCTAAATTTCGTTTCTAAATGTGCCATGACTGACAGATAAGCTGGTGACCACTAGGCTGGAATCCCAAAGGTCACTCACCTTGCTTCTCAACAACAGGATGCTTATCCCAAGATTCCTGTGGCTCACTCTTCCAACCTTTAAGAACTCCCAAGTTTGGCATGGTGTCTCACAGCATGCTGTGAGTTGAGGAGTCACCAAATGAAGCCAGATGAATGTGTGAGATATAAGACAGGTAACTGGAGAGGGTAGGCCCTTTTGAATGGCTCCATAGCTAATAAAGAAAACATTTCCATGAGAACCTTCTCCTGTAAGCAGGCTTCCTAAATTCTCCTTGTTGAGGGGCTTTATTGTAGTTACTCTGCACAGTGCCAGATCCCCATTATACCTGCTTGGTCAAACACTGGATTTTTCTGGGATTGTGTAGAACATTCCAATAAACTCATGCTTTCTTTGTGACCTTGGGCAAATCACTTTATTTTCTTTGATTGGCTGCCTTCTCTTGAAAATGGATTGGACTAAGGTCTCTAAGGTCTTTTCCTGCTTTAAATATACCCTGGGTCCCACCCAGGAGGAATGGGGAAGAGGCAGCTCTCTATTTAAGGATCATGGACATATGGAAGAAGATGTGATTCCTGATTGGTTAAGAGAAGGCTAGGTTTGATGCTTCATATCTTATGGGAATTGGTTCCAGAAAGTCTTTGGAATATGAACATAAGACCTCCTGAAAGGTGATAGAAAAAAAAAAAGACTTCTCCTCTGCATGCATGTGGAGAAGCCTGCCCCCATCACATGGCTGTTGTTGTTCAATTGGTTTTCAGTTATGTCCAATTTTTTCATGACCCCATTTGTGGGTTTTCTTGGCAGAGATAGTAGAGTGGTTTGCCATTTCCTTCTCCAGCTCATTTTACAGATGAGGAAATGGACTTGTTTGGGTTCATACAGCTAGTGAGTGTCTGAGTCTAGATTTGAACTCAAGAAGATGAGTCTTTCTGACTCCAGGCCTGGCATTCTACCTCCTTTGCTACCTAGCTGCCCCACCATATTACAGTTGTACCACTCCTGCCATTCTAGAGATTGCTGAGAAAGGATCTCCCAGCCTGGGTTCGATCGTTCTCTTCTGTCTGGTTTTATCTGAGATTTTATCTGCTGCCCAGATGAAGGACTAGTTTATTTTAATTTATAGAGCCTTTCCAGGTTCTTGTTTTCTGTTTTACTTGCATAAATGGGTTTATTTGATATTCATTACTTGTGATGATCTTTTTTGTAACCAGCATTTAGTAGGGTAGAGTTAGACTGGAGAGTATAAGCTAAGGGTTACCCTCCCCCTTAAGACTGATCAAAGAAGTGACTTTCCTCCTTAACCTAGGCTAATATCCTTAGACCACAGATCTTTTAAGGATGGCAGAGAGATGCCATTCTGACCCTACTTCCCTTTTCGAGGCTGGAGGGAAGACAGCCTAGCCTCATCAGTCACAGGCCTTCCCCTTCCCTTCCTCCGGTTAGTGTTTTGCCAATGCCGGAGTGACGGTCCTCCTACTATCTGGCTGCATCTATATATTTAGATTACTCACCCACACATAATCTTACATGTGGGCACATATCTTATGTAAACAGAACCTAAGAATCAAAGAAAGACAGAACAATTTGTGGATGTAGTGCTATGATTTGGAATCAAGAACACCTAGGTTTAAATGCCACCTTAGATACTTACCGGATCTAAGGGACAGCTAGGTGGCATAGTAGATAGAACACTAGGCCTAAAGTCAGGAAGACCTGAGTTCAAATCCAGGCTCAGACATTTACTAGCTATGTGACCCTGGTCAAGTCACTTCACCCTGTTTGCCTCTGTTTCCTCATCTGTAAAATGTGCTGGAGAAGGAAATGGCAAACCACTCCAGGATTTTTGTCAAGGAAACCCCAAATGCGATAATGAAAAGTTGGGCATAACTGAAATGAATAAACAATAAAGACCCTGATCTAATCAGTTTCTAGGTCTCTAAATATCAGCTTTCTCATCTTGAAGAGAAGAGCATTAATGAACTGATGATGAGTGAGATGAGCAGAACCAGGAGAACATTGTACACAGTATCAACAACATTGTGTGTTGACCAAATGTGAAGGACTCGATTCTTCTCAGCAATACAATGGTCTAAGATAGTTCCAAAGGATTCATGTTGGAAAATTCTCTCCAAATATAGGAAAAAAGAACTGTTGAATCTGGATGCAGATCAAACCATACTATTTCTATTGGTTTTATTGTAGTTTTTCTTTTTTGAGGTTTTTCCTTTTTGCTCTGATTCTTCTCTCATAACATGACTAATGCAGAAATATGTTTAATGTGATCGTATATATATATAACCTATATCAGATTACTTGCTGTCTTGGGGAGGGGAGAGGGAGGGAAGGGATGGAGAAAAATTTGAAACTAGAAATCTTAAAAAAACAAATGTTGAAAACTATCTCTAAATGTAACTGGAAAAATAGACACATTGACCTCTATGGTCCCTTCTATCCCCAAATCTATGATCCTATGTGTCCATTAACAGCATCAAAATCCTTCTTATGGGCATATAGAAGACTTTGAGGCTTTGGGATTTGAGCCTTAATTTGGCATTAAACAGGAGGGTTTTCTCTTTACTAACAGAGTTTCCTTTCATTGCAACCACAAATTGTTTATTTACTATCTTAGGGTTATGGGAGGGAAGCAGTGTGGAACAGTGGGAAGAACACAGATTCTGAAATCACAGCACCTGAGTTCCTTTTGTAGGGTCTGAGTATCCTCTCATCTATAAAGTAGAGGGATTGCCCTTGCAGGCCTGTAAGGTCCCTTCCAGAATCAAATCTATGATCTCCTGGAAAGGAATAGCTGTACCACCTCCTCTGGCTCCTTTGTTCCCACATTTCCTCTACCCATGAGCACAAACAGAAAAAGAGTATGGTCATACAGGACCTTCTCTTGACAATAGTTGGAATCCCAGTGGAAGATTTCACAGCTACTTTACTGATTTAATTTAAATACAGTGGTTAAACTTACTCATTAACAACTACCCTGCAGCTTCAAGTCTCAAATTTAGTTCAGATACTTCTGCTTTCAGATGTCTTCATTCCCAGCAACAAATCCCTTCCCACTTACAAATTAGGGCTTACTAGAATGTAACTTAAAAAAAAAAACAACTTTTAAAGCGGAACTTGACAAGATTTTAGATATAAAGTGGTTTCACCAACTAGATTACACCAGGGTGGTTAAGGATTTGAAAGATATAGAATATAGGGGCATCTGGGTGGCACAGTGGATAAAGCACTGGCCCTGGATTCAGGAGGATCCAAGTTCAAATCTGACCTCAGACACGTGACACTTACTAGCTGGGTGACTCTGGGCAAGTCACTTAACCCTCATTGCCCTGCAAAAAAAGAAAGAAAGAAAAAAAAAGAAAAGAAAAAGAAAGATCTAGAATATAAGGAAATATTGAAGGAACCAGGAAAGGAGAGCATTATTGGTAAGAGTTGGTTGTTAAGGTAGGAATCTTCTAATATTTGAAAGCCTGTCTTTCAAAAGACATTAGGCTTGTTTGGGTATCCCCAAAGGGGCAGAACTAGGCTCAACAGAACAAAGTTGGCAAAGTTTGCCAAAGAGGTAGGTTTTAGTTCAATTTAAGGAAGGGTTTCCTAATGATTTTGTTGTTGTTGTTGTTGTTCAGTTGTGTCTGACTATAACCCCATTTGGGGTTTTCTTGGCAAAGATACTATACTGGTCTGCCATTTCCTTCTCCAACTCATTTTACAGATGAGGCAAATAGGGTTAAGTGACTTGCCCAGGGTCATATAGCTAGCATCTGAGTTGGATTTGAACTCAAGAAAATGAGTCTTCCTAACTCTAGGCTCTCATTCTATCCATTGATAGAATTACCCTTCTAATGATTAGAACTATCTAACAATGGAATGATATACTTCAATAGGTATTGACCTCTACATTATTGGAGTTATTCAAACAAGGGTTTAAAGATCACTTGCTTCATGTGGAAAGCGATTTCCTTAGGGGAGGGGGCGGGGGGAGTTGGACTGGAAGACAGTTTTAAGGGCCCTTCCTAATTCAAGATTCTATCGTAGAAATGTTGTGCCACTAAATCATATTGACTTATATGGCCTCTTTTATCCCTTATCCCTCTGAGACTAGATTGAATGAGTAGGTCATAGAAACTCTAAAATCACAACTATCTTCAGAACAGTAAAGGTCATACAGAGACCTACCAATTACCCTGACCAATCATTTCTAAAAAAAAGTAACCATTTCCAAGGATATAAAGGAAGGGGTAGTAAAAATTATCCCTGTCTCTATTAAGTAACTTGTCTTATGTTTATTTGTTCTTCCCAGGCCTGGGGCCCTAAGGGGTTGGGTGGGTTGCAGGATGCTAGTGATTTTTAATCTCATAGTGGCAGAGTCCCTGGCAACTACTTCAGGACTCTTAGAGAAGATGGTCACTTGCCAGAGGATGAATTCAATCCCTAGCATGTTTTCCTGAAAGACATCTACATGGAGAGACATCTATCTGTGAGACCATGGGAACAGTTATAAGTCAAGTCACTGAAACCTATTTTTGGCTTTTCTGTCCTTGTGGGATTTTAAGTGTTTTAGTGTGTAAGAAATAAATAACTGTCCCATACCTGAATCCTATTGAACACTATATACTTTACAACTACCTTTTTTTTGAGAATACCATAGACTTGAGCTACAACCTAAATTTTAATAATATCTAAGGAACCACGATGGGGTTAATGAGTTAAGGAATAAGAAAAAAGGAACTTAATCTTTCTCATTAGAGACCAGGATCCCTAGAACAGAATCCAGTCTGGACTACTTACATTTCTCAAGAGCACACAGACCCATGAGTGTAAAGAAAATAGGTGAAGTGTCCCAGTTCAAGTTCTTAATGTAGGATTAGTACATTTTTTTCAATTTTCTATCTCATTGGTTCAATCTTTTCAGATCACAAACTTGCATTTGGGGCCATTGAGTATCTGGCCCAAAATATCTTGCTGGAGTTAGCAGGATATCATTATATTGATAATGATTCATGGATTAACAGGAGAAGGGATGACAGTGGTAAAGAAAAGAAAGAAGCAAGGAAGGAAGGAAGGACAGAGAGAGGGAAGAAAGGCAAGAAGGAGGGAAGATGGAGTAATTCTATCACTGTGATGACTGCCCGATATTTATTTGTCTCTAGGGCACAGGAAATATAAGTTTTGTGGGATGGATTCCACTAATAGAATAAGTTTGAAAACCTAGAGGAGTTGGCTTGTTGGATTCTGGGGGAGAAGAAACAAAGGGTAAAATATTATTCACTTCACCATTTTCTGCCTGTTGCTAATTGCTATTGAAAATCTGGCCATTGTATTAATAGAAGTGAAATTAAATGAGGCCAAGCTATTTGTGCATAGAAATTGCAGGAACAATTGATAGATTTTGGCCTAGTTGAAGGCAGGAAGGTTCACCCGAAAATCTGTATCAGGACCCCAACTGATCTTGTTGCTCCAGGAAATTTGAATTATTAAAGGAAAAAATTTGGAGAAAGGATGGGGACTGGAGTGAAGATTCTCCCTGTGCCAGTTTCTCCTATTCGTCTCTTCCTTAGCCTCAGGTTTTCTCAAAGACTGGGACCCAGCCATCACCATCCTCAAAACCTGTTCTGGTAGGGGATGATGAATTGGAAGAGATTAAGGAGTATTCCAGGAAGGAAATAAGGTACTTGAAGGCTAAATATTGCCAGAAGGTGAAGAAGGCTTTAGAGGCTGGGCTCGTTTGTTTAATGGCCTTGGGAACTGACACTGATTTATTTACTGAGGCTAAATTCATAAGCCAAGGGAATTAACTATGGACCCTCCCTCCCCTTCCCATTTTGCAAGGCCCTACAGGGATAGGAAACCTATATCTCAGTTCTTGTGAGTCTGAACAGGAATCAGACTGACTTGGCCCTCTAAGGACAAATTCTCTGTGGGAGGGGGAGACAGAAGGTGCTTGTTATTGGGAATTCATGATTGGCTATGGGTTACTAATCAGCTGAACATGGCTTACTCCCCTTTCAGAAACCATGATAGCTAAGGAGGCTGTTCTGATTTCCTGAAAGCAGTCACTCACTGTGGGTTCACAGTATTGAATTCAGGAAAAAAAATACCAGTAGGGGATACCAAGTCCCTGGTGGGTGGAGCTGTCTGTAAACCAAGCACTAGAGCAGTTCTACATGTCAAAATCTTGGTGGCCAGAGATGACTTTGGAAGTAAAAACTTTTACTGAGAAGATCACCCTTAGGGAGGTCAGTAACCTTTTCATGAGAGATGTTGGTACCAGTGGTTATAGGCTTACCCCATCTCTGGCCCTGCCATCCATCCTATTAAAGTCTGCCATGAAAGTGTAGATCATAGCAGTACCCTCCAGGGATTTAACACTGCTCCATGTTTGGGGCACATCAAAAAGCTTCCAGTGAACTTTCCACATTATGATGGGCTGGGCTGATGAAACAACAATTTAAACTAGGACTAGCCCCCATAAACCCAACAAGTTCATCCCTATGGATTGATTCAGGCTGATTTATAACTATAGTACAGGCACATACCACTGGTGGTACTCCCTCTTGTATCTGGACAATTATTTTTGTTCCCTATGTGATGACTTCCTTTAAATCTCCCACTTCTTTTGGGATTTTGTTTTTAACTGAAGTGAGATTCCCCAAGGAAGAGTTACCTGACTGTTTGAGCCCACCAGACCTCAAGTCTGATCCCCTACTTTCCTTGAATAAACCATCACCTTGGTATAGGGTCTGATCCTCTTGGTTAGATGACAAGAACTGAACAAATTTGGGGAGCTCCCTCCTAAGTCTTTATATTCCATAAAATCAGGATGTAAGGGAGTTGGTGGAAGCTCAGTAGATGTTGGGGCTAAAGTCCTTACTGCCTTTTTCTTATTCTTCTCCTGATATTTCCTAACCAGGATTCTAAAGGGCTGATTATTTATCTCCTTCTTATCAATCCCTCATTCCAATAACTGAATCAGTGTCTCCTACCTAGGTAAAGCCTCTTGTTTCCCTCTCTTTTTTAGATTGGGCCACTCGAGAGTAACACTGTAGTGTTTCTTTAACATCAACACATCCTAGGTTCAAGCTTCAAAAGCATACCAGCCCAATTTTGGATGGTGTGGAATGTGAATTCCAATGTGTGGAAGATGGATTGGAGAGTAAGAGACTTGAACAAAACCAATGGGGAAGCTGGCCTAGATTAATAGTGTAGGCTGGGGATATCGAATATCTGTGTGATAAAGAGAAGAGGTAGATACAATCAATTCAAGTCTTAAACTCTGTAGCCTTTGAGGGACTCGTGGGGTGATGGTAGAGATTTAGACTTGATAGGGACCCTAAATGCCATCTAGTCCAACTTCTTATTTTATAGATAATGAAACTGATACAGAGAGATCAGGGCCACACAGTTGGTAAGTATCTGAAGTGGGTTCTCCACTCTTGATCCACAGAAATCAGTAAAAGGCAATGCATGGGGCAGCTAAGTGGTGCAGTGGACAGAGCACTGGCCCTGGATTCAGGAGGACCTGAGTTCAAATCTGGCCTCAGACCCTTGACACTTACTAGCTGTGTGACCCTGGGCAAGTCACTTAGTCCCAATTGCCTCATTAAAAAAAAAGGCAATGCAGGTTAGTCTTCTTTATTTATTTCTTTATTTATTTCTTTATTTATCCCCCTGGAAGGGATAAGAGGATTTTCCTTCTCTCAAGCTATAGATGACTCTAGAAAGCAAGAAAGCTTTCCTTTACCTCCTCCACCTTCCACGTCTTCACCTATCATCCAATCAGTTCTTTGAAATGACAAAGCTTTCTTTCAATTAGATCAGCTTCTAACAGCAATGTCATCTGCTTTGTCAATTATGCTCGGCTCTGGTTATCCTCTTCGATCTAGTGGCTTCTCAGCTCCATGGGATTCTGTACTCCTTCTTCTAGTTTTTACTGTCTTAGCTTCCTCAAGTAGCTTCTCTCTCCAGCATCCCTGATCTCCCTCCTCATAGTTATCTGGGACTACATTCTCCCCCTTGACATCCATCCTTCCAAATATTATACACTTTTTACCAGGCTTTTATCCAGACTTGAGCATAACATTTCTAAGCAATCGTGAGACTATTTTATGGAATAAGGAATGTCCAAAACAGTGGAATATTTCCTGGGAAGGGGCCACATTCTCCTGCCACTGACCTGCTTATTGCTTCTTTAAGATCCTTTCTGTCACCTGGTCCCTATGCCTCCTAATTCACATCTTTTCAAAGGGTTATGCTAGGGCCCTGCCTATTATATTCTTGCTGCTATCTTTTTGGGGTTTGTTTTATTGATGCCTCTTTACAGGAAAACATTACCTGGTAAAACTCTCCCACACCCCCACATGAATCCTCCCTTGTAACAGAGAAAAATAATAATGTAAAAACAACTGACCTAGAAACCACATCTGTGTCTGTTAGTATTTTATCCCTTTCCACCCCTTTTCCCATGATCCTTACACCACCCTCCACCCTCAGAATATCTCATCCTCTGGAACCAATATTAGTCATTTCTTTTAATCTAAGTTCAGCTCTCTTTTAATGTTGTTTTTATTTACATTACCATAATCATTTGTGCGTATTGTTTTCATTGATCTCTTTCTCTTTACTCTGCATGACTTCATGCAGGTCTTCCAATGTTTCTTTGAATTCTTCCTATTTGTCATTTCTTGCAGCTCAATAATATTCCATTACATTTGTATACCGCAATTTGTTCAATCGATGGGCACCCACTTTGTTTCCAAGTCTTTGTTACCACAAAAATGGTGTTATGAATATTTTAGAATACACAGGGACCTTCTTCCTGTTCTACTCTTTCATCTTCAGGCTAACTCCAAAGGGCTCTGGGGGGCATGGGAAATGGACTTTAAGACTTTGTTAAATGGGGCAGCTAGGTGGTGCAGTGGATAAAGCACTGGCCCTGGAGTCAGGAGGACCTGAGTTCAAATCCCAACTCAGACACTTGACACTTACTAGCTGTGTGACCCTGGTCAAGTTACTTAACCCCAGTTGCCTCAAAAAAAAAATAAAGACTTAATCCAAAGTCTTGCCCAAAGAAAAGGCTGAATATCTGTTAGTCTAATCTCCTTTTAAGAGGAATGTGAGTTGCCAATAGTTGACTACTCAAAGGAAGTTTTTACTATACCACAAACAAGCTGAGTATTAACACTCTAGGGAGAGACCAAGTTCTGTATGCTTCAACGTTTATCTCTCAGTTATCCTTGCTGAGTTTAGACATTAAGGTTGTGGTATCACCTAAACCGCCTGTACCAATTAAGATAATCCTCCTGTCAAAACTGTACATGGGCCAGGCAATGTGGAGGAGGTCCTATGAAAGCTAATGAGCTGTGATAACTCAACAATGCAGCCAAGGTGTTACCCACAATACACCATGAGGTCAGCAGTGGGGGCACCTTCATTAGCATATGGCATTTTCCAATTCCTGACCTGCAGGTGGCAGTGATTCTATATTTCACTTTTACACTGAGATTGCAGCCAAACAACTACTTGGATGAATTAGCCCCTCAGGGCTCAGGCAAAGTACTTCAGAGAGATCTCCTTCAGATTAACTAGTAAAATTTAACTACAGTGGCTTGACTTTCTCAACATTTAAAGCCATTTTAGGAGCTTCAGGCTCCCCCATCCCTCTGCTTCAGAGGCCTCAGAGGACCCTTTGATCATTAGCCACTAAGTAGAGTTCCAGTGTGCACATCAAGGTTAGGAAATTATCTTTTCCCTTTTCCACTAAACAGGCTGTGTACTCATCAATCCCTTCGAATCAGGGAAACCCAGAACTGATAAGGACCAAGAGAAGTCAACTAGTTTGACCCTTATACTTATATAGTCTAAAGCTTTGTTTTAGAGGTTGTGCAATGCAATGGACAATGGTTGTTGGCTCCAGGTGTCAGAGGACCTTCCTCGACTGCTTGACTTGTCATTTTCCTCTGATGTCTCTTCCATGTTGGAATTCCCACCCACCCCTATGGCCCCTCTTTCTTATTGGTTGGTTCCTCACAGATCCACTATTTTAAATAAGCGTCCCAGGCAAACCATGTCTTCACTCCGCTCCAGGCTGCTGGATCATCTCCACAAGACTTTGCCATGACCCCAACTGGGTACCATCACCAACTCCCCCTTCCTTCACTTTTCAAATCCTGTTGATGCATTGTCCCCTTCCCCCGCCCCCCATTAGAATATGAGGTCCTTGAGCACAGGGACTATGTTCCTTTTTGTTCACATTTGTATTCCCAGGACCTAACACAGTGCTTGGCATATGTTTGTTGTTGTTCAGTCATTTCTGACTCTTCATGACTCCATTTGGGGTTTTCTTGGCAAAGATACATTGTTTTTCCAGTTCATTTTACAGATGAGGATACTAAGGCAAACAGGGTAAAGTAACTTGCCCAGGGTCACACAGTTAGTAAGTGCCTGAGGCTGGATTGGAACTATGGTCCTCCTGACTCCAGGCCCAACACTTTATCCATTGTACCACTTAGCTGCCCTGTCTGGCATCTAGTAAGGACCTAATAACTGCTTGTTGACTAGTTGCCTTCCAACTCTGTTGTTGTTGTTTATCCTTCCTTCTAGGAGAGGATCTGTCATGATTTGCACTGAATTAGATTAAAGTGAGGGAGGGTTTTGCAAAGTCACCAACCTCACTCTCTCCTCCAGAGCCATCTGGGTCCAATGGCAAGATATATATCAGTATGATTAGAGATGACCCAGATGTTTAAGGCAAAGGGGTTAAGTTACTTGCCCAGGGTCACACAGTGTCTGAGGTGAAATGTGAACTCAGGTCTTCCCACCTTCAGGGCCAGTGCTCTATCCACTGCACCACCTAGCTGCCCCTGGTAGAATCCTAACCATTCTTTTAAGCCCAATTGATATGCTACCATTAGGAAGCCATTTTTCATTCTACCCTTTGAATTCCTTTTGTCTGCACCTCTTACTCTGTCTCATGAAAGACAATGTGGAGTCACGGACAAAGGGCTGGCTTTGGAGTAACAAAGACTAAATTTAAATTCTACTTCTGGCACACACTAGCTGTACAGCCATCATACCGGGAAACTCTAAGACCATGAACTACAGATGAGTTGCTGTTTTGCCTTAGTGGAGAGGGCTGAGACACCAGAAAAATTAAACTTGTAAAAAAAAAGGTGTCATTTTTATCCATGTTTGTGCCAAACTCCACCCCCCCCAACTGTAAGCTCCATGAGGTTCTAAGAGACCGCTTTGTGTCTTTTCCCTAGCATATTGCTCTCCATGCAGCAAAAGCTTAATAAATGCTTGTTGAACTGAATCCTTGAGGATCTACACAGCCAGAGTTTTGGCTGACTTCTGAGCAAAAGAAGAGACTAAATCCTTAAAGTCCTTCCCTAGATCTAACAATTCCATTAGGCTATAACTTATTTTCTTGTTTGGTTTGTAAAAATATGGAGAATGGGTTGATACTTCCTTCATATTCCTATTGCTGTCTACCTAGTAAAGGCCCCTCTTTATCTCTCATTTGGACCATTCCTCTAGCTTACTAACTGTCACCCCTGCCTCCAATATTCCCCTCTGGTCAACCCTCCTTCCTATTTTGTCTATACAATCTTGGGTAGCTTAATCTCCCATATGCATATGTATATATGTGTGCACACACACATAATTCACATATATGCACACATGTCCCCACACATTAATACACAAGGCACATACATGCACATATACATACAATACTATACATATACACATGTACACATACACTTTTACAATACACATACACACATACACATACACATATACATACACATACACATACATAATCTAATCCTGATACTCTGATCCTGATACTGCCTTGTTTAAAATTCAATATACCCTCAATTATCTATTAAATAGACTCCAGACTTTTTGGCTTAGCATTCAAGGCTATATACAGTTTACTACCTCCCTATCTTTCCAAGATTCCAATATCTCATCTCCCAGTATTCCTCTTCCAGGAGTTATGCTTCAATGAAATTAGATTATTTTCTCTCTCTTCTCTCTCCTCTCTTTCTCATGTCTGTCTTTCCTTCAGATCTTTTATCATGACTACCTATCATTAGCAAACCCCTTGATGCTATATGACTGAGCAATGAACATGTATGATACCACTCTAGGCTTTCCTCTATCCCCTTTCTCTCTCTATTTTTTCTCTCTCTTGTACCTTGTCTCTTTTATCTATTTTCTTTCCTTGCTCCTACTTTCCCTCTTTCCTGTGTTCTTTATTCTCCCTTTTCCTTCCTCTCACACTCTTCTTCCACCTTTTCTCTCTTCTCCCCTCTTTTTCGCATAGCCCAGGGCACCCCAAAGGATTTTTTGTTTGTTTGTTTGTTTGGTGAGGCAATTGGGGTTAAGTGACTTGCCCAGGGTCACACAGCTAGCAAGTGTTAAGTGTCTGAGGCTGGATTTGAACTCAGGTCCTCCTGAATCCAGGGCCAGTGCTCTATCCACTGCACCACCTACTTGTCCCTTCCCCCAAAGGATTTTATGAGCTTATATCAATGCAGGTATCATACTGGGGGTATGACTCCTGAAAAGTCACTATCTCATTTCATTACTCTTACCCTAGGGTAAAACTCCTGGAAAATCTGGACAAAGCATAGGTATAGCTCAAGTCTATGTTTCCCCCCAAAATGAGTAACAACATCTTCAATTTCCGCGCAGTTATTCAGTGTATATACAATATGGATATTGAGTATGAGACAGCCAGGCATTATGTGAATGACTCACCAGAATTTATGAACAAATACAGAAACACAATGTGTTAAAATAATCCACTGAGACTCCCATAAGAAGGAAAGACATTTTGAAGGCATGCCGAACAATGCTACTCATTCACCTAGGACCTCATCATCCAAGCAACTCAAAGTGATATCATGGAGTATTGGCAAGGGACAGATTTCCTGGGCCCTCATGGTATTGCCTTAGACCTTTAGCATCAGGGAAGCCCTCTTCCTTCTCCAAATTACACACTGCTGAAGAAATCTTCTCCCTCTGGAAGGCTAGTACCCAATTCTCAAATTCAGGAGCTCACAACTCAGGTTTACCTAAGAAGCAACCCTAAAGACTGGAAGCAGCCATTTTCAGATGAAGCTAATTGGCAGAGTGAGTAGGAACCTCTCCCATCCTCCATGGTCTTTCAATATTCACAAATATCATTGTCGGCAGTTCAACAATTACATCTCTCAGTTCTTTCATCACTCAAACATGTTATTCATCCGGTCCTGGAGATTTGAATTCATCTATGGTAGCCAAGTACTCTCTTATGATCCCCCTACTTACCTTGAATATACATATTTCCTGTTAGCCATTTTTGTTCCATGATCTCTAAGGTCTATGATCTATGATCCAGCGACTCACCAATTCTGTTGTTTCCAGTTCAAAGGTCATTCTTTTTGTTAGAGGAAACAGAAAAGAAGAACAGAACAGTTCCATCATCTCTATGATCCCCTTACTTCCCTCACTTCCTTTTAAAATCAACCCTTGCTCGACATATAGAGAGTGATCTGTTGGATATGAGGACTAGCTCTCTCCAAGTCAGAGGTGAATAGGTGTTGGTAATGACTCCTGCTCCTTCTGTTTCCCTTCTGCCCATGTTCAGAAAAAGACCCACATATCTATCCAAGGATGCTCAGCTGGCATGGGGGATTGGAATATCCTTAAAGTCCTAGAGAAATTAAAAAGCAAAGAAAATGTGTTTTTCCTTCTGGTAGGCTTTTCTTGGGGGGGGGCGGGGTGAGGCAATTGGGGTTAAGTGACTTGCCCAGGGTCACACAGCTAGTAAGTGTCAAGTGTCTGAGGTCAGATTTGAACTCAGGTCCTCCTGAATCCAGGGCCAGTGCTTTATCCACTGTGCCAACCTAGCTGCCCCCTGGTAGACTTTTCTAGTAGTGGAGTACAGACAGAGGAGGGTATGGATACTCTGAAATTAGAAAATCAATCAATATATTAAATAATCTACCATGTACTGTGAATTTGGATCTTGGCTCTGATACTACTTTCTATGAGTGTGACCTTGGGCAAGTCATTTGGCCTCTTTGGGTTTTGGAGTTTCTTCATCTATAAAATGAAAGGACTTGGTTCAATGATTTCTCAGATCTCTTCCTGCTCAATATATATGATTTCTTAGTCTCTTTTAGCCATTGGTCTATTATCCTGTTTCCCTAACCATAGAAATTCCCTTCCTGGAACTCTGCTTTCTCATCCCCTAAAAACAAGCCTGTCTCTAGATAGACCTCCTTTTAAATTTTTTTTTTGTTTGCAGGGCAATGAGGGTTAAGTGACTTGCCCAGGGTCACACAGCTGGCAAGTGTCAAGTGTCTGAGGCCGAATTTGAACTCAGGTCCTTCAGAATCCAGGGCTGGTGCTCTATCCACTGTGCCACCCAGCTGCCCCCTTGATAGGCCTACTTCTAGCCATTTTGAAAAATCCTGAATTTTGCCTTCTATGATATTCAGAATTTAGATACATATTTGCACCCCTTTTATGAAAAAAACCCTTTCTTCTTGACACATAGTTTTTTTAAACTCTTACAATTTCTTAAAATCACATGCCATTCTGCACATGTGAACAAGACAAAAAGATGGACTGGTCACATAGTGAACAAATGGTACAACCAACAGACAGCTTGTCTGCTCCATTGGCAGATAAATAATGTCAAGCAAAATTGAGAAAGACACTCTTGCTCCCTTATCCTTGGTATGTTAGGTGAACCTTCTCTGGTGAACTTATTTTTTAAAAATAATATTTTATTTTGGAGGGCAGCTAGGTGGCACAGTGGATAAAGCACTGGCCCTGGATTTAGGAGGACCTGAATTCAAATCTGGCCTCAGACACTTGACACTTACTAGCTGTGTGACCCTGGGCAAGTCCCTTAGCCCTCACTGCCCTGCAAAAAAAAAATTATAATATTTTCCCCCAATTACATATAAGGTCCTACTATGTGCCAGGCTTTGTAGGAAGTACTGGGGATGCAAAGAAAGGCAAAACAGAGTCCTTGCTCTCAAGGAGTTCACTTTCTAATGGAGATGACAGGCAAACAACTCTCTACAAACAAGAAATAGACAGGATCAATTGGGGATAATCAACACAGCTTCTGGTTTGAGATTTACTAGACCCGGGCACCAACATAGTATTGTGTACACAGTAGGCATTCAGTCAATATTTGTTGAATCCTATGCAGAGATTATATCTGCAAACCTGTACCTTCTTCCTACCCCCCAAACTCAGGTTCAAGTTTCTATTCTTTGGTTTAAAAAAAAAAGCCCCAACTCTTTCCCCCTTTCCTCAGAAGCCCTATTTTCTATCTCTAATCTTTTTAATTTTTGGAGAAAGGAGGGGGAGGCTAGCAGGGAAGGAGAGAAAGTAGAATTATAGCCTTACATAAATTTCAAGATGAATAAGAAAAATCACAATTAAAAGGAGATTTCCAAAAGAGAATCTGATCCTCTTTAAGGGAAGAATGGCCCGAGCCTATCCCCTCAGCCACATTGTCTTCATCATACGGGTTTCAATTATTTGCCGCTGAAACTAAGAGCAAACATCTAGGGATTTCTGCCACCTTTGAAGTTAACTTTGTGATAGCTCTTTTCACCACAGAAGCACAGTAGACCAAACACAGTTTTTAATTACTTACTAAAGCAATAAAGTTTCTCTTACCAGACTCGTCTTTGCAAAGCCCTCCTGGGTCCTCCTCATCACTCATCACCCCACCTCCCCTCCTACTTGGAAGGGAAAGGCAAGGAAGAAACCACTTTCTCTCCATTATAGAGATCCATAGAATGGAGAGGCCGGGGTTTGCTTGGAGAGATTTTCAGGAGTAGAAGCCAGGGCTTCTGGCATCGTCTCTGGGATCTCCCAGGGGAGAGCAGAGGGAAACAAGGTTTGTTGATGTGGACTCAACTCCTGATCTGATTCTCACTACATATTTGTCCTCAGGAAAGTCATCTTGTCTCCCTGGGCCTCAGTTTCCCCTGCATAAAATGAAAGGGTTGAATTAGTTGACCTATAAAAGTTTCCTTTCAGTTCTAAATCTTATGATATTAATATTTCTTTTTTTACTTACTTGACTGATATCCCATAACTTTGCTCAAGTTCGCCCTAATTCCCTAGCCTATATCAACTCTCTCCTCACTTAAAATTGGTATATACGATCATAGATTTAGAACTGGAAGGGATTTTCAAGGCCATGAAATATAACCACCTTGTTCTACAGAAGAGAAACTGAGACAGAGATAAGAACCGAGAGAGAGAGAAGTTAAATGACTTACCCCGGCATCACACAAATAATAAATGTTGGAGGCAGGATTCAAACTCAGATCTTCCTCAAAGTCTAGCATCTATCCATTATGCCACCTAATTGACATCCTCACCAAAGCAAGTGGTGCATGTTCCTAGGATGCCTGCACATGAGGCAGAATGTCCAGTGGTGAAGACCCTTTGGTAAAAGTGTAAATACTGAAGACTCTCAATGCACAGCCAGCCCCAGTCCTTCCCTTAGGACACAAATTGCATTGCTTTCTGGAAGGGGTCTGAAAAATTATCCAATAAAATTCTCATTTTACTCGGTCCCAGATAAAGAATCATCTGCCCAATTTTACCCAGTCAGAATCCTAGGCCCACTCTGCTTCACCTCACCCCCAATCTGGTTTTAAGCTTATGACATCACTCTAGAATATCTGGCCCATTCTCTTTTTCCCCTGTAATTCCATCTGCCTTGTGTCAATTTATTTCCTTACAGTCCTCCCACTTCAGTAATTTGGGTCAGTCTCTTACCTCCTTATCTACTGAGCTGTCTCCCTGTACCCTATAGATCTCACCTGTATCCATCAGGAAACCTGTTCTGATTAAAATGGGGGTATCAGCTAGTGCCATGAGAGTAGAGTTTGGCAACTAGTATTGAAGGCCTTAAAAGAGAGAACAATTGGCCCACAGAGAGGTCAGGAGCATAGTGACAAAAGGGAGAGGGTGTAAACTTATCTTATCCAGTATCAAGCTCTCTCTTAAGGGCCATCTACCAGTCCTGCTATTGAAAGTCAAGAAACTATTAATGCCAATGTATATAAAAAAAAGTAAAGACTCAAAACAACAGGAAGTATTGGGAGACAAAGACTCAGAAGGAGACAGCTGGGGAGAGGTAACTGATGCTTGCTCCACCTCAATAAAGGGGCAGTATTTGTTTGGGGTCCGACTGCTCACAGAAGTGAGCAGTCTTACCATGGGACAGAAGCAAGGGGATCCTTTCTTTACCTTAGTCTAGTGGTTTCCAAATTTTATGTATTGATACTTCCCCTTTTACAAATAGCATTGTTATCCCCCCATTCAATAAAATAATCTATAGAACAATTTTCTTAGCTTGTATTTTATTCAAATAAAATTAAGAATTTGTTACTGCTGTTTCTAACACATGAATCTTAAACATACAATAAAATTACACACATAACACTCTCTCTGTGTAACTTTTTCCAGCTTACACTTGCCCTGGTGGGTTAGATTCCCCACAAAGGGTGTCTGCTACCTTGGGGTCAAGGGGTATGCACTTTTATAATTCATGACCCCCCACTATTGTGCTTATCTTTAATGGTCAGCTATAGCTATAACTAGCTAGAAGGCATATGACTCATATCACTAAAATGACGCAATAAGAAAAGTAGCTACAAAACATTCCCTTCATAAACCTGAGGCTTGCCTTTCCACAAGTATACACAGTGTCCATAAGAAGAATGAGCAAAGATTACAATGGCAGTGACTTACAGGTGTAAAAGTAGCCAAGGAAACTCACATATCTGATATTACAGGACCTCCATATCACCTTGAAAAATCCTCATTATGAGGTTTTTTTTTTTTTTTTTTAAATCCTCATGCAATTTACCACTCAATGGCCAATCCATGATTGGCTCTTTTCTTTCCAACCAGGTATAACGGTCTTTGAAGCTGCCTTTCCCTCTAGTCTTCGTCTGTGTCTGAATAAAGAGTGTGTCTATGCTTTTTCAACTATGCCATGAATCCTCTTGAACTGACTCTATGATTATGGGATGTAGTGTTTCCTTCTGGCAAGCAATTCTTCTGAAGGTGGGGTAGGAAAGACAAATCCCTTATATATCTCTCCCAAGAGATTCTTAGAGACCATGTTCTTTCTCCACTTATCTCCTTCCTTGGCCTGTCTATAGTTTTCTAATTATCAGGGCCTTTTAAAGGTCATCCAAGGATATGGCCAATCATTGTTTGTCCAGTGGTATTGCTCCCTTAACTCAACCAGGGATAACATCTTGTTAACACATTCACACCTCATTATCTGCGATTACATCCTGCGACTACATCAAGTGAGCTGGGGGATGGACCAAACTGTAATGTTTTACAAGTAACATATTCAGATATTTATTTGTTGATGAAATATCTCATAATGTTCATATTTATAAGTTATAAAAATTGCAACCCTAGGACAATTTTTTTAATATGGTAGATTGTTACACTTGATTTTTGGTGCAAAGTTTCTCAAAAATGGCATCATTGATAATATTGCTATTTGTACTTGCTTATTCAATCGGTAATTGAGATAGATGTTTTGTTTTATAATAGCTAAAGCAGAACACACCATTTCACACAAATAAGAAGTTAGGAACAGCAGGATAAACCAGAGAACTCTATTCACCCGTAGCCAAAACATAACCAGATTTTCAGGTCCAAACACTTATTTCAACACACGATTGAAATGTCTTGTGATAGCCTATTAATCATTCTTGTTCAGATGAAATAAGAATAAATGTATCAGATTTGTCCATGGTAAATGGGTTCCTTATCCATTCACATTTAGAAATATATAGGTCTTTACAATAAAATGAAAATTGCTTCTGTGGATCAGTCAAGTGATTAATAAGCAGGTCTTTATTTTCATCTATTTCATTTTCAGGACAGGTATTTTTTTAAAATTGAGAAACATTAAAATATTACTGTTAAATGTATTATCTATAGTTTTAAGAGATTTTTTTCTAAATGTTGTCACTTGATCTTTCTGGATTAAAGTAAGAATTTGAGGACCTTGCATTGATTTATTTAAAAAGTCAATTTAAAAAAAACTTCCACCAAATATGCAAGTTTCAGGAGGAAATTTTTGTCATAAAATGAATTTGCTCCATTTATTATTACCATTAATCAGTGTAACAAGCTCTTCTTTTAGGTTAAACAACCTTCAAAGTGCTTTGGCAGGAGAAAGTCAGCATATTTCAAAATAATATAGAATTCCCTATACTCTGCTCCTACAATTTTGCACAAAAAAGTATTCTTTTAAACAGTTTTTTATGAAGTTGATTATTCGTTGTTGAACAGTTAAAATTTTTATGTAGTTCTTCACTTATATTTCTTAATACAAGTGATTTTTTGGTGAAATATGCAATGTATCCATATTGCAAAATGGGTCACATTTTACATTTATTTATAGACTTGCATTTCATCCTCAAATCAATTGTGTTCTGATATATTCTATTGTAGCAGTCAGTGGTGGGGAGTTGTGCTGGGCAGAGTTGTTCACTCCTTTTTGTGCCCCTCCCTTAACTAATGGCTTATGGCTTAGATGGGTTTCCTAATATAGACATACTTTCTCTGCTCTGCTATGTTATATCAAAGACTCTGTAATTCTTTTGTAGCTCTGAGCCCCCAGCTCAGGGACAATTCTTTGGTAAAATATTTCTATGTGAGAGCTCTCTTATCAGTGTTATTAATCTAATACCTTATTATCTACAGCTGGGTAATACAGTGGAAAGAGTGCCAGGTCTGGAGTCATGAAGACTCATCTTCCTGAGTTCAAATCTAGCCTCAGACACTTACTAGCTATGCGACCCCTGGCAAGTCACTTAACCCTGTTTGCCTCAGTTTCCTCATGTGTAAAATGAGTTGAAGGAACTGACAAATTATCCCAACATCTTTGCCAAGAAAACCTCAAATGGGGTCACAAAAAGTTGGACATGACTGAAAACAACTCAATGCCACCACCAACAACACCCCTTGCTTCCATGACTACAGCCTAGACTTGTAGGTTAGTCAAGGGCCTATTCTCCTTTCCTCCTCCTCTCAGTTGCATTTGATTTTACTTATTAAAATATCTATTTTGGGGGGAAGCTAGGTGGCATAGTGGATAGAGCACCGGCCCTGGATTCAGGGGGACCTGAGTTCAAATCCGGCCTCAGACACTTGACACTTACTAGCTGTATGACCCTGGGCAAGTCACTTAACCCCAATTGCCTCACCAAAAAATTATACTATCTTACCAATGTATTCTGCATGTACCTGTCAAAATGTTGTTTCAACTCATCAGGTTTTTGCTATCTGCTTATTGGGAGATGGAGGGAGGCAGAGAACTTGAAGCATCTGTTAAAAAAAACACAACCCAATGGTCTCCTGATCAATATTAGTGCTTGTGAATTCTCATAATAAATCTATTAGAACTTACTTTCTAGGTTTGGTGGTTCCTTTATGTTTCTGTATTTCCATGACTTGAACTATTTCTATGCTGTTTACACTAATTTCATAAATCCAGTGGATTTCTACTTCAAACTAATTATGGATGAAAAGCTATTTTTCACTTTAAAAAATTAGAGAGAGTGACTCTGGGCAAGTCACTTAACCCTCATTGCCCTGCCAAAAAAAAGTTGGAAAAAAATTAGAGACAATAAAAACATTTCTATAGTGCAGGATTGTTTTTGGAAACTAGCTTTGATACTGTATCTACCAAAAGGAAAGACATTGAGTCATATAGATTATGACACCTTTAACTTACCCACTTTGAATTTACACACTTCATGTCCAAATGCAGCAAGCAGCATAATGTCTTAACTCATGTGTCATAAAAGCTTGTTCAGACTGATGGTTATGGTATCTGGCAGATCGAACTTGCACAGGCCAACTCCATTCTGACCTCATTTGCACATATTGTATCAAATAATTATAGCCCTGCATTCTCTATCGGTGGGAATGAATTCATCAGGTTATTCTTGCTTTTGATGACTTTGATTTGAACTTTGCTTTTTAAAAAATTTGCCAAAACTTTGTTTATTAAAAAATGGATGTACAAATGTGAAATTGTACTAGAAAATACTCAGTAATTTTTATGATTGCTTCACACGTCTCCTGCTGGTGGTGGTGGTTGTTTGTTCTTTGCTCTTGAAGAGAACCATGACATTGGGCGATGCCATGACTTGCAGTGAATTGGATTTAAGTGAGGGAGGGCTGTGCAAGGTCACCAACCTTACTCTCTCCTTGAGAGCCATCTGGGTCCAGTGGCAAGATATACATCAGGAAGATTGAAGATGGTCCCAAGACGAGATGTTCTCCATAGATTGGAAAGCTCAGCTCCAATGTGAACATGAATGAACCTATGGCGTATTAGTGCGTGTGTGTGTGTGTGTGTGTGTTTGTGCACACTCACACATGTACCTTGGAGATGAGTAACAGATGTGAATAATGGGAGTTCTTATCAGGGAGATATTCTGATCTCCCACTTAGGTTGTGGTGTGGACAAAGCACAGAACCTGGAATCTGGAAGATCTGAATTTAAATTTGGCCTCAGACACTCCCTAACTGTGTGACGCTAGGTAAGTGATTTAAATTCTGTCTGCCTTAGTTTCCTCATCTTTAAAATAGGTATAATAATAACACTTTTCTCTCAGAATCATTCTGAGTACAAAATGAGATAGTTGTAAAGTGCTTTGTAAACCTTAAAGTGCTATATCGATGTTTTGTTTTTCTTTGATTTCAGTCATGTCTGACTCTTCATGATCCCATTTTGGTTTTTTTGGGGGGGGCAGAGATACTAGAGTGGTTTGCCATTTCCTTCTCTAGCTCATTTTACAGATGAGGAAATTGAGGCAAAGAGGGTTAAGTGACTTGCCAGGGGTCACACAGCCAGTAAGTGTCTGAGGCTAGATTAGATTTGAACTCATGATGATGAATCTTCTTGACTTCAGATCCAGCATTCTACCCACCGCAACATCTAGCTTTATTATTATTATTATTATTATTATTATTATTACCTAAGGAATCTCATCTAGAAAAAGGAAACCATGCTTTAAGGCCGGGGCATGGATGAACATCCTTCAGGAGAAGAAGAAGAAGTGGTATTAGAAAGAGTAGTAGATTTAAATCTAGGGGACCTGGGTTCTAGTTGACCTGCCTGTGCTCCTTATTACCACTTGTGATGGAATCACCTCCTTTCTCTGGGCTCCAATTTCTCATCTGTAAAATGATGATGTTACAGTAGATCATGTGTAAGGTCCTGCCCACGTCTAATGTTCTCTGATTCATTTTTCCGCACGAGAAGCCTAGCTAAAGATGAGGTACTTTGGTACTCTGGTGCTCAACAGGGAGGTACAGACATACATCTACTTAGGCCTCCAGTCTCCCTGCCAGTTGCTTTCATTTGCTTTATTGAAGACTACCAATGCAGTTCAGGCAAGGAATACAAAGAGGACAGGTGTTTGCAGAGAATTTAAAGCAACAGACTCACTTTTTCTACTTGTTGGAGGAAAAAGGCCCCTTTGAAGGCCGGAAAATGAAGGAAGCTATGCAAAGTGGATTGGCTGGAGAGGGAGATAAGCTTTCCCACAACTTTCTGGTTGGAGCCAAAGTAAAGCACAGGAAATCAGTGCTTTGGGAGCACACAAAGAAATTGGGAGGTGGAGAGGAAATATTGCAGGGAGTTGACCAAAGGAGACCCTTTATCTGCTTAAAAATTTTGAAACTGAGGCCAAGGGAATTTTAGAGAATCATATAATAAGAAGTGACTTGGGAGGAAGTGTAATCCAACACCTGTATCCCAGAGTTCACCGTTTTGGTGACATCTTTTTGAACTTGGATTTGGAGACCTGTGGGAAAGAGACGTTGGAAGAATTTTTGCTGGGGCTTTTTCTACACTATCCAGGAGGAGGAGAGGTGAGTAGAGTCCAGCACTGAGCCTGATTTGTGGATGCCTGCTCTGCTCCCTCCCTCTTTCTTCTAGGACTCTAGCAAGCTGCCATTGCAGGACACTGGTAATTCAAACTGATGGTATAGATGCTCACTACTGGTCCCATCCTGCTTCCTGATTGGTTAATGGAGAAGCAGATAAAGAGACAACAGTCTGACCTTCCCAGGCTTCTAACCAAAATTTGTCATTTATGTTATTTACCTCTCAAATGAATTTCCCTCTTAAATTTATAGTATATTTCTCCATCAATAATCATAAACAAACTAAAAGATGCCTATACCTTTCCTATAAGTTTAATGTTGGTGCAGATAGAGATTTGGGAAGAGATTTTGATGAAAGAAATTTCCTGTGTTTTAGCATGACCTCAGGCATGGGATGGGAGTAAGGGAAGAATAGACACTGATTCCATTTGGAGCATATTAAAATAATATTTCAAAAATGATAAAAACTTAAGTCCCAATAACATGAAAGAAAGCAGTAGGGGAAAAGTATAACTTTAAAAAAATAAATTCCCAAGGATTAACATGTCACATGTAATATCTGTCTCTCATAACAAGTAGTATCCTATGGAAGACATGGGTGGAGGGGAACACATGAAACCAAGGCAGAGTTAAGGATGAGGAGAACTCTTTTAGGTGAGGTAGACCCTGATTCCTCAATTCCATACCACATGATACTGGTTGATGGGAGATTGGTTTTTAATGCTCTCCGCATGAGGCTAATCCTAACTGGGCTCTATCTATGATATAAAAAACTAACTGGACTTATGACCTTGGACAAGTCACTTAACCATTCCACACCTCAGTTTGCTCATCAATGAAATGGGGATAGTAATGATTGGACTTCCTGTGTCCCAGGCTTATGGTGAAGAGCATGTGGTTTTAAAACTTCAAAGTACTAAGTATATGTGAATTATTGTAATTCACAGACCACATGGGTCACAGCTTCAGTACAATTCTCTGTGATCAGAGCGAGACTCTGAAGAGAGCTCACACCTCTGTTTCTAGGCCCCCACCACCACTGGAGAGGGAGGCTGCTGGGGAAAGGGAGAAGCAGCCACGTTGTCTCATCAGAGAGATCAATTCTAGCTGATGAGCCTTTGGCCCATTTATCAAAATCACAGAGCCAGGACCTGGGTGACGACTGACAGGCGGCAAAGATGATCTGAAGTGGATTTAATAATCACAGCAGTGCCCAGTGGCACTTTCAGAATGGAGACCTGTGTCTGCATCTCTCTAACATTGATAGGCACAGTCCCTCAGAGAAGATGGCCTTCCCCACCCCATCTCAGAGCTGGACTGTGTTGATTCTCTTCTTCCGAAGCAAAGAGCTCTTGGGCTAGTGTTCTTGTTGCATGCCTTTCCCTTTCCTATATTCCAGCTCCTTTGGGCCCACTCTAATCGGTCAGGCCAAGTAGCCCAATGGCAAAGAAACATACCTAGCCTGAGGACAAAGCCTTCAGGAGCTATGAAGTGAAGCTATAAGGAAGCCCAAACACAGAACTCTTTGGTCCTCGAATCTGGTCCAGCCCTCTTTTCTAGGCACTTCCCATCACCTTATTCTTCCTTTCAAATTAGATTCAAGATAGATTTCATTGCAGGGAAATTCTCCTGGGGTCATCCTCTCATAAGTGCTTGAAGGGAGAAGGGGGAAGAAAGAAAAATAGATTATTTATTGTTTTAACTAGAGAATTAATAAAGTCTGGTTCATTCTTGGTCTTCTGTGGACAGGAACAAAGGAAATGAGCTGTTTTGCTCACCTTTAGAGAACTGAGATGGCATCTTACTTAATTTCACTCCTATTAAAGCACATCTTTTCAGACCTAGGTCATTTTTCTTTCTTTTTCCTTTTTTTGGTGAGGCAATTGAGGTTCAGTGACTTGCCCAGGGTCACACAGCTAGTAAGTGTTAAGAGTCTGAGGTAAGATTTGAACTCAGGTCCTCCTGAATCCAGGACCAGTGCTCTATCCACTGCGCCACCTAGCTACCCCCTTTTTCTTTTTATCTTTCAAAAATTTTTTTTCTTAAAAATCTTAAAAAACTCTTCGTCTCTACCATCCCCAAATAGAATCCCTGCCTTCTAACAAACAAGTTGAGCAAAACAAACCCAAATATTAGTGATGTTCACAAATCTATGTCTTTTTCTACTCCTGTAGTACCCACTTCAGTTCAGAAGTGGAAAGAATGCTTTATCATCAGTCTGCTGTACTCATGTTTGGTTATTGAATTAATCAGAATATTCTTAAGGCTTTCAAAGTTTTTCACTTTCATATTATTGTATTAATTATAAAAAATCTATCTGCTGGCTGTGCTCAGTTCATTCTGCATCAGTTCATAGAATTCTTCTTAGGGCTCTCTGGATCTGTCTATCCCTTTTGTTATGGTGTAACAATATTCCATTACAATCTTCTATTATAATTTGTTCAGTCATCCCCAAATAAATGGAATTCCAATTCTTTTCTACAACAAAAATGATTCTATAAATATTTTTATATATGGGTCCTTTCCCTATTCCCTTTATCTCTTTAGGGTATATGTCTAGAGGTTGTATCAGTGAGTTACAAACTGCATAGTTAAGAGACTTTGGAGCTGTGGTTCCAAATTACCTTCCAGAGTGTTTGGATCAAATCAGAACTCCATCAACTGTGCATTAGTATTCATGTTTGTTCTCTCATATCTCCTCCAACTATCACCATTTTCCTTTCCTTTCATCTTTGTCAATCTTACAGGTATGAAATGTAACTTCAGAGTTGTTTTAATTTGCATATCTTGTATTATTTGTGTTTTTTATGATTGTCAATATTTTGTATTTCTTCTTTTGAAAACTGTCCACTGTTGGTGGAGCTATGAATTGAATCAGCCATTCTGGAAAGCAATTATACCCCAAAGACCACTAAACTGTGCATACCTTTTGACCCAGTGACTTTACTACTATGCTGATACTCCAAAGAGATTTGAGAAAGAGGAAAAGATTCTATATGTACAAAAATACTCATAGCACCTCTTTTTGTGGTAGCAAAGAACTTAAAATTCAAGGGATGCCTATCAGTTGGGGAATGGCCAAATAAATTATAGTATATAACTACAATGGAATACTATTATGCTGTAAGAAATTATAAAAGTGATGGTTTCAGAGAGCCCTGGTAAGAACTATATAAAATAATACAGAGTAAAGTAAGCAGAATCTTGAGAACAATTTACACCATAAAAACAGGACAACTTTGAAAGACTTATGAACTCTGATCAGTGAATTATTGACCATGATTCCAGAGGACCATTGATGAAGAATGCTGCCTACTTCCTGACAAAGAGGTGCTAGACTTAATATGTAGAATCAGACACACATTTTTGGACATGAACAATAGAGGAAATTATTTTGCTTCACTATGCATAACTGTTCAATGTCTTTTTCTTCCTTGCCCCCCACCCAGAAAAAATACTTAACTGAAAAAAAATTAATATATCCTTAAAAAAGAAAGAAAACTGCCCATTCATATCTACTGACCATTTATCTATTGGAAAATGACATTTGTTCATATGTATTTGCTATAAATTTCCTATGCATTTTAGATTTCAGAATTTTATTAGAGAAATTTTCTAGGAAGATTTCCCCCCAGTTGACTGATTCTCTGAGGCCAGGAAGATATGATGTAAATAACCCAGATGGTCAATCAACCAAAACATATTTATTGAACTCCTCCAATGGTGCGATGCTCCAGAATTGTGCTAGGTGCTTCTTTTTCTTTCTTTCTTTCTTTCTTTCTTTCTTTCTTTCTTTCTTTCTTTCTTTCTTTCTTTCTTTCTTTCTTTCTTTCTTTCTTTTTAAGGGGGTGGAGAGAGGATTTACACAAAAGAAGTAGGTGACTTAGTTCTTTGCCTTGAGGTCTTTTGATGTCATTAGGGCAACAAGGCTTACATAAATGAAGCAATTTGAGAACAATAGAAACAAGAAGAAAAGGCATGCTAAAGTGTGTTGGTTAGAATATAATTTCTAGGAGAGTTCAGAGGAAAGGGAAATGGTCGGATTGGGGTGGTCATAGAATGTTTTTTTTATGGAAGATCTGGGTAGGATTTGGGTAGTAAGAAGGAGGTAGAAGAAAATGTAGACTGAGCATGGTGGATATAAAGTAAGTATACTGATCTAGCTAGAGCAGAGGGAGTGTGGGAGATAAAATTAGGTAGATAAGGTGGAGTTAAATTATTGAAGTCCCCAAATTCCACACTAGGGATCTTGAACTAATCAGCACTGGGAAGATGTTAGAGGTTTTTGAGCCCTGGGGTTTTTGAGCCCTGGGGATTGACAGGATGAAAGGAAGGTGACAGTTTCTTTAGGAACTTAAGGCTTATGCATAAAAGACCAGACAGACCAATAATGTGTAAAGCAATAATTGAGCTTAATTATGGTACATTTTGATCACACAAAGGAAGGTACAATGATTAACTTGAGACATCAAGGGCTCAGGGCATGGGAGAACACTGACAAGTGAAGAGGGATTCAGGGCAAACAATAACTTCTGTGTCTCAGTCATGGGGAGGGAGGCAGGATGAAGGAAGGGCACACCTGGATCTCAAGCCCTGGAGAGACTTCTCTTCAGACCATGTAATGAGCTTTAGCCCACAGCAGGGAAATGGTGCCAGAAATAGTCTTTATTGGAAAACTGCTCTGAGTTTTGCCAGATTCTCCATCACTCCTGCTAATTGATACTTGAAATGTCTGGTTCCTATCACCTTCATAATCAGGGCAGTTTGCCCCTTCATGGTGGGCTTGTCTTTATATTAGGATAGGGAATCAATTCTAATTCTATGCCCTGTGCTTCAGGCATCAGTAGTAAGGGGGTTGGATATTGACCAATAAATATCCCCATTTCTGAGATTATAATAGGGAAAAATTTCTAATAGATCAACACAAATAATTGGTGAGGATAATTACTAAAGAACATAGCATCGCAAGGTACTAGCATGAGGTCACAGAGGTCAAGGAGATAGGTAAAGAAAAAGGGAAAACTGTATTGGAAGGAGAGGAGTCACTGATGGGAAATACTTGAAACATTCTCTCAGAAGAAAGCATAAATTACCTGGGGGTGTGGGAACGGAGGAGGAGGAGTGATTTGTGTGGAAAGAACAACATGCTAACTCTTCCCCCATGCAAGTTATACTAGATTTTCCTTAAAAGGTATTAAGACCATTTTCAAAGCTTGGCTGGTTCAGAAGAGAACAGATTAAGGTTGTTGACATCATCTCCTAGTCACTGGAATACAAATCAGCCATGGAGAACAATGGCTTAATGTGGAGCATAGGTGACATCTCTCTGATGCCAAGACTAGTGGATTTAATGGGCAATTCAGACAAGGAAACTTTGCTCAACTGAATTAATTAAAGATATCCTGAATTCCTATTCTTATTGAATATCCTTTTGCTATGGTTAAATATATTTCCTTCCGTTAACTATTAAACGACCTACAATTGTCTCATTTTGTTCCAACATGTAACCTAAACTACTAAGGGAGTGACCTGAGTCATCTGACCCAGAACAGTCAGGGAGACTGTTCCAATGACACTTCCTTGACTCAAGTCTCTTTTCACTCCAGGCCATCCTCCAAATTGATGCCAAATTTGCTTGAAGAGCAGATCTGACCTTCATAATGTTCTACTCAACAAACTCCAGCGGTTCCCATTGCATCCAGGATAAAAGATAAACTCCTTTGGTTAGCTTGTAAAGTCCTTTACAACCCAACCCAACCTACTTTTCTAACCTCATTCTACATTTCTCTCCTTTCCCTCTTTGATCTGGCCAAACTACCCTTCTCTCTATTCCTCATTTGAAACACTCCACCTTCTGTCTCAGCACCTTTGCCCTTACTTTCCCCCATACCTGGAATGCACTTCCTCCTCATTTACACCTCATAGACAGGAAGACCTGGGTTCATATTCAGATTCTGACATATACTCACTGGGTGACCCTAAGCAAGTCACTCAATTTCTCAGTTGCTCTAGGCAACTAAGATTATAAGCTGCAGAGAAGCTAGGGGTAGAGGTAGTTTCCTTATCTGGAAGTTACCTATCCTAATGAAATTATGGGTCTCACTCCTATCATCTATTCTGTTTATATTTATTTATGTCCTTGTTGTAGCCCCATTAGAATGGAAGCTCCTTGTGATTAGGGACAATTTTGTTCATTGCATTTGTATTTTCATGGCTTAGCCCATCACTTCACACATAGTAGATACCCTAATAAATGCTTGTTGATTGATTGAATGTTATCTCTAAAGAATTAAAATTATAGGTAACCCAATTAAAGGAGAGAATTTTGATGGGTGAAAGTAGGCTGCCACATATTTTCAACTTTTAGGTAAGAAGTCACATTTCAACTTTTGGGTAAGAAGTCACATTAAGGAAAAATAAGGAAATGTATGACAAGAAAAGGAGGTGGTCTAGTTGTATAGTGTATGAGCTCTATGCTAGAGTATAGTCTTTGTAAATCTTCACTGAGAATTGCAAGAATGAGTGGCATAATGGTTCTTTTCATTGGATCTTCAATGGGTCTCTTTGAGATACATGTATATATCTGTCTGTGTCCATGTCCATGTATGTCTATGTGTCCATGTATATGTATATGTAGTTGCTGCAAGGGATAAAACATTAGATCCAGAGTCAGGAAGACCTGAATTCAAATCTGACCTCAGACACTTATGAACTATGTGATCCTAGGCAAGTTACCTAACCTTTCCTTGCCTTAGTTTCCTTATATGTAAAGTAAGGGTAATAATAGTTGTCTCTACCTCCTAAGAGTTTTGTGATGTTTGTGTTAGATAATATTTATAACACACCTTTCAAACCTTATAGAATTATATAAATGTCTGCTATTACTCTCTTGAGAGAAAACTATGACTAACCAGTAGAGAGCCTGAGTGTTCTATTGTTATTTATGCAATATCGGGATACCTAGATGAAGCTGAACTGGGTGGACACTTGGAGAAGGATTTATAGGAGAACACAGATGAGAATTCCACAGAATGAAAAGATTTGGGATAGGTTTCAATTTGTACTCTGGGATGAAGTATCTGCATCAATGAGATCACAGAGCCATCAACATATTTAATAAGTGGTCCACTTCTGTGGCTTTTAAAAATTATTGACTAGATTCATCATATTCTGGTAATGAAGCATTGGGATTCCCTTATTATATTAAATATTTTTGTTTATTTTTGGAACAAATATAAGATCTGGGAAAGCAAGTCCTGTTTCATTTTTGTCTTTGTATCCCTAGTTCCTGGCATGATACACTGGTAACTAGGTGGTGTGATAGACAGAGAGCACTGAACCAGGAGTCAGACCTGAGTTTAAAGCCTTCCTAAGATACTTGGGAGCTGGGTAATCCTTGGCAAGTGACTTGACCTTTGACTACTTATTTCTTTATCTATAAAATGAAAATAATAATAACACCTCCCTCGTAGAGTTATTGGGAGGACCATATGACATCATATTTGTAAAACTTGTTGATTTATAGAATAGGTAAACAACCTCAATGGCACACTTGTACCCATAAAATATACAAAGAACTAGAACTCCATGAAAATCTATGGGTTAAGCTGAACAGTAATCAGAGAAGAGGAGTCATGGGTGAGGTACGATCTGTAGCCAAGTGGTGCAGTGAATTGGTTCGTTGGTTGTTGTCTTTCATTCTCAAAGAGGACCAAAATGGCGTCACTATGTTGGGGTCAAGGTACACTGTGTCCAACTGTGGCTGATCAGACCAATACGAGCCCAGAATATTCTACCACAGGTCAGACACAAATAGTCCATATGAACATTTAGAATGGAGATGTCTCTCAATTTGCACATCACTGAAATTCTGCTCTGCTCATGGAGTTTAGCACCATCTTTGATGCAAGCACACCATGCTGGATAGTCCTGTGCCACTGTCTCCCATGTCTCACAATCAATTCCAAAATTCTTCAGGGAGACCTTGAGAGTGTCCTTGTATTGCTCCTTCTGATCTCCATGTAAGAACTTACTTGCCTTGTGAGAGTTTTGGTAAAACAGTCTTTTAGGCAAATGTACATTTGGCATCCAAACAATGTGGTTAGCCCATTGGAGTTGTGCTTTCTGCAGTAAAGTTTGAATGCTTGGCGATTCAGCTTGAGAAAGGACCCTGGCGTCTGGAAACTTATCTTGCTAGCTGATTTTCAGAATCTTCCCAAGATATTTCAAATGGAAGTGATTCAGTTTCCTGGCATGTTGCTGGTAAACTATTCAGGTTTCGCAGAGATATACAATGAGGTCAACACAACAGCTCAGTGAATAGTGTTGGACATGGAGTCAGGAAAACCTGAGTTCAAATCTAGCCTAAGACATTGACTACCTGTATGACCCCGGGCAAGTCGCTTAACCTCTGTTTGCTTCAGTTTCTTCATCTTTAAAATGGGAATAATAATAGTGCCTACTTCTCAGGGTTGTTGTGATGATCCACTTAGCATAGTAGCTGGCACATAAGTGCTATATAAATATTAGTTATTATTATTATAGTTACTATTATTATTATTCTGACTCAGATACTAGCTGTGTGACCCGGGGTAAACTACTTTAATCTCTCTGTGCCTCAGTTTCCTCATCTGTAAAATGAGGATCATAACAGCACCTAACCTCCCAGGATTATTGTGATGATTGTAAAGTGCTTAGCATTGTATCTAGCATATAAGTGCTATATAAATGTTAGTTATTGTCCTTGTTATCATTATTCTTCTGCCTCAGATACTACCTGTGTGACTGGGCAAGTCACTTAATCTTTCTGTGTCTCAGTTTCCTCATCAGTAAAGTGGGGATAATCATAGCACCTACCTCCTAGAGTTGTGAGGATAAAATGAGATATTTATAAAGTGCTTTAAAATGCTACTTAAATGTTTTATTTTAAACTTCAAAATGCTATAGAAATGTTAGCTAGCTAGATGTTGTTGGTTGTCCTTCGTTTTTGAAGACCAATGACAGCTAGCTAGATAACAGATGAAAGGATAGCTCACATCCATGACATCATGAATCCATTGAAGTATGGAATGTATCATATGGATGTGACTGTGCTCGATGGATTAGAGCAAGGCACTCTTCGTAAAAGAGAAGTCAGTAGGGGCAGCTAGGTGGCGCAGTGGATAGAGCACCGGCCCTGGAGTCAGGAGTACCTGAGTTCAAATCCGGCCTCAGACACTTAACACTTACTAGCTGTGTGACCCTGGGCAAGTCACTTAACCCCAATTGCCTCACTAAAAAAAAAAAAAAGAGAGAAGTCAGTGAGGAGGCTGTTGAGATGAGAGGTAACAAAGCTTGAAGATGGCACCAGTAGGAAGAGAGAGGAGGAGGGAGACATGGAAGTTTTTATAAAAGAAAATTAACTTGCTGAATGATTAGATATGAAGAACAAAGGATAATAATACAAAGTCAGGAATACTCCCCAAACACTCTAGTTTATTGAGGAAGAAAGATATAGATTCATTTGGTCTGACAAGTCCTGGAACAAACATCCACTGGTAAAATCCCTGAGCTGGGTATTATGAGGAGATACAAAAGAAGGAAGAGTTCCTGTCATCCTTGGAGAGCTTTGGAGAAAGAACACATCAATGTATTGAAAATTAAAATGAAAATGCACAGCTGGAATTATGTTACAAGGGGAGAGAGAGAGAGAGAGAGAGAGAGAGAGAGAGAGAGAGAGAGAGAGAGAGAGAGAGATTCCAGTGACTGGAATTGAGTGAGTTTACTCTGGAAAGACTCCTGGTAAGAAGCAAGGATTAAATTGGGTTTTGGAAAATGGTTCTTTATCTTCCATCCCCACCCCCACCTCTAGTCTCATCCCCACTCCACCAAGGTTTACTTAGATAGTAGATCAATCCGAGACTGGCCTTTAGGTAGAAGCTTAATCCTAGGGCTACTGGGTATGACCTTGAGCAAGTCATTTAAGCTTAAGTTTCCTCACCTATAAAATGAAGAAGTTGAAATAGATGGTCACTGGATCTCTCTGAGTGTAACTGAACAGTCTTTTGTTTTGTCCTCAATCAAAGTGCGAAAGAAAGGATTGTCTTATTTTTCTATTCCTACCCTTTGCACAGCGCTTGTCACAAAGTAATTGCTTAATAAATGCTTAAAGCATTTATTCATTTGTTGTTTTTCTCTTTCCTCTTGAGCTGTGTAGACCTGTTTTCATTCACATGCACCCAAAATACAGAAAGCGTTTTTCCTCAAATAGCAAGTGAGTAACTGAGGACAGGTCATCTTTAGCCTCCAAAATGATGTAAGTCCCTGCCACTTGCTGGCTGGAAATTGGATTTCCAGAGGCTTCCATAAAGTTCCCATCACTCTTGAGTTGTGTACAATGTAAAAAACCTTTCTACCATCTGCACACCTCCCTCAATATTTGAGTTTTGTCTCAGCATCCTCTACCTGTGAATCCAAATGAGCATGTTTTAGATTAGGGGAAAGGGATATGTTGTCTCTATTACTCTGTATACTCCCCATCCCATCAGCCCCACCAAAGTGTGCTTAATAAATTCATTTTGATGGTAACACTGATCAGGATTAAATTGTATCCTATGCTTCAAGGAACTCAAACCAAGAATAGTTAAGAGGGCTCTCCCATTCAAAAGTGTCATCAGATGTACCCTGTTTCCAATCAATTAATCTACAATCATGTACTATGTACTGAGGACAAAAACAATAAATTTTTGAAAGTTGAAATTATTTCATTCTTTGTACTTTTATCTCCAGCACCTAGCATATTATCTGGCATATAGCAGACAATAAATGCTTGTTGACTGCCTGATGGATATGAAACTCAAACCTGTCCAAACTCATATTCCTTTGTTTTCCTTGGGACCATGACTAAGTATCATTGGCAGTGGCCTGGGCAGGAAAATTAAGTAAGAGGCCACTTAGAGTGGCAATCAAAGCTGACACAGTATTCTGCACAAGCCTGGGATTTGGCTTGTGGGGTTCAATTTGGTGGGCTTGGATTGCCAGGCTGCCTTCCCCAGCTGCTTCTGGAACAAAGGACATTTGGATTGGGAAGTGATGGAACATTTGAGGAAGGGGAGGAGAAGTTGGATGGTGAGCCACAGAAGACAGCTGTGCTATAGTCAGTCATTGCTTGGCATATCACCATCACACACACACACACACACACACACACACGCATACACACATGCATACATGCACATGCACGTGTACATGCACACACACAGGCACATACACACACATCTTAGTTTTAAAATAGTTCAACTTATCTTGCCAGGCTCTTTGTGGCCCAGCATCACCCCTCTATTTTAAGGTGCCAGGTAAAGGAGAGACAGGAGACTTGGCGGTGATCCCTCCTGAGGTCATTTTGGCTTTTATGTAATGGATTCAGAAAAAAAGGAACACTTTGCAAGGGTATGGAGATGTCAGAAGGGAGGAAAATGTCACTTGAGTCAGGGACTGTAGAAATATAGGCTTAGAACTAGAAGGGACCTTAAAGGCTATAGAATCCAACATCCTCACTTTAAAGGAAACTGAGGGTGTGCAAATGGTAGAAAGGTTTTTACATTGTACATAACTCAAGAGTGATGGGGACTTTATCAAAGATTCCAGAAATCCCATTTCTAGCCAGCAAGCGGCTAGGACTTATACCATTTTGGAGGCTGAAGATGACTTCCTCTCAGTTATTCACTTGTTATTTGAGGGGAGATGCTTATTGTAATGTTGTCTTGATAACATGTAGATTTGTCTGGCTGGCTCTAGGGATATGATCTGATGCTCCTGAGCCAGTACTATTAGTCTGAGCTATGAGTTGCTCAATACACTGCTTAATAGAACACCAAGCACACAGTGAGTGCTTAATAAAAACTGAACGCTGGTGATGATGATGATGGGGCTGAAGATAGTGAAACATCAGGTCAAGACTGTACAATATTTAGGAAAAAAGGGACCTTTTTTCTTGTCTTTTCTGATTCCCAGGCCTGTGGCCCTCTGAAGCACATCCTGGAGGTAGATTTCATGGAAAGCCTCTGTCTAATATTGAAGATAGGAAGTCACCAGTTTACAATTTGTGAGATTAGACTCCCTGTGAATTTGAAGTTGCTGACTAAGTACTTGAGAGACTGCTACCAGCAGGAGCCTCTGAAATGCCAGCCAAAATTAGTCACTTGACTTCCAAGGGCATTTATTTTGTTCTTTTTACCTGGAGAAAAATGGACCTTGGATGAGATATTTCTAGAGCGATGAGACTGAACTTTTGGTTTGAATAAGAACAACTATCTTTTCAAAGAATTTGGGGGTTGTTATTCTGAACTTGACAAACACCAACAAAAAAGACGATTTCCATATTAAAGTGCAGAAAAAGAAGATTATTTATCAAATGATGAATTCTCATCATATACAGCTTGTTTTTGTTAAATGTATGTAATAACCAGTCATGGTGGTACACATCTTTAATTCCTGATACTGGGGAAGATGAGGCTGATAGATCTCTTGAGTTTGGGAGTCCTGAGCTACAGTAAACTCATCAAGTATCCACACAATGTCCAGCACCAATATGTAGAACCCCTAGAAGGGAGAGGACACGCTCTAAGGAGAGGCAAAATAGTCAATGTCAGAAATGGAATGGAATGGGGCAGAGCCAAGATAGTGGTAGAGAAGCCAGCAAGAAATGGAATAGGACAAAGTTTCCATGCTGATGAGCAGTGGAATTAGGTTGTGAATGGCCACTGCAACTTCCAACCTGGGTAAGATAGACAGACCCAGTTTCACTTTAAAAATAGAAGAGGGCAGGTGGGGCAGGGCAGGGCAATACATTTATCAGATTAGTTCCAAAGCTATTCTGTTTGTGCATTTCTTCCTCTATCTTCCTTTATTCTCTTCTCTCTGTGTGTGTGTGTGTATATACTGTATATATTTAAATCTTAATCTTTCCTTTCTGTGTATTTTTTTTTCTGACATTGGTATCTCTAGTCCCTCATTCCCCTTTCTTTAAATACTCTCCTTCACAATAGAAAAACCTCTAATAACAAGTAAGCACAGTCAAGCAAAACAATTCTAGACATTGGCCATGTAAATTGTGTGTCTCATTCTGCTCCTTTAGTCCCTCACCTCTGTCAGGATAGGGGAAACAAGCTTCATCAGTATTATAGAATCATGGTTAGTCACATGGTTAGTCTCAAGTTTTTCAAAACTACTTTTCTTTATAATGTAGTCATTATATGCATTTGTCTTCTGGTTTGGATCAGTCAACTTTGTATCAGTTTGTAGAAGTCTTCCGTAGTTTCTCTTAATCCAACACTTTTGTCAATTTTTATGACAATTACTACTCTATTACATTTATATACCATAATCCCCATGTGGGTCACTGCCTTGTTGTGGCAGAGGGGCTTTTGTAGCTCAGTGAAACTATGAATTGTGCCATGCAGGGTTACCCAAGACAGACAGATCACAGTGGGAGTTCTGACAAAAGGTCATCTGCTGGACAAGGAAATGGCAAACCACTTCAGTATCTTTGCCAAGAAAACACCACGGATCAGATGCGGAGTCACAGAGTCAAACACAATTGAACAATATCAACAAAAAACATAACATATTCAGCTACTCTCCAAATAATGAACATTTACCACCACAACTCAGTTTCAATTTCTTTGTCACAATAGAAATTACTGATACGAAGATTTTTATATGTAGAGAGAGGTATATTTTTCTGGGGTGGAGCCAAGATGGTGGAAAAAGGCAGTGAGCTCTCAGAACTCACAACATGAGTGCTCCAAAAAAACTCCAAATAATGCCATAAGACAATTCCTGGAGCAGCAGAACCAACAAAAGAATGGGCTGAGATTATTTTCTAGCCAAAGACAGCTTAAAGGTGGCCATGCTGGGCTGCAAGAAGAGTTCAACCCCATGATCATGCTGACACAGACCCCAGGCAGGCTACACCCAAGCTTCTGAATCAGCTGTAGCACCAGTGTCTTCTGGAACTAAGCTTATGGTCAGGTGAGAGGGCTGAACAGCTGGCCGGGTGTGTGTGTGTGGAAATTTTGAGTGGAGGGAGGCCCAGGTTGGGGAGGAGTGCAGGCTCATTAGAGCTAAGAACCACAGCACACAAAGTTTTGCTGGCTGCTTAGTTAGCAAGTTGGCTTGAGGTTATCTTCAGACCAGAGAACAGGCCAGGTGAGAGAAAAACCTGCCCTTCCTCAAACTGAAACACCTGGGACCCTCTGGGACAGTATAGCTTGGAAGTAGGGCCCCACTGTAAGAGGGAGTTAAAAGTCAAGTAAAAGACAGCAAGATGAGCAAGCAAAGAAATTTGAGAACTCACATGATTGCTCCAAAAACCCTCCAAATATTGCCATAAGACAATTCCTGGAGCAGCAGAACCCACAAAAGAACAGACTGAGATCATTTTATAGCCAAAAATGGCTTAGGTTGGCGGGGCAGAGGAGGGGAGGGGAGTGGAGACCAACCCCACAGTCATGCTGACACAGATTCAGTGTCAGGCAGGCTTTGCCAGAGAAAAAGACCCCTGGAACCTCTGAATCAGCTGCAGTGCCAGTGTCTTCTGGAACTAAGCTCACAGTCTGGTGAGAGGGCTGAGTGGTTGGCTGGGGGCAGATTACAGGGGTCACTGCTGGCACTGAGGTGAAACTTGGGTGTTTCACCCCTGCTGGGAACCAAGAAGTAGGCTTGAGTGGTGGTGGCCCAGGTGGGGGAGGGGTGCAGGCTTGTTGGAGCTAACAACCACAGCACACAAAGTTCGGCTGCCTGGTTAATTAGCAAGTTATCTACAGACCAGAGAATAGACCAGGCAAATGAAGAACCTGTCCCTTCTTAAATAGAACCACCTGGGACCCCCTGAAGCTTAGGACAGTGCAGTCTAGAAACACTGCCCCACTTTAAGAAGGAGTTAAAAGTCAAGTAAAAGACAGACAAGATGAGCAGACAGAGAAAGATGAGGACCATGGAAAGTTTCTTTAGTGACAAGGAAAATTGAGGTGCACCCTCAGAAGAGGATAGCAACATCAGGACTCCTACATCCAAACTTCCAAAAAAACATGAATTGGTCTCAGGCCATAGAGGTGCTCAAAAAGGACTTTGAAAATAAAGTAAGAGAGGCAGAGGAAAAAATGGAAAGAGAAATGAGAGTGATGCAGGAGGCTCATGAAAAAAGGTCAAAAGCTTGAGAGGGGGTACTTTCCTTTTTGGTTTTTAATCTTCTTGGGGTATATACCTAGCAGTGAGATTGCTGGATGAAAGTATATGTACAATTGACTGGCTTTGGAGGTATAGTTCCAAGTTGCTCTGCAGTGTGACTGCCTGTTCTCCCACATGCCCTCTAGGCAATTGTCATTATCTTTTTTGTCCTCTTTGCCAATCTGATGGTTATGAGGTCAATTTTTAAAAAGTCAATTTAAATTGCATTTCTCTGTTAGTGATGTAGAACACTTATTAATATGGTTGCTGATAGTTGCTTTTAATCTTTTCAGAACTTCCTGTTCACATTTCATAACCATTTATTTATTGGGAACAACTTTTGTTCTTATGTATTTTAAACAGTTCAATATGTATCTGTATATAGACACATACTTGTGTTCATATACGTATAGTTGGTTGTTGTCCTTTGTTCTAGAAGAGGACCAAAATAACATCAATATTTTGGGGTATACTATGTTTGACTGTGGCTGATCAGACTAAAAGAAGCTTGGTAGGCACAGCCCTCACACCAGAGGTACTAATCTTCCCTGAATACCCTACACCCCTTATGTCATATATACACATATATTTTGCATGTGTGTATGTGTAACATATGTATGTACACATGCCATGATCAGAGGATCAACAATCTAGAGCCATCAGGAACATTAGAAGGCATATAGTTCAACTCTTTTATTTTACCAATGAAAAAAAATGAGTCCCAGGGAGGTAAGTAATTTGCTAGAATTCATGCAGGTAGTAAGCTGCAGAAACTAGATTTGAACCCAGGTCTTCTGACCAGAGCCAAGGCTTTTTCCACTATGTCATTTTTTGGCATTCTGTTTCATTATTGTCATTTTGTTGATGAAATTATCTATTGTTTCTATGATTTTTCCTTTTACCTGCTAATTTTTGGAATTAAATTATTTAATAACCATTTAAATTTGAATCTTTTCCTCAAAGGCCCAGTATACATTGAATATTTCTGCATTTTTGGATTTGTTTATGAGTTTTTATGTCAAACCTCAAGGCAAATTTAAATTTATCTAGCTTATGGCTAATTTTTGTAAATGTACCATTCACAGTTAAGAAGCATATTCCTCTATATCCCTTTTACTAATTGCCAAATATTTATCATATCCAATTTTTCTAATGTTCTATTCAGATTTTTAACTTCTCTTTCAAAAAATCCTTTAAAAATATTTTCCTAGTTCTGAAAGGAGGCCAGTAAGGTTATAAGTATTATAGTTTTGCTATTTCATCTCATAGTTAAATTAATGCCATTTGTTGTATGTTGTTATTATTATTATTATTATTATTATTATTATTATGTCATTGTCCACAGTGATTTTAAATAAAATTTCATTTTTTAATTTATATCTTTTAACCATCCTATTTTGACTTTATTTCTCTATCTTATACTTATGAAATTGGTTTTTTGTGCCTAAGTGCAAGACTTTACATTTCTCCTTATTACATTTAATTTTGTTAGATTCAGTCCATCATCTAGCCTAGAGGTTGGCAAACTTTAGCCTGGAGGCCAAATCCAGCTTGTCATTTGTATAATCCACAAGATAAGCATGGTTTCTGCATTTTTAAATAAAGTTTTATTGTATTTAGAAATATGAAAACAATTGTTAGCTCACTGGCCATACAAAAACAGGCTGGGGGCTGGATTTGGTCATTGAGCTGTCCTTTGCTGACCTCTGTTGCTAAAATCTTTTTGGCTCTCTGCTATCTGCTATGTTAGCTATCTCTTCCAACTTTGAGTCATGTACAAATCTAATAAACATATCATCTGTGCTTCTTTTAACCAAGACACTGAGGAAAACATTAAAAAGCACAGGGCCAAGCATAGATCTCTGGGGTAATTCATTGGAGACCTACTGCCATATCGACATTGAATCATTAACAGTTACTCCTTGAAATCTACTCAATTCCAAATACATTTGGCTGTACAATTGCTGAATTCATATTTCTCTATCTTTTCCATAAAAATAATAAAAGATTCCTATCAAAAACACTTTACTAAAATCTAGATAAATTATGTGCACAGAATTTTCCTCATCTGTAGCTTAGCAATGCTATCAAAAAAAAAGGAATTTTTAAAATGAAAACATGTTGACTCTTTGTAACCATCACTTCCCTCCTAGATGTACACCAACTACATCATTAATGATTCATTCTAGAATTTTCTTAAGAATTGAAGTCAAGCTTACTGGCCTATAGTTTGTAGATCCTGTTCTCTCACCTTTTCAGAAAACTGCAACAATGTTTGTCCTTTGACAAACTTGTGGTACCTCTCACAAGGCAGCTAGGTGGCACAGTGGATAGTGCACTGGCCCTGAAATTGGGAGTACCCTGAGCTCAAATCTCACCTTAGACACTTACTAGTTGTATGACCCTGGGCAAGTCACTTAACCCCAATTGCCTTAAACATCTGGGGCCATGTCCAGTCATCCTGATATATATCCCAGATGGCTCTGGAGGAGAGAGTGATGTTGGTGACCTTGCATAGTCTGTTCTCGATTAAATCCAATTCAGTGCAAGTCATGACATCACCCTGCTTGTCCCACAAAGAACCAGGATAAACCAAAATTAAATGCTTTACAGATATCATCCCTTCATATTCAGTTCAGACCTGTGTCCTCTGGCTAGGCGTATTCCTTTCAGTTACCCTAGTACTGAGAAAGTTCTTATGAGTTCAAAGTATTATCTTCCCATATAGGAATGTAAACAGTTTAACCCTTTAATATCCCTCATGATTTCTTTTTCATGTTTACCTTTTTGTTCTTCTCTAGGGTCTTGTATTTGAAAGTCAAATTTTCTATTCTGTTCAGGTCCTTTCATCACAAATGCCTGAAAGTCCTCTTTTTCATTGAATCCCATTTTTTCCTCTGAAAAAATATAATCAGTTTTGCTGAGTATGTGATTCTTGGCTATAGTCCCAGTTCTTTTGCCCTCTGGAATATCATATTCCATACCCTTTGGTCCTTTAATATAGATGCTGCTAGATCTTATTTCATCCATATTGTAGCTCCACAGTATTTGAATTCCTTTTTTCCTAGCTGCTTGCAATATTTTCTCCTTGACATGGGAGCTCTGGAAGTTGGCTATAATATTCCTGGAGGTTTTCCTTTTAGGATCTCTTTCAGGATGTGATCAGTGGGTTCTTTCAATTTCTATTTTACCTCCAGCTTCTAGAATATCAGGGCAATTTTCCCTGACAATTTTTTGGAAGATGCTGTCTAAACTCTTATTTTGGTCATGGTTTTCAGGTAGTCCAATGATTTTCAAATTAGATCTCCTGGATTTATTTTCCAGGTCAAATGTTTTTTCCAAGGAGATATTTCATATTGGACTCTATATTTTTTTATTCATTTGGATGTACTTTACTGTGTCTTGGTTTCCTATAAAGTCACTAACTCCCATTTGTTCGATCCTAATTCTTAGGCAATAATTTTCTTCAGAGAGCTTTTGTATCTCCTTTTCCATTTGGCTTTTCAAGCTGTTGACTTTTTTCATGACTCTCCTGCATCACTCTCATCTCTCTTTCCATTCTTCCTTCCACCTCTCTAAATCTTCCTTCTATCTCTCCTACTTTCTCTTCCAAGTCTCTTTTGAGCACTTCCATGGCCTGAGACCAATTCATATTTTTCTTGGAAGCTTTGGATATAGGGGCTCTGAGGTTGTTATCCACTTCTGATGGTGCACCTTGATCTTCTTTGTTGTTAAAGAAACTTTCTATAGTTCTCAACTGTCTTTGCTTGTTCATCTTGCTATCTTTTACTTGACTTTTAACTCCCTCTTATAGTGGGGCCCTACTTCCAAGCTACACTGTCCTAAGCTTCAGAGGGTCCCAGGTGTTTAAGTTTGAGGAAGGACAGGTTTTTCTCTCATTTGGCCTGTTCTGTGGTCTAAAGATAACCTCAAGCCAACTTGCTAATTAACCAGTCAGCAGAACTATGTGTGCTGTGGTTTTTAGCTCTGAGGAGCTTGTGCCCTTCTCCCACCTGGTCTTCTGGTCGCTCAGGATTTCTTCCTGGTTCCCTGCTAGGATGGGATAGCCAAATTCCTCCTTAGGTCCCGCAAACACCCCTGTATTTCACACACACATACACATACACACACACACACACACACACACACACACACACACACACACACACACCCCACATCCAGCTAGCCATTCAGCCCTCTCACCCAACCATAAGCTTAGTTCCAGAAGACACTGGTGCTACAAGCTGATTTGGAGGCTTGGGGGTAAGTTCCTTTGGTGCAGCCTGCTTCAGATCTGTGTCAGCATGATTGTGGGGTTGGACTCTTCTTGCAGCCCAGCATAGCCCCCTTTATTCTGTCTTTGGCTGGAAAAATAATCTCAGTCTTTTTGTGGGTTTTGCTGCTCCAGGGATTGTTTTATTGCTGTTTTGGGGGTAATTATATCAGGAGCTCTGTGTGTTTAATGTCTTTCCTCTGCCATCTTGGCTCCACCCCCAGAAGTCTGCTCCACCTCTGGAAATCATGATTTCAATTTTTACATTTGTTTATATTGTTCTAATATTACTTGTCTTATGGAGTCATGGAGTTCAGTTTGGTCCATTATAATTTCTAAGCAGTATGTTAAGGCAAGGTTTCCCAACTTCTCTTCTAAGATATGATTATGATTCCCCTTCTTTTCTCCAGAGCTCTTATCTCCACTTGTTTTATGTGTATATAAATAAAATTTTAGTATTAAATATATAGTATATATAATACATATAATTATATGTGTTATATATGTGAATATGTTATGTAATTATACCATTATAATTAAATGATATAATCATATATGATTGCATTTTAATATCTTGCTTCATTTCATCCAGATACTCAAAGAACTATTTTGTACAAGGTTCTGCTTGAGGTTGTTGTAGAACAATTATCTATATACTTCTTGGGTAATTCTTTATCCATGATAATTCTTCTCTGTGTTTATTTCTGTTTACTCACAACTCCATCATCAGATCCAGATTTGGAATTTCATGCTAGGGCCAGGCTCCCTGATTCTTATATTCTTGAATGACCATTGTCAGATATCATTTGCTCCTGATCAAATAATGTCAAATAATGGCTTCTACCTCCCTTGGTATGTCTGCACTGAGAATTGGCTTACTTCACTGTCCTTGACCTCCATAGTCTTTCATTTTCCTGGGGATGACCTCAGTTAGGCAATTCCTGTGGCCTTCTTATGCATTTCTCACCTTGAGAGTCTCTGTTTAGGACACTGCTATAGTCTTTTGGCCCAAGGCCATATCTTGTAGGAGTACTTCTGTGAACTTTTGGTGTGTCCACCAAGGTTGACTTGTCTTTGGAGACCCTTCTTCCAGTGTGCCAAGATGAAATATCCTATTTATGTTTCTCTTTGATTTAAAAAAAATTATTATTTGATCTTATGCCCTTTTTAGATCACTGATGGAGTCTAAGTGGGAAAGCTGAGCTCTTCTATAACCTTTCATGTTGTCCTATTAGTCAACAGACCAAGCCACCATTCTTTTTAAGTACAACAATTTGCTTTCTTAAATTTCCCTAGTAAAGGACAATGAACAATTTTCTGTGGACTAGATGTGTCAGTTTTGTCTAAAAGGTGAGCAAAGGAAGAATTTACTCAACTGACTGTGAATGCTCCAAAACCAAAACAACCCACTCTGCACATAAATGGGTTACTTAATAGGATTTAAATATTGTGATATTAAGTATAATAGCACAAAGAACTTGAATACTCCAGGAACTAAAAAAAGAAAACCTTATCAGCTTATTCTCTTTTTTATAACCCAGAAGGGAAAGAGGAAGGACTTAAGAATAACAGATAGAACCACATATGCAGAGACAGAGATATGGAAACTTACTTTTGCCCAAGCTTAGGGCAGTTTTGAGGCAGCATAGTTTTGTGATGAGGGATATGGAATTCTTGATGCACAACAGTGCATATTTGCTTAAGGTACTTAGTTAAGTCTGTTACAGAGATTTGGGAGAGAGACTTCAGAGACACATATGAAGAAATGGTCTCTTAGGAGATGGTTGAAAGAATTTGAATGATGGATTGGAGCCGTCCAAGTCACAGTTGACCCGATCGTGTTCCTTGACTTCCATAGTTGACTATTTTATAGATTGCTGAGAGAGGATATCCCCTGGGTGAGATCATTCAATTCTGATTCTCTAAATACTACTCTACCCTGCCTCTATCATTTTACATTTACTTATACATGTGTGTATTTATACACATACACACATATACTTATGTATATATTAGATAATTTTGTTAGGTTAGACCTTTGATTCTATCTACGTAGGGAATGCCCTCCATTTAGAAGATACCATAACTCTTTTAACACTAGTTTCTCTAGCAATTGGTCCAGTTCCATGTTTTCTCTTTCATTTATCTTTTTTTTAGACTTCTCCAAAACTGGGAGAGGGGAATTGAAGTCTCCTGTTAAGATTGTGTTACTTTCTATGTCTTGCTGTAGCTCAGTGTTTTCTTTATGAATTTGGATGCTAAGACATTCGGAGCATTTAAGTTTGTGACTGAAATTGGTTTGTTGTCTATGGCTTCTTTCAGCATAAGGTAGATTCCTTGTTTATCCCTTTTTATTTTTTGAAGTTTGTTTTGGCTTTGTTAAATAGCATAAATGCAAATCCTGGGGTTTTTTTTGTATTCACTTAAAACACAGTAATTTTTCCCCATTCCCTCTATTTTATTTTGTATATATCTTTGGTTTAAATGTATATATATATATATCTTTTAAGAGACAGATTGTAGGACTTTCTTTTAATTTCCAATCTGTCACACTTTTTCATTTTGTTGGATTGTTTAATCTATTCACAATTCAAGTTATGAAAGCTAGATTTATAATTTCTTTCGTTTGTTTCTAACATTGAGTTTACTTGATCTGTAATTTATAGATTTGCCTGAAGGCACTGGGAGGTCATAGATACCTAGGGCTACACAGGTAGAATATGTCAAGGTATGAATTGAACCTGGGTCTTTCTGACTCCAAGACCTTTTATTCCACACCGCCCCTGTATATGAAGGTCTTGCCCTCAAGAAACTTATAGCTTGCTTCCATCCATAAAGAATCTCTCCTTTGATTTCTGAGTCACATACAACCTAGGGAATTAAGGCCTTCATTCAATTGACTATATGCCAGTGGCAGACAAGGAAGGTATTGTGGTGTAGTGGAAAGATCCTGGGCATAGATTTGAATATCACTTCTACTACTTTCTTCTTATACAACAATGGGGAAATCATTTCACCTCCTTGGGCCTCAGTTTCCTCTTCTATAAAATGGGGGAGTCTATAGGCTATTTTCTAGGTCATTCTGTGGTCCTAGGTATAATTCTTCATTGGTGCCTGGAGCCCTTAAGATCATGATCGATGTCAGGCAACCTAAGGATCCTCAGAGGTGCAGAGTTTGAATTGTCATAATAACCCATATTGTCCCTGTTTTTCCTCTCCCTCTTCATCTCCACCTACTGGCTTCTTTGGTTTCCTTTAAGTCTCCGCTAAAATCCTACCTCTTTGCTTGCCCTCCATAATGCTAATGGGTGTTGTCTTAGACAAACTGAGACCTGGGAAAGACCTTAGCTTAAAAAGGCAAAGGTCCCCGCTGTATTTGGAGCCATTACTTGTCCTCTTGACTTATGTCTTGCCACTGGACTCCGAATGACTCTGGAGGAGAGAGTGTAAATGTTTGTTGGATGAATTCCTAATCTTTATTCTAAGTGTGTTATATTACTTAGTGTTCTTTCCTTCATTCCTCCTTCACCCCTCTTCCCAACCTCCACCAGGCATCCAGTACTTTGGTCAGTGTCTCCTAGGCTTGGACTGTCTTTCCTCTTTCCTTTTACCAAGGTGCCTCACACTTTCACATATCTGCTTTGTGTTTAATTCCTGCAGTAAGCTATACCTCTGCGTGTATATTCCTGGCAGTCCTTGCCAGGTTCCACATTCCAGGTGTAGAAATACATGAGCTATAAGGACCTAGAGGCAGGAAGATGCCAAATGGATTCGGAAAATGACGAATATTCTAGTTTGTCTGATGCATAGGCTGCATACATGTCACTGTGCCCATTGGTTCTTTGTTTATCTGATGAAAATAAAGGCCCATATTATCTGTGTGATGGAATAGAAACCTTGGCTTTTCTGTGCTTTGGTAGCCTTCACTAGGTGGCACAAAATTTTGGAGGGGAAGCAATCATAGTTAAGTGACTTGCCTAGGGTCACATAGCTAGTAAGTGTCTGAATCTGGATTTGAACTCAGGTCCTCTTGACTCTAGGGCCAATGCTCTATCTACTGTGCCACCTAGCTGCTCCAATTTACAGGGGTTCTTACCTGGATTCTGTGAACTTGGTTTTAGATATATACATTTATGTGTATGTATAATATTAGAAATGTATAAATAAATATATAAATGATTGCATAAATTTATAGTAAATTATAGATATATACTATATAGCATGTGTATATATTTACATGTAGGAACCTACATATGCTCTTTTCCTCTCTCTCTATATAATGACCTATCTATGTATTTTATATGTGCATATATACTTACACATTTATAATGTTATATATACTTATTATATACTATAAATATGTAATATTACTATAAATACATACATTGTAGGCATATGAATATATGTATTCATATGTATATATTATATGATGTGACTATTATATATTATGTATGCATTATATGCAGGCATATAGAAAATATACATAGATCATATAATGTATATACAGCATATGTAGACACTAATGTATAATATAGCATATGCACACCTAGTGTATAATAACATATAATATAATATGTATATATTGATAACTAGATTTTAATATGATTGGCTTCCTTTGTAATATTATTTTATGCCCAAGGAGGCATCTAGATGACATAGTGCATATAGTGTCAGACCTGATGTTAAGAAGACCTGAGTTGGAATCTTGCCTTGGACAAATCACTTAATATCTCTCAGCCTCAGTTTTTTCATATGTAAAATGGGCATAATAATAGCACCTACCTCACAGAATTGTTGGGAAGATCAAATGAAAACTATATTTATATATATATATGTATATATATGTATGTATATATATATAAAATGTGTTTTGCAAACCTTAAAGTGATATATAAATGAATTATCAGTTATTAGAAAAGATGAAAAAGCTGCACCAGATTGCCAAAGGATTCCACGATGCAAAAGAAGTTAAGAACCTCTTTTCAAGAAAGAAAAAAGCATTGTTCCCTGGAATGTGTCTTCATTTCAAAGGCCCCTCAAATGTTACAGGAGTAGCTTGTGGGAGGGTACTCCTCTTTGTTTTTTTAACTTTTTTCCCCAATTAGCTGTATTCTCTCCTCTTCAGGAATCTGGGGAGACTCTTGAGGGATGATGATGATGATGATGAAGAAGAAGAAGAAGAAGAAGAAGAAGAAGAAGAAGAAGAAGAAGAAGAAGAAGAAGAAGAATCATGAGATGCTGTTGCAGCAGCTATAGAATTTTAGACCTGGAGTCAGGAAGACCTAAACTCAAATCCTGCCTCAGACACTTACTAGTGGTGTAATCCTGGGCAAGTCATTTAACCTCAGTCTGACTCAGTTTCTTCATCTATAAAGTGGGAATAACAAGAGCATTTATTTCCCAGGATTATTGTGAGAATTAAACAAGATAATATTTATAAAGTGCTTTTGCAAGCCTTAAAACACTATATCAATTTAGTTATTATTATTAACAAACATGGAAGGAAGTAAGGGAAGAGCACTAAACAATACGAACAACATGGAACAGAGATTAGGAAAAGATGGCTTTAAGGTTTCCAGAGCACTTTAAACCTGTCTACCATTTCACAAAGCCTGATCCCTGTCCCTTCCTCCTCATCCCCATTACCTGCTCTGGTACAATTTACAGTGCTAGCATAGCTCTCTCCCCTGTTTCTGAGATGGGCCTCTTGCCAGCTTTATTTTGGCACTGAGTCACACACTGCACCCAGGAGGCTCATGAAGGCTCACCACCCTCTGAGGAATGAGATTTCATGTTTTTTAAGCTCTCTATTCAAAAGACAACCCTGCCTTGGGTGATCTGTCTATTCAACCCCTTCCCCCAAACTGTCCCACCCTTAATGACCTATAAAAATGGCAGGAGGCAGAAGGAAGGGAAATGATTGCTGGGTTCCAAATGTTGGGCATGGGGGAAGGTGGATGAGGATGGTGCCAGGGAGATTTGGCAATGCACTAGAGCAAAAGAACAGAGGGAAAAGAGGAGTTCCAGGCAGTTGGGCATGTCACATAATTACAGGAGAAAAATTAGGCCGCAGCCTGGCTCTCTCTGTCTCTCTCTGAGTGATCATCACCCTCATTATAAAGCAACTAATTATTAGCCTGGTTCATTAGCAATTATAAATCTCTAACTCCAGAACTTCATTTAAAAAAATTGTCATTTTTTTAAATGAAGTTCTGGAGTTAGAGATTTATAATTGCTAATTATAAGTTAGCACTTAATTATGTTCCTCAGCAGTCTGGATCGAACACAATATTAACACACCCAACTTCCATCAAGAATTGGGTATCCCATAGCCATCTCCAACTCAACAGGTCCAAAACAGAGCTCATTAGCTTTCTTCCAAACACATCTCTCTTCTGATCTTCTTAATTCTTATTGAAAGTATCATGATCCTTCCAGCCACCAAGGTTTATAGCCTCAGCCACATTCTCAGCTCCTCACTCTCCCTTAACCCCCAAATCTAGTCAGTGACTAAATTTTGTTGTTTTTACCTCCACAGCATCTCATGAATTAACCTCCTTCTCTCTACTCACATTGTCACTCTCCTAGTCCAGACTCTCCTTACCTCTTGCCTGTATTATTGTAAAAAAAAAAAAAAAACCTGTTCTCCTCATCTTTGGTCTCTGTCTCTCTTCCTATTGATCTTTCTTACAGCTGCTAAATTGATTTTCCTCCAGTGCAGGTCTGGCCATGTCACTCGCCTATGCAATAATCTCGGGTGCTTTCTTTTTAGTTCTAAGATCAAATACGAGCTTCTCTGTTTGGCATTTAAAACACCCAAGAGCCTAGCTCCAATCTACCTTTTCAACCATATCATATTTAACTTTTCTTTATGCATATTACAATCAGACAAATCAGTCTTCTTCTTATTCCTCTTTCCTCTGTGCCTTTTTATTGTTAGTATGCCCTGGCTCACATGTTCTCCATCCTTGTCTCTGACTCTTAGAATTCCTCCTATCTTTTTTTTAGCAAGGCGATGAGGGTTAAGTGACTTGCTCAGGGTCACACAGCTACTAAGTGTCAGGTGTCTGAGGTCGGATTTGAACTCAGGTCTTCCTGAATCCTGGGCTGGTGCTTTATCTACTGCGCCACCTAGCTGCCCCCAGAATCCTTTCTATCTTCAAAAGCTAAAGTACTTTCACCTTCTAGTGGCCACAAAGGTGGCTGAAGCAGGTGCTATGGAGCAGCAGACCTCAAAGTTCATCCGTTGCATTCTGGGCAGTCGTCTTGACTTTTGTCTTGCCACTGGACTTTGATGACTGGAAGAGAGAGGGAGGCTGATGATTTTGCACTGCTCTGCCTCACTTAAATCCAATTCACATGTGAGTCAAGATATTACCCCTGATGTCATTGGTCCTTTTGGAAAATGAAAGACAAACAACAACATTTACTTTACACATGAAACCTTTCTTATGCCCCACAGCTGCTGGTACCTTCTCCTAAAATTACCTTATATTTATTTTGTATATAACTATAGAAAACTTTTGTGAAGTGTGAATTGTGATAAAATACCTTTAGGTCATACAATGTAACAACCAAACCAACCCCTTAAACCTTTCTACTACTGGCTCATCTCCTCATTAATTCCCTCTCTTGTTGGGTTGAAAGCTAGTGTTGTTGAGTATCCTCCATGAATTTGCAAAAATAGTAGAAATTTATGATTGGATTAACATTCTTCACCCCACCACCACCACCATTACAGCAACATTAGGGAAGCTTCTTTTTCCATTTCTCCTTTTTGAAATTTTAAATTAATTGACTTAGACAAAGTCATTTTTGATGACGATGTAATTCATTGGCAACTTCAAGTATTGGCAATATCAAACACAGATAAACATTCATGTACTTTCCCAGCAGGTCTGAAAGCAGAAGCTGGAGCAGGGGGTTGGGGGGAGGAAAAGAGGGGCATTCCTAAGAAAGGTAAGATTTAAACTGGGAAAAGCAAGGGGGGAAATAAAGCTATTTACCGGACTTCACTCTCACCAACTGCTGTGACTGCTCCTTAGATGTGTCCTCAGCTCTAGTCTACAATTTCCATGTTTTCATCTCAAACTCTAGCATGGTATCCCCAAACTTTGGTAAAAGTTCCTTTTTCAAGGCCACTGGAATCACAAATAAATGGATTCCTGAATACTTATCAATATTCGAACACTAATAGTCTATTTTCACAGGAAGGTACTCCAAAATCTCTGTGACACTTGGGAAATCTTTCAGAGTCACCTCGATCCTGGTCTCAGGAATGAGGACTAAATATAAATGTTTAAGGATCAGGGTCCATATCCCTCCCCAATGAATCACAGAAGGCCCTGATATCTGGATGGAATCAATTAATCAAAAGTAGAAAGGATATGAATAGAACTTTAACTGAGCTTCTAAATAACAAGAGGATACTAAACTCCTAAAAGAAAATTGATCTTGTGGGGAAGAGGGAGTAACTCTCTCTCTCTTTCCTTTCCCCTCCTAATTGACCCATGTTACTGGAGTGACTGGATTAGTTGGAGACAACACATTCATCTGGGAGTAGGGAGAAACCTGATGAAGTGAAATATAAAGTATTCCAAGGGGAAAAATGCTTCACAAGTCTACCAGGAGACTGACCCTTAGAGCCCAGAAGAGAGCTCTACCTAAAAGGAACTTTATGAAGATTTTTACTAAGGAATAACAGAACTTCTAGTAATCACAAACTGTGTTACCCCTTTACCACAAAGGTTCCCTATGCATGTGTTTCGTTTTGACTTTTGCTATAAGTTTGAGCCCACTGACCTTTCGTGTATGTGCAAGGGAGAGGGTTTGCCTCTGGTTTGGGGGGAATTGTTTTTGTAACAACTTTTCTTGTCTTAATGCCATTTCTAAAAGCTAATTGTATAGGTGTTAATAGGAAACACAGTAGTGGGGGCTCATGAATGGTAGTATAGTTGTCCCTTTCACATGACAACTTTCTCTATCATGGTTTCCATATATCATGGGAATTGGCAAGGTGGGGAGGGTATTATGGAAGCTGCAGATGACACACAAAGGCCTTTTTTAAAAGAAAGTTTAGAATTCAGAAATGCATAAAAAGGCCAGCTGATGATGCAGAACAAGTTTAGAAACTCCGAAATGCATAAAATATATTAATAGTATTATATATCAACATATTTTATATTTTAATATCTTTTAATACCATAATTCAGACTTCTACAAAGAGAGGGTAAAAAAAATTTACATGGATTTTCCAGATCATGGGGGCTCCATACTCCTTATGCCCCCTGCCCCCTTGATGTGGAAGGGATAACTGTACTAGTAACTCCCAAGATCCTTAATTTTACCCCAAGAACCTTGAGGCAGTACAGAGTCAACTCTTCTCTAAGAACCCAGGCCCACCAATGGAAGCTCGAGTTAGGAAAGCAGCCCTGGAAGGGATGTTTCATAAGTACATATTGTCTCTCCAATGGAATATAAACTCCTCCTGGAAGGCAGAGTACTTTTGTCTTTGTATCTTTAATCTTATCAACACTCATTAAAACATAGTTGGTGCTTAATAAATGCTTAATTTCATAATACACAGATGGTACTGACAGTTGCTGGGGCTCCAAGAGAAGGTATTCACTCCCTTCAGGTCCAGAAGCTCAGTTCTCTCATTGTGAGTTGAAATTAGCTTTCTGGAATATGAGCATGAGAAGCAGATATCACAGGTCTCTTATTCTAAAGTTCATTTCCTTGGGAAAGCTCTACACCTAAATCAACACTGATACCCAAGCTCAGGAGAAGATAGAAGTGAGGACCTTTCCATTTTGTGTGTAGGAAAGAGAATCTTACTATTCTTGGACTTTCAAGATAAAGTCCATATATCATCTTTGTATTATAACATAAAGAAGGCAGAATTGGGGAATTTGAGACTTGAGTTCTGCCATTAGCTTGATGTATACTAATTATTTCAACTCTCTTGGCTTCCATAGTGTTGAGTTTTAAATGAGAAGGTTGGACTAGGTGGTCTCTGTGATCTCTACGAGTCCCAACATTCTGTGACTCTTTCTTTATCTTCCCAGATATCAGGACTGACCATTCTTTATTATCCAAGAGGTGAGGGTTCCTTTAAGAAATGATCTGTTAAAAAAAAAAAAGAAAAAGAAATGATCTGTTAAAAAAAAGGAAAAATAACAAAAAAACCAACAAAAAAGAAATGATCTGTTAAAAGGCACCAAGTCAACAAAATGATGTTTATTTACTTGCCTTCCAAATTCTTTTCTCTCTCTCTCTCTCTCTCTCTGAATTGGCTATATGACTGATATTTCCCCCCACTTCTTTTCTCTGTCTGGCCTCTGTGTCAGGGTTAAATTGGGGTGGGAAGGGAGATGATAAATGGCATGTCTGAGGTGCCCAAGCCTGAGGACAGATGTAGTTATGGAGGTCAATAAGAGTTCAGTAAAACAAGAGAGATTGAACACCAAACCAGACTTGCAGTAAATGCCACCACAGACTGGGCAATCTCTCTGAAGCTGCAAAAGTTTTAATTAAGTGTCTTTCTAGGTAGTCTTGGTCCTTTAGGGATAAACAGTCTAAGACTAATAGCACTAACAGATGGTGCCCTCCTATAGATAATATACAATAGGGATTCTGATGGGCGCACTTCTGCTGCTGCCTTCTCATTCTGTTTGATTTTTGCCCTGCCCTAAATCCTTTGTGTAGGAGTTCTCCAACAAGCTGAAGACCTTCCTCTGTTGTGCTTAATATTTTTAGGGAATCTTTAAAAGCATCTATTGTCTGTCCCTATTGTCTCTCATTTTCTATATGTGACTGGCTTCTGCTGCTCTATCAGGTCCTATATGTCTTTGATTTTTCTTTTGCTACTTCCTTCCCAGAAATCATCCTTGGTAAAGAGCAGCAGGTGGTTCAGTCCCATTATTTTTCTTTCCTTTGACATGAAATTTGGTTCTCCTGAGATTCTGGTGCTCTGTGATTGGTAGCCAGCATAGTATAGCTGGGAAAATATTGGTTTTAGAAATGAGTGGCCTAAGATCAAAGGAGTTGGAGTTAGGAACAATGTTAGAGCTCAGAGGAACTTGGAATTTGCATCTCTATGGGATTCTGGATATCATCTATCTATCTATCAATACCTTCATTTTACAGATAACAGGACCACACAGCAAAAGACTAATAATGATAATCTCGTTGAGTTATTTCAGTTGCGTCTGACTTTTCATAACCCAGTTTGAGGTTCTCTTGGCAAAGATTACTGGAATGGTTTGCTATTTTCTCCTCCAGCTCATTTTACAGATGAGGAAACTAAAGCAAACAGGATTAAGTGACTTGCCCAGAGTCACACCGCTAGTGTCTGAGGCCAGATTTGAACTCCTGAAGAGTAGTCTTCCTGTTTCCAGATCTGGTACTCTATCCACAGTGCCACCTAGCTGCTATCACTTATATAGAGCTTAAAAGTTTGCAAAACACCTTACTTCCATTTATATAATTTACTCTTTACAACAACTCTACAAGTTAGATGCAATATTATCATTATTTTACAGATGAGAAAAATGGCTTTCACACAGGGAATAACTAGCAAGAGCAGGATTGGTAACCAGGTCATCTAACTACAAATTCAGAGCTCTTTCTGTTTCAAAATACCATATGTCTATTTAGAATCACTGAAAGCACCAGACAATTTGCCAAATGCAATATATCTAAATTCCCTCTTACCCAAATCTTGACCCAAATCATTGTACAGCTCCAATGTTTATCCAAGATAATAGAAGGAGCTTAAATTTAGAGTTGGAAAGGACCTTAGAGATCATGAAGCCAAAACCTTTCATTTTACAGATGAGGAAATGGAGTCTTTTATGTGTGTGTGTGTGTGTGTGTGTGTGTGTGTGTGTGTGTGTGTGTGTGTATATATATATACATATATATATATATGTATGTATGTATGTAGTAATACACATTTTTCATCCATTTTGTTTTTTTGTGTGGATGGTTACTAAGCTGATCTTTTGCAAGTTACTATGAATTTAACTGATAAGGCTTTAGGTTTCTATTAGCACCAAGTTACAATTAGAATTAAAAAAATAATAGCAGACAGAAGTATTCTCCTTAGAGTATTTGTACATTAGAGTCCAAATATTAGAATGAGGAATTTATCTAGAGGAGGTTATGCCAAGTGAATCTGAATGTCCTTTGGAATCACCTGTGGCCCTCCCCATTATATTTTCAGTGTGCTAGAATGAGTTGCACCAAATAAGCAGACATGGATGGATTATAATCTGCATCAAAGATCTCACTGAATTGTTTTTCCCCACTAAACCTACCCCTCTTCTGAATGTCCCTATTTCTTTCAGTGGTACCAATGTCATTCCATTCTTCTAGGTTCCCAACCATCTTGTTATCTATAGATGATACCTCACTCAACTGAAATTATTCTTTTCAAAGTTACTAATAATATTTCTCATAAAACAAGAAAGAAACCTACATTTGCAAAAATATTTATAGCAGCTCTTTTTTGTGGTGACAAAAATTGGAAATTGAGGAGATGCCCATCAATTGAGGAATAGCTGAACAAGCTGTGGCATATGATTGTGATGGAATACTACTTTGCTATAAGAAATGATGAGCAAGTAGATTTCAGAAAAACCTGTAAAGACTTATATGAACTGATGCAAAGTGAAATGAACAGAACCAGGAGAACATTGTATACAGTAATAGTAACGTTGAGTGATGATCAACTATGAATGACTTAGCTCTTCTCAGCAATACAATGACCTAAGACAATTGAGGGACTCATGATGTAAAATGCTATCTACATCCAAAACTGATGGACTCTGAATGCATACTGAAGCATACTATTTTTACTTTATTTTTTGTGATTATTTTTCCTTTTGGTCTGCTTCTTCTTTCACAACTATGACTAATATGGAAATGTGTTTTACATGATTGCACATAGATCATCTATATAAAATTGCTTACTGTTTTAGGAAGAGGGAAAGGGAGGGAGGAAGAAAAATTTGGAACTCAAAATTTTGTAAAAATAAATGCTAAAAATTACCTTTACATATAATTAAAAAATAAAATATGATTTCAAAAAAGTTAATGATCTCTCCACTTAGTCAACAATCAACAATCATTTATTAAGCACTTACCATGTTTCAAATGCTAGACATAACAAGAAAAGCAAAAACATTGTCTCTGCCCTCAAGAAACTTATATTCTAATGGGGAAAAATATATATATAAACTAAGTATATCAGAGATAAATATAGAACAAATGGGACACTGAGAGAAGAAGGTACTAGAAACTGGAGAGGGAAGTATAAAGGGGAGTTTTTAAAGATCCCCCAGGTTCATTAAGCCCTTTACAAGCCACCAATCTTAAGGGCCAAATTTAACATGGGAAGAGCTATGCCCTCCCCAACTGTTCCTCCCAGGCTGATAAGAAAGGAAATTTTGAAAGCTTCTTTTCAATTAAAGCAAAAAAAATAAGGTTTATTGATAAGAATAAACTTGGAGATAAGGAGAAAGAAAGTAAGATATACGACCTGTAACTTCGGCCAACAAACTCAGCTGCTTCATATTCCCCCTGTGAGTCTCTCACTCTGTGGCTGGCAGCTGCCGCTGTTGCCTGTGCTTCCTCTCGTCTCCTCTCCTCCTTCTATCTCCATCGCTTGGTAGCTCCCTTCTCGTCTACCGTCTACCATCTCCACCCATCTCCTTCTCCGGTCATTCTGTCACTCATCTACCCTTCTTCCTTCTGCCGACCCCCTTCACTCTAGCTCCCCTGCTCTTCTTCTCGTCTCCTTTCCCTCTCCTGTTTCTACCCCCCAGAATAAAAAAATACCTCTCACAGGAAACTCAGGCTGACCGCCCACACACCCCAAGCTAATTCGTTGGCACTTCTAGGGGCTGCACCCAAGGCCAGCTGGGGCATGGAGTGTCCATGCATACCCTCGCTTGGTGGAGTGAGCCATCGCTCAGGTTTTCCATGCATATCCCCGCTAGGCAGAGGGAGCCGGGCAGGGCATGCCCGAGGCTTTCTAATTTTAGCGAAAATGGGGGTCCTGAATCGCAATGGATTCTTACAGAAGAGAGGACATGGAAAGGCCTCCTGAAGCAGCTGAGATTTGAGCCAAATCTTGAAGTCAAGGAAACTAAGAGGCAGAGGTTAGGGAGTAGAATATCTCTAGCATAGTGGGCAGCAGTCATAGCTAGGTGACAGAGTAGATAAAGGTCAAGCCTAGAGTCAGGAAGACCTGAGTTCAAATTTGATTTCAAATATTTACTAGCTGCATGACCCTGGTCAAATCACAACCTCTGTCTGCCTCTGTTTTCTCAACTATAAAAGGAAGATAGTCATAGTATATACCTCATAGGGTTGTTGTAATGATCAAATGGGATAATATTTGTAAAGTGCTTGACACAGTAAATGGCTCATAGTAGGTGCTGAATAAATGCTTATTGCCACCCCACCCCTATTTCCCAAAGGCATAGAAATAGACAATGGGGAGATAGGAGAGCCAGCGTTGCTTAGTTGCAAAACAGAACAAAGACTACATTAATTAGAACTGACGTCTAGTTTGGACATGTTGAGTTCATGATATATACAGGACATCCAGTCTGAGAGATCTAAATGGGCTAGATACATAAATCTGGGAATAATCTGCATAGAAAGGGTAGCTGAAACCATTTGAGCTAATGAGATGACCATATGAGCAGCTTGAAGGGATAAGACAAAATAACACAGGATAGAGCTTTGGGGGGACACCCACAGCAAATAGGTGTGACCTCAATGAAAATATAAGAAGACTGAGAAAGAGTGGATAGAGAGGTAGGAGGAGCAGGAGAGAACAATATCATGAAAACCTAGAAATTATCAAGAGGGTGGTCAACAATGTCAAAGACTGCAGAGAGTTTAAGATTGACAAATTTCCATTAGATATGGAAAGTGAGAAAGATATCATCGATAGAAAGAGCAATTTCAGTTCGATGACAGAGCAGGAAGCCAGATTGCAGAGGGTTTAGAATCCCATGTAAGGAAAGCAAGTAAAGGTACTGTGTGCAGATGGCTTTCTTCTTTTTTTTTCCTCTAATGATGCTTCTTTTAAAATTTTTTTTATTATGAACTTAAATACAAAAGATCAAAAAAGAACATCCCCATGTACGTAGGACAACTTAAAAATAGGATTCAATATAAAACCATGAATTTCCATTTCACATTTTACTTTAAAAAAAATTATGTAATAGCTATAATACAGTCAGGACGATTTTGAAAAAACCTGGAAAGACTTACATTAATTGATGTATAGTGAAGTGAACAGAACCAGAACATTGTACACAGTAACAGCAATATTGTTTGATGAAGAACTGTGAATGACTTGGCTAATTTCAGCAATACAATGATCCAAAACAATCCCAAAGGACTAATGATGAAGCATACTATCCACCTCCAGAGAAAGAACTGATATTGGTTGAATACAAACTGAAGAATGCTATTTTTCACTATCAGTTTTTTTTGTTTGAGTCTTCTTATACAAAGTGACAATTATGGTAATGTTTTACATAATTGCACATATATAATCTATATCTTATTGCTTACCATCTCAGGGAGATGAGATGTCAGGAAGGGAGGGAGTGAGGGATAGAATATGGAACTCGAAACTTTAAAAAAATGTTTTTTAAAATAGCACAAAAACCAAAACCTGGAAAGTAAGTGGTGCCCATTAATTGGGAGAGGAGGTGAATATATTTTGTTATATATATATATATATATATATATATATATATACACACACATACATATATATTATATTTTGTTATATAGTAGAATATTTATTCTATTCTAAGAAATTATGGCTAGGAGGAGTTTATAAAAACATGAGAAGACTTCAATGAATGGATACAGAGTGCAACATGTAGAACCAGGAAAACATTAAAAAAGAAAAGAAAAGAAAAACTATGTTATAAAAACTACACATTATTTCAGAGCTACCCTTCTTTTCTGTGCTTTTTCTAAGTTTTCTTTTGTTCTTTGCTCTGCAGTAGTAGATTACTTTCTTGAAGAGATAAAATATAAAGGGGAGGAAAGATATAGGCTATACCTAGAATAGATAGATCAAAGGAAGACTTTTGTTTTATTTTGTTGTTTAAGGATGGGGAGATCAGAGGGTGTTTGTAGACAGCAGGAGAGAAACTTGGTAGATAGGAAGAGACAGAAAATAAGGAGCAGAGATGGTAATGGGGATAATCTACTTGCAAAGTAAGAAGGAAATGGGATCAAAGGTCCAAGTGAGGGGTTGGCTTTGGCAAGGAGAAAGAACACCCTTTCTTGTGAAATTTAGGTGAAGATGAAGATAGTAAGGGAAGATGACAGGATGCTGTGAGTTGATGAGGAGAAAAAAGAGCTCCCAGCAAATGGCCTCCATCTGTTCAGTGAAGTATGAAGCCCATCCTGATGGCCTTTTCTCCAAATCATCTTTTTTGAACTTTCTGTAGTATTTGATCCTGTAAATCACTCTTTCTTCTTGGATACTTGCTGTTTCCTCTCTGGGTTGCTGAAAGTAATGTAAATATGTCACTAATAAAAACCTCTCGTTACTGCATACTTGAAAAACATGGAAGCGAAACCTTATAATCTGTTTAAAACCTTCTACATGTGAGTTTCAGTGACTTTTTTATCTCTTTGTTAAAAATGTAAAACATGCAACACCTTCTGATTAGTTTGAAAGAACAATTGATCGATCAACAACAAGGAAGACAAATTTACTAGCTAGATTTCAACAAGTTTTTATATTTTTGGTGAACGGGATTGAAAAATTAGTATCATGATTTAGAAATTAGTATCATTAATATCATGATTTAGAAAGTGTAGCCAATGTTAATATAGAAATATGTTTTGCATGACTTCACATGTATAATTGATATCACATTTCTTGCCTTCTCAATGGTTAGAGGAGGGGCAGTGGAAAGGAAGAGAATTCAGAACTTAAAGGTTTTTTTAAGTGAATATTAAAAATAAGTATTTTTTTAAAAGAAGAAAGTGTAGCCAGTGATATACTAACCATTTGAATCTGTGTGCTTTTGAGAGTTTTTGCTTGTTTTGTTTTTAGCTATGACAATCATTAAAACCAATCTAAGCAAAACCGTGGATAGAGAATTGAACCTGGATTCAGGAAGACCTAAGTTCAAATCTAGCCTCGGACTCTGACTAGCATTGTGATCCTGGGCAAGTCATTTAGCCCTAGTCTGCCTCAGTTTCCTCATCTGTAAAGCTTGTATAAAAATAGCACCTACCTCCTAGGGTTTTGTAAGGATCAAATTAGCTATTTGGAATGTACTTTGCAATCCTTAAAGCACTATATAAATACTAGCTATTATTGCTATTATTAAAACCAGTCCTTCAAATCATGGTTTTCAAAAACAATGAAACATATACAATCATATCATTCTCATGAAAAACATCATTATCAATAATATTTTGGAGAAAGCAAAAAGTTTTTATTGTACCATTAATAAATAAAACTTTCATATTTATCTCAATCTTTTCATTTCCATTTTATGTTGGTTTTATAATATACAATATTATCTATCAGTACTAAGGTATGTAAATTATAAATAAGTAAACATATATATATATGTAAATTAGGAAAGCATACTCAATATTTTTACTGATAGAAGGAGCAATCAATCACATCTAGAGAATACTTTTAAACTAGAGTAGAGGGCAAGGAGGTAGAATGGGTAAGGTATGGGAGAAAAGTCTTAGAGAAGGAATGGGACTCCACTTCTAACCATGCTAATTCTAGTTCGTAGTAGAAAAGGGGAAGCGTGGCTATGGTTGGAGAAGTCTTTAGGCTAGTAACCAGTTTGGTAAATTACTATGTAAATCTTTGAGGTCTATCAGGAAATTCCTTTGAGAGGCTGAGTTCCCCTGGGTCTAAAAACTCAAACTGCTGTTGCCCTATTTCCACCCCTGAGCAAAATGTGCTCTACAATGTGTATACTTGCCCCAACCTCTAACCTGTCACCAGACATCTACCTCTTTTTGAATGTCCTTGGTACATAGACGGGAAAGATATTACTGGCTGTTTGAAAGGGTAAAGTGTTAAGGAAAGAGTTTAGCATCAGGTCTAGATATGAAGCTTTGCTTCATGGAAATTGCTTTCAAGAGCTCCAAGATTATCTGGGGGCCACTGTGAGTTTGCTTTAGGGTAACATTTCTTAGAGTGTTGCCTGGAGACCCCAAAGAGTCCTTGAGGTCAAAACTATTTTCATAAACAATCCTAAGATGTTTTCACTTCTAATATGGTAAATATCAGTAGATATAACCCAAGTAAACAACAGCTCTTTGGGGGTGATCCTGAATGATTTTTTGGAATGTAAAAGGGTCCTGAGACCAAGAAGTTTGAGAAATACTTCTAAGGAAGAGGAGAACTGAGACCCACTGTTATGTGTTTGGAAGTGATCTTTGGTTTTCCTGGACCCTTCGGGAGAATAGAGTTATTAAATAGAGTCTACTCAGAAGCCAGAGCCAACTTCCCTCATGTGGGACGTGGGCCAGGATTGGGCTGACCTCTGGAGTCTAGACTATTCTCTCCTAAATTGTGTTCTTTTCAAAGTCAGGCATGCATGATTCCCATCTTGCATTTTAGCTCTTAGCATTTTCATTTTAAGACAAAAAGATACACATTGCAACATCAGGCTTCAGCCAATAGACATACAATGTGTTGTCTTCACTTTATTCTTGGGGGGAGGAGAATGCCATTGTCAGTTATTCAAATAGCCAGGCCACTAGAGAAGTGTCCTCACCTCACAAGTAGGGATAAACATGTTCTTTGCCTGGGAAGTAGTCCCACAAGGGCTAGAGAGTTTCCACTCTTTTCCTTTTTCCCTTTTTTGGAGAGTAAACAGTTCTGTAATTTTGGATTTATGTAAAAATCAGAACATGTTGTTAGGCCCAGGTGATTGTGGGGCTGTATTCATTAAAGGACCCCTCTGCTCTAGACTCCCACATGTGGCACAGACCACGTACAGTCCTGGAGCCTGACCTCTGGAAACAGGGGCTCTTAAGCTGGGATCCACAGCCCTCTTCTGTAGATATTTCACAGGGTTAGTGACTTTTTAAAAAATGAACAACTACATTTAAATATAATTGGTTTTCTTTGTAATCCCACAGACATGATTTCATACACTTAAAATATCATTCTGAGAAGGGCTCCACAGACTTCACCAGACTGCTAAAGGGGTCCGTAACATAAAAAGGGACCCCTGGCTTTACAAAGAGAGGCTAGACTCCCTGTGGCTCATTACATGCCAATCATGGGATTTCCAGGGGCAAAAGGTTTAGATCTGCTCAAGTCTAGGGTGTCACCAAATGGGGTTGTAGAAAGGTACTCAATGCACAATGTAAATCAATTATACAACAGAGGCATTTATTTTGACCACACAGAAGAAACACTCAATACAAAAGACTCACACAAGTGTGCATTGGCAGAGATAAGCAGTTGTATCAACCACTGGTAGACTGTACTAAGAGGTTCAGATTAAAGATGAGAACATGAAAAATGTTTGTAGTATTGGTGGTATGCTGAATAGGCATCTTATGTTTCATCTTGCTTGCCACTCAAGGTAGAAATCTTCTGGCAAGTCAGGGGTTGGGCTCATCCTCTAGTAAGTCATCATCTTGTCCAAGAACAAAAACTTCTTCTGCCTCCAATTTGACCCAAGAGACCCTGGATCTCCAACCTCTCAAATTCATAAGGCTGTCTCTAAGACTGTCTAAGTCCATCTTGGATTTGCTGTTCAATAACCTATACTCAGGACAGGAAACACAAAGTGGAAAAGGCAAATGGGACAGGCTAAAGGTTTCACAGTTGAGCTCTCCTATTCTGGTTGCCATGTGGGAGCAGTTGTCATGTACCCTGGGAGGGGAGGGCAGCTCCTACCCCAACTTCTCACAGGAAAGACTTGAATAATCCTGATGTAATTTGTAGCCAGATAGAGAATGGACAATTGAGGGAGGGTCACTCATTTTTAAAGGTTCACTGGGTCAGAGGCTTTTCCTGCAGTGTGGCTGATAGGGTCTTGCTTTGACATTCCCGAAGTGCCAAGTCCTTCAGCTCTGAGTCACACAAGATCCTCCAGAAGCACTCAAGCAGTGAACTAGTTAAGTGAAGAAGCTAAGTTTGCTGAATGGTCTATAAGCCATTGATGATTGCTAGGAAGTTAAAGAGGGTGGCTTTTCCACCTTATCCAAGCTATTATTGGAATAGTGTCTACTATAAAACCTTGTTATTCTCCACCTCACTCTGTCTTTGCCCCCATGAGCAAATGTCACTTTACATTACCAGACCCAGTAATATTGTCTAGTTTCCATCTCTTTATCTTTTCCATAAGAATACCACAAGTTAATTTTATTAAATTATCTGATAAAATCAAATAAACTATCTCTACAAGACTCCCTCTAAGCTTCTGGGCTAATTTTTCTCCTGATTTTTCAGTAGTAACTACCAATATAGAAATCCCCTCTACTGATACAGATAGGAAATGAATTTGTATTTTGTAGTTTTAGAGGGTTGTCTCGGGTGCTGAGAGATTGAGTAACTTACTCATGTCTATATACCTAGTATGTGTTATAGGTTGAATGCAGGTTTTCCTGACTCCTAAGATGGTCCTCTGGGGAGCAAGGTGTCACAGTGGATGGAATGCCAGGCCTCCTGTCAGGAAGACTTCTTTTTGTGAGTTCAGATTTGGCCTCAGACATTTACTAGCTGTGTGACCCTGGGCATGTCACTTAACCCCATTTGCCTCAGCTTTCTCATCTGTAAAATGAACTAGAAAAAGAAGTGGCAAACCATTTCAGTATCTTTGCCAAGAAAACCCCAAATGAAAAAAAAACAACCCAAATGGGGTCATGAAAGGTCAGGCGGGACTGCAAATGATTGAACAAGAAGTATCCAGGGAGGCAGCTAGGTGGCACAGTGGATAAAGCACTGAGTTCAAATCCAGCCTCAGACACTTGACACTTTCTAGCTGTGTGACCCTGGGCAAGTCACATAACCCTCATTGCTCTGCCAAAAAAAAAAAAAAAGAAAAGAAAAAGAAAAAGAAAGAAGTATCCAGGAATCAGGTGACAATCTCTCTGCACCCTGCTCCATTCAGTTCACATCTGGAATATTGTGTTCAGTTTTAGATACTACATTGTTGGGGGCAGCTAGGTGGTGCAATGGATAAAGCACTGGCCCTAGATTCAGGAGGACCTGAGTTCAAATCCGACCTCAGACACTTGACATTTACTTGCTGTGTGACCCTGGGCAAGTCACTTAACCCTCATTGCCCTACAAAAAAGAAAAAAGAAAAAGATACTACATTGTTGTAAGAACATTGATAAATTCCTCCTATGGGGAAATAGCCAGAGAAGGATAGCCAGTATTGGGAGGGGACTATAACATAGGAAGATTAATTGAAGAAACTAGCCTGGAAAAGGGAAGACTTAGGGGGCACATGGTATTTATAAGATTTTTTTTAAAGACTTATTACATAGAAAAGGGAATGGGCTTAATGTGTGTGGCCCTCAAGGACAATCTCCAGGGTCAAGTGTAAAATTCCCTGATTCATCTTGAAAGCCCACTGCAACTTGAACTCTCCCTATCTTTCTTGTCTTCTTACACTTCACTCCCAACCATATATTCTGTGCTCCAGCAACACTGGCCTTCTTGCTACTCCTCACACACAACACTCTCTCTCCTGAGACCCTGTGCCTTTGGATTGGAGTCCTCCCTGCTTGCAATGCTCACCTTCTTTATGTCCACTTTGTGGCCTCCCCGACTTCCCTTAAGATTCAACTCAAGGGGAAGATAGGTGGCTCAGTGGATAAAGCACTAGCCCTGGATTCAGGAATACCTGAGTTCAAATCCGGCCTCAGACACTTGACACTTACTAGCTGTGTGACCCTGGGCAAGTCACTTAACCCCCATTGCCCTGAAAAAACAAAAAAAGATTCAACTCAAATCCCACCTTCTGGAGGTAGCCTTTCTCCATCCTCATCCTCTCCCCCTCAACTGTGTCTTAACTTCTACCTATTCTATATAGAATAGAATAATTATATTTATTACATATTATGATATAATTATACATAATCGTTAAAGAATAGAATAAGTCTACATATTCTATATTTAATGGAATATAAGAATACTGTTATATATTGATGTAATTATACTTGATAATTATATAACAGAATATAATTCCATCCATTCTATATATAATATTGTGTTACATAGTTGTTTGTGTTATTCTCCCCTAGCATGTTTTTGCCTTTCTTTATATCCTTAGCGCTTAACATAATGCCTAGCATATAGTAAACACTTAATAAATGCTTGTTGATTGACTGACTTGAGGACAGAACTAGAACTAAGTAAATATTTCTCCTCCCCTCCCCTCTCCTCCCCTCCCCTCCCATCTCCTCCCCTCCCATCTCCTCTCCTCTCCTCTCCTCTCCTCTCCTCTCCTCTCCTCTCCTCTCCTCTCCTCTCCTCTCCTCTCCTCTCCTCTCCTCTCCTCTCCTCTCCTCTCCTCTCCTCTCCTCTCCTCTCCTCTCCTCTCCTCTCCTCTCCTCTCCTCTCCTCTCCTGTCTCCTTTACTCCCCTCCTGTCTTCTCCCCCCGCCCTTTTTTCAGACTGCATCTCCCTATTTTACCCAGACAGGAATTACAACAACCAGTCATGGGCTGACCCCACTGCCGATCAGCAGCTTTGACCTGTTCCACCTCTACCCTAGCCATGTTCCCTCCTCCTTAGGCATCCTGGTGTCCCTCCATTCCTGAGGGCTCATCATATGAGTGCCATATTAGTGTGTACACCCAATCAGCTTGAGTTCTACTACAGCTCAGAACTGCTGATCTTAACCAATCCACTAAGCTTCACCTTCCCTAGTAGTGGGGACTGCAGGATTCCACAACTACTCTCAGCCCAAAAGTTTCAAAAGAGTCAAATTCAGGCTTGTATAAGGGGAGAAAGAAGTAGATTGGGCTCCCATGGAAGTTTGTGTGTTTCCCTTCACTGCATGACTACTTATTCTATATATTTTAGGAAGGGGGCTATTTGTTCAGGTATGGATTAGACTAGATGCCTTCAAAGTCCCTTCCAACCCACTCAGATTCTGTGATTCTGCCTTCAAATAAATAGTGGACTACAGCTTGCTGGAGATGTAACGAGGGTGGGGGGAGGGGATTAGGTTCCCGTATGGGCCAGACTAGATGACCTCTCCACTTCCTTTCAGCCTAAGATTCTGCTATTTCTCTGACCTTTGTATGTCAGACAGCCCTGTACCAAATTCCCTTTCCTCTGCTCCCAGCCGCTCTTCCTCTCCAGTTACAAATGGTTCTTGTGCAGGATACGGCAGGTGATGACTTATTGCTGTGAAACACCACCTGTCAGCAAACTGACAGATAATTGGCCCTTAAATCCCTTGGGGGAGACATGGGGAGGATGAGAAAAAAAATTATGGCTGTGAAACCGTCTTAAAAATTATATCACCTTGGCTGACAGTGTAATTACCCCCCTTTTTAAACTTGAGGTTTGGTATAGATCTCTCAACCCTTAAAGAGAATTAAGGGTTATTTTAAGGACTCTTCTGTTCCCAGTCTCCCTTTATCTCCTTGGCCTGGTGATACCAAGTTATTGACAATTTAGGACCCTTACCTCCCCTCTCTCAAAAGGAAAACATCCTGAGGACAGAGTGTATGAAGGTTTTCCAGATAACTTATCTAGAGAACTGCAGAGGTGGGTTTCACTCCATAGGGTAATACTTGATATTTACACAGCATTGTCTATGCATTGCCTCATTTTGATCTTCATGTCAATCCTATGGGGCAACTGTTGCAGATATTATTTTCCCATTTTAGAGATGAGGAAACAGAGACAAGTGACTTACCTAAGGTCATACATCTAATAAGTATCAGAAGCAGGATGGAAACCAGGTCTTCTTGACCTTAAGACCAGTGAACTTTATAGCACACCTGGGTGTCTGACAGGATGGAGGAGAACCTGTGTTTTTAAAAAAATTTGTCCCAGAGGAGAGGAAGTAGCAGTGAACTGAATCCTTGCTCAAAGGTAAAGGGAAGTATTCAGACAAGGTGAACCAACTTTAGTCCCACACTGACCAAAGAGTCCTCTGAGGAATGATAAAGCTAGGAGGTTGAAGCACTTTCAAGGAGACAGAGATGGTACCAGCATTGAGGCATACACAATGCACCCTAAGACTGATGACCATCACAGATAGAAGGATTAAGTGATTCCTCTTCACATGCAGGCTGAAAATTGGGTCACTTCTATTCCAAGATTTTTAAAAGTTATAGAAGCAAGGGCCTACTGATTTTTTTGGGGGGGGGGCAGGGCAATGAGGGTTAAGTGATTTGCCCAGGGTCACACAGCTAGTAAGTAAGTGTCAGAGACCAGATTTGAACTCAGGTCCTCCTAAATCCAGGGCTGATGCTCTATCCACTATGCTACATAGCTGCCCCCTGGGCCTACTGATTCTTACTTTGACCCTTAAAAAAACACAAAGCAAGGATCCTTGACTTCCCCAAGAGTAAGGATAATAACCTTACTTGGTTAAGTAGAAAGAGGCAACAATAGTGCCTTAAGGATCAGTATAAGAACTGCCCTGAGGAATCATAAAGTATCAGATTTCTCCCCTAGATTGCTAAATCCCTGTGCAGCCCCAGGGCAGGAACCAGGAGTGAGTAAACTGTGAATAGGAGGAACAGGATGGGATAAATGAAGGAGGAGTCAGGTCTTTCCAGTTTATGGCTTTTAAGAAATAAGAACCTTTGGTAATAAAAATGTCACAGACCTTTAAATGTTTCCCCCAGGTTCTGGAGATTAGGAAATAGCACTCTAGGATAAATCTGGGTCCACACCTCTAAATGTGTGCTGGGATCCCAAGGCAGGAGTTGTAAGAGGAAGCTGGGTAAACCATTTGACAGATCTCTAAGCTGCTGCTGTTGCTAAGGTGTTGAAAAGAGGAATGCTCAGCTCAGCTCTGAGACTAAGAAGCAATGCAAGGAAATGGGCAGAAGCTCTAAGAGTAAGGGGTCATGCTGGTAAATGTTTAACAATCAGCTTTTTCAAAAATAAAAAGTAAGCCTGACACCACACCTTTTAGTTTAATCTTCATCATCAGCATTTTTTCCTCACTTTCTTAAATCGAGGCCATCAATAAAAAATAAACCAAGCCCTGATTTAGGGCATTTGCTTAATTCTGAGGTGTTTCACTGAAAATTGAACAATCAGTTCTCAAGAGTCTGTCCAGCTGGCTCTGATACATCTTTTTTTGTTTCTTTTTTTAGTGAGGCAATTGGGGTTAAGTGACTTGCCCAAGGTCACACAGCTAGTAAGTGTTAAGTGTCTGAGGCCGGATTTGAACTCAGGTACTCCTGAATCCAGGGCCAGTGCTCTATCCACTGGCTCTGATACATCTTTGGAGAAGCTGTGCAGAGATGGGCCCAAACTTCTTCCTCTTGGCTACTTTCAGGGCACAACCTTTTCCTAAGCCTACAGGACTATAGCAAAACATTAGTAAGGGCAATAGGTGGGAGTCCTGAGGGAATTCAAAGGATCTTTTAATATCCGAGTTGGAAGGGGCCCCAGAGACTAATACAACTAATACAACCCATGGCCAAATGAAAATCCCCTTTACGACCTACTCAACACAGGATAGATAATCCAGCGGTTATTTAAGGACCTCTAATGAGGGAGAACCTACTGCCCCTTAGAGACAGCCCATTCCACAATAGGACAGCTCTGTTAGGAAATCCTTCCTGAAATGAAACCTAATTTGACGTTTTTTTTGTCAGTTTCCTCCCATGCCCTCGATTCTACTATCAGGGGCAAAATAGAAATCAAATTCCTTTTCCATTGATACTTTTTAGGTTTCCCAAAGGAAGATGACACTGCTTTGGGAACTTGGGAATTCCCTCTTCTTTCCTCCTCCGTCTCTCCTTCCCCCACCCTCTTGCTCATTACTCCCCCTTCACCAACCAGTTTGGCATCACCAGCAAGAGCCAAATGGGATACCAGGGCAATGAGCAGTGAGCATGAGTATGGGAACAATGAGGCTTGAAGTTCAGACAGACTGATTCCTTCAAATTGCCAGACACTGGACTCTCAGTACTGAGGTCCTTGTTCTAATTGCTCAGTCTCCTATTGTTCCTGGGAGAAACTCCCAGCCAAGCACCATTTAAAACCAACTCTGCCTCGGCCATGTTTTTAAAGATTTCTATTTCATGCCTCCTCCTCCCCACCACCCACCCACACACTCATTTTTGTTCCTTATTATTTCTAGATGATGAGTGCCGTGCCATTTTCTTGGGCTTAGCATCAGCCTTCCCCACCCAGAGGAATCCATCCCTTCTGTGACATCATAGTCATCACCCCAGCAACCAGCAAGGATGGCACAAATGGAGGGCGATGTGACTTTGGGCCAGATAGTGGAAAGCAGCAACTTAAAGCCCTCCCTCCCCAGCCTGCATCCCCTGTTCCAGACACCCTTATCTTCCTACCCATAAAGTCCATAAATAAAACAGGGGGTGGAGAATGCTAAGATGATGCTAAGAAACCCACAGCACAGGAAATGACCATATTTTTGGGATGAATTGTTTCTGAGTGTGATGTTTGGGAGTGGGGTCTTTTTCTTTTCAGTCTACAAGGAGGTGTCAATAGCTAAGTGAGTCCAGTTGTGGAGATGTTGCAGCTCTTAAAAAAAAAAAAATATATATATATATAACATGTATATGTGCACACACATATAATGTATATACACACATATAAACACACAATGTGCACACATATACATGTATATTATATGTACACATATACACCTATACAATGCACCTATGCATACACATATATATGCATGTATACACACATAATATATCTATATGCATGTGTGCGCATATGTATGTGAATTTCTATAAACACATACACATAAACATGTGTGTATATATGTATTGTGTGTATATATATGTATTGTGTGTATATATGTGTGTGTATGTATGTATGTATATACCCAATGTAAAAGCAGATCCAGTACCCAGACTAATGCCAGGCACCAGAAGCCATTGCTTTGTCTGATTATCTGCCTTAATGCAAAGGCACATTCTGACTCAGGATCCTCTGTGCCCCAAACTCATGAATGGCTCAGGAGAAGGGCTGTCTTGGTCCATAGCTGTCATGCTTTATTGTCCCCGTGCCCTAATGGCTACATCAATATTATCTTGCCGTTCCACTGCACTGTGACAGATGTATTAATGATCAAGCATGGAGGCGACACAAAACCCCCAGGATGGAACACACCTAACTTAAAGAATTAAAAATAAAATGCTCCCTTGACCTCTCTCCACCCCACTCCATTTTGGAGGTGGGTGAGACAGTTGCAAAGCTGCTTCCTTGTTGAGACTGATTGGAGACTGCAATTTTTTTCCCCAGCATTGATCCATGGGTTTTTCTTTTGCTGGGTTCTTTGTTGGGAACTGCTTGGGGCAAGTGTGTTGAGCTGTAATGAATATGGAGGGCCCTACTATCATCCTGCACGGAGGTGCTGAGCCAGGCATTGAAGGAGAAGGCCTAGAGGTGGGGGTGGGGGAGAGTGGGACATCTGTTCAGCTAAACTTTCTCTGCCAAGGATACAGAGGGAAGGAAGAAGTTACGAAGGTGGGAATTGAAGGTTTTGTTTGTTGATTTTCAACGAAACGATAGAATTGAAGGAAGAGCTAGGAAGGGGTATAGGGGATAGGGTTGTGATTTCAGTCTGGTTTTGTATGGATGAGGCTAAAAGCTCACTATGCCAACATACTGAGGCTTCACCCATAGAGCCCCTGCCTCCTGGGTTATACTTAATGCTAATTAAACCTTTACCTTCTTCTTGTCCCCCAGACACCCACATTTTGCACTTCTTGAGTGCCTCTAACATCTGGCCCCCAAAATTCAAACCCCCAGGTTCATCCCTGTGTTTCTATTTTGATTTCTAACATTCACCATCCAGCTATTAAAATGTAATTTTCCTTCTATTAGGCGTTTCCTCCATGGGTCCTGGGAGACTGGATGTAGGAATTTCTCATCTTCCTCCTGGGCTGCAGCTGGTCAGTTCTCTTGCTTTCTTCCAATATAGCATCTCTCAGGCATGTCTTTCTCATTATAGAAAAGTCCCAGGATATTGGGTCACTGGGCACAATCCAGGGAATTAGACCAGGATTGTTCCTCTTTTGCTAATAAAATATAAATATTACAGGCAACTTCACAGTCTGGCTCCAGCCAGACCTTCTGGACTTTATTGCGTGGTCCTCCCTTCCATGTATTCTATGCTTTGGCCAAATTAGCTTGCTTGTTTCACCCATCCTCCTACCCTACAACATCCTGTCTCCTATAAGTGGGCCTGGAAGGCCCTCGCTCCTTGCACTTTTTGGAATCTCCAGCTTCCTTCAAGGCTGAGCTCAAATGATGATTAGCCTTTCCTAATTCCTAGTGCATACCCTTTCCCTGTGCCCTGTGCTAGTGCTTCTCCCTGTCTCTCACAACAATTCATATATATAATTATATATATACACATATATACACATACACACATATATGCGTATATATACAACATGTATAGATATCTACATACATGTAGACATGTATGTATAGGTCTATATACATATATTATTTATTTATCTTTATAAATGCCATCTGACCCCTCCAAAAACGTGGACTCTTTGAGAGCAAGGAGCATCTCATGTAATTTCATTATTTGTGACCCCAGTACCTTGTGGTGGTGCCTGGTGCTTCATAGGGACTCAATAAATGCTTGTCGGATGAATTAAATGGGCTCTTGGGGACATTCACCATTACATTATGGGGGAGGTTCACCCTCTCCCTAGAACTATACCAAGGAGGGGTTTATTCCCCACTGTTCAGTTCTACAGAGAATTTGGTTCAGGAGAGTCATCAAGCCACAGTATATTTGCTCCTTCTCCCTTTTCCCATTCCCATCCCTCAACACCGAGTTTCTGGTTCCACACTCTAGTCCAACCATATAGATACAACTGTACAGACCCAAGGCCTATTGCATATTACTATGCTATTATGCTTGCTTTTTAAAAATAATGACAATAACAATCGACAATACGAACCATGCAGCTATGTTCAAAGGAGCAGCTAATAACTTATTATTTAAACTCATTGAATAACTCCAAAGAATAATTCCAACTCTGACCAGTAGCCAGAGACTGCTCTGGGGAATTGACCCAACCCACTCTAAATCAATGGCAGATCAATCAGTACAATTCCAACATTTTCCATTACAGGCTGAGATTGCAAGAAAAGCCAGACCTAAACACTGCTTCTGCCTCTGTCATGAAACAACCTTAAGGTCAACCTGATTTCAGGTCTCTTTGCTTCTTTTCCTTCCTTCTCCCTCTCTGGGTTTCCCCTCTCTCACAGAAACTGGCAGTAGCAAGCCCTGGAGGCCTTGCCCTTGCCTTGAATTGGTCTGCCTGACCGATTCTACTCACCTAATTCCTCCCATCCTTCCATGCTTTGTCCTAACCCTTACAAGGCACAACCATCATCCACTCAACTGGTAGCGTTAGTCCCAGAGAAGATATATTGCCCTCTGAAACTCCCTGAAGGACATTGGTTAAATTACTTCCTTTCTCTGGGTCTTGGTTTCTCTGTCTATAAAAGATGGATAAACTCTCTTTCGCCACTGACTACTTAATGTGACCTTGAAGAAGTTACTTACACTCTTAGGCAGGGCCTCAGTTTCCTAATCTGTAAAAAAAAGTTGTTATTCTAGATGACCTTTAAAGTCTCTTCCAGATATCAATTATGATTGATTCTCCTGGGTTAAGATTTTCCAATAACTCAAATATTACTGGGCTTACTTGTGATGACCAAATGATATCTCAGGTGTACAAGAGCTTTTAAGCTCTTTGGAAGGAAGGGGCTAAAAACAGCTTCCAATTTTACACCTGAAGAATGCTCTTACAGAACCATTGGTATGGAAAATTCAAGATGATGGCTCCGTCTCTCATTCAGGTTTTAGTGAGAGCAAAGGAGACCTGTTCACCACCTTCCCTTTCTTCTCCCTTCCAGGGTTGAAAGATCACTTCTTGTTTGCTTCCTAGGCTTACCTAAGCTTTTCCCCCTACAATAGCTCACCCTACTCAAGCCTAGTCAGGGGACCTTGTTGTGATAGAGACTTCCCCCAGCAGTCCACACTAGAGCAGATGCTTAGGAGGTACTACTCTAGCCAAGGCAGTTAGCTAGATAGAACAGTGCATAGAGTGCTAGGCCTGGAGGCGAGATGACCTGAGTTCAAATTCAACTTCACCAGCTGTGTGACCTTGGGCAAGTCACTTAACCTCTGAACACTGAAGAAGGAAATAATAAACCACTCCAGTATATTTGCCAATAAAAATCCATGGCTAGGGGGCAGCTAGGTGGCGCAGTGGATAAAGCACTGGCCCTGGATTCAGGAGGACCTGAGTTCAAATGCGGCCTCAGACACTTGACACTTACTAGCTGTGTGACCCTGGGCAAGTCACTTAACCCTCATTGCCCTGCAAATAAATAAATAAATAAATAAACAAATAAACAAACAAACAAACGAATGAATGAATGAATGAATGAATAAATAAACAAACAAATAAATAGATAAATAAATGAATGAATGAATGAATAAATAAATAAATAAATAAATAAATAAATAAATAAATAAATAAATAAACAAATAAATAAATAAATAAATAAATAAATAAATAAATAAATAAATAAATAAAAATCCATGGCTAATATGGTCCATGAAGAGTAGGACATGACAAACAACGTTCCTTTAGCTAACAAAAAATTTCTGGGAGCTGCTTCCAAAAAGTATTTTGAAGCTGATACAAATGAGGTATGAGATCAAGTTTAGCCAGCAAAATTCAAGCTATTCCTGAAAGGAGCAGGATTGATTTAAGTGATAAGTATGTTTAGCCCTTCTAGTTGTTCAAACCATTTTCTAAGCAATTTCTAGAATACTCATTCCTCTGTATGCCTCTCCCATCCTTTCCCATGATCTTCTCTACTTAAGCTGCTGGTGGTACAGAGAATAAGACCTGAGTTCAAATTCTGTCTCAGACACTAACTAGCTCAAACTCTAGGCAAGTGACACTCTGACCTTCTCCCTTTACCCCCTTAGTTTCCCTATCTATAAAATAAGAAAAATAACAGTGCTTTCCTCCCAGGGATGTTGTGAGAATCAAGTGAGTATATTTACCTTAAAGCCTAGCTTCTTAAACTATGGGTCCCATATGAGGTCACATAACTAATGTGGGGATTGTGAAAAATTTGGTAACAGTAAAAGGTTATGTATGCCTATTTTATATACCTCTAGACCCAAGGTTGCATAAAAATTTCTCAGGTGAAAAGGGGTCATGAGTAGAAAAAGTCTAAGAAGCCCTGCCTTAAAGCACTATATAAATGCTAGCTATTACTTAACTAACAGAATAGTTGACCGTGGGGAAGGAGGAAGTGAAATATAAAGAGCTATGATGATAAGGCTAGTCTCTAGCTGTTGACAATAAAAACCCAAGGGTCACTGGCTCCCAGATATTTTTTTATTTATTCTTTGCTTTTATCTCTCACCAAATCCTATCCAATAAAACAGCTCTGCCTATAGTGGTGACAGTTTCCACACCTTGTAAACCCTCCTGCCTCCCATGACTTCCTGACAGGGCACTGGGCCTCTTAACTTCTTTCTCATTATTTCATCTGTGTTTTCCCCACCACAGACGAAACCCATTTTATTGCCTGTCCTGTCCTTATTGACTAATGAGAAATAATTGGATTCTGCCCTCTTTAGACCATCTCTGTATGGATCTGTTGACAAATAGATTTTTAAATGATTTAAAACCTATGTCATGGTGCGAGTTTTGTTTTTTGGTTGTTTTTTTAAAAAAATAAATCTTCACTAAAATTAGCCAATTTTACATATTTGGGATGTTTTAAAAAAACAAGATATGTCAATATTTAAAATTCATTATTTCCCCAGGCAGAGTAGAAGAGGGTATGTAGAAGGCAGGATTGGACAAGTTCTAAGGGGAGTGTCAGGCAAATTGTCATGATGCTGGGCTTCCAAGGACATCAAGCTGTTGTGACTTCCTCCTCCATTCCCACCTTCCACCAGTATAGTATAGTGACAAGAATGCTGGAGTACTGATTACTACCTGTGTGACATTGGATTAGTCATTTAAGTTCTCCAAACCTCACCTTCCTCATCTGTTTAATAAGGCAATATGTGATTTATATGACCTCTAAGGTCCCCTGAGCCTATGAATAGCTCTGAAATCAAAGTGTATGTTGAAGCCAATGTTTGGTTGCCTACTTGGTACATCCATCCATTCATTCATTCAAAAACATTTATCACGTGCTTACAACACAGTGGTTGGGGATGGGAATGTTAATCTGGTAACATTTACCATCTGTTGGGAATGGAACCTTAGTACTGTTCAGCCTTCAATTGATACCTTAAGTAAATCTCTAGGCCACTTTCCCCCACTCTAACCAATGGTGGCTACTGGGGTTTCAGGATATTTAGTGAGATCTTGCCATGAGTGGGGGCCCATAAAGGAAAATCACATAATCTAGGTCCTAGGTTCTACCTTCTGCACACTTAGGCAAAAATGAGAGTGAGACTTTGTGTTTTTCCAAACTGGACTCAAATAAACCAAGATAGTCTAGGACAGTCTTTGAGAGGAAAGGAAAGCTCATACCAAAAGTGTTTTGAGGGCAAAGATTGTGTCTGAGTAATGTGCCTAACATTGCATCCTAAGCTAGTAATTATGGATGGAATATGTATTGAAAGTTGAAGTAGTGGTGATAATAAAATCCTAATAATAATAACTTATATTTACCTATAAGACTTTATAGCTATGAGATGCTTTCACATTAGTGCATTTGATTCTGTGTGAAGAAGATAGTATTATCCCCAATTCATAGCCAAAGGTAAGAAGGCTAATAGTTTGTGGGTCTTGTCCAAGCACCCACAACCACAGCAGAGATTTGGACCAGGTCTCCTGAGTCCAGGTCACATGATAATAAAGCTGATAGTAATGATAGTTGACATTTATGTAACACTTTAAGACATTCAAAGCATTATATAAATATTATCTCATTTGAGCTTTACAGTATCTTGACAAGTTACATAAAACAGAAATTAATAACCTCATTTTCAGATGGGAAAACAGACCCCAAAAGGACACATAGTTTGACATAGCCAGCAAATGTCAGAGCTGATATTTGAGTTGGGGGTCTTCCTAACTCTAGGTCTGGTCCTCTAGCCTCTAAGCCTCTCAGTGGTGATCGGTCATTATTAAGATGATAATCAACTAACAAATGGGCTTTCCATCAGCTGAGTATACATGACTTTTCTTTTGGGGGTAAAGACAGACTTGCCTCCTTTCTGTGTTCCCCCCCAACCTGCCATCCCCACCCCCAGCAGGCTCCCTCCTCTAGGTTTTAAAACAAACATCAGCTGCCAAGCATCTGTGTGTGATCGATAGGGCCACTCATCTGTGCGGTTTGAGGCTCTCTCCACAGATGCAATCAAGGCGCTGGAGACATCTCTGGCAGCGGGTGCATGGGGAGGGAGCTCCGCAATGCATTTAATCAAGGAACAGATGGAGAGCTGATAGAGGGTGTAGAAAAATCAGGTTTTTGTGATAACATTCTTACTCTGGGCCCTGCCACCCCCTTACCCACCCTCCACATTCGCTAAGCTGCTTCAATAAGAATTCCCAATGCCAATTTCTGTACTGTGCTTTAAAAAGACATCTTCCCCGGAACCTTAATGTCCTGGGAGAGGCTGGGAGACATCCAGGGGCCAGGCCTACTGGCTGCTTTATTCATCTCCCCAGCTCCACTCACAGAGTGGCTGGATCTAGTCTTTTAGCCTTTATCCAGGTGCCCTGGTTGCCTGAAACTAAAGGCCAGAGAAATCTAGGGAGCCAAGAGGGCTGACGGCCTGATCATGAAATAGCAGGTGTGAAAGGCTGTCAACCACCAGATCCTTCTTGCTCACACTGCTGTCTTTCCCTGCTCTTTGCCCATGCTTTCCTGGGAGCCCACACTCACTGAACTCCTCCCTTGTCTGCTTCCAAGTGTTGCCTGCTCCTGGTGTTGGCTTTCTGGCAGGGTTTTGAGTTTGAAGGTCAGAGGCTGTCAAAAGATTTCACACATACCCTTTGATCCCAAGGTATCACTACTTGGTTTGTACCCCAAAGATATAAAAGCAAGAGGAAAATGAGTCATAGGCACAAGAATATTTAGAGCAGCTCTTTTTTTTGGTAGTAGCAGCTGGAAAATGGTGTGTGTGTGTGTGTGTGTGTGTGTGTGTGTGTGTGTGTGTGTGTATGACCATCATCTGGAGAACACTGGACAAATGAGATATGAACATAATATTTCTGTGGTTGGAAGAAATTATAGAACCAACACTTTCAAAGAGACATGGGAAGACTTATTTGAACTGATGCAGAGTTAAGTGAGTGGAACCAGAAGAACAAGGTATACAAGAACAAGAGTAATGTAAAAAAAATAGCCTTGAAAGACTTACAAACTCTGATTGATTCATTGACCAACCATGATTCCAGAGCATCAGGGATGAACTAAGCTACCAACTCCTGACAGAGAGGTGATAGACTCAGCAGATATAGAATGAGACATGGCCTATGTGGAAATTTGTTTTGCTTGACTATGTGTATCTATTACAGAATTTTATGGGTTTTTTCCTTTCTTTTTTTAATGTAGGGTGGGAATGAGGGAAAGAAAACAGATCTGGGGTAATTTAAAAACTTAAATTTTAAAATGTCTTCAGATGCTTTATAGCATTGATCTTCCTCCCCCTCCCCATCTCCTCTTCACAACTAGATTCCACTTATCTTTTTTCTGTGTTGCCTGTACTCATACTAGGATATTCTTAGCACTCAAAGTACTCTCCAAAGCAATGCACATTTGGTCTTTAGTCCTATGCTGACAAAGGGGCGGCTAGGTAGATAGAGTGCCAGGCCTGAAGTCAGGAACTCTTCTTCTTGAGTTCAAATCTAGCCTCAGACACTTACTAGTGTGTGACCCTGGGCAAGTCATTTAACCCTATTTGCTTCAGTTTCCTCATCTGTAAAATGAGCTGGAGAAGGAAATGGCAAACCACTGCAGAATCCTTGCCAAGAAAACCCCAAATGGGGTCACGAAAAGTCAGACACAACTGACCAACAATAAAATGAATGTTGACACTGTCAGCATGAAATAATTCTGAAATAACATCCATAATTTTGACCAAAAAGATTTGAATGGACCACTCTGGAGTAGAAGGCTGGACAGATATGTAAATACTTTAGGTTAGTCATCTGCCACTTTGGCTAATTCACATCTAAGCAAGGCTGAGGAGACTTAAATTACCCTGATAATGGTGGATGTGCACACCTCGCTATGTGATCTTGAGAAAATCACTTCCTTCTTCTCTCGTGTTTTTTTTTTTCTTTGTAAAATTAGTGGGATGGACTAGATGGTCCCTAAGGTCATTTTCCAGTTCTGACATTCCAGGAGTCTGTGAGTCTATGAAATATACTTCCATGCTCTTATAGATGATTTCTAGAAATCATAAAGCCAAGAGAAAAATAACATTCAACAGTCAAATTTGGATTGGTCCTTCCTCACATTCTATAGTGGTACTTCCCCTCTTCTCCATGACCACTCCCTCCTACTGCCTCCTGAGCTAACCACAGCATTTGGATGCCTTTCTGTGGCAACTCCCCCCCCCCACACACAGATCCCCCCTCAACACAGAAACCTGTCAAAATATAGTAGAAAGCAATCGAAGGAGAGAGATAGAGCCAGTTCACATTCTTTTAGGCCAGTTGCCTGAGATCTTTAAAAGCCTTGGGCAGATGGGCCCAAGTTTATTATCATGGATTCATGAAAAGACTTTCAAGAAGTCTTTTAATGTCATTAGACTCCTTGTCTTCATCTTCATCACCAGAACCTCAATGGGCCTTCTGTGCCCCACAGCCTGCTGTCAATAACAACATGTGCTCAGATTAGTCGTCTGAGTGCATTTCAAACTAGATTTATTCTATTTGATGTGGAAGGGAATGTAGGGATCATCAGGTCCAACCATTTTGTTTGACAGGTGGAGAAAACGAAGCCCAGGGAGGGGAAAGTTATAGAATTATTATGTACTGGAGCCAGTATAAGTCCACTGATATTCCAACTATCTCACACTGTCACTTTTTCAGAGAAATGAGGATTTATCAGGGTTCAAGTCACATTCAGATCAGCTATCATAGACACAGAGAAGTATGATTCAGTATTAAAAATCTCTTCCATCTGCCTGAATCCAGAGAGATTTCAGACTTCTTCCTGGATATCTCCTTCTTGTTCCTTTTACTATCAAAGAAAGTAGTTCTTGCCTGCTCCCCCTTTATTCCCTGTTCAAGTGAATCAAGCTATTCATAGACATTTATCTGGTGCCTACTGTATGCCAATTACCATACAAGTCACTGGAGATACAAAGATAAAAATTTATCAGTCCTTACTCTGAAAGTGCTTATACATCTGGCCTTATACATTTATCTAATATTTAAATAAAATATCTTTCTATCTATCATCTATTTCTCTATTATCTCTCTCTCATACATTTCTGTTTCTGTCTTAATCTATCTGTCATATATCTATTTGTAGCTCTTTATATTATTCTATCATATATATCTATGTATCTATCTCTCTCTAAATCCGTCATCTATCTGTATCTATCTTTTTATCATCTCTCTATCTCCATCATCTATTACCTATCATCTCCATCTCTAATATAGAGTATATCTCTCTACCTAATATGTCATTTATCTATTTGTCTCTACTTTTCTATCTTAATCTATCTTTTATCTCTATGTATCTATGTTATCTATCTACTATCTGTATCTCTATCATCTATCTCTATCTTTAAATCTGTCATCCATCTATCAATCTATTTACATATATCATCTATTATCTATCTCTAATATAGAAATTATATCTCTAATATGTCATCTCTATCAACCAACTATCATCTATTATATATTATCCATATTTATATCTCAAACTACCTCTCTATTATCAATCTATCTGTTTATCTATCTATTTATCTAAGTATCTATCTATCTATCTATCTATCTATCTATCTATCTATCTATCTATCTATCTATCTATCTATCTATCCCTTCAGGATAATGCATTGTCCCACAAAACAGCCCCATTGCTCACATTAATCACAAATTATGATGCTGGGTGAGCATGGGGAAAATCCTAAACCTAATCTGGTTATTTGAACTTTTTAATTGTTTGGAGGCTGAAGCTATTTAGGCTGGGTGTGGGGGTTGGGGAGATTTAAGGGAGTGGGATGTGATAGCTCTCTTCATATTCAAAGAGTTGTTCAAGAAGGAATAACCTTGCTCCATGGGGCAGAACTAGGACTAATGGGCAAGTTATAGGGAAGCAAGTTTCAGTTCATAACTTTCTCCTAACTAGAACTGTTCAATGATGAAGCTGGCTGATGTACTCTTCAGTTGTGGCCTCCTTGTCCATGGAAGTGTTTAATCGGAAGATGGGGGACTCTAGTCAGCTAGCACAGTGCTGGACTTGGAATCAGGAAGATCTGAGTTCAAATCCTATCTCAGTACTTCTGAGCTGTGTGACCCTTGGCAAATTACTTCCACCACCCCACCACCCCCAAATACCTATTTTGTCATCTGTAAAATGTGATAATAATAGCATCTGCCTCCAAGGGTTGTTGTGAGGATTGAATGAGATAAGAGATGTAAAAATGCTTACTATTATGCTGTAGAGAATACTCCTGTACTGAGTGGGAATTTGGACTGTATGAGACTCCAAGGTCTCTTGTAACTCTAATTTTCTATGATTCTGAATAAACAGGAATTTGCTGTCTATTGATTTCTACTCATGGATGAGTTACTCTTCAAATGTCTCCTCTTATGTTTCATGTGTAGGCCTTCTCTCTTTTCCAACTAAATTATGATTTCCCTAAGAGTAGAGATCCTGGTTTTTAGCTCATTTGTACCCCTCCTTCTCCCCAGTTCAGTACCCTGGACAGGTCTTATCTTGAGGACTTTCAATGATTGCCTGAGGAGGCCCAAACTTTAGGGAAGAAACATTAACAAGCACCTAAAATAATGCTTTAGAAGAAGCATTACTGAACCCAGGTAGATAAAAAGTCGAGAACTGAGGCCCTGCCATCATGTTTATCCATCATCCCTGGCATAGAATCTTTTTCTTATGGAGACAGTGGCACACTGCATTTCTTGTGTGTGTATGTGTGTGTGTGTGTGTGTGTGTGTGTGTGTGTGTGTGTGTTTTTAATTTGGGGGTTGGTTTTTTTTTCCTATTTTTAAAGGACATTAAGTACAATTTTGTTGCCTGAGTCCAGTGGGAGACAGCAGGAGATTTACACCTAACCTGCCAACAGATGACAGGGAAGAAATTGCAACAAATGTCATCATGAACATAATTGGCACACGATATAAAGTGAGAATGGTGGGTTTTGAGCTAAGCCCAAGGTCCCCTTTTTCAAAGGCAGAAGTGCATTTTAGAAGTAGAGTTCCTATGAGCAGAGTATTCTTTCTACATCTTAAAAGCAAAAAAAATTATGAATTGTTCCATGGGAATCCAGATACATATCCCACTGCCTTTGGGGAGAGAGGGGCAAGCAGAGAGGGGTTAAGGTTGGGATCAGGGAGGGGGGGAGACCCTGAAACAGGAAGACTTGACCAAGCTAGAAGGAACACCAAAAACAGGGTTCTTCCCCTCTTCCTGAATAAATTATTATGCTGACAACCAAGTTGCATTTATGTATCTTCCATGACCCCTAAAATACTCTGGGGTAGGTGTAGGGGGACTGACTTTGATTCTACAATTCAGAAATCAGCCTCATACAAGGGAACAAAAATGAGTCATACATTTTAAAAATGTGCATGACTCCAACGAAGGGGAGAGCTTCTTGTTGATAAATATTAAGGGGGGGGGGCGCAGCTAGGTGGTGCAGTGTATAAAGCACTGGCCCTGGAGTCAGAAGGACATGAGTTCAAATCCGGCCTCAGACACTTGACACTTACTAGCTGTGTGACCCTGGGCAAGTCACTTAACCCCAATTGCCTCACCAAAAAAAAAATATTAAGAGGGGCTGGCCAGTGAGGGTCCAGTCCTGGGAACACGTGCTATCAGTTCTATCTGATGTCAACCCATGTAGGAGGTTTGGTGAGCCTGCTTCAGAGCATGCATAGATGTTCAATGATTATTTTCTGTCTGCTTAGTATGTGCTCATGGAAAACCTTTTAATTGTCTGCTAAGTCAGTAAAGACAGTACCTACCAAAAAAGAGAGGCATGAATAGGACAGATTCAGTTCTCTTTCCTGGTAGACAATGAGACAGCAACTGCTGTGACCATCTGGATAGGGGAGCAGCCTTGGGCTCTTCCTTACCTTTCTACCCAGGATGCTCTATAGTTTTGAACACATGGTGCTATTGTTTTTCTATCTCTGCTGTGTTTCCTTCTTACTTGTTTTTAGGCAAATGAGAGTAAGAAATAATCCAACTAGGATAAGGAAGATCAAACGAGTCATCAGAGGCCCAGAAACTGTGCTAGCTATCAACCAACCCTGTGGAGGAGAAAGTTCTGAGGAGCAACCTGTTTGAGTCAACCCAGCAGCGGAGCAACCCAGCAGCCAAGAGATACTGTATTCTGTGAACAAGCGAGTGACTTGTCTATTGGTAATTCCATATCTGGAAGTAAACTTGGTAGTAATAAGAGTGTCTATGTAAATTTAAATTTGAACCTGCTTTCCTTAGGAACTAAGGTATAAAAGGGGAGTGTACCCGAGTTTGGGGCAATGTCTTTGCATTACTTGGTATATCTTCTTAGGAAAGATCCCTTTGTACAGAATGGGGCAAAAGTCATGATATTTTAATAACTTTTTGAAAATTATTTTTTCTCTACTTTTCATGAGATTTTATTTTTGACATGTAATGTATATGTATTTCCTATATATAAAATACATGATGCTAGAGTATTATAAATTAAAAACAAAAAAGGAGTTATTAAATAATGAAACCCCTTTGTGACTTTTAGCCCACCCTGTGCAAACTCATGGAATATTAAGAGTTCATCAATGGGGGCAGCTAGGTGGCACAGTGGATAGAGCACCAGCCCTGGAGTCAGGAGTACCTGAGTTCAAATCCGGCCCCAGACACTTAACACTTACTAGCTGTGTGACCCTGGGCGAGTCACTTAACCCCAATTGCCTCACTAAAAAAAAAAAGAGTCCATTAATGATATTGAAGAAATATGAAACATTAGGTCAATAAATCAATAAACACTTGTTAAGTATCTGCTACGTAAAGTGCTAAGGATACAAAGAAGGACAAAAGACAGTCCCTATCCTTAAGGAGCTCACAATCCAAGGTGTCAGTCAACATACAAACAACTAGGGAAGGGAATATTGAATTTATAAAGAGCCCACTATGTGGCAAGCACAAATATTAACTCATTTGATACAATGACCCTGAAAGGTAGGTACTATTGTGATCTTTTTATAGTTGGGGATACTGAGGCAGACAGAGGCCAAGTGACTTGACTTGCCCAGGGTAACATAGCTAGTAAGTATCTGAGCTTGGATTTGAATTCAGGTCTTCCTGACTCCAAGCCCAGCATTCTATCCACTGAGCCATCAGTTGCCTCTTGTTTATACAACCATGTACAAATAGACTACATACAGGATAAATAGGAAACAATAAGCAGAAGGAAGGTACTAGAATTAAGAGGGTGTGTAATTTAAAATTCTAAATGTGGGTTCTAATCTGTTCCCCCAGTTTTGGGGGAAACTGACTAAAATCACTGATAAAACGAGTTTAGATTTTTAAGAGTTTATTGAAATATAGAAAGAGAAAGATTGAGAACAGAATTCCTACAACCTCGCAATCCTATATTTCCTCAGCTCCTCTCCGTCATTCTCTGCTGTCATAACCAAGTCAGGAACCAAAAAAAGACAGCACTCTTCGAGCAGGCTCCCCTTTCCTCCTTCCTGTCCCCTCCCAGAATGGGGAGGTTCTTCAAGCTGGTTGGTTGATTGGGTCGGAAGTTCAAAGTTTTTTTAGATTCTGAGAACCATGCTTTCTTAAGTACTCTCAAGTACCAGCCAGATGTGCTTAGAATCTAGTCAACTAGTAATACAGTCAAATTAGCCAGTAATCCACTCAGGTGGGCTCTGGAGTATCTGCCAAATCTCATCTATCACATTCCATTATCTTGACAAGGGATCAGGAAAGACTTTGGGTAGAAGGTGATATTTTAGCCGGGACTTGAAGGAAGCCAAGAGGCAGAGATAAGGAGGAAGAGCATTCCATGCTCTAATGATAGAAAGCCAGTAAAAATGACCAGTGGGGACAGCTAGGTGGTATGGTAGATAGAGGACAAGTTCTGGAGTTGGGAGTACCTATGGTAAAATTCAGACTCAGACATTTACTAGGTATGTTATATTGAGCAAGTCACTTAGCCCCAATTGCTTTAAAAAAGGAAGGAAGGAAAGAAGGAAGGAAGGAAGGAAGGAAGGAAGGAAGGAAGGAAGGAAGGAAGGAAGGAAGGAAGGAAGGAAGGAAGGAAGGAAGGAAGGAAGGAAGGAAAATGCCCATAGTTGGGAGATAATTGTACCTTGTTTGAGGAACAGCAATGAGGTCAGCATCACTGTGTTGAAGAGTATGGGTGGTGGGTGTAAGACCAGGAAAGGTAGGTAGAGCTAAGTTATAAAGGGTTTTGAATATCAAACAGAGGATTTTTTATTCAATCCTGGGGGTGATAGCAAGCCACAAGAGTTTATTAAGTGTGGATGATTGTGGAGGGGGAGCTAACATGGTTGAATCTGTGCTTTAGGGAAATCACTTTATTGGTTGAGTGGAAGATGGATTGAAGTGGAGAGAGACTTGTGGCAAGCAGACCAATCAGCAGCATATTGCAGTGGTGCAGTAATGAGGTGGTGGGGGCCATCTCTAGGGTGGTAGCAGTGTCAGAGAGAAGGGAACATACTTGAGAGAGGTTACAAACACTATTGTCCTCTCGGGTAAGCTTAGTGCCGTGAGGGTGAAATGTAGCCAGCCAAGCTCTGGGGACCTAAATTGCTAGTGTGTATATGGGTTGAGAGGAAAAGGTCTAGAATCTTTCTCCATAAGCTTTCACAGAGCTGAGAACTGTCTGAAACAAATAGATGCTTACTGGGGACCTTCCATTGGGCAGTACCAATTCATGACAGTTAACTGCTTCAAAGTGGCAGCTGCTACTAATGTTGAGCTTGGGTCTTAATGATACCTATTCCATGCTGGGCCTTTGGTCTGGGCGCAGAGCCAAGTAATTGGCTCTAGCACCTGAGCTAGGTCTTTGCTATGAAATTACCTTTGAAGGACATCAATCTGAAAAAGCATTGGAATTAGTCAGGTCTAAGCTGTCACCTTTCAGTTAGGGTTCACACCTCATGTAAATTCTTGGGGCCTGGACAATTTAATTAAGCATAGTACATGAAGGCAGAGTGGGACCATGGTGTGTATGTGTGGGGGTGACATGGAACCTCAGGGACAGGTCACTTCATAGTCCTCCATAAACAAATGTACAGCCTCACCAACATGTCTGAATTAGTAAAGGGGGCCATTAAGTACCTCAGGAAGACCTGAGTTAAAATTCAGCTTCAAACACTTATACTTTCAGATCTTGAGCAAGTCACTTAACCTCTTTCTACTTCCGTTTCCTCAAAAATAAAATGGGGATATTAATATCATCGACCACACAGGGTTATTGTAAGGAGCAAATGAAATATCTGTAAAAAAAACCACACACACACACACACACACACACACACACATCAATCTTATCACAGTGCCTAGCACATAGTAGGTACTTAATAAATGCTTGTTCCCTTCCCTCCAGACCCATCAGGTCAGGTCACCACAGGGCAAGGTCAGCAATACATGATGCCACTGTGAAAGGTCAAATTGAATCAATCAGTGATTTCACTAGCATTTTTCAGGCCCAGGCAGGTCTCCTGATTCCATACAGACTTCTGGGTAGAAGTATCTGATCCAGCCTTAGGGTTTCCTGTTTCTTCTTGATTTAGGCATTCCAGGGACAGACAATACAAAGGAAGAAATCAAGCTCAAACAATTTTATTTTATTTTATTTTTTTAAAAGTACAGTCAGACCAATAGCCCGTGTTCTCTTTCATCTATGTACCACAATGGAGAAAGTGGTAGACCCAGAGTCAGGAAGACTCATCTTCCTGAGTTCAAATCTGGCCTCTGACATTTACTAGCTATGTGACCCTGGGCAAGTCACTTTACCCTGTTTGCCTCAGTTTCCTCATCTGTAAAATGAGCTGGAGAAGGAAATGGCAAACCACTCCAGTATCTCTGCCCAAGAAAACCCCAAATGGGGTCACAAAGAGTCCCACACAACTGAAAAACAACAGTTCTAATCCTGAATTCCTAACCCCATCTCCTTCCCCCTCCAGGATCTATCTAGGTGACTTGGGAGGGGAAGGGCTCACTCCCTCATGCACATTCATCACAGCATAGTGGAAAGAGCATTATGTTTGGAACCAGGCCATTTTGAGTGAACTCCAACAAGTCACTTTTTTCCTCAGAAGCTCTATCTAGAGCCTTCTCTTTCTCTTTGCCTCATTGACTCTTCAGCTTATTTTGAGATTCACCTGAAGGCTACTCCTTTCTTCTTTTCCCCTCTCCCTTCAAACCTCTTAATTTCCTGCACCTGTCTGATATTGTTTACCATCATAAAACATAATGCAATTCCATAAATATGCTATTTATCCTTTCTATTATTATTCCCCATTATTTATTTCTGAAACCCTATTATTAAATCTGTAAAGTATCCAGTGATACACTGGCGATGAAAGACACTATATATAAAGGAGTTTATTATTATTATTACTCTGTGATTAAAACAAGGAAGAAAAATGAATTACATTAAATCAAACTGGATTCCCTCTGCCCACAGGGCCCCTGCTTTTAAGTGAATGATGGGTCCCCTGGGGCACCAGCTGGGTGAAGTCCCTCACCAGATTTGGCTGCCGTCCCAGGCTCCTCTCTGCTGCTGACGGATGACACTTTGGAGAACTGCAGATTTGCAGAAGGCTCTGTCCCCAGGTGGAGTTTGTTTTGTGCAAATTGAAAGCGATTCCGTTTGCAATCTCACTTTTTACCATCAGTCATTGCTAGTGACATGAAGAGGTAATAGAAGTGCCCAAGAATTCTGCATTTTGTTTCCACTCAGCAGCATTTCTCTTGCAGTAGAAACATAAATAGTGCCTATTTTGGTGTAAATTTTGCAAAATTAGTTACTTTCCATCCAGTTGTGTTTATATATGTGTGTGTGCATGTGCACATGCATATATACATATATTATACATAAATACCCACATATATGTGTACATGTGTGTATATATAATAGATATATGCATATAATATATTCCATGAAGAAATGGAGAGAGGTCCATTTTTTGGAATCCACAAAGAATTAACCAGAGATGCTTTCTACAAGGAGAGTTTTGGGGTAAGAAGGGTGGAAGGGTGAGATGTTCAGTTTGGCCAGAGGTGTAATGAATGGGTGTGGGGGATGGAGCATGGGCAAGGGGTGAGTTCTCTCTCTTACATCTTATCAACATTCCTGACTATTTCATTCTTAACACCTCCCTTTTAAACTAGGTGGGACCAAAGACAAGATGAAATTGCCCAGAGCAGAGAGTGTCAGCTCAAGTTGAAGACTTGAATAATAAAAAACTTATAAAATGATCTCATTAGTTCCTAGATGATAAAATACTTATAGAGTGATCTCATCAATTCCTGAGTTTTATTACCCTTTCTTATAGATGACTCCCATATCTACATCCAGCACTAATCTCTCTACGTCACTCTGTCTCAATATCTATATATCACTCTCAATATCTCTATATCACTATTATCTGTCTAGGCAGCTAGGTGATTCAGTGGATAGAGCACTGGGCCTGGAGTCAGGAAGACTTGAGTTCACAAGTAGCCTCAGACACTTACTAGCTGGGTGACCAGAGGCAAATTGCTTCACTTCTGCCTCGGTTTACTCCACTGTAAAATGGGTTTAATAGTAGCACCTACCTTGCAGAGTTGTTGCAAGAATCAAATGAAATAATATTTGTAAAAAGCACTTAATGCAGTAGGAGCTTGATAAATGCTTGTCCCTTCCCCTCCTTAGGTTGGATATTGTCAATTCTCCATTGGTATCTCAAACTCAATAGGTCCAAAACAGAACTTACTACTTTCTCACTTAAATCTGCCCCTTCTCCAAACCTTCCTATTTCCATTGAAGCCTCTATCATCATTCTATTTATTTAGGTTCATGACCTTGGAGTCAATCTTGACCCTCATCACTTATATTTAATCAGTTATACCAATTCTACATCTACAACATCCCTAATATCCATGGCCTCCTTTCACATTATCACCACCCTAGATTAGGTCCTCATTACCTCTTGCCCAGATTATTTCCACAGCCTCCAGACTTCTAATTCACAGTCCATTCTTTTTTGTTTATCATAAAATCATTTTATTATTTTCTAGTTAACATGTAAAGATAGTTTTCAACATTTGTTTTCATAAGATTTTTAGTTCCAAATTTTTCTCCCTCCCTCCCTTCCCCCCTTCCCAAGACAGAAAACAATCTGATACAGGTTATGTTTTATATATACATATATATATGTATATATACATATATATACACACATACATACATATGTGTGTATGTATGTATATATTTATATATATATACACATACACAATCACATTAAATATATTTCTGCATTAATCAGGTTGTGAAAGAAGAATAAGAATAAAAGGAGAAAACCTCAAAAAACAACAAAAAACCAAAGACAAAAGTAGAAACAGTATGGTTCAATCTGCATTCAGAATCCACAGTTCCTTTTTCTGGATGTGGACAGCATTTTTCATCATGTCTTGATTGCACTGCTGTGAAGAGCCAAATCTATCACAATTGATCATCACACAACGTTGCTGATACTGTGTACAATATTCTCCTGGTTCTGCTCACTTCACTCAGCATCAGTCCACTTAAGTCTTTCCAGGCTTTTCTGAAATCTGCCTGCTCATCATTTCTTATAGCACAATAGTATTCCATTATAGTCATATACCACAACTTGTTCAGCTATTCCCCAATTGATGGGCATTCCAGTGGGAATTTCCAATTCTTTGCCACCACAAAGAGAGCTGCTATAACTATATTTGTACATATGAGTCCTTTTCCCTTTTCTATGATCTCTTTCAGAAACAGCACAGTCTGTTCTTAACACAATCACTTTATTCAGCCCCTCCCCAATTTTCCTAGAGCAAAGGCCTGACCATATTATTATCCTACTCAAGAAATTCCAGTGGACAAATACACACACACACACACACACACACACACACACACACACACAGAACTTCCAATGGCTCCCTACATTCATTTTGACACTTAAAATGTTTCTCTCCCTGATGCCAGGATATCTTTCCAGGTTCACTAAATTTTATTTCCCATTTACACAGGTAGCAACTATGCTTTGGAGTCACTATTCCCAGTCACTCATACTGGAAGATTGGGTGTCCAGAGCAAAGCTATTGCTCTGTCTTCCCATCTGAGTTCTAGGGGTAAGCCTGTGGGGGATATACTGACTTTCTAATACTCTTGCTCCCAAGTCTCACATTTGTGTCTTCCTTTTGGTATCAATTATTGATCTTTCCAATACCATCTAACCAATATAATTTTCACCTGTGATTATCAATGAACTTTCATAAAGGAATATTTTTACAGAGATTTTATTTACTTTTTTATAAAAGGATATTTACTGAGAAGATACAGTAATGCCCGAAGTCCAAAACCTCACTCAAATCAAGGCACACTCTCTCCTATCTCAGTCCTTCTTGTTGTTGATTAAGTCATTTCAGTTGTGTCCAAATCTCTATGACCCCATTTGGGGTTTTTTGGCATCAATACTGGAGGAGTTGCCATTTCCTTCTCTGGTTCATTTTTTTTTTATTGTTGTTATTTTGTTAGGGTTTTGTTGTTGTTTTTGCAGGGCAATTAGGGTTAAGTGACTTGCCCAGGGTCACACAGCTAGTAAGTGTCAAGTGTCTGAGGCCGGATTTGAAATCAGGTCCTTCTGAATCCAGGGCAGGTGCTTTATCCACTATGCCACCTAGCTGCCCCCAAATAGTTACGTATGTATGTATTGTAAAGAATTAATTGTTATTTGAGGTTTTTATGTCTCGGTGCGCACTGGCCTGGGGCTCCGCAAACCACACGTTGCTCCACCCACTGGTTGTAGCTGTTACCAGGGCTCTGGCACCTCACATCATCACTACTCGGCCGACCATGGGCCTGGCAAAATTATAATGATTGGAAGCCTATTGAGGGCAGTCATGTGACTGTCAGAGCGGCCATCCCATTGGCTGGGGCTGTGTGGGGTGTTTCTAGGTTTGGGGGAGGAGAATTGGGCATTTGAGGTGGAAGCTGAAAAGTGACAGGCCTTCTGCTTCGTATTTTCAGCTGATTCCTGGACAGTGGTATTTTTTCAGGTATTATAATTTCCCTTTCCTCATTTTACTTCCTTTCCCTTGATCCTACTGATCCTGTTTGTGTTTTGTTTTGTTTTTTTAAGTTCATTCTTGTTAAAATCAATCTTGTTCCGTTTTGAGGGAGGCTGCCGGTCTCATTCCTTGCCCCAATATTGCTGCGAGCCACTTAGCTAGCACTCCCCATTTGAAAATTGGTCCCCACAGTATGTATGTATGTATGTTTCTATTTATTTGGTTGGTTTTGGCTGGGCAATGAGGGTTAAGTGACTTGCCCAGGGCCACACAGCTAGTAAGTGTCAAGTGACTGAGGCCATATTTGAACTCAGGTCTTCCTGAATCCAAGGCCAGAGTTTTATCCACTACCCAATCTAGCTGCCCCCACCCCCGGTTCGTTTTACAGATGAGGAAATGGAGGCAAATGGGGTAAAATGACTTGCCCAGGGTCACATAGCTGGTAAGTATCTGAGGCCATATTTAAACTCAGATGCTCTTGACTTCAGGGCCCCACACTCTATTCACTGCACGTCTCATCTCAATCCCCACAGAGAGTAGATTCAAATTCAAAGTAGCTATTTCCAAATACTTCCACCACCAGATTCACTTTTATGTGTGGAATAGTCAATGTAAGAGTTATTCCCTTGCTTTGGGGACACAGTGCTTCAGCTGCTGGGCTGGATAATACATGTCAGAGCTGTGTTGACTCCTCACCTAGTTTGGTTTCTGGACCCCCTGGTCTAGTCCTCTATGGACTCTAGTTGCTAAACCTTTGGGACCTCTTCTGACCTTTTGAAGGTCACAAGTCTATAGTCTGGTCTGTTCAGTGTCTGATTCCCATTCACCTAGGATGAGGAAACAATAAAGAGAATAGGGATAAAAGAGATATTAGGGCCATGTGAAACTCCTACCTTTATCCCACTCCATGTTTTACTACAATTCCTCCTCACTCACTCAAAAGCTATCAGGGAAAGAGATTTCATCTGTTCATGCCTTTTTAATGTCCACTAACTTAGTGGGCATTAAAAAAGGCATCTCATCAACTAGTTTAAAGGACTTTTGTCACTATGGAGTAAATGAACACGAAAAAGTTACTGAATATTTGTACCTCCTCCATTATATGTCATCCCATAATTCAGGAAGCAGGCTCTGAAGTCTACCTGTGGATATATGGAACAGGTAGAGACCACTTCACATGCTCTAAGGACTGGGACCCCATTGGCCAGTCCTCTACTGCACACCCACCCTATGTTCCAGCCAAACTGGAATTTGTTATTTCCACAATCATCAAAGTATAGACTCTCAGAAATGGAAAGGAGCTCAGAATCCATCTAGCCCTACCCTTACCCAAATGGGAACACTTTCTACAACATACCTAACAAGTAGTTATTCATGTTTTGCTTGAAGATCTTCACAGAAGGGGAACCTACTATGCCTTGAGGTAGCCTGTTCCACTGTAGGAGAATGCTAATTGTTAGGAAGTTTTTCTTTACTTCAGCCTAAATTGACTTTTATTCTCCTAGTTCTGCCCTCTGTAGTCAACATGACAGCCCTTTGATTTCTTTTTCTTTCTTTTTTTTGTGGGACAATGAGGGTTAAGTGACTTGCCCAGGGTCACACAGCTAGTAAGTATCATGTGTCTGAGGCTGGACCTGAACTCAGGTCCTCCTGAATACAGGGCTGGCTCTTTATCCACTGTGCCACCTAGCTTCCCCACTTTGATTTCTTAAATATATAGATACCATTCCCCCTGACCCCACCAAGACTTTTCTTAAGGCTGAATCACTAGTTTCTTCAACTGATCCTCTTGTGGCACAATCTTGGGGTCCTTCCCCATGTTGTTTACCATGTCTGGACCATCTCCAGCATCACACAATTCACTGGATATGGCTTGACCAGGGCACAATACAACAAAATGATCACTTCTGAAGACCTGGACACTATGCCTCTTGATACCCAAGATGCATCTTGGCTTTCTCTTTTTCATCTCCATGCTTTCCAATTGTCTGTTGCCATGCCTGTGCAGCTTTTACAGGTTCTGAGGGCAGGAAGAGAACCTTATTCCAACTCCTACTCCCAATGGCAACTCAATGGCTACATCTGCCCTTTAAGATTCTAGTGGGTATTCCTGAGGGGTTGTGGTATATTTTAATGCTGTCATCATGGTCTCTTAGTGTGTTTTGCCTCAACTATAGTTCATTTTGTTGAATTATTTCAGTCGTGTCCAACTCTCTGTGACTCCATTTGGGGTTTTCTTGGCAAAGATATTGGAGTGGTCTGCCATTTCTTCTCCAGCTCATTTGACAGATGAGGAAACTGAGGCAAATGGAGTTGAGTGACTTGCCCAGGGTCATACAGTATGTGTCTGAGGCCAGATTTGAATTCAGGAAGATGTATCTTCCTGACTCCAGGTTCAGTGCTCTATCCATTGCACTGTCTAGCTGCCAAAAACTAAAGTTAGTATCTCCCTTTTAACATGGATTGACTTACAGATTAGCATGCAGTATGACTTAATCAATTAGCTTTTACAAAGGAATATTTGATAAAAAGATATAGCAATATAGGTAATACAAAAACATCACCCTCACTTCTCCCACCCACCTTCATGCAGGGGCATACTCTCCCTTATACCACCTCAATCTCTAGGAAGATTTGGATCAATTCTTTTATGTGGCTTCTGCAAAGCATTCACCCTACCAAGGTCAGTTTTTTTAAAAATAATTATTTAGGGTTACATTTTGAGTTTGAAATTGTTTCCTTCCCTCCCAAACCCCAATTAGAGAAAACCAACATTATATATGTGTGTGTCCGTGTCTCATATATGTATGTGTATATGTGCATATGTATGTGTATGCAAAAGTATATAGGTGCACATGTACATACATATATGTGTGTATATGTATTTGGAGTCATACAATACATACTTCAATATATCAGTTCTTTCTTTAGAGATGGATAGCATTTTCCTTTATAAGTCCTTCATAGTTGATATAAATGATCATATTACTAAGAATAGCTTAGGTATTCACAGTTAATCTTCAAACAATATAGCTGTTACTGTATACAACGTTCTCCAGGTTCTGCTCATTTAACTCTGCGCTATTTATTTCATGCAAGTCTTTCCATGGTTTTCTAAAACCAACCTGTTTGTCATTTCTTATAGCACAGTAGTACTCCATCACACCAAGTTCACTTCTGAATGCTGCATAGCTGATGGAAGTCACTCCCAGCTTGTAGAAACCAGTGTTGATGTATTAATCCACTGCTAACCTGGGTCAAACAGGTTGTACCAGGGTTGGCTCCCCACAAACTCTGTCATGGTTTCAAGTTCCTGGACCTTTCATAATCTCATGAGATCACAGCCTAGTCTGTTTCATCTGTAACACTCATTTACCTAAGAGCTTTAAAAATAAATGCAAAGCTATTTTCACTTTATTTTTTCATGGTTTTCTCCCTTTTGCTCTGTTTCTTCTTTTACAACATGACAAATATGGAAATATGTTTTACATGATTGCACATACAGAACCTATATCAAATTGCTTGTCATCTTAGGCAGGGGGAGGGGAAGGAGGGAGGGAGAAAATTTGGAACTCAAAATTTTATTAAAAAATCAATTTTAAAATGTCTTTACATGTAATTGGAAACAATAAAATACTATTAAATAAATACAAGGAGGCAAGAAAAGGGGTTGTTATGATCATAGTCATATGTCAGCTCATGTTGGGAGGGAGGTGGTTGGAGGTAAGAGGCCACTATTGCCAGTGCTACTACCTCTCTCTCCATGTGAAAACTTAAGACAAATCCTTCCATCCCATTCCAGTGCAGCCAAGAAAAGAGAATTCTGGCTAATCCTGGGGACCCTTTGTATGCATGCTCAGTTCTGGGTCAGAAGAAAATCAAAAAGTCTTTCTTCACCACACAGTAAGAAGACTGGAAAGCTGCTCACACACAAAAAATCACATTTGAGATGCAGAGAATGCTCCTAAGGACTGGTTCTCATTGGCCAGTCTTTTGTTTCCTTTGGAATACACTCCTTCCTCACCTCTGCCTCTTAGAATCCCTAATGTGGATCAAGACTCAGCTCATGTGCCACTCCCTATGGGAAAACATTCATGATCTTCTTAATCATTGGTACTCTCTCTCTCCTTTTCAGATTATCATGTGGAAGGAAGTGGTCCTAGAAAGCAGAGAACCTAATAATAGAAGAGTGACAACAAGAGTTTTCTGTGAATAAAATAAACTACTTTGCTGTAAAAGAAGTCAAGTGACCTCTTTATGAGGCACACACACAAATCAATTTCTTAAATGGGTCAGAAAGGAAACAGCACAGTAAAACAAAGAATGATAGACTAAGCTTCAGGGTGAATTTTTAGAGTCAGTTCACTGAGTTCAGGAGGTGGACTGGAAGAGAAAGCCAGATCCTGACTAAAAGAACAAGAGCACGGAGGTGGATAAAAGGAAGCTATAGGAAGCTATAAGGAAGGAGGAGAGCAGAAGCTCTGGCAGCAGCAACCACCAAAATGAATGTAGCCAGCATGAAATTAAATATAGACCAGCATCTCACACTACATACCAAAATAAACTCCAAATAGATGCATGACTTAGACATAACAAACAAATTAGAGGAGCAAGGAAGGAATTAATTTGTGAATTTATTGATAGGGAAAGAGTAGGGTAGAGAGCACATCTTAGGATAGGGAGGATCACAGAAGAAAAAACAATTTTGATTATATGTAATTTAAAAGTTTTCTGTACAAATGAAACCGATGGAGCTAAAATTAGGAGAGAAAAAGTCAAGTGAAGAAAAAATAAAATCTTTGCAGAACATTCCTATAGTAAAGGTCTTATATCCAAGATATATAAGGAACTGATTTATGAACAAAAACCCTTTCCCAACAGCTAACTGGTCAAAAATTATGAAAAGGCAGTTTTCAAATGAAAAAACCCAGGCTATCACAACCATATGAAAAAATGCTCCAAGTTACTCTTAGAGAAATGCAAATGAAAGAAACTCTGAGTTTCTATTTCACACCCATTAGATTGACAAAGGTGACCAACAAAAGTAAATGACAATTGTTGAAGTAGCATCAGGAAAACAGGCACACCAAAATGCTATTGATAGAGCTGTGATTAGGCTTTAGTTTAGTTATTCTAGAAAGCAATTAGGAACTATGTCCCAAAAATAACCAAGTTGTGCATAACTTTTTTGGGGGGGGGGTGGCAATGAGGGTTAAGTGACTTGTCCAGGGTCACACAGCTAGTAAGTGTCAAGTGTCTGAGGCCAGACTTGAACTCAAGTGTTCCTGAATCCAGGATTAGTGCTTTATCCACTGCGCCACCTAGCACCCAGTGCTGTGTATAACCTTTGACCTACCTATACTAATGCTAAGTTTAAACGTCAAAGAAATCAAAGAAAGAGGAAAAGGATTCATATATACAAAAATATTTAAAGCAACTCTTTTTGTATCAGAAACTAAAGGGATAACCATCAATTGGGCAATAGCAACAAATTATTGTGACTCAGTTGGCCCCCTATGAAATGAAGAAAATAATGCCCTCTACCAATTTCTCTTCCAGGGATGTTTTGAAGAAGTGATGGTCATACCTACTAACAGGCTTTGAACTACTGAGAAGAGATGCCTTACCTACTACTCTTTTGCTATTATTATTGACTCCAATAATATTATTAACATTATTGTCAACAATATTATTGACTCCAATAATATCCAAAGATATCTGGCAGCATAGAGGTGTCAACACTCACCCACATGGGCTATTCCTGAGTTCCACACGAAGTCAGAATAAAATGTAATTGGGGGGCAGCTAGGTGGCGCAGTGGATAAGGCACCAGCCCTGGATTCAGGAGTACCTGAGTTCAAATCCGACCTCAGACACTTGACACTTACTAGCTGTGTGACCCTGGGCAAGTCACTTAACCCTCATTGTCCAGCAAAAAAAAAATGTAATTGGGAAATATTTAATAAAAAAGTAAAACTTTATAAACCAAATATAATATGAATATGTGGTTTATTCTAAGTCAATATGTGACCCACAGGGATCCTGATGTACAGTTTGGTTGCCCCCAATTTTATTTGAATTTGATACCACAGTTATAGAGGACAGAGAGCTAGAGCCTTGCAGCCAAGAAGATCTGGGTTCCAATCCTTCCTCCAACACATTCTGGCTGGGCAATCCTGACCAATTCACATCATCTCAGTGCTTCAAGCAGCTCTACCATTATAAATTACAGAGAAGGCACCGACCTGCATTGGCAGAAAAAGTTTGCTCATCCTGGAGCAGATTCCTATAACAATCAAATCACAGGTCCATTCCCTACTCCCCCCCCCTCCCCATTGGTAATATGTAGGCAGCTGGATAATAAACAACTCCCTTGGTGAGTAGAGTGAGAAGCTGGCTGCAAGTTAACTCTCAAACTTTCTGCATTAATGAGAAAACCATTAGCAGTGATGACACAGAGTAGATGAAGGAGAGGTGATGAATCGAGGCTGTAAATTACCTTAGGGATGACACTGGTTGATTAAGCTAAGTACTCCACATGATACTTCAGCTGGCTTATTTATTTATTAACTGTCTTTGGAAAGGAAAATGTTTTGGTCTTTAAAAAATAATGTTGTGCTCCCACAAAATCCCAACTGCTTCCATTTAGCCCCTTCTAGGAGACAGCAGGTAAAGTCACTGCTGGCCATTACCCCAGAAATGGTCCTTTGCTTCAGAGATGCAGCCTAAACCCATCTCATACACACTCCATCACACTTTAGATCTAGGCTCCTCCATCTATTCCCTTTACACTGCCCCGCCTCCTCTCCATCCAAACATATGTCTGCAGGGTGTCCCCATTAGTCTCCATTCAGTGGTAGTCAGGTATAGCAGGAGAATTTAAAAAATATATTCTATGTATACTTTTTCTTATTTCTATTTTGCTATGGTTTAAATAAATGTGTTTCTTTGCTAAAAAAAAAAAAAGGCATTTGCTCTTTTGTTCCATAAAATGAGGGAGGGTTTCCATAGGGATATTTGACTTCTGGAAACCTTGGCCTCATGAATCCAGAGAATCCCGAAAGTCAGGGAACCCAAGAATTGAAAGAAACCTTAGAAGTGAGTCTCATCTCTCCTCCTACCCAATGTTCCATCTCTTCTGCAACAGCCCCAATAAATGGTCATTCAGTCTCTGCCTGAATAATTCTAGGGATGGGTTGTGCTCTACTTTTTGGAGAATATATTACATTTTTTGACATCTCTAATTGTCAGGAAGTTTTTTCTTATAGCAAAAGTTCAATTTCTGTCCCTCTGCCTTAGATTTTTACCCAGTCTACTCCCTCTCCCATCTGACAACCCTTGAAATAATATTTGGAGCAGCCTAGACAGCCTCTGTGGAAGTCTTCTCTGGTTCAGACTAGGCACACACAATTTCTTCAGCCAATTCTTGTGTTGTAGAGTTTTGAGTCTCCTCCCAATAATGTCATGCCCAGAACCAAAGAGGAAACCCCAAGTGTGGTTTGCCCAGTGCAGAGGACAGTGGCCTTATTACTTCCCTTGTTTTGAACCCTAGAGCAGGTAGTCAGCTCTCTCTATATATCATGGGTTCAATTTGGAGTGAAATGGGGAGACTGAGAGGACAGGTTCAGGAGAAGACTCAGTTAAGAGCCCCCTTGGCATCACCAGAAACAGCTTTTAGGAGAGGGACATGATCAGAATTCAGTAGCAGTCATTCCTTTCTCTTCATTTGAAAATTTCAGATTTGTTTCAGAGCTTAACAGAAAAGACATAGCCCTGGTTTCCACTTTATTTCTCCATGTGGTAGAATGGAAATGGGACTAGACTTGAAGTCAGGAGGTCTAAAAAAACGAAAATAATAATTGTTGCACTGCCTGCCTCACAGGGGAATTGTGGGGTATGGGCTTTAACCAATCTTAAAGGGATATATAAATGGGACTTATTATGTCTTTGTTTAGGGACCTTGGAAATATCTTGTTCTACTTCCTCATTTTACAGATGAGAAAACCATGTTCCTCACATCTAGTTGATGGCAATGCCAACAGCAGGATTTGGATTTTTTAAATTCCCAACATGGTTTTCCTTTCACTGAACCATATTGCAACTCCCCCAGTATCAGGCAGAATTCATCAAATTGATCGAGCTTATGATTAGACAAGAAATATTTACTCTTAGAACCGGGAAGGCAGAAACAGAACCAGACGACCACCTCTCTGAACTCTCTACCTACCATATGCAGAGCATATCTAGCAGACAAGAAAGGGAAGAGGGGAAAGAGACAGCTTCCAAAGTCTGCGCCTCTCTTTCTCTTCCCACATCTGGAGTAGGTTCCCAACAGATTCCGGCACCACAAGTGTCTTGTCTCTCATATCTCTCTCCTCCAAAGCTCTTGCTACAACTCTACTTGTTATGAGTCACATCACAGAATTCTCTCCATCAATCTGGAGTCACATCTAACCAAAAGCACACTTAAAACCTGGATTATATCAAGTAAACCTGAGCCAAACCCAACTCTTCATCTCCTTTCCTCCCCCTCAAATGCTAGTCTAGTCTAACCTGATGCATCAAGGAGGGGAGAACAAAAGAAGGGGACCTGGAAAAATAAATTCTAGAAACACTAAGGAGGAAACAATCTTGGTGCGTGTCAGGTGGCACAGTGGATACAGTGCCAGGCCTGGAGTCTGGAAAACTCCTCTTCCTGAGTTCAAATCTGGACTCGGACACTCACTAGCTGTGCCAAGTCACTTAACCCTGTTTGCCTCAGTTTCCTCAGCTGTAAAATGAGCTGGAAAAGGAAATGGCAAACCACTGCAATATCTCTGCCAAGAAAATCCCAAATGGGATCACGAAGAGTTGGACATGACTGAAAAAATGACTGAACAACCACAACAAATATAACATGAAGATTCTGTTTTAAAAGACAGGCAAATGAGTATGCATTGCTTTTGAGACAGTGAAGAGGATACTTTAGGTACTATAGTTTAATTTCACAGGATCACATATTTAGAGCTGGAAGGGACTTTAGAAACATTCTGGTTCAACCCCCTCATTTTACATGGGTTTGGTTTTCCTAACATCCAAGACCTTAAATAATTCATGATGAAGACAAGTCACTGTATAATAGTAGCTTTGATAAAAATATATCTTACAAATTCAGTTTCAGAAAGATCAGGCAGCATAATGTAAAGCAAATGGGCAAAATTTTAAGCCATGATAAAATTATTAGGTTTACATTATAGAGATAATTATAGCAAAAAAAAGAAGACCCACAGTGCATGTTTTTGCAGCTGTTTTAAACACAACTAACACTTTTAAATATAGCACTTGAAATGAATGTACTGTAAAATGACCCTGCTATTTTGGGATAGACCTAGCGCCAGCCTACACCATAGAGGTCATTCCTCATTCTCCATATGAAGAAACCGAGGTACAGAAAGGTTAAATTTCTGATCCAGAGTTAAGCAAATAGTAAGTGACAGGAGAATTTGAACTCAGATCCTAACTCCAAACTTAACACTCTCTCCTCTGTGATCCACTAACTCTTCCTCCTGTGGCCTTGAGTTTCTCCCTTCCTAGTGGGCCCTACCATCCCTTCTCCATCCTCAGCTCAGCTTGATCAATCCCACTCTGAGTCTTTGTGGTGAAACTCTAGGCTCACCAAAGAGGTTATTTATTTCTCCTCTGGAAATGTCTGGGCTGTTGGAGTTAGCTGTGAATGATGAGGCTCGGGTTCCCTCAGTTTCTCTCCAGCAATAACTCAAGCAGAGAGAGCAGCAGCAACAGCAAAGCTGCAGCAGAAACTGGAGCCCTGGGATGTCACAGGCTCAGTGTAATATCCTTACCCTGATTGGTTACTTGTGCCTGAGGGGCGGGGCAGAAGAACAGAAATCCCTAGAGAATGAAATGCACAAATGTCTGTCTATTCCCTCCATATTCAAAGGGAACTGGGCATGAGTTCTTAACCCTTTTAGTTTCTGGCAGTCTGGGGAAGTGGATGAACCCCTTCTCAGAATAATGTATTTAAGCATAAAATAAAGTACTTAGAATTACAATGTAAATCAATTATATTGAAATATAGTAATCCATACCACTCCTTTGTAAAGGTGAGAGGACCATGAATGTGGTACCTATTTCCAGTATTTTGCTATGTATTGATCAGTTTTGCTGATTTTTTTTCTCTTTTGTCTTTTTTGTCTTCAAAAATACTATTTTTTTTTTGTGGGGCAATGGGGGTTAAGTGACTTGCCCAGAGTCATACAGCTAGTACATGTCAAGTGTCTGAGGTCGGATTTGAACTCAGGTACTCCTGAATCCAGGGTTGGTGCTTTATCCACTGCACCACCTAGCTGCCCCAATACTATTTATTTTTAACAGTTTTATTTAAAGTTTTGAGATTCAAATTCTATCCCTTCCTTAGTCATTATGTAAAAAAATATATTATTTATTATATTGGATGGCTTTCTGGAAGGGAGAGCTCCTAGGGAAATTTTGATGATGTAAAAAAACAAAAGACACCAATATTTTTTTTGTTTTGTTTTGTTTTGTTTTTTGCGGGGCAATGAGGGTTAAGTGACTTGCCCAGGGTCACACAACTAGTAAGTGTCAAATGTCTGAGGCTGGATTTGAACTCAGGTCCTCCTGAATCTAGAGCTGATGCTTTATCCACTGTGCTGCCTGGATGCCCCTGCCACCAATATTTTTTAAAAGAAATAGTTATCAAAATGTATTTTTCAAAAGCTCAAAATCTTGAATTGGAAAGTGCTTGCTACTTTCATGGAAGGAAAACAGAAAGCATTTGAGGAGCAATATCAAGTCCTTGATTAATTTTATTTTGCAGTTTGGTCGTATCTGGCTCCTTGTGACCCCATTTGGAGTTTGCTTGGCAAAGATACTAGAATGGTCTGCCATTTCCTTCTCTAACTCACTTTTCAGATGTGAAAACTGAGGCAAACAGGGTTAAATGACTCACCCAAGGTCATGCAGCTAGTAAGTGTGTGAGGTCAGATTTGAACTCAGTAAGATGAGGATGAGTCTTCTTGATTCTGGGTCCAGGACTCTATTCACTGTGCCACCTAGCTGCCTTCCTTAGGTAATACTGCCCACCATTTATAGTTTCTCTTCCCACCCATTTTTTGCTAGTCAGGAATTCTCTGAAAGGCTCCTGCCTGAATGGAACTCTCCTTCCTAATTTGCCATATTTGAGAGTAGAAGGGTGGAAGGAGGAAATACCCTGGTGGGCTCTAAGTAACTCAGTTTTTGTCCTCCGACATTCTCTCTTTCAGTAATCTAATGTAAAGCTATTATCTCCTCCCTCTGTTCCACCTATTTTCCCTTCATCCTCCCCCACCAGTTGCATTCATTCCACTACCTTATTAACTCTACTGTGCAGTAACCGCCAAGTGGTTTCCAGCCCTTGCAAGAGACAGATACATAATGACAGAGAGGCTTGGTGCAGTGGTAACAAATTGTCTGTATTATATCACTTTACATCTTGATACCCATTTTCCTCAAAGGGGCTTATCTGTAAACCGACTGAATTCACATTGGGATGCTAAGAAAATAGCCGTCAAATAATAGATGGGGTCTTCTGGAAAATGAACATTTACAAATGGCCATAGCATTTACTTAAAATGTCATGCCAATTGCTTGCTGTTGTCTTTATGCAATGAGATTGATTTTACTGGTCCTCTGAGTCCTCAGCCTTGATGGGTAGGTTTTTAATGCAGCAGGGAGATGCCTCTTGTGTTTAATCTATAAATACACCCTTGCAAAGGGAAAGGTCTTTTAATACATAACCTTCCTGAATATGCTCACATCTTTACCTCCATTCACGTTCTTTTGTGTTCTTGGGTGACAGGCTGGCCTCCAGCAGAAGTCCTTGTTGGTGTTTAGTCATTTCAGTCATGTTTGACTCTTTCTAACCCCATTTTGGGTTTTCTTGTCAAAGATGCTGGAGTGGTTTACCATTTCCTTCTCCAGCTCATTTTACAGATGAGGAAACTGAGGCAAACGGAGTTTAAGTGACTTGTCCAGGTCATATGGCTGGTAAGTGTCTGAGGTCAGATTTGAACTCAAGAAGATGAGTCTTCCTGATTCCAGACCTGGCACTCTATCTACTATGCCACAAAGAGATCCTGGGTTGATGCTATTCTTATATTCTGATTTACACAAATGAATGCAGTTTATTTAACAAGTTAATTCATTTTCTAGGCCAGGCAGTTGAGAATTTTCACAATGTGGTACCTGGATTTGTCACAACTTCTGTGACCTTGGGCAAGTCACTTAACTTTTCTAATCCTCATTGAAATGAGGGGAGTGGATTAGATAGTCCTAAATGACTTTCCAGCCCTAACTCTATAAACCAGCCATCTTGTACTTTTAATATCTTGTCTTTTCTATATGATTCCATAGGTTTTTGATTGGGGATGAGGGGGGAATTGCATGCAGTGAGAGGCAAAAGAATACAATATTAGTTTGGGGCACACAAATACTACCCTTTGCCCCATAACTGCCAAGTTCTCTTTAGAAATCACAAAACTATAAAATTTCAGAGCTGACAGGGACCTTATTTGTCTGACTGCTTCATTTTACATCTAAGAATAAAGAGGACCAGGGCAACTAGGTGTTGCAGTGGATAGAGTGCCAGACCTGGAGTCAGGGAGTCTCACCTTCCTGAGTTCAAATCCAGCCTCAGACACTTACTGTGTGACCCCAGGCAAGTCGCTTAATCTTATTTGCCTTGGTTTCCTCTTCTGCAAAATGAGCTGGAGAAGGAAATGGCAAACCATTCCAGCATCTTTGCCAAGAAAACTCTAAATAAGCTCACAAAGCGTTGGACACGACTGAAAAATTGCTGAACAGCAACATAAGGAAGCCCAGAAAGTGGAAGTGATTTGCAGTCAATGACTGGTAGAACAGGGCCAAGAATCCAGGTATCCTGACTCCCATATTCTTTGCTCTGTAATAAGTCCCTTGTGATCTAGAAACAACTCACTGAGTGAAAACTTACTTGTGATAATAAGTACAGCTCATCTGCATATAGCAAGTCAAGATTTGAAAAGCAGTTTCTTCACAACACATATACAAAATTCCTCCTCTTCTGTCTCATTATGGCATGGAGAAGGGCACACAAAATCTGGCAGGTCTAAATGAGTGGAAAGGCTTTTAGTATGAGAGACTATATGTCTAGTCTGAGAACTAGACTAGCTAAGTTTGGAAAGGTTTATTACCAGTTTGATGGATTTATTTGCTGAAATAAAAAAGAAAGAAGGTAGTCTAGCAGCACCAGATTTCAAACTATGCTACAAAGTGATAATCATAAAAACAATCTGGTACTGGATAAAAAAAATAGAATGCTGGATCAGTGGAATAGATTAGGTATACAATATATGGAAGTAAATGACCATAGTAATCTTGTGTTTGATAAACATAAAGATTCAAATTTGAGGGGCAAGAACTCATTATTTGACAAAAATTACTGGGGAAACTGGAAAGCAGTCTGGCAGAAATTAGGCCTAGACCAACATGTCACACCACATACCAAGAAGATGAAAATGAGTACATGGTTTAGACAGAAAGCAAATTAAGGGGCATGGAAAAATATTACTTGTCATATCTATGAATAAAGGAAGAGTTTATACCAAACAAGAGATTGAGAGGATCAAGGGAGGTAAAGTTGATAATTCTTGTCACATGAAATTGAAAAGGTTTTTTCACAAAACCAATGCAGCCAAAATGAAGAAGAAAGCAGAATATGGGGAGGGGTGTTAATTTTATAGCAAGTTTCTCTGATAAAGTTTTCATTTCTTCAATATATGGGGAACTGAGCCATAAATAAATCATTCATGAATTTATAATTGGTCAAAGGATATGAACAAAAAGTTTTCAGAAAAAATCAAAACTATCAAGTCATGAAAAATGCTCCAAATTAGTAATTAGAGAAATGCATATTAAAACAACTTTAAGGTACCACTTCACACCTATCAGATTGGCTAATATAACAGAAAAGAAAAATGACCAATGCTGGAGGAAGTATGGAAAAATAGGTAAACTAATGCATTGCTGGTGGAGTTATAAACTTGTTTAACAATTCTGTAAAACAATTTGGAATTATACCTGAAGGACTATAAAACTATAGTTCCCTTTGACCCAGCAATACCATCACTACTTCTGTATCCCCCAAAAAATAAAAGGAAAAAGATGCATATGTACAAAAATATTTATAGCAGCTTTTTTGGTATGGCAAATAATTGGAAATCGAGGGGATGCCCAACAATTGGGGAAATGGATAAACAAGCTGTGGCATATGATTGTGATGAAATACTATTATGCTATAAGAAATGATGATGGGGATGGTTTCAAAAAAACCTGGGAAAACTTTTATGAACTGATATAAAGTGAAAAGAGCAGAACCAGGGGAATATTATTCATAACAACAGCAATATTGTTAAAATAGTCAACTGTGAAAGACTTAGCTACTCTGATCAATACAATAACCCATGAAAATTCCAAAGATTCATGATAAAAATTGTTATCTACCTCCAGAGATAACTGATGAACCTGAAGTATGGATTAAAGCATTTTTTCACTTTATTTTTCTTGGGTTGTTTTTCAAAACATGGCTAATGTTTTGTATGACTTCATATGTATAGTGGGTATTGTGTTTCATGCCTTCTCAATGGGTGGAGGTGAGGGTAGATGGTGGGAGAGAATTTAGAAGTTGAAAAAATGAATGTTCAAAAAAATTCAGCAGCTATAGCAACCTTCAGAGGCTACCTACTAAATCACAGAGGGATTGCAAGAAAAACTGCATTCAAACTGGTGAAATCATAATTACTTGGAGTACTGAAATTCTTTACAAAAAACCCATGAAGTAGTGCATATATTGCCTCTATTTTATAAGTAAAGAAATTGAGGATCAAATAGGTTTGACTTCGTCCACATGGCTACTATGTGTCCAGACTGGCTTCCTTCTCCATTTCCTTTTCCTTTGCATTAGTCTTTTATATAATCTAGAAACCGCTGAGAACCAACTATTTCTTTCTTCTTTTTTGTGGGGCAGTGAGGGTCAAGTAACTTGCCCAGGGTCACATAGCTAGTGTCAAGTGTCTGAGGTCAGATTTGAACTCAGGTCCTTCTGAATGCAGGACTGGTGCTTTATACACTGCACCACCTAGTTGCCCCTGATAGGCTTTTTTTTTTTCTTTTGAGAACCAACTATCTCACTTGATGAGCATGTCCCTCGAAAGGGAGTTACTAAGACCTCAGCTATATCTACTTTTGTGCCCCAAGGTGGGCATTATTCACTATTTTCTTACATGTTTGGAAGCCTGTAAAGCAAAGATTTAAACCCTCCCCCTTCCATCTCCTTCCAAAAACCTCCATATCCTTTGTTGGCATTACCCAAATATTTAACTTCCCTCAAAGACATATTAATTGGAAGGAAAAAGTCAGGGAATGAGAGAGACAGACAGACACAGGCAGCGAGATTGAGAGAGAAAAAGAGACAGAAAGACAGAGATACAGAGACCGATAAGGGAATAGAGACAGAAACAGAAAATCAGAGACATTGAGAGAGAAACAGAAAGACAGAGGAGAGGCAGACAGAGAAGCAGAGACAGAGACAGAGACAAAGAAAGAGAGAGACAAACGGGTGGGTCGGGGGCAGGGGGGAGGAGGGAGGAGGGAACTTGCCAAGGCTCGAGGAAATTACTTTTTATCCCCTAGCCCATCTTTCCTGGGAAGGTTTCCCATAATGTTTAAAAGCATGACTATAATGCTTTTCATATCCAGGACACTTGCTGTATCCTGTGTGTTAACAACATCATATCCAGCCAAAATGTTTGTCATTGGAAAATCTGGGTATTCTCTAATTTGTTCTACCTTTCAAGAAAGGAATTAAAATCATTCAATGAGTTATTACTAACAATCCCTTACACTTCCATAGAATTTTGAATTTTACAAAGTCCTTTCACACTTAATATCTCACTCAATTCATACTTCAAACCTGTAAAGTAGGCAGGGCTGGAATCATTTCCATTTTCCAGATACAATGAATGAGGTTGTTCAGTGACTTCCCTAAAATCACATGGTTAGTAAGTGGAAGGGAGAGGAGAAGGCAGTTTGTGGTAGTAGAAAAAGTAGTGGATTTGAAGTTAGAGAGGATCTGGAATGATCTCAGCTGCTTTCGAGGACCTCAGTTTCCTCATCTGTAAAATGATGGAATGGTCTAAATGGCACTGAAGGCACCTTCGAGTTTTAGAACCTATGACTAGAACCCAGATTTACTCATTTTGACTTCTAGTCCACTTTCCACATTATATAGATTAAAGAACCCTGAGCCAATGTGATAGACATTAGGCAGCTGTCATTATCACAAGGAACTTTTCACATTGATAGAAAAAAATTGATCACTATAGATCTAAATAATTATCTCCACCTACCAGCTGAGAATAACCCATCCACTAAGGATGGAAAACAAGGAGGTGAGAAGGAAAGTCAATGGACAAAGCTTTTTTAAAAACTGTTTTTTAATCAGTTCCAAATTTTCTCCCTCCCGAGCTCACTGAGAAGTCAAAAAATACAATACCCATTATACATATGAGGTCATGCAAAATATATTTCCACATTAACCATATTGTGAAACACAACCCAAGAAAAAATAAAGTGAAAAAATATGCTTTCATCCACACTCCAAGTTTATCAGTTATCTCTCTGGAGGTGGATAGCATTTTTCATCATGCATCTTTGAAATTGTCATGGGTTATCTATCGTACTTACTAGAGTAGTTAAGTCTTTCACAGTTGACCATTTTAACAATATTGCTGTTACTGTGGAGCAATGTTCTCCTGGTTCTGCTTTCTTCACTTTGCATCAGTTCACATGTCTTCCCAGGTTTTTTCTGAAACCATTCCCTATATCATTTCTTACAGCACAATAGCACTGCATCACAATCATATGCCATAGCTTGTTCAGTCATTCCCTAGTTGTTGGACATCCCCTGAATTTCCAATTATTTGCCACCACACACACACAAAAGATCTTCCTTAAATGTTTTTGTGCATATGGATATTTTTACTTTTCCCCTGATCTCTTTAGGATACAGAACTGGGTCAAAAGGTGCACACAATTGTATAGCCCTTTGGGTATAATTCCAAATTGTTCTCCAGAATGATTGGACCCATCCACAGCCCTACCATCAATGTATCAGTGTACCTATTTTTTCATATTTCCTCCAACATATTGTCATTTTCCTTTTGACAGAAAGCTTTTTAAATTATCTGCCAAAATATTTCCCCTCCAATAAAGAATCCCAGTTCTCCTCCACCTCTCTGCCCCATGTTCTGAAAATCTTGTGAATCAGATTAGGGTCACTTATTCTGACAGACTCCAAAGGGTAAGTATCTCTTAGATGAAGTAATCCTAACCTGGGGTTTAGTAATATATATATATATATATATATATATATATATATATATTTATATACATGCATAAAAATGTTTATTTACAATAAACAGTATATATAATAATAAATATAATGATATGATATATAGTATATCACATATATTTAATTTATTAACTTGTTAATTTAGAATTCATTTGTCATATATTTATTTAAATTTATTTAATGATGTTATATATTATTATATATTAATATAATAAAATACTACAGAATATTATATAATATGTAACATAATAAATATATATTCTCATAACTTTATTTTGGCATGATTTGTAATCCTAGGTCTTTTATTTTATATATTAAAAGACATGATTCTGGGAAGTTCATAGGTTGCCAAAGGGATCCAAGGCACAAAAAAAGTTAAGAATTCTTTCAACTTAGAATACCCAAATAGCAAACGAAGTACATTTTAACTGGGTTTTTGAAAATCATATTTGGGCTTTTCTAGAGTCACTTCTTTAAAAACAACAACAACACAATAATATTCTAATCTATTCCCTGTCTTCTTGACTCCTCAAATGGGTGCTGGCTTTCCCAAGTAACCTTGGCAGTCATGGAGAGAATTAGTCAAGGAAATCATTATCTGAAGATTAGTCGAGGCAGCTTGGTGTCATTGGGAAGAATGCCAGATTCAGAGTCAGAATATTTAGTTTAAAACTCCGACTCTGTCATTTGCTGACTACTTTGATTTTGGGCAAGCCATGGAATCTCAGGGCTAGATGAAACCTTAGTGGGCATCCAGTTCAGATCACACTAGAACAGGAATCACCTACCTCTCCAACATCCTTAGACTAGTGATCATTAGAACAATGAATGAAAAAGCTTGTGGCAGTCAATTCAGAATAATAGAGCAGAGGGCAACTAGGTGCTGTAGTGGATAAAGCACCAGCCCTGGATTCAGGAGGACCTGAGTTCAAGTCCAGCCTCAGACACTTGACACTTACTAGCTGCATGACCCTGGACAAGTCACTTAACCCTCATTGCCCTGCAAAAAGACAAACCAACCCCCCCCCCCAAAAAAAAACAGAACAATAGAGCAATAGGCTTGAGATTCCTTTTGAGATGTTCAGCAAAGAGTAACTCATTTCAGTCTCTGTGATCTAGAAGAGGTAATCTTCACCAACACATTGATTGCCTATTTCCTGGCTGGGCTCAGATTAGGAGCTGAAAGTCAGTGACAGCCCTTTCTCAGAGAGGATGACTCTTCCATTCCATTATTCATTCCATACACCTCCCATACTGGAGTGCTATCTTAGTGGGTCTTACCACCATAATAAGCTCTTCGCAGCTCATCAAATTTATGTTGTCTTCTGTTATTCCTGACTTCCAAAGACAATGATGAATTCCTCCTGCTTTTACTTTGCCTCCTCTGGGACATCATCCTGAAACCTCTGTCTTAAGTTTCACTCTGTATACATAAAGGAAATCTACATTGCAGAAAGCTTTGCAGGGTAAAAGTAGAAGTGATCTTCTAATTTTCTCTGGGAACTGACAACGAAGTCCCTGTTGTGGTTTCCTCCAAAAAGCTACTCTATGTGATGTTAAAAACAATTCCAAAGAAATCATTTCCCTACTCTTGGCCTCAGTTTCCTTGCCTCTAGGGGACAGCTAGGTGACATAGCAAATAGAACACCGGGCCTGGAGTCAAGATGACCTAAGCTGGCCTCAGACACTTACTAGATGTGTGACTCTGGCCAAAGCACTTAACCTCACTTTGCCTCAGTTTAATCACCTATAAAATAGCATGACCTTTCAGGGTAGTTGTGAGGTTGTTGTAAGATTATATTTGTAAAGCACTTAGCACAGTGCCCGGCAAATATAACATACTATATTATTCTCCTTCCTTCATTTTTCGAGGAGCATCAATGACATCATGCCGTGATCTCTTGATTCATGTGTGAATTGGATTTAAGTGAGACAGAGTTGCACAAGGTTGTCCACCTCACTCACTCTTCCAGAGTCGCTGAAGTCTAGTGGCCAAACAAATGTCCAGACAACTGGTGATGCAGTGGATCGCCTTGGTGTTTTCCATGTCTGACCAATCTCTAAGCATCCCACAGTACCTGCATCAGCTACCTATCGGCTATTGGAACAGATTGTTCTCACGTGCCCATTCTATCAGGGGAAGTCTTCACATGCATGGAGTAGACATCCCCCTAACTCACCAATGAGTTTGGGGCCTATTGGTTACCCTCAACCTGGTTTAGTCTGCCCAGAATGCTAGCTATCATCATCATCATTATTATTATTATAAAATGAAGAGACTTGACTGGATTTCTCCTAATTTTCCCCTCCAATTCTACCTCCTATGAGCTTGTGAATTGGAAATATTTAGCTGAAGAAATTAAGACTTAGGGGTGACATAGAGCAGCTGTCTTCAAATACTTGGAGAGCCGTCATGTGGAAAAGGAATTAAGCTGGTTCTGATTGGCCTCAGAGGGACCAGTGAGTGAAAGTTACAAGGATATAATCAATAAATCCATCAATGCACATTTATTTAGTATCTATTATATGGTGGGGATTGAGAATACAAAAACAAAAAGGGAACAGCATCTGCCCTTTGGGAACTTAAAGTCCTGTCAAGAGAAATAATATGTAGATATAGATATAGATAGCTGTATTGTATACAAAGTATTTACAAGGTGATAGAGGTGGGGTGGGACAGCCAATAACAGATGAGGGAATCATGGAAAGATTTTGTTTTGTTTTGGTTTTTTTGAAAGGCAATGGGGGTTAAGTGACTTGCCCAGGGTCATACAACTAGTAAGTAAGTGTCAAGGGTCTGAGGCCAGATTTGAACTCAGGTCCTCCTGAATCCGGGGCTGGTGCTCTATCCACTGCACCACCTAGCTGCCCCCATGGAAAGATTTGAGTAGAGGATCATACCTTGATGGAAACTCAGGAGTCTGAAAGACAAAAGAGATGACTAAAGAATAGATGCTAGGCATGGGGAACTGCCAGTATAAAAGATGGGAGAGAAGACAGTTGTGTAATAGAAAGAATGGTGGAATTGTGGAACAATAAGGTCATTTTGTCTGGACTAGTTTGGTTTGGATAAGAGTAAGATAAAAGAAGATTGGAAATATAGAATGGGATGAGGTAGTTAAGGTCATCATATGCCAAATAGAGAAACTTATATCTCATCCTAGGGATAATAGGGAACCACTGGAATGTATTCATTAAAGGCATGATCAAGCATGCATTTTACGAAAGTGGCTTTGGCTTCTATGTGGAGGACGGACTGGAGAAAGGAAAGAATAGAAGCAGGGAGACTGGTTAGCAGAATATTGCAACAGTCCAATAAGACTTAGCCATGGACTAAACTAAGGTTGGGGTTATGTGAGTGGAGATAAGGAGAGAGATTCAAGGCATGTGGAGGGAAAAATGAAGAGATATGGAAACCAAGTCAATATATAGGATGAGGGAGAGTGAATTTAAAATGACATTGAGCTTGCAAACCTGTATGACTTAGGAGAAAGAGGAGGCCCTTGATAGAAATAAGGAAGTTCAGAAGAGGGTTAGTCCTGGAGAGAAAGATATCAAATTCTGATTTTAGACATGTTGAGTTTTAAAGGCGTCCAACATTAGGCTGTGAGTTCCTTGGGGGTGGTAGCATGTTTTTGTTTGGTTTTTTACCTTTCTTTGTAACCTCAGTGCTTAGCAGAGTTTCTGGCATATAGTGGATGCTTAATGAATGTTAACTGACTCACTGAACCTGTGATATCCAGTTTGAAATTTCCAGTAAGTGGTTTTTGATTGGGGCACTGGAATTAAAGAGAGTGATTAGGGCTGGAAATAGAGATCTGATAGTTATTAGTACAGATATAATAATTAAACCCAAAGGAGCTGAGGAGGAGAGAGAAGGGATGGGAAGGGAAGGGAAGGGAAGGGAAGGGAAGGGAAGGGAAAGAGAGAGGAGAGGAGGGGAGAGGAAAGGAGAAGAATAAGGCATAATATGAAGACTGGCAATATACATTGAGACTTATAGTCTGGTTGAGAGGACAGGACAGGAGAGGACAGGAAAATACAGGAGAGGACAGGAAAGAAGAGAGGACAGGACAGGACAGGACAGGACAGGAGAGCCTTGGGGTATACCCACAGCTAGAAGACATGATAGAGATTTTGACCCATCAAAGGAAACTGAGAATGAGTCACACATGAGATGAGAAGGAGGAGAACAAGAGAGAACAGCTTCATGAAAACCTAGAGAGGAGAGATTGTCCAGAAGGAGAAGGTGATCAACAGTGTCAAATGTATCTGAGAGGTCAAGAAAGATGAAGATTGAGAAAAGACAATCTGATTTAGCAATTAAGCGATTATTGGTGACTTTGGAGAGGGCAATTTTAGCTGAATGATGGTGTCAGAAGTCAGACTGAAAAGGGCAGGTGTGAATTCAATATAAGGAAAACTTTCCTAACATTTAGAGTGGTCTAACAACATTATGTGCTGCCTCAGGATTTAGTGAAGCCCCTGTCACTAAAATTTCTTAATCTGAGACTAGATGACTTCTCATGAGGAAAGGTGCTGATGGGGTTTCTGTTACAGGTATGGACCAAATTAAGTGGTGTGTAAGGTCTCAACTCTGAGAGTCTGGGATTCTGTGATCAGTTGCTGCTCTTGGGCTTCCATAGCTCCACTCTCCCACCCCCATCCATATTTCTCTCCTACCTTGAATCCTGTGCAAGGGCAAGACAGAGCCCACACTGTGCCGTGACAACTTGGGGGTTGACTCAGAATGTGCTTCTGCCAGATGGTGTGCACAATCCTGGAATACACAATGAGGAAGAGAAATTGTGTGTGTGAAGCCCCCAGCCGAGCAGGCCTAGTGGGTCTCCTTGCTCTTGCCTTTCCCTGAATGCTGTCAAGACACAACCCCTCATCTTCCTTGCCCTACTTCCTTCACAGGGTAGGGGGGTACTGCCACTTTGCCTGCTCCCAAGCAGTGAAGTGGCCTCTTTTCATTCCTTCAGGGCTTCACTGAATTACACAACTTCTTTCTGCATTGTGTATCTCTTGATTTTGCTTCTTCCCAAACCTCTGACCTGAACTTGGATCATCTTCACCCTGGTCCCTATCCTCTATTCTCATTCAAAATACTGTTTCTTAAATCATCTCTGAGTCCTGCTGAAATGTAAATGTCTTATCCCCTCAGACTTTTGGAGCTGGAAGAGACTTCAGAAAGTCCTGCCCCCCCCAAAGTAATTCTAGATTAAGGAATGATTCCAGACAGTTTACAAGTTAAAATTTAAATATGAGGCCTATATTACTTTAATTTCTCACATGGAAGATAGTAGTGATTTCCCAGGCAATAACAGCTCATATTTATATAATGTTATGAAGCACTTTCCTCCCAAAATACACACCAGAATCTTAAAATTGGAAAGGATACCAGAGGCCATCTGTTTTAACCCATACCTAGCAAGAATTCTCTTTACAATATACCACTTATGTGGTAACATAGCCTTTTCCTGGAGAACTCCAGTGATTAACTCACTCCCCCTCTGAGGAAGTCCATAAGACTCTTGCTAAGAAGCCCCTTCCTCATTCCAAGCTCACATCTATCTCTTTGTATCTTCCACCCATTGTTCCAAGTTCTATCTTCCAGGGGCCAAGTTTTACCTTGCAGAAGTCCAGTTTCTCAGTTTCCAATGATTTTTCCATAAGCTAGGGAGCTGATGTATTTTGTACCCATTTTATGGATGTAGAAGTAGGCTCAGACTCTATCACTTGCCTTGGGTCAGGCAGTTGGTCAGTGGCAAAGTCATGAGTAGAGGCCAGGTCTTTAGAAACCATACTATGTCCCAATATGGTGACTGTCTATTTTGTGCTGATTTATAATGTGAATTCCTGAAACAGGGAGGTAGTGAAGTGAATGTGGTAAGTTCGTTTCAAAAGGGTTAGGACCTTCAGGTAGGCTAAAGACACTACAGTGGAAAGAGGATTGGGATATTGGTAAGAGTTAAGAAGGTAGCTTAAGAAAATGGTTTTTCAGATGGGAAAGAAGAGTTAGAGAGGAGAAGCTAGAGCAGCAGCCACCCAGACATTAGGGGATCCTATACTCATATGTTCAAAGGCAGGATAGAGAAGGTTAAATTAAAGCAGAATTCCTAAGGACAAGGCTCAAGAGGGACACCAGCTGAGTAGCTATGGTGATTGCATTTTCCATTGGAAACCCAATGAGAAAGTACCTGGTCCCACCAGTACTCGAAAGGGACCATTTCCTTGGCTTTTGAAGCAGGAATTGTTTAGCATTTTCAACTTGTGCCCAGTTGAAGAGTGTGAGATTATAGAGGTCATACATACATACTAGCAAGACTGACCTAACAGGTTATACAGAAACACCATGTTAGGCAAAATGACATTAGAGAATATTAGTTCTACATGCCCAATGCTGCTATAATTGTTAAAGGTGAGAAACTGATCAAAGCTTTTTATGGAATCTGATGATTTGTGATGGGATTTAAAGATAATCATAATAATGTTATTCCAAAACACCATTGGTGAGGGCCACCTTAGGGGTGTATGACTGTGGTCTCTTCATAAATTCTAATATGAATAGGGGAAAGGGATATGAGAGAGAGAGAGAGAGAGAGAGAGAGAGAGAGAGAGAGAGAGAGAGAGAGAGAGAGAGGAGAAAGCCAGTGTTCTAATTTTTTTAAAATAGGGAGCACGGCAGGTAGGTAACAGTGGATAGAACACCAGCAGAACCCAGGTTCAAATATGGCCTCAGCCAGTAGCTGTGTGACCTTGGGCAAGTCACTTAATCCCCATTGCCTCAAAAAATAAAGTAAAGTGGTGAGCGAATGACTAGACTACTTTAGCTAGACACTGTGAAAAACAATCACATAGTGGAGCAGTAGGCTCCTTGGACATGGAGGCAGAAGACCTGAACTCTAACATTAGCTATATGGCCCAGAATAAGTCATTTAAACATGCTAAGCCTCAGTTTTCTCATCTGTAAAATGGGGATATTATTAAATATAATGTTATTATATTAATACTCTTTGCCTAACAGGAGTGATATGAAAGAAATATTTTTAATCCTATAAGTACTTGTTATTATTATTATTAATGAGTAGGGTTTTCTTAGTGTCTTGGTTAGTCTTCCCCTTGGGGAGGGGTCAGTTATTCTAACACCTCAGCTCCTTCTTTGGTAAGCCTTGTTACATATGAAGAAGCCTAGAAGAAAATATTGAAGCAGCTAGGTGGCACAGTGGATAAAGCACCAGCCCTGTATTCAAGAGGACCAGAGTTCAAGTCCAGCCTCAGACACTTGACACTTACAAGCTGTGTGACCCTGGACAAGTCATTCAACCCTCATTGCCATGAAAGAAAGAAAGAAAGAAAGAAAGAAAGAAAGAAAGAAAGAAAGAAAGAAAGAAAGAAAGAAAGAAAGAAAGAAAGAAAGAGAAAGGAAAGAAAAGAAAAGAAAAGAAAAAAGAAAAAATAAAGAAAGACAAGGGAGCACAGTCAAAGCATTGACATTTCAAAAGTGGATGCCAAGAAGTTGGACTCAGCTGACTTTCCATTGGAAGGATCAGTTGAGGAGGAAGTTCAGCAAGATAACTGACACATTCTCATTGACATGGTCCTCTTTGATATTCTTCATGCAAGACACTCCATCTCTACACTTTAGGTATTTTCAGAAGCTGTCTCCCACTCTTGAAAGGCTCTCCCTAGTCATCTCTATATGTCTCCTAGCTACCCTGCTTTCCTCCAAGTCTTAACTAAAATCCCATCTTCTATAGGAAGCCTTTTCCAATCCCCCTTAATGCTAATGCCTTCCCTCTATTTATTATTTCCAATCTATCCAGTATATAACATGTTTTCATATAGTTGTCTCCAATCAGACTGTGAGCTCCTTGAGATTGAGGATTATCTTTTGCCTTTCTCTGTACCCCCAGTGTTTATCACAGTGCCTGGCACATAGTAGGTGCTTAATAAATGGGTGTTGAATAAAATTAGTGCAATGTGAAGTGTGCCTGAGGAGCAACTCACAGATCACAGGAGTGAGCAATCACTCACTCCTGCTTTTTCTGAGGATCATCTAGAAAGCTTCTCATACTTGTGGTAGAAGAGCTCAGACACCATCTGATAAAAGAGCTGGTTAATGTCATCATCACAGTCCATCAGTTTGCATGCATCACTGATAGAAGTGGTATGGGAAAAGGATGTGAGGGTATGAACGTGGGAATAAGAGAACCAAAACTAACTAGTACACCGTGCCAAGAGTTCAAGATATTCTGCATTGTCTCTTGGGCAACTGGTGATTCTCAGTGTTAGCCCTAGACAATGAATACTAATAGGTTTCTCTGACAGGGGAAGACTAGGAAAAGACAACTTTCATCTACCCAGATAGATTTTTGCCAGTATGGACCTATCTCCAAGGTTTTTCAGCCATTTACCAAGCCTAGGCCCAGACCCCAACCAGTGCCCTTCTACTATCTGGGGGAAGTCCAGCTGCACCACTGCTTCCCCACCCCCACATAACCATCAGCCTTAAGGTGGAGCCAGCAGTGGGACCAACACCTGACCTTTTCTGGCAATACCTCTTGGAGACTGTCAGCATTATCAGTCATTTGCAATATATATGGCTAACAAAATCCTATGCCCTAAGCCTACATTCCTCAATCATCATCCACTTAGAAGAAAATTATCCCCATCCCTCACCCCTATCTTCCTCAGTCCCACGTATTATGCCCCATGTATTACTCTGACTATACTCCCAGAGCCCTTTCTACTGTGCCCTCTGAAATTCCCATTCCATCGTGAGCGAACTCCCCTCCATCTTGGACCTCTTAGTCTGAGCATCTTTCCTTCAGTTTGCCCTCAGTGCAACCCAGCTTCCCCCAGATGACTCTGTAAACCTGGTTATCATCTCCAGCACTAGCTGTAGCTTCATTCATAGCCCATACACATTGTTCCTGGAAGGAGAATTTGACTTCTCCTTACTTTCCATTGCCACTTCCATACTCTCCCTTTGCTGGCATTGTTCGTTAACTTCTCCTTCTTTCAAGTTCACAATATCAATTTTTCTCCCCTTTTCAGATCATAGTAGCTGTGATCTACCAATCTCCAAGTCATTTTCTCTTCTTTCTAAAGGAATTTAGCACCTGACTCATTGTCTTCCTCTCTTCCCCAACTCCTTTCCTTACACTAAGGGACTTTAAGAGCCATGATGACACTGTCTCTAACTCTTTAAACTTCTATTTCCTCAGTCTTTTTAAACCCCCAGTCTAACTCCCTTACTCCACTATAGTTACAGTATGGATTTCACCATTACCCACAACATTCTACTTCTAAGATAAAAAGGGCATTCTCTATCTGACATTAACCTCTAACCATTCAGCATCGTGTCTGGCACATAGTAGGCACTTAAATACTTTTTGAGTAATTGATTGATTCCATCTTTCACCTAAAGGTAACTAGGTGTTACAGAGGACAAAGTGTTGGGCATTGGATTCTGAAAGGTCTGAGTTTGAATATGACTTCAAACAGTTACTTTGGGACTCTGGGCAAGTCACTTAATCTCTGTCTTCCTTAGTTCCCTCAACTGTAAAATGAAGATAATAATAACAATACTTACCTTGCAGGTTTATTATGAGGATCAATTGAGATAATATTTTTAAAGCAGTTAACACAGTGCCTGGTAAATAGTAAATAGGTATTTCTTTTTTCTTTCTTTTTTTTTGGGGGGGGGCAATGAAGGTTAAGTGACTTGCTCAGGGTCACAGAGCTAGTAAGTGTCAAGTTCCTGATGCCATATTTGAACTCAGATCCTCCTGAATCCAGGGCCAGTGCTCTATCCACTGTGCCACTTAGCTGCCCCAATGGTAAGTATTTCATAAGTTCTTCTTTCCTTCCTTCCTTCCTTCCTTCCTTCCTTCCTTCCTTCCTTCCTTCCTTCCTTCCTTCCTTCCTTCCTCTCTCCCTTCTTTCCTCTCTTCCTTCCTCCCTTCCTTCTTATCTTCTTTCCTCCCTTCCTTCCTTTCTCTTTTCCTTCCTTCCTTCCTTCCTTCTTTCTTTCTTTCTTTCCGTCCTTCCTCCCTCTCTTCCTTCATTTCTCTTTCCCTTCCTGCCTTCCTTCCTGTCTTCCTTCCTTCTTCTCTTCCTTCCTTCCTCCCTCCCTCCCTTCCTTTCTCTTTTCCTTCTTTCTTTCTTTCTTTCTTTCTTTCTTTCTTTCTTTCTTTCTTTCTTTCTTTCTTTCTTTCTTTCTTTCTTTCCTTCCTTCCTTCCTGTCTTCCTTCCTATCTCCCTTCCTGTCTTCATTCTTTCCTTCCTCTCTTCCTTACTGTCTTCTTTCCTTCCTTCCTTCCTTCCTTCCTTCCTTCCTTCCTTCCTTCCTTCCTTCCTTCCTCCCTCCCTCCCTTCCTTTCTCTTTTCCTTCCTTCCTGTCTTCCTTCCTATCTTTCTTCCTTCTTTCCTTCCTTCCCTCCTTCCTTCCTTCTTATCTCTCTTACATCTTCATTGTGACCTCTGGTCCCTCCATCCTTTATCCTTTATTACTTTATTAGTTCATTACCCCTTTTTTGAATACTTTTTATTCCCTTCCTAATCCCATCTCTATAGTTAACAAATTCAGTTCCACACTGTCACCAACTCTTAAATCTCTAACCCTTTTGTCCTATTACTGCTCATTTCTCAACAACCACAGAGCTGGAACATTCTCATAATCTACCTCCTCCATTCCTAATTGAGTGAATGGATCTGGAAGAAGTCACACAATGATGCTGATAAGGTATTCTATAAATGTTATCCAGCTTCAACTGGGCCCTCACTGCCACAAGGCAATCATTTTATTCTTCCCTAATTCCCTATATCACTCACCAGGAAAGCTATCTCAAAATTTCTCTTCTCTCCTCAAGCCTCCCACAATTCCTCTTACCTTCACTCTCAGCTGAGCACCTCTGCTTTTATTGAGAACACTGAAGCTATTAGATATGAGTTCCCTTTCCTTCCTATTTTTTTACTTCACAATGCCTTGACATCATCCCTACTGCCTCTTCCCCTAGTTTCTGATAAACAGTCCCTCTTGCCAAGGCCAACTCCTTAACATGTACCCTTGATCCCGTGCTCTTCTATCTTCTCCAGCAGATTGCCCTATCAATCACCCACCTTTCCCAAGAATCTTAAATCTCTTTCTATCTACTGATTCTTTTCCTGCTGCTTTTAAATGATGGTCAATTAAACAGGCTCTGAAGAGAAGACTGCCCACCAATTGTATGGCAAGATTATCTGGGCCAGATGATAGCTCAGAAGGTATAATTGAAGCAGTTGTACTGAAGTCAACAATTTTGTCTAGAACTGAATTCATCCAGTTGGAGGACAAAGGATGATCACAGGGGAAGCACATTTTCTGCATAGAAGAACCTCAGCTGTAGAGATAATTGGGGTATAGAAACAAACCATAGAACTTAGAAATACTGATGTCTGGGGCAGCTAGGTGGTATGGTGGATAGAGCATTAGCCCTGGAATCAGGAAGACCTGAGTTCAAATCTAGCCTAAGACACTTATTAGCTGTGTGACCCTGGGTAAGTGTCTTAACTCCCACTTTCCCCCTCAAAAAAATACTGACTTTTTGAACTCTCAATAAGTTCAAGTCCAGGAATGCTAGCCTATCACTATAATAATAACTGTGATTGTCCTGTTTTGTCATCCAGCTCAGCTACAGATGTGGAAATATGAGTATAACACAGAAGACCTAGAACCATCTCACTTGTGGCTAGGCTAATTTATGATCTTTCAAGGGAAACAGGAAAAGTGGCTACATGTGTAGCCAGATGGTAATACTAATTCTTGCACATGCAATGTGTGCCTTGTGTTTATCATGGCCTTTGTTGGTATGGATTGATGCATGTGTTAACCGTTGCTAGTATCTTGCAAGGAATGTAGCTACCTCTGTATATTTGATATGCCTCATTTTGCTTGTGTGAAAATTTGCACATATGCTCCTGATTCCATATGTATTATTGCCCATTGATACTACTACGGCTGAAATGATTTTGTTGTTGTTATTTATGATTATTTACTTGTGTACTGGTGATATACATATACCATTGAAATGGGTGCCTAGATTATGTCCTGTAGGAGGGAGGCTGATGACTTTGCACAGCCCTGCCTCACTTAAATCCAACTCACTTGTGAGTCAAGACATCACCCTCCTGATATCATTGATCCTCTAACAACAAACAATGGAACTGAAGCACCCTGTCAAGTAGGGATTTAAATTGTGAAACTACTCTCTTCAAAGTTACCATGATGGCTTCTTCTCAGTCCTCATCCTTTGTGAGATCTCTGCAACATTAGATACTGTTGATCACCCTCTCTTTTGCTGGTTCTTCACCCAGGTCACACTTTCTAACCATGGTTGTCCTCAAGGCTCTATCCTGGATCCTCTTCTCTCTGTGTACCATCTCGCTCTGTCAGATGACATCAGCTATTATGGGTTCAAAAGCCATGTCTAGTTCCCCAGGTCTAGATACCCAACCCTAGTCTTTTTCCTGAGTTCTAGTCTTGCATTATCAACTGCATTTGGGACATCTCAGATTGGATGTCCCATAGGTATCTCAAATTCAGCATGTCTAAAACAGAACTCGTTATATTCCCCCCACAACCTTTCCCAACATTCCTATTGTTGAAGGCTCTACAATCTCCCTGCTACCCAGACCTATGCATATCCACTCTGTTGTCAAATTATATTGTTCCTACCTGCACAACACCTTGCATGTACACTCACAGTGCCACCACCCTAGTCCAGGACCTTATCACTTCACACCTGAACTATTACAATAATCTTCTAATTGGTTTCCCTGCCTCAAGTTTCTCTGTACTCCAATCCATCCTAAACTTAACTGCCAACGTGTTTTCCTGAAGTACAGGTCACCCCCTTACTCAAAAAACTCCAATCATTCTCTATTACCTCCAAAATAAAATATAAAATGTTGCTCATCATTTATTTGTTTGTTGTTGTTCATCCTTCATTCTTGAAGAGGGCCATGACATCAGGAGGTGATATCATGACTTGATAGTGAATTGGATTTAAGTAAGAGAGAACTGTGCAAAGTCATCAGCCTCACACTCTTTCCTCTAGAGTCATTGGAGTCCAGTGGCATGACAAAAGTCAAGACAATGGCAATGGCCAACTCTCATTATTTAAAGCCCTGAACAGCCTGGTTCTTTCCATTCTCCTTAAACTCTTCTCTCCCTTGCACACCCTACGATCCAGCTACAATGACCTATTTGTTGTTCTTCAAGTCTTACTCTGAACATTTATAGCTGCCTTGAATGCTCTCCCTCCTCAACTCTGATCCTAGCTTCTTTGATTTCCTTCAAGACTTATCTTCAGTAGGAGGCCTTTCCCTTGCTCCCACCTCCCATTGCTTTTTTTTTTCAAATCAGTTGGGAAAACCCACAACAGCCTACTGCACATAAGAACAGAGGAAGATAAGACTATTTCTCTGCAAAAGCGGGCAATTCTGTTCACCTACTGATGAGGCTAAACAGCTCAGCACACAGTCTGGACCCAGCCAGGGACACTGCTTCCAGCACATGTCAGAGTCTTCAGCACCAGCAGCTTCTGAGGTTCTGATCATGGACTGGTGAGGGGGTTCAGTGGTAGGCCAGGGTGAAGTGGAGGTAGTATCTACTGGAGTTGGGGCATAGCACCCTGGGTCTGAATCAGTGGGCTGAATTGAGTGGTGGTGGCTCAGTGGGGGAGCAGCAAAAGTACGCCAAGCTTCCGACCATAGAGAATCAGAGTTCAATCAGACTTCTGTTTCTGGGTCAAAGAGAAAGTGGCTGTGATTACTCACAAGCTAGGCAGGCTGAGAAGAAGCCCAATCACCCCCTGGGCCATGCTGTAGCACCAACAGTGTGTCCCGGAAGCAGCACTGCACTTTAAGAAGGAGTAAAAAGCCGAGAAATAGTAAGCCAGGATGAGTAGTCAGAGAAAGCAGAAGACCATCAAAAACTTCTTTGGGGGAAAGGTAGACCACAATACATCCTCAGAAGAAGAAGATAATAACAGGGTCAAATCTCCAACATCCAAAACTTCCAAGAAAAATATGAACAGGTCATGGAAGCTCTCAAAAGGGACTTTGAAGAAAAAGTAGGAGAGATAGAATGAAGATATAGAGAAAGAGAGGAAGGAATGGAAAGAGAAATGAGAGCAATGCAGGAGAGTCATGAGAAAAAAGTCAACAGTTTGAAAAGCCAAATGGAAAAGGAGATTAAAAAACTGTCTGCTGAAAATAATTGCCTAAGAATTAGGATTGAACAAATGGAAGCTAGTGACCTTATGAGAAACCAAGACACAGTAAAGCAAATTCAATTGAATGAAAAAAATAGAGGGCAATGTGAAATATCTCCTTGGAAAACCAGCTGACCTGGAAAATAAATCTAGGAGAGATAATTTGAAAATCATTGGACTACCTGAAAACCATGACTAAAACAAGAGCTTAGACACCATCCTCCAAAAGATTGTGAGGGAAAATTGCCCTGATATTCTAGAAGCAGAAGCTAAAATAGAAATTGAAAGAATCCACCGATCACCTCCTGAAAGAGATCCCAAAAGGAAAACCTCCAGGAATATTATAGCCAAATTCCAGAACTCACAGGTCAAGGAGAAAATATTGCAAGAAGCTAGAAAAAAGGAATTAAAATACTGTGGAGCTCCAATAAGGATAAAGCAAGATCTAGCAGCTTCTACATTAAAGGTCCTAAGGGCATGGAATATGATATTCCAGAGGGCAAAGAAACTGGGACTACAGCCAAAAGTCACATACCAAGCAAAACTAATCATCATCTTTCAGAGGAAAAAATGGAATTTCAATGAGAAAGAAGACTTTCAGGCATTTGTTATGAAAAGACCTGAACTGAATAGAAAATTTGACTTTCAAATACAAGACCCTGGAGAAGCATAAAAAGATAAACAAGAAAAAGACTTCATGAGGTATATTAAAAGATCAAACTGTTTATATTCCTACATGGGAAGATAATACTTCAAACTTATAAGAACTATCTCAGTAAGGAATTAACAGAGGACACAGGTCTGAACTGAATATGAAGGGATGATATCTGTAAAGCATTTATGTTTTGTTCTTTGTGGGGCAAGCAGGGTGGGGTGTCTTATGTCTGGGGCTGGATTTGGGCTTGGGGCCTCCTGGGTCTAGGGCTGGTGCATTGTCCACTGTGCCACCTAACTAACCCATGATGACATCTTTAAAAGAGGGTTGAGGCATAGGAGAAATAGACTGGGGGAGGGGGAAGGGGAGAGATGGTCTGGGGAGAGTTTGTTCACATGAAGGAAACAAGAAAAAAGCAAATCAGTTGGCATTTTCATGAGGTGCTTTTACAAGTGGACTTTAGGAGAATCAAGCAATGCTTCTGGCATTAGATGCAATCCTGGGCCACTAGTCAGCACACTCCTTAGCAACAGATCCTGTGATGGCTGTGTTTAATTTAAAATTCTAAATGTGGGTTCTAATCTGTCCCCCCAGTTTTGGGGGAAACTGACTAAAATCATTGATAAACGAGTTTAGGTTTTTTAAGGGTTTATTGAAAGATAGTAAATGAAAGAGAAAGATTGAGAACAGATTTCTTATAGCCTGAAATCCTTGCCTTCCTAAACTCCCCTGTGAAGTTCCCTGCCACCACGCTGATGTCTCAAAACCAAAGAGGCTGAGCTCTCTCCACAGTGTCTGCTTCCTCCTTCCTGTTCCCCTCCCAGAAATGGGAGGTTCTTCAAGCTGATTGGCTAGTGTCATTCAAATTCATTGGTTCACTGGGCCCAAAGGTGGTCAAAGTTCAAAGTTGTTTGCTTCTGAGAACAATTACTTTCTTAAGTACCTTTAAGTATCCAGCCAGATGTGCTTAACTAGAAGTCAGCCAGTAATCCATTCAGCAGTCAGTCGCCTTATCCAATTCAATCAGTTTAAATTAATCTCCAGGTGGGCCCCTGAATATCTGCTAAATCTCATCTATCACATTCCATTATCTTGACACATTCCCCCCTTTGTTTTTTCTAGGAACAGGGTTTTCCTTGATGAAACACATCCTATGCTAACAAACAATATGTTAATATCAATATAGAAAAGGGAGAGAGAAAAGTTTTGTCCAGAGGGGCAGTCCCTCATGAATGCGATGCTTTGACATTGGTCTTGCAAAGGGAGGGCCTCTGCAGAGAGTACATGTTATAGATGGTGTATATTATAACAGAAGGAGAAAAACAAAACAAAACAAAACTGTTCATATAAAGTCTCTGAGCTCTTGTCTTCTTGGAGTGGTCATCAGGAGCAAACTGGACTCTGGTCTGGAAAGCTAGATTGACTTCTTTAGCTGTTGAACTGCTGGATTCTTACTAATCCTTAGCATAGCATTGTCAATGATCAAATTAATTACATTCCATTATCTTGACACAGCTGAACCTTTCATCTCACCTTTATTGTCTGCTATAACCCCTGCATTGTCTTCAAAGTATAGGAACACACCATCTTTTCTCTGATATGACTTCCGTTGCTTTATTACCACTGCTGGATGAACCTTCTTCCGGAGCTCTGGTTTCCCCTTTTTGACTGTGGTCATTACCATGTCACCCACACCAGCTGTAGGAAGCCTGTTCAATATTCCCTTAATTCCCTTCACAGATATGATGTACAGATTCTTGGCACCTATATTTACAATTTCTTTTGCATATTGTTTCACCTATTAGAATGTAAGATCCTTGAGGGCAGGACTCTTGTTTTTGCCTTTCTTTGTATTCCTAGTGCCTAGCTCAGTGCCTGGAACATAATAAGCACTAAATAAATGCTTATTGATTGACTGACTGACCTGGGATCTAGTCTCAGCTAGCTCTGCCATTGATTTGTTTTGTGGAGCAATGAGGGTTAAGTGACTTGCCCAGGATCACATAGCCAGCAAGTGTCAAGTGTCTGAAGCCAGATTTGAACTCAGGTCCTCCTGAGTGCTTTATCCACTGTGCTACCCAGCTGCCCCCTCTGCCACTGATTTGTTATATAATTTGAGATTATTTTATTTTCCTCTCCAAAGCTCAATTTCCTTACATGTAAAAAGAGAGGATTGTCTTAAATGACCTCTAAGTTCCTTTCTAGCCCTGCAATTTTATGATTCCATGCTATAAACTCCCAGGTTCCAAGTTTCATATTTTTGGAAAATGGTCACCAAGAGTGAGAAAAGTCTATGTCCCCTCTCCTCTCCCTGCCTTCCCCTCCTCACCTCTCCTCTCTTCCTCTTCTCTTCTCTTCTCTTCTCTTCTCTTCTCTTCTCTTCTCTTCTCTTCTCTTCTCTTCTCTTCTCTTCTCTTCTCTTCTCTTCTCTTCTCTTCTCTTCTCTTCTCTTCTCATTTTGCCCAGAAATCAGAGAGGTCAGACAAGGGGAGGTGTTTCTTTGGTCCCTCGGTATGAACATCTCACTTTTGAGCATCAGAGTGGGGGTAAGACAGTCTCCAGATCTGTTGCCTAACCCAACCCCCCAAAGCTCCTTTTCTCCTGCTGCCAAGAGAACAAACTTCACTTCCACTTAGAACCTTCCTGTCCAATCAAAGTCTTTCATCAGTCTGTCCCTCCCTCTCCTAGCTCTCTCATCATGGGCTCTCAGACTTGGAAGGCAATTCAGAGACAATCTAATTCAATAACCCCTTTCATAGATATGGAAACTGAGGGGGGAAAATTCACACAAATAATAATCCACAGAGCCAGGATATAAATCTATGTTTTCTAAGCCTACCTGCAGTACTGTTTTTAAATGTACTAGGGTTCCCCTCAATATCCTAACAGCTTCCTTTTCTTCAGTGATCCAGACCTCCTCTTCATCTTCTTCCTGTGAGACTTTATGCCCCACTCTTAGCTACACACTATCCCCCTTGGGCCATAACAAACTCCCACCTGGCAAACACCAAGCCAGCCAGCTCCCATATTTTTCCCAGACTATCTCCTTTACAAAACTCTCCCAATCAAACCGAAGCAGATGGGCTCAGGGAAAAGGAAGTTTATTCCCAGCTATGGCAAACCATCAGCCAAACCCACCTACTAAGTTATCACCCCAGAAAATGAGCATTAATCCTTTCTACTTTCCAAAAGATACCCTAGAAAAAGGAAAATGAGAAAGGCCTGAGTCGGTGGGTAGGTAGAAGGTAGAATCTTTCTTACCTACCTTGCATATTAATCCCTCATTTGCATCCTGATCCATTTGAACAGGGACCAGAATTCTATCAAGATTAATCCAAGTATGCTGATAAATGACATTGGCTTTTGAAATGAGAACCAGAAAGGTGTGTATTTGTATGTGAGAGAGGCGATCTATTTGAGGAGTCAGTCAATATGCATGCATTAAGGATGTACTATGTGCTAGACACTATGCTGAGGGTACAAAGAAAGGGAAAAGACAGTCCCTGGTCTCAAGGAACTCATAATCTAATGGTGAGACAACATGCAAATAACTATTCAAAATAAACCACACATATGTAGATAGATGAAGAAAAAGATGGATAGATAGATAATAGATGATAGATAGATATGGAGATGGAGATAGATATACATATACAGAAATAGATATTGATACACATATATACATACAGAACACATCCACATTTATATACATCTCTGTAAGTCTTTACTATGTACTATTTTACTTACAGATAAATGGATGGACTGATGGATGGATGAACAGACAGACAGATAGATATAAATCTTTATGGGGGCTAGACTAGATAGGAATTGTTAAGGTCCCTCCTAGGTCCTCTGACCTTTTATGAAAAATAACAACATATATGTCTCCATGTGTCTATTTCGTCCAACTCTTCATGACCCTGTTGACTATTGCACACCAATAATGTCCATGGGGTTTTCTTGGCAACAATACTGGGAATGGTTCACCATCTCCTTCTCCAGCAGATTAAAGACAACAGAAGTTAAGTGACTTGCCCAGGGACACATAGCTAGTAAGTGTTGGAGGCTGGATTTGAACCCAGGTCTTCCTGTCTGCAGCCCAAGTGCTCTATCCACTGAGCCATCTAGCTGCCTGTGTGCAGGTATGTGTGTGTGTATGTATGTATGTATACACATATGTATATACATATGTACACACAGGCAGCCTGAATTTGTACACACATGTATGTGTGTATGAAATAAGAGATAAAGAAAGGGAAGGCATTAGAATTAAGGGAGATCAGGAAAGGCTTCTTGTAAAAGGAGGATTTTTACCAGGGAATCAAAGGAAGTCAGAGAAGCCAGGAGGTACAGATGAAGAGAGAGAGAGAGAGAGAGAGAGAGAGAGAGAGAGAGAGAGAGAGAGAGAGAGCAAGAGAGAGCATTCCAGGTAAGGGGGACAGCCAGTAAAAATGCCCAGAGCCTGGAGGCAGCTAGGTGGCACAGTGGATAAAGCACCAGCTCTGGATTCAGGAGGACCTGAGTTCAAATCTGACCTCAGACATTTGACACTTACTAGCTGTGTGACCCCCTGGGCAAGTCCACTTAACCCTCCTTGCCCTGCCAAAAAACAAAAACAAAAACAAGAATATGCCCAGAGTCAGGAGATACGATGTGTCTTCAGGGAGGAGACCGGTGTCATTGGATTTGTAGATTTTGTAGAGGATAATGAAATATAAGAAGACTAGGAAGGTGGGAGGAGGGGGGAGAAGGTAGAGGGGCAGGTTATGAAGGGCTTTGAATGCCAGAGAAACAACCTCCCCAAAGGCAGCTAGGAGGTACAATGGATAGAGCTCTGGTCCTGGAGTCAGGAAGACCCAAGTATGCTGCCTAGCTGTGTGCTTCTGGGTTAGGCACTTAACCTCTTTTTGTCTCAGTTTTCTCAACTGTAAAATGGGACTCTACAGCATCTACCTCCTAGGGTCAAATGAGATAATATCTGTAAAGTGCTTAACACATAGAAGACACTTAATAAATGCTTGTTCCCTTCCCCTTCTGAGAACAGGCCAGGCAAAGCTCTCAGTTGCTGGCTGTTCAGGAACTCAGGTCACTGCTGCTCTCTCAGGAAAGCACAGAATGCAAATTACTATGGAGGGCACAGGGCACTTGCCCCTCTGGTGCCTGACTCTGCTGTGCTGAGAGAGAGCCAGTTCCTGTGCAGTGGAAGGGAGCTCATGGCTCTCAGCTCCCCCTCATCCTCCCCCCCACCAGTCCCCAAACTGATGGGTAAAAATTTTTCTTGGGTTTTCATTTACATTCTCTCTTGGTGACTCCCATTGGCTGCAAGGCAGGAGGAGGGTGAGGTGTAGCTGAAAGGGCATTGACTTTGAAGTCAGAAAGACCTGCCTTCCAATCTGGGCTCGACTGTTTACTGTGTGACTTTGGGCAAGGCCCCTGGGAAAAGCTAACTGTCCTTGTGTCTCAGGGGTCTCTCCTCCGGCACATCTTTGCTCTTACCTATTTAAAGTGTTTGATAAATGTCAGTTATTATTCCAAACGGTACCTACTGAAGAGGCACAGCACGGGGTGGGGGGGGTTGTGGGAAAGGGGCCGGCTTTGAAGTCAGTGGGCTCCTCATTGTATAGAGGAGGAAACGGAATCATGAGAGATTTAAAGGACCTGGACCGAGGCCACACAGGCAGTTTAGTAGAACTTAAATTTGAACCAGGGTCTTCTAATTCCTAATAACACTGTGCCTTCCATTGAGCTCCCTTTCAACCTATTATCTAGCATTTATTTGTACAGCCCTCATATTTACTTGAAATTTGCAAAGCATCGTACATGCGTTAACTCATTTGTTCTTCACAATGACCCTGGGAGGTAGATGTTTTTATTATCCCCATTTGACAGTCGAGGAAACTGAGACAAACAGAAATTAAGTGACTTCCTCAGGGTCTTATGTCTAATAAAGTGTCTAAGACAGGATTTGAACTCAGGTCATCCTGACTTCAAGTCTAGCGTTCTATCTACTCTGCCAACCAACCCCCTCTATTCTATTCATGTAGTGTTTATGTTGGGAGAGAAAGGCTGGATTCAAATACCAGCTCTGACACTTAACCACCTGTGTGACCTTGAACAAATGACTTTGACTCAATTTCTTCTTTTGTAAAATGAGAGAATTGGAGTGAATGGCTTCTGAGGACCCTTCTTCCTCAAAATCTATGATTCTATAAGCAAGCTGTCATCATGGAATCTCCCAGAGCCTGAAGCATCCTCATTAGCCACAGAGACAGCCCGGCAGGGCCTATATCATAAGATGATTTCTAAGATACCAGGCTCCAAATGGCAAGCACACCTTGCTTCAAATTTCAAGGAGACCTTTAACAAACTAGATTCTATTCCAATTACCTGGTGTGTGTGTGTGTGTGTGTGTAGGGGGCAGGGAGAACGAACAACTTGTTACTGCTTCTCAGGATCTATTCCCCTGTCTCGACATCCTCTAGATCATAGGCTGGGGACTGTCAGACACCACCCAGAGATATCTTATAACTTGAGCCATGTCTCCTATTCCCTTCCAAAACTGGTATTCCCCCAGCCAACCTCTACTACTATTGTTGTTGTTGTTTGTCCTTCATTCTTGGAGAGGACCATGACATCAGGAGGTGATGTCACGACTTGCCCTGAATTGGATTTAAGTGAGGAAGAGCTGTGCAAGGTCACCAACCTCACTCTCTCCTCCAGAGCCATCTGGGTCCCATGGCTATATGTTTCGGTTATATGGGGATCTGAATTGACAGGAGTGGATTGGAAGGGAAGGATAACAAGAATTTATGAAGGGCCTCCAATGTGCCAGACACTGTGCTAAGTGGTGAAAAATAATAATGAGAAGGGGGAAAGAGCCAAGATACAACAAGCTTCAGAAGAGGAAAACTAGCTTGGAAGGAGGATGATAGGCTGATGTAAACATGTGAGAGAGAATCACCCCCAGTTGTACTCATGTCTCTCTTTGCAACATGAGGATGTGACTTTTGGTAAACATTTTAAAAAATTAATGTTCTATTGATGATCTCTTTTCCCATTTGTTGTCCCTTCCCAATGACTCCCCACTCCCCACACTGTGCCCATCAGCATCCTCTCTCCGAACAAGGAAATACATCCAAGCAAAACAAAGTAATACATTGGCTGTGTTAAACCACATAAGCCTCATTCTGCATCTGGGGTCTACCTTTTCTCTGGGGGGGGGTCATGAATCACCAGGGGATTGTTGGATTCCTCCCCCAAAAAATACTGTATCAATTAGAAGGAAGTGAGAAGGGGGAAAGAGATAGGAATAATCATTTATAAACTGCCTACTATGGGCAGCTAGGTGGCACAGTGGATAAAGCACTGGCCCTGGATTCAGTAGGACCTGAGCTCAAATCCAATCTCAGACACTTGACACTTACTAGCTGTGTGACGCTGAGCAAGTCGCTTAACCCTCATTGCCCTGCAAAAAATAAAATGAAATGAAATGAAACTAAATAAATAAATGGATAGGTAGATAAATAAATACATGGATAAATTAATGAACAAATAAATAAGTAAATGAATGAATAAATAAACTGCCTACTATATGAAAGACACCTTGCTGATATAATATTGTCTAATTTGATCCTCACAAAACCCCTGGAATCTGGGTGCCATTATAATCCCCAGTCAAGAACAACTCATTTTGTTTCCACCTCTTTGCCACTGTGAAAAATGTTATGAAATTTTTTGTATATGTGTGACTTTCTTCTCCTACCCACCCCCCCCATCTTTGTCCTCCTTAGTAGTATATGTCATTGATTCAAAGGTTAATAATTTTTCTAATATAATACCAAATTATTTTCCAGAATCTTTGGACTAGCTCACAATTCCACTAAATATGCATTATTGTGGCAAACTTCAATGGAAACCACATCCCCATAGACAAGAAAATTAACACCAAGGACTGCGACAACTCTCCTGGCTGGATTCCTTACATTAAAGCCCTATATTTTAGGTCTGGAAAAAAGAGAAGTATAGGACATTGATCCATGATATAGAATCTTCTAAACTGGAGAGCTTTTTGAGTGGGATGGGCTATGAACAATTTGTTCTCCAGGCCCCAGATTGTCTCTTCCTCCTTTCCCCTATCTAGAATTAGTTCTAAAGGCAGGAACGTGGGTAAAGTTTTAGCATTAGAGATTTTAGAGCTGGAAGGGACCAGCACTTCATCTAGTTCCCTCATTTTATGAATGTGGAGACTGAGTCACAGAGGTTAAGTGTTTTGCCCAAGGTCACCCAGGCAGTTAGTAAAACTTAGATTTGAACCCAAGTATTTCTGACTCTAAATCATTCGTGGCTCTTTCTTGGCAGGGTAGAGGAGAGACGTCTAGAACTGGATTCACAAAGTTGTTGTTCAGCCATTTCTCAGTCATGCCCAACTCTTCGTTAGCCTATTTGGGGTTTTCTTGACAAAGATACTGGAATGGTTTGCCATTTCCTTCTCCAGGTCATTTTACAGATGAGAAAGCTGAGGAAAATAGGGTGAAGTGACTTGCCTGGGATCACACAGCTAGTAAGTGTCAGAGGCCAAATTTGAACTCAGGAAGATGTCTGCCTGACTTCAGACATGGTGCTTTATCCACAATGGTGCCATCTAACACCTGGACTAATGAAGACCTAAACTCAATTCTTCCCTCAGACATTTAGTAGCTGCATGACCCTGGGCAAGTCACTTAACCTCTGTCTACTTCTGCTTCCTCAACTGTAAAATGAAGATAATAATAGCATCTTATTCCCAGGGGTATTGTGAGGATCAAATAAGGTAATATTTGTAAAGTATATATTATACTTCATTAATATTATTTACATTTACTTTATACAAGTTAATATTTTATAAAGCACAGTGTGTGACCCACACTAGATGTCTAATTAATGCTTATTTCCTTCCTCCTTTCTATTACAATTTGCTGCTTCCCTCTTTTAAAGAACATTTCAACTTCATACTTCTATGCACACTGTGTTTATTTGGGGATAGGAAGCCAGAAAGCCAGTAGTACTTCAAATTGACTCTTTGAAGAATTCTGGTTATAGAGGATCTTCATAGGTTCTTAAATTTACAGCTGGAAAAGAAAGACTTTAGAAATCATCGAGTCCATTCCTCTTGGTGGGAAGTCCAGGGAGAGACTCAAAAAGTCTGGCAGCTAGGTGGCACAGTGGATGAAGCACCAGCCCTGGATTCAGGAGGACCTGAGTTCAAATCCAGACACTTGACACTAGCTGTGTGACCCTAAGCCAGTCACTTAACCCTCATTGCCCTGCCCCCCCCCAAAAAGTGGGAAGATAGGAAGAGAAAGAAGCTAGAAAATAGGGTGGATCCCTTTGAGGTCTATAGTGTAGGGCAGTAGGAAGTGGGGGTCTTCCAAATTGGATCAAAGGATTCTTCAAAATCTCAGTGTGCCAAGTCCTTCAATCCTGAGCTAGTAGATGTGGCTACCTTGAAGCAAGCAGAGCATGGGTTTTGATACCCATGGGATGGGTGAGATTTATACCAGCTTGGGAAAGCCCATTATTCAATTTTCAGTGTGAGCATTGAAACCTCAGGAATCAGCAAGTGCTTACACAACACATCAGGGCCTGATTTATTGTTTTGTTGATTGTCTAGACTTAAAAAAATAATAAAGAAAATGTTAATGATGCAGATTAAGGTTAAAAGTAGGTCAAGATTAATTTTTTTTTTACTCCCAGAGAGCCGATTGTTAAACATTTACCAGAGCAGTAACATTGTACAACTGACATTTATTTATTTATTTATTTATTTATTTATTTATTTATTTATTTATTTATTTATTTATTTATTGATTTATTGATTTATTGATTTATTGATTTATTGATTTATTGATTTATTTATTTATTTATTTTGATGAGGCAATTGGGGTTAAGTGACTTGCCCAGGGTCACACAGCTTGTAATTGTTAAGTGTCTGAGACCGGATTTGAACTCAAGTCCTCCTGAATCCAGGGCTGGTGCTCTATCCACTGTGCCACCTAGCTGCCCCTACAACTGACATTTATTAAGACCCTACTCTATTGAAAGTGTTGTGCCAAGTAATGGAGATCTGGAGATTAAAAAAAAAAAAAGCAGTCTCTGCCCTTGAGGAGCTTAGAAACTCATAAGGACAACTGACGGAGATTTGTAGGAGCTTGAGGCCCAGGAGAAGAGGCTAACTGTGCCACTGGTTGCCTCTGAAGGCTGATGATACTGTCTGCCAGACCTACCCATGTTGGTGTCATTGTTCAGACACTGGGACAGCACATGGAGCGGAAAACAACTACTCTGGGCATGAGAGAGAGGCGAGATGATTCATGAGGGAGCACAATGGATCAGGACAGATCCGGTTTGGGCGTCTCTGAAGATGATAATAGTCAGTAGCCTCGTGCTTTTCATCTCAAACTTATTGGAAAACCTTGCTAAGGGGATCAGTCGCCTTCTGGGCTTTGGCTCTGAACTCTCCTCCGATTGGCTTTAAGGCCCTTTTAAAGCATTACTTCTCCACGCTGTGAGTATTGTGTGTTCCTGACAGGATAAGCCCTCCACAAATTAATACCCGGGGCAGCTCCTAAAACACAATTCTTCTTGGCCGCAATAATTCCAGCAGGTCCCTATATCTGTGGTGACAGACCTGCTAAATCTTTCATCATGGCAATTCAGACTTTCTTTTTCCTGGGTCTTCCCAAATGACCCTGAAAATAACCTCTACCTCCTTTGAGGTACTTTAAGGCAGTGAGTTTTGCCGGCTAGATCAGGTGACAAAGATAGAGCTTCTTAGTTCTTCCAGCTGGGGTCCTAGGGTCTTTATTCCCTTAACACTGGGGCCCTCAACTAGAATACAGCCTGGAGCCAGAGAGGGAAAAAAACAGCTCTGACATCCTTTCCCTGAGTCAGTGGCAGGAAGCATTAGCCCATCTTCTGAGTATGTTGGGAAGGAGTCAAGAGTCAGACTATTTCAGATGAGGGTGGGGGAAGGGGGTTGGTTGATATTTGCCCGGTTCTCTGGATGGGGGACCAAGATTCATCAGGATTCCTCAACAAAGGGAACAGCGGCAGCCAACTGCTGAGTGCCCAGTGTGACCATCCCACTCCTAACAAAGCAAATGTGCTCAGCTCTGGGCTGGTTCTAAGAAAAGTCAAGGTTTCTAAGGCTGGAGCTGCTGAGCGCATGCCCTGAGAGCTCCCCAAAGATGATGCTTTTTAGCTTCTGGAGGCTTATGGCCTGTGGCAAGGAGGAAAGTGGAGTGGTTGCATTCACTTCCTCTGCCCTCAGGACTTTCCAGATCAAAGCCTTTAAATTCCCCTAAACAAGCATTGCTAATTTTGAAGTTGTGGAACTTGCATCCCACAATCACTCTGCCTTTACAGCCACACTCCTCCCAACCCACCTCTAAGGTCCAAGTTCATCAAGTTCCTATTAAATGACTGGGGCCTTGTAAAGATCAGCAGAGCTCAGTACTGCCATTAATTGTAGCCCACTCCCTCCACTCCCCAACCACCAAAATTAGTTTACTTATATTACACATATTAATCAAAGGGCTCTCAACCTAAGGACCATGAACTTTTTTTCTAAATATTTTGATAACTTTATTTTAGTAGAATTTGTTTCCTTTGTAATCCTATGTATATTATTTTTTGTATTTAAAAACATTCTAAAGTGTCCCTAGGCTTCACCAGACTGCCAAAAGGGACCATGCTACCAAAAAAAAGTTTAAGAACAGCTATATTATTTCATTTGATACTCATAATAATTGTCCAAAGTAGGTGCTGCTGTGATCTCCATTTTATAGTTGAGGAAACTGAGGCAGACCGAAGTTAAATGACTTGCCAGGAGAATCAGGTCTTCCTGATTCTGTTCAATGCACCACGTGATGGTGCTATTGTGATTTCCATTTTACAGTTGAGGAAACTGAGGCAGACAGAGGTTAAGTGATTTGCCCAGGGTTCCACTACTAGTGTCTGATGTAGAATTTGAACTCAGGCCTTTCTGACTCTATTTGAAGCTCTCTCAACTCTTTTCCTGTCTCCATAAAGGAACCCTGATCCTCAGCCCCGAACATTCTTGTGCACTCATCTCCCACCTGTTCCTCAGAAAATTGTTTCCCACATCTCCTCTGCCATCAATTTCCACCTCCATCTTTGGTCAGTATGAGAAGGATGGCCCCATTTTAGCCTGTGCCTCCTGGGGCTTTTTTAGCCGCTGCAGAGCGTTCAGACGGTTGCCATGAAGAAACCCATTACCAAATTGCTCAGCTTAAATTATGTATTAAGTTTTTAAGCATCGCTTTAAACTGACAAGGAGACAGATTTTTATCAGCGATGGATGCCCGCCTTGAACGGTTAAATTCCTCTCTGATGGATCTGATTGGTAATAATGCTCACCTTCTCCCCTATCCCCCCTCCCTGCCACCTTCCAATTTTTATTAGGAGTTGGCGCTTTTGCTGCCCCTTGGAGGGACAGTCAGTATTGGAACACAGCGAGAGTGTCTCCAGACATCGATCTCTAAGGGGCACGTTGGTTCCTTCCTTCTCCCCCAAGGGACCCAAGCTCTCCTCTCTACTAGATCACTGCCATGGGCACCCGAGGCTATGGGGCCGGGGGAATGGATGGGAGAAGCAAGGGGAGCACCTTCCCCTCACCAATGATTCCCAGACTCTCCTCAATTGTTATTCTGGCTGGGGGATATGGTAATTCCTTTCTGTGACACGGAGTCATTCGCTACACATCACCTTCCCGCCTGCTTAATTATAGGATAGAGGCAATCTTGTCACTTTCCCTGTAATTAAACCATCTTGACTTTGGTGAATCCTGGGTGACAGCCTCTATGGAAATCCCCAGAAAGGTATCCCCACGGCCATCCTTTTGATCATTTTCGCTAATGTTCCCCGCCCCCCCCCCACACACTCCCCTCCCCTTTTGAGTCTGATTCATCCCCTCTGATTGGAGGGCAGAGCACAACAACAACAACAACAACAAATACAAACTCCTCCCAAAGTCTCCTCTTCTAGAGGGTTCAGAATTTTCTGGCCATCTCTCCATTTCCCACCAGCTTCTCTGTTTGATTTTGACTCCTGGACCATCACATCCCTGTGCTGAGTGCCCTTTGGCACTGACTGCCCCCTTCCTTTTTCAGCCTCCTGTGGTGTGTTGCCTTCCTTCATTAGATTGTAAGCTTTCTGGCTTTCTTCTCATCTCTGTATCCCCCAGCGCTTGGCACAGTGTCTGGCACATAGTAGGTAATTAATAAATATTTATTGACTCATTAATCCCATCCTCACAGTAAGGGCTTCTGTCTTTCCTTTATTTTCTGGGCCCCCACACTCTTTCCCTTTCCATTCTTTATTTAGACATGGCTGCCATTTTGGGGTCTTCTTCCCCATCCCTTTTCCCCTCTTCCCCATGCCCCACTTATATCTTCTGTGGATTCCCCCCACCCCCCATAAATCCGAAACAGGTTGTACTGTATTATACCACATAATCAGATTTAGAGGAGAATCCCCAGTGGGTTGCTGAATGCAGATATGGCCATTAGGGCTAAATCTGGAGACTCTGATGGTACAAAGCATATTTTAAAGAGGAAATTCAGGTAGGGGGGGAATTCAGGACATGTGGTTTACAGTACACACACACACACACACACACACACACACACACACACACACACACTCGGAAGACCATTTACCATATGAAAGGCTCTGAAAAGGCATTTGTCCTAGATAACTTGTAAAAAGACCAGATTAATTTGCTCCTGGAAAAAAAAATGAAACCAGATTGATCATCAGTAGGAAGAGGATGCCTGTAAACCTCATGTGAGCAAGCTTGTGTGTATGAGCAAACACACTTCCCTCTTACACTGCTCCCTGTGCTGTCAATTCTATCAAGGCCCAGCTCAGCCTGTGCCCCCCATCCCCACAAATTTATCCAGCCCTGCTCTCTGTTACTTGGTCCCTTATACCAGACAAGCAAGACTGCTGTTCTGTCATTGTGGGTAGAACAAAGACTGAGTGTTCAAGTGAGGGGCTAATCATGGCATATGGTGTTTTAAGGTTTTCAGGAATGTTTTACAGGCAGCAGCATCTCCATTTTATAGATGGAGGGAAGAGGGAATAGAAGTGAAAGATCTCAATAAATGTTTTGAGATCCTACTATGTGTCAGACACTGTGCCGAGCACTTTACAAATGATCTTTAATCCTCACTTCCTGGGAGGTAGCTGCATTTGTAAAATATAGGGACAGCTAGATGGTGCAGTGGATAAGTGTCAGGCCAGCAGATATCTTCCTGAATTCAACTTTGGTCTCAGACACTTACTAGCTGTGTGATCCTGTGCAAGTCACTTAACCCTGTTTGCCTCCGTTTCCTCATCTGTAAAATGAGCTGGAGAAGGAAATGACGAACCACTGCAGTATCTCTACCAAGAGAACCCCATGTGGGGGTTAAACATGACTCAACAACAACAACAACAACATCACCAACGACAAACTTGAAAGTGTTCTAGAAATGTAGGCTATTATAATTTTTGAATTGCATTGCTGTGCCCCTGTCTTATATGACCTTAAAATTCATTTGGCTTTCAAAGGATTTTCAGTGAATACTTAATGTGTGCCTAGCTTTGTGTCGGGCAGGTACTGTGGTGATAGACATAGAATTCCTGTAGCCCAACCTCTTCATTTTTGCAGCTGAGAAAATTGAGGCTGGTTAAGTGACATACCCAAGGTTCCATAGACAGTGAGTGGCCGTGCTAGGATTTGAACCCTGGTTCCTTAGCCAATGCTCTTGAGAAGCTTAGGACCAAGGGCAAGGAGAGAGGCATCCAACTGTGGGGGCTTGGAGAGATTTTGTTGGCAGAGGAGCCAGCAGCTGCAGATGATTTAACGACATCACGCCTGTCATTCTGGCTATGCATAGAATCTCCGCTCAGGGAAATGATGATCGAGTAAGATTTTAAAACCTGGGGAATGGGCTATTATTCTTATCACCGCTAATAAAGGTGAAAGGATTTTATTTTCTGGCATGAGTACCTCTGGGATGGTGAGGAACCATAGAAATCTCATTCTTTCCTATGCATGTCCCCCTTCCCCCATGCTCTCCCCTTCCCTAGATTCTTCTGAGGCAGTCCCATTGCCTCCATATCTCTCAGACATTTCCCTAATTTCCACCCCTCTGCTGACTGTAGCATTAATTCTGTGGTGAGTGATGGTCAGTAAAGGGAATTGTGGGGTGGGGGTGGTGGTGATGATAGAATTGCGTGCCTCTGGTTCACTTCTGAACCTGTGCTTCTACTTTTGGGGATGGACTCACAACCTTCTCTGTTCCTAGTGGGGGCACATGTACCTTTCGATTCATGATCTTCTTATACTATAGGAACTTCTTGTACTAGTCTACTCTGGAGCATAGTTTTTGTTTATTTACTTCTCTCCCACACATCTTTTTCAACAGACCCAAGCAGTACATTTAAATTTCTAGTATGTAGTTGAAGGTTGTTGTTGTTGTTCAGTCGTTTTTCAGTCATGTCCGACACTTCATGACCTCATTTGGGGTTTCTTGGCAGAGATACTGAAGTGGTTTTTCATTGGCTTCTCCAGCTCATTTTACAGATGAGGAATTGAGGCAAAGAAGATTAAGTTGATTTACCCAGAGTCACACAGCTAATAAGTGCCTGAGGTCAAATTTGAACTCATGAATATGAGTCTTCCTAACTCCAGGCCCTACACTGTCCCACCTGTACCACCTGGCTGCTAGGTATAACTATAGATCCCAGGGTATCAGTGTATCCAGGCTACAAATAGGCAGCTGGACATACCTGATGTGGAAAAGAAATTCTCCACAGAAGGTGAGGTAAAACTTAATGCTGTTCAATTACTGTGCAAGAATGTACCCAGGACCCTGTTGGACAGCTAGATGACACAGTAGATAGAGCCCTGGATCCTCAGTCAGGAAGACGAGTTCAAACCCAGACTCAGACACTATCTAGCTGTGTGACCCTGGGCAAGTCACTTAACCCTATTTACCTCAGTCTCCTCATCTGGAAAATGGGCTGGAGAAGGAAATAGCAAACCATTCCAGTATCTGTGCCAAGAAAACTTCAAATGGGTTCAATAAGAGTCAGACATGACTCAAAAAAATGACTTAACAAGAGCACCCAAAGGAGAGTGGCCAGGTTGGGGAAAGGCCTTTAATCTTTGCCATGTGAAAATTGGCCGAAGAAACTTGGGTTGTTAAGCCTGCAGAAGACTCAGGACAGTGCCATCAAACTCAAATAAAAATGTATCCCCACTGGCCTCTTATTGACTTAGAAAATCACAAATTAACATTATCTGTGTTGTATCATATTTTTATTTATTTTGTTTAACATTTCCCGGTTACATTTTAATCTGGTTCCTGTCACACTTGGAAGTTTTGCAGGCCACTGGTTGTGAGTCTGACAGTTCTAGCTTAGGAGATAAATGATTGTCCTCCTTATGTATTTGAAGGACTGTCAAGTGGAAGAAGAATTAGACTTGCCCTTTTTGGTCCCAGAGGAACACTGGGTGGAAAGTTGCAGAGACAGATTTAGGCTGGAAGTCAAGGAAAAACATCCTGATAATTGGAGCTGTCCGAAAGTGGAATAGGCTGCCTCAGGAGGTAATAGATTTCCCCATAATTTAAGGTCCTCAAGCGGAGTCTGTATCACCATTTTTCAGGTATGTTGTAGTGAGGATTTCTTTGGGGAATATGGGTGGGGCTGGATGGTCTCTTCCAACCTTCAAATTACATGATTCCAGCTCTACACATTTCTTGGAGTTCCTGGTAGAGTCTATACATCTGCTCTAGGTATAGGACATTCAAAGGATCAAGCCATACCATGGGATGCCCTGCCACTCCTTCTTGCCATACCACTTGGAGACACCCACTGTTACAGAGGAAGGGGCTCACATCCTTGTGTTCATTTGGCCATTGTGTTTCTTTTGACCTGGAATCTCACTCCATAGTTTGGTTAACAAAGTGTTCTAGTCCATGAACATGGTGCCCTTTATGGGATTAGAAACCACTTGCTTAGATTCCTACATTTAATTTGACCAGATGTAGTGTGTATTATCCTCCTATAATGGGGCAGGGGCAGGGGAGAACTGGATTTGGAGTCAAAGAAACCGGGTTCAAATATGTTCTCTGGCATCTACTACCTGTGAGACCCCAGGTAAGATGAATTAATTTGGGAAAAAGAGGGAGTTAGGTTTCTAAGGACTCTTCTAGCTGTAGTTCCTGTGATTCTTTGCATTCTTCCAACATATATGGTGGGAACCAAGACTCTGGGGAATGTCTCCATGAGTTTTCAACTCCTGAAACTCCAGATATCTGGGTACCCCATGAGGTAAATGAATGGACAGAGTAGGAAAAAAGGCAGTGTGGTGGGCTTTCTTTCCTATATGCCTTCCTATATATTATTACCTTGCTGTACTACTCAAAATCATGTCATTGGTTACCTTTAGTCATGGGTTGCCAAGCCCTATATTAAGAGTATAAGAAATAGCTACTTTAATCAATATAATAATCCAAGACAATTCCAAAGGACTCATGATGAAAAATGCTCTCCACCTCCAGAGAAAGAATTGATGAACTCAGCGCAAATTGAAGTTTAATTTTTTCACTTCCTTTATTATTCTTTGGGTTTTTTTGCCACATGACTAAAATAGAAATATGTTTTACATGATTTAACATATATAATAGGTGTCATATTGCTAGTGGATAGGGGAGGGGCTAGAGGGAGGAATTTAGAATTCAACTTTTTTTTTTTAAATGTTAAACATATTTTTTTTTTGGTGAGGCTATTGGGGTTAAGTGACTTGCCCAGGGTCACACAGCTGGTAAGTGTCAAGTGTCTGAGGCTGGATTTGAACTCAGGTACTCCTGAATCCAGGGCCGGTGCTTTATCCACTGCGCCATCTAGCTGCCCCAACATATTTTTTTAAAAAGAGTATAAGAGAAACTATTCTCTCTCCCAAAAGAAACTTGTAAATTATTTACTATAGAACTTTGCAGGTTGGCAAAAAGTTGGAGAGAGAGAGACAAAGACAGACAAAAACAGAGATAGAGATAGAGACAGTGATAGAGACAGATAGGACCACAGAGAGGTAGAAAGATGGAAAGAAAGAGAAGAGAGGTAGGAAGAAAAGGATAGAGACAGAGAGCTAGAGACAGAGACTGAGGAAGAAATAGAAGGAGACAGGGAGACAGAAAGAGTAACAGAGACAGAAATAGAAAGAGACAAAAAGACAGAGAAAGGGAGGAAGGGGAAGAGGAGAAAGAGAGGAAAAGAGATACATGGAGAAACAGAGAGAAAGAGTGGGAGGGGAGAGAGAGAAAGGGAAATAAAAAGAGAGGGAGAAATAGAGGGAAATAGAGAGATGCCACCACACATATGAATTAGAAAGATCACTAGATTTGGAATCAGAAGCCTTGGGTTTGAACCTGACTTTGTCACCTACTACTTGTGTGATCTGGGGCAAGACATTGCAACTCTACAGTTTTAGGTTTCTTCATATTTCAAGTGGAAAATTTCGACTCTACAGCCCCTAAGATCCCTCCCAACTGTAAATCTATGATCCTGGAATCCCCTCCCCCTTCAAGTGTCCAATCAATAGGTGTGGGCTCAGACATGATGTGATGGGGCCTTCATGATGTGCAGATTTCAGAGGCAGGAAACTCTATCAACTCCTAGCCTTCAATATGGGGCCTCTGCCTCTAACCACCTTGAGTCTTGTCTGAGGGGAGAGAGAAATGATCTGGGAGTATAACCCCCAAATTCAGAGCTTCCACTCAGCACAAGCATTCCATTGCCTATACTGTGTTGTTGTTCAGTTATTTCAGTTGTGTCAGACTCTTCGTGCTCCCATTTGGGGCTTTCTTGGCAAAGATACCAGAGTGTTTTGCCATTTCCTTCCCCATCTCATTTGACAGATGAGGAAACTGAGGCAGAGGGTGAAACGACTTACCCAGGGTCACACAGCTAGTAAGTATCTGAGTCCAGATTTGAACTCAGGAAGATGAGTCTTTGTGACTTCAGGCCTGGCATTCTATCCACTGTGCCACCTAGCTGTCCTTGCCTATACTGAAAGGGAGTGGCAAATACCACATCTAATCCCTCTGGTATTTGCAAACAAACTAACAAACCAGCCAACATCCATTTCTCTTGATTGCTAAGGGGAATTCAATACTAAATCATTACAATTAAATCCCATTATGGACAGTCAGAACAAAAAACAGTTCCAACCAGGAACATACCAATTCTGAGTGAAAACTATCACTCCAGCCTTCATTACTCAGCATGAGAAATGCCTTTGACATTGAATTCCCTGAGCTCATTCTAGGTGGCACACTCAGGGGCATCCAGAAGGAAACAGCTTATACATAAGAAGCTCTGGAGCTGGCCTAGGAATGGTCTACACATACATGATTTTTTTTTCTTTTGGGTCAAAACCTTTCCTTTCCCAACTATCCCTGGGATAGTCAGAAATGTATTTCTAGGGGGTATAGCTGTTGAATCATTCCAGTTGTGTCCAATTTGGGGCTTTTGTAATCCCATTTGGGGTTTTCTTGGCAAAGATACTGGAAAGGTTTTCCATTTCCTTCTCCAGATCATTTGGCAGATGAGTAAACTGAAGCAAACAGGGTTAAGCGATTTGCCCAGGGACACACAGTTATTAAGTATCTGAGGCCAGATTTGAACTCACAAAGAGGAGTCTTCCTGATTCCAAGCCCTGTGCTCTATGCACTATGGCTCTACCTCGCTGTCCCTAGATGGGATACAATGATGTATAAGTAGAGTTTGAATTTTAGCAGGTGGGAATGATAGAACTAAATGTTGTCCTCTTACTTCTAAAGTCACAGTGTCCTAGAATGTTATTCTAGTTAGAAGGGGACCTTTGAGGTCATCTGCTTATGGTGTCATAAAGACATAAAATCATCAATCTAGAGTTGGAAGGATCTCAAAGGTCATTTAGGACAATACCCTCATTTGATGGAAGGCACTTCCCTACATTACACAGTTGATCAGTGAGGAGGCAACATGGTGATCTGGAATCAGGAGAGATGTTGGTTCAAGTCCAGAAGCTGACTCTTACTAGGTGTGCACCTTGTGTAAGTCATTGAAGCTCTGTCTCTCCATCTGTAAAATGGGGATAATCATGTTTATGTCTTTGTTTCATTAATTACCATGGTCAAGTTAATTCATCATCTAATGGCTAGTCTACTGATGGTCAATATGACCACTATCAGGATCCTCGACCTCATCATCACAGCCAGCATGTATAATGCACTTTAAAGCTCACAAAAGACTTTATACAGATTATTTTATTTGATCCTTATGACAACCCTGTGATGTAGCCTATCATATATACAGGTGTTATTGTGCCCATTTTATAGATATTGAAAGTGAAGCAAAAAGAGCTTAATCAATTTACATACATAACCACACACACCAGGCATATTCATCAGAAAAGGCAAAGGAAGGATATATTATCAACTCTGGCATGGATTTGAGGCAATCACTTCCAAAAATCCTGTTCTAAGTAAGGAGAGTATGGAACTCCAAAGTCTGCTCTACTCTAGACAAGCAACAGGAGGCTATTCACTAGGTAATGAATTCTTTTGGCCATGTGACCCCATGAAGCAAAGGATAAGGATAGAGACAGAAATGACACCTGTGATTTCACTGGTATAGGGAACTATCAGAGGAGTAAACCCCCTATACCAATATAGGCTGGAAGCTTATTTGCAACTTATAGACTGAGAGAGTTGCCTGTAGTATAGATGGATAGATAGATAGATAGATGGATAGATAGATAGATAGATAGATAGATAGATAGATAGATAGATAGATAGATAGATAGATAGATAGATAGATAGATAGATGAGTGAGTGGCTGGGTGGATGAATGGATGAATAGACAAATAGGTGATATTTTATAGATAGATAATAGACAGATAAATTTATTCGATAGATAGGTAATAGAAGAATAGATAGATGATCAATATGTGATAGGTAATAGATGAATAGATAGATTGACAAAAGATAAATGTTTAGATATTATTAATGATAGAAAGATAGATAGATAGATAGATGGGTGGGTGGATGGATGGATAGATGAATAGATAGATGATATTTTGTAGATAGGTGATAGATGAATAGATTTGATAGGTAGGCAATAGATGAATAGATAGATGATAGATGGATAGATATAGATAGATGATAGATATGTGATAGGTAATAGATGAATAGATAGATTGATAGAAAATAAATGGATAGATATTGTTAATGATAGAAAGATGGATAGATAGATAGATAGGTAGATAAAATAGGTATAATAATAGTTCTTACCTCCCAAGGTTGTTGTGAGGATAAAACGAGATAATATTTGTAAAGTGCTTTGCAAACACTATAAATGTTAGTTCTTGTTGTTGTTGATAAACCATTTATTAAGTATTTAATATGTGCCAGTCACTGTGAGAAGTTCTGAGGATACAAATACCAGCCACCTACTGTCCAGCAGCTTACATTCTAATGAGGGGAGACGACAAATAAAAGGAAGCCACAAAGCCAGGGGGAGGGGCAGGGAGGGCACTCCTCAGGATAATGTCACAGGTGAGGAAAAGGAGGAACCCTCTGAAGGAGAGTCCAGGAGTAAGTGAGATGAAACATGGCTAATTCTTGTTGTTTTCGGTCTCCTACTTGGGGTCACAAAGAGTTGGACACAACTTATCAATGAAACATGGCTAGAGTCCTGGGTATAAAGTCCACAATCAGAGGAAGAGGGCTTCAGGTCAGAGAGATGTACAGGGTAGCAGGTACCAGGTCAAGAGAAGGAGGACTCTAGAAAGAAGGAGTCAACACGAGTGATTAAGTGAAACATTTATAGGGTCACATTGCCAGAATGCGTAAGAGAAGGAATCTGATGCCAGTTTCTGAGGCTTTCTGGCTCAGAACTGCTCCTACCTAATAATGACAGATGCAAAATGAACCTCAATCCTCCACAAGCTCCTTCAAGTGTCTCCAGAGACAATGGCAGTTAGAATGGTAAGAAAGGGGGCAGAGCGTGCAAAGAATCATGCAAAGAATCAGTCTTGAGACTATTTCTACATATTAACTTAACTATCGGTCCTCTCCATGAGGCATCCTTGTCCAACTGAATCATATCAATATTGACATCTTTGCTACAAATGAAATCAGAAGATGTAAGAATGTTTGCCGCTAAATGGAAGAATGACTCACAATTTCTCCTGGGAGATGCTAATAAAAGAGTTGGAGGAGTTGGTTTTATCTTGTGCCCAAAGGCAACAAGAAACATCGTTTCATGGAACACTTAGTCATCTCACCTTGCAGTACACTCATGATGAGCATTTGCAAAAGGACCACCAGGAAGATAATCACAGCTTATGCATCAGCATCTGTTACCAAGGATGAAGACGTGGAGAAATGCTGTGAATAACCCAATAAGGCAGCTCAAAGTCGACACTCAGTTACTTTAATGTAGAGGTGGTGAGGAGGGTAAAAAATACGTTGCAAACTATGGTTCAAAGTTAAGAAATGAAAGAGGCCAGAGGCTTGTATACTACATGGAAACCTCTAGCTATGTATTATGAATCTGTTCTTCCAGAAGAAAGATGGACATGTTGAGCATTCGACATCATTTCAAAAAACAAAAAAGAGAAATTGACTATATCTTAACAGATGGGAAATAATCATTACCCATGTGGGAGTCATTCTTAGATCAACTGTCTATATGTAGTCAGACCATTTGAGTTGCTAGAACATTGATCAATAGCAGTACCAAATTAAAAAGTCAAGTCAATAAGCATTTATCAAACACTTTCTATGTGCCAAATGCTGGTAATACAAATAAAAGGAGAAATAAAGATAGTCTTTGCCTTCAAGGAACTTACATTTTAATGAGGGAAATAATACACAAGAAGATTAAAGAGCTGTGAGAGGGAGGGGGCAGGTGCTCAAAAAGGGGGAATAGTGGAGAAAGACTGGTGAGTTGAGAATGAAGTCTGGAGAGGAATTAAGACAATGAAAGCGTTCAGTGTGAAGAGGCTGCTGTGGGCTGATAGAGAAAGCCCAGAGTATCAGGAGAGGAGTCCAGGAGGGAATGAAAAATAAAATAAAGATTTTTTTTGGGAAAAAACCCAGTGATATGAAATCATGCCTCCAAACTAACTTTGAAACATGCTACTGATACCAAAATTGATACATGCTTCCCAAAAAACTGGAAAAAGGAAAAGACATTAATATGAATTAGCTCTGTTTCCTATAGAAGTTTAATTGATATAAAGCAATTGCTACAATGAGGAGGCTAAGAGAGCCCAGAAACCACTTTATGCAATGAACACTGATCTTCTTGCCAAGAAGAGAGACATGGCAGGCAAGGGCCTTACTGATTTAGAATAGAAAGTCATGTACAAAACCTTATGGAAGAATGTGCTAGGAGATTATAGGCAGTATTACTTCATAAAACATCAAGAAATAGTGAAAGAAAAAAATGAGTTTGCATAAAACTTGGGATGGAACCCAATTAAAGCAGATTATCCCAAGAGCATTTAAAGATGAAATTGAGAGGAAACCAACAGACAATAAAACGCCAGAGGTCTGCCAATGTTTCTATAATATGCTATTTTCTTCATCAATGATAGGGACTGACTATATTATCTCAGATCCCAATGTGCTATAGGAAGAAATTAAAATTACTCCAAAAAAAAAATATAAGAAGAGCAATTGAACTAAACCATATATGTGTATGTATATATGTATATACACATACATACATGTACATATATGTATATATACATACTTGTGTACATATGCATATATACACATCCATCTACATACATATGTAGAGGAAATACAGACTGGAAATATTGAGGAATTCCTTCCTAAGATATATGAAAAAGGGAATGTCAAGTCAAGTCAACAAACATTTAATTTGCTAATTAATTATATGTCAGGTGGAGGACTAAACCCTACAGATGCAAAGAAAGTAAAAACATAGCCCTGCCTTCAAAGAACTCACACTCTAATGAAAGAGAAAACATGAAAACAACTATGTACATACAAAATATATGAAGGGAAAATTGGAAGACACTGCCATTAAGAGAGCTTGAGAAAGGCTTCTTGTAGAAGGTGGAACTTTCCCTGGGACTTGGGGAAGTCAGGGAAGCCAGGAGGCAGAGACAAAGAGAGAATTCCATGCGTGCAGTACAACCAGTGAAAAGTCACAGAGCTGGGAGATGGAGGCTGTCATGTGAGGAGTAGCAAGCAGGCCAGTGTCGTTTCATTGAATAATAGAATAAGGTGGGGTAAGAAAAGTCTAAGAAGACTGGAAAGGTATGAAGGGACTTGTATGCAAAAAGCTTTAAGTGCCAAGCAAAGAGTTTTATATTTAATTCTGAAGATATTAGGGAGCCACTAGTGTTTATTAATACCAGTGGGGTGTCATGTTCAGATCTTCTCTTTAGAAGGATCATTTTAGGGGGCAGCTAGGTGGCACAGTGGATAAAGCACCGGCCCTGGATTCAGGAGGACCTGAGTTCAAATCCGGCCTCAGACACTTGACACTTATTAACTATGTGACCCTGGGCAAGTCACTTAACCCCAAATTGCCTCACCAAAAAAACCCAGATGCACTTGGAGAAGGAGGAAGGAAGAGGTAGAATGGGGAAAATTTTCTCATGTAGAAAAGGTGACCAGGAAGAGCTTTTACAGTGGAGGAGAAAATGGGGGTGAGTGAAATGACAATGCTTGAACCTCACTCTCACAGGAACTAGTTCAAAGAGGGAAGAATATAGATAGGATATAGATGTTCTCTCAGTTGGGTATAGAAATCTATCTTACCCAATAGGCAAATAGAGGGGAAGGGAATAAGAGATATGAAGGGGAATGATAAATGGGGGTGGAGATTGAGTTAGGCAGTCATCAGAAGCAAAACAGACTTTTGAGGAGTGACAGAATAAAAAGATAGAGAGAAGGATGAATAGAAGAAAGAAAAGGATGAATGGAAATAATACAGTTAGTAATCATAACTGTAAGTGTAAATGTGATGTGCTCACCTATAAAATGAAAGTATATAGCAGAATGTATTAGAAACCAGAATCGAACAATATGTTGTGAACAAGAGACACACTTGAAACCAAAAGACACACACAGAATCAAAATAAAGGGCCAAAGCAAAACTAATTTATGCTTCAGGTAAAGGAAAAAATGCAAGGGTAGCAATCATGATCTCAGACAAAGCAAAAGCAAAAATAGACCTAATTAAAAGGGATTGTCAGGAAAACAACATCTTGCTAAAAGGTACCATAAAAATGAAGTAATATAAAAAATTAACAGGTTTTTCTGATAAAGACCTCATTTCTCAAAATATATAAGGAACTCAGTCAAATTTATAAAAATAAGAGCTGCTCTCTTATTAATAAATGGTCAAAGGATATGAAGAGGCAGTTTTCAGAAGAAGACATCAGAGTTATCTATAGTCATTCCAAAAAATGCTCCAATTCACTACAGATTAGAGAAATTCAAATTAAAACAACTCTAAGGTACCACTTCACACCAATCAGAAATGGCAAATGCTGGAGGGGATGAGGGAAAATAGGTATATTAATAAACTGTTGTTGAAGTTGTGAACTAGTGTAATCATTCTGGAGAAAAGTTTTGAGCTATAAAACTGTACATAGTCTTTGACCTAGAAATACCACTACTAGATCTGTATCTCAAAAATATTAAGGGAAAAGGAAAAGGACCTAGAAGTAGAAAATATTTCTAGCAGCTCTTTTTCTTATGGGAAAGAATTGGAAGTTGAGGGGATGCTCAACAATTGGGGAATGGCTGAACAAGTTGCAGCATATGATTGTGATGGAGCACTATTGTACTATGGAAAATGAAGAGGGGAGTGATTTTTAGAAAAAACATGGCAAGACCTACATAAACTGATGCAGAGTAAAGTGAAAGGAACAAGGAGATCATTATGCACAGTAATAGCATTGTTATAATGATGACCAACTATGAAAGACTTGGCTATTCCAATCAATACAATATCCAAGACAATTCCAAAGGACTCATGATGAAAAAAAATGCTATCCAAACCTAGAGAGAAAATTGATGAACTCTGAGTACAATTTGAAGTATAATTTTTCTCACTTTATTTTTCTTTTGCTTTTTTGGTGATATGGCTAAGATGTAAATGTGTTTTGCATGCTTTATAAGCATAATTGATAGCATTTTGCTTGCTTTCTCAGTGGGTGAGGGAGAGATGCAAGGGAGACAGAATTTGAAACTCAAAACTTCAAAAGAAAATAATGTTTTCAATAAATAAATAATATTTTTTAAAAAGAAAGCTTATGAGATCACTAAGACAGATATAGAGGGAGAAGAGGGTCTAGGACAGAGCCTTGTGGGACCCATAGTTACAGGGTATGACTTGGATGAAGATCTACATAGGAATAGCGCCAGGAGAAAGCAGTTTAATGAAAACCTAGAGAAGAGAGAGTATCAAGGAGAAGAGGGTCATCAGCAGTGTCAGAGTTCAGAGAGGTCAAGGCTGAGGACTGAGAAAAGACCATTAGATCTGGTAATTAAGAGATCACTGGTAACTTTGGAGGGGACAGTTTCATTTAAATGATGGTGTCAGAAACCAGACTGCAGAAAGTTGAGAAGAGGGAGGAGAGAGAGTGGAAGCACTGGTTGTAGACTGCTTTCCTCAAGAGAAAATCTTGAAAGGGAGGAGATATATAAGATGATATCTAGCATGGATGGATGGTGGTTTTTTTTAAGATTGGGAAGACCTGGGAGCAGCTAGGTGGTGCAGTGGATAAAGCAGCAGCCCTGGATTCAGGAAGACCTGAGTTCAGGTCCGGCCTCGGACACTTAACAGTTACTAGCTATGTGACCCTAGGCAAGTCACTTAACCCTCATTGCCCTGCAAAAAAAAAGAAAGAAAAGAAAAAAGAAAAGAAAAAGAAATTAAAAAAAAAAGATTGGGAAGACCTGGAAGTATTTACAGGTAAAAAGGAAGTTGCCACTTGACAGGCAGAGATTGAAGATTAGCAAGAGAGATGATAGAGGGGGCAATTTGCTGGAAAGGGTGACCTGGGATGCTGTGTCATCAGGAGGGAGCTGTCAGACTCAGAGTATGGAAGGAGTGAGAAACAAAAAGGTTTAAGATGAGAGCAAGTTTGTCAACTATGGAACAGCCATTCCAGAGAGCACAGTAGAGCTAGTTGGTAGATCTGTAATGGGACATTGAGGAGTGATGGGAGTAAGGGAGCAGGCAATGAGAGATGGAGAACAGGGTTTGTATAAGGACTGCTAAGGATTCAGAATCCTTGGGATAGGGAGAGTATTAATGAGTGGAAGTATGTTAACCAATGAGGAATGAGTCCAGGCAGATTTTCAGTGACTAGAGAGAAATCCATTGAGGGAGGGAGGGAGGCAATATTGAATGATTAGAGAAAAAAAAAATAATAGCATTGTTACCCTCCCCCAAAAGGCAACAAAGATGTTAACTACTTACTCATATACCTACTTTCTCATCCCTTCCAGCTCTAAATCCATAATTCCGAGTTCTTATCTTTATTTCAGTAAAAATTTCAGCCCTTAAAAACACTAACTACACTATGTGGTATAGCTGAGCTGGGATGCAGGATGCCTGCCTTATGAGAATATTCAGCTTGTTTTTAAAAGTCTGCCCCATCCTAGGGTCAAGATATTTATAAAACTAACATATAAAGTAAAACTGCCTGAGATCCAAGAAAGGATATGGTGTTCAGGAGAAGAGCTCTGACCAGCCAGGAGAGAGGAAAGTAAGTTGGTCTAGACCACAGTTTCCAGATAACGGCAAGTTGGCAGTGAAAGATTGAGCATTTTTTCGGCCCTGAACTGATGAGATTCTGCCACTGTTTTACTCTGGTAACCTATGACCTCCATTTTCTTTCTTAAATTACTTAAGGGAGTGCAGACACCTCTGAGGATTGGTATCTCCAAAGTCCTTGCCTGGGATTCCCCTGAGGTTCTAGCATATGTGACTTGTCTTCCCAGAATAATAGTGTCTTGGCTTCTGAGGATATACACACGGCTGGAACATGATTGTATAACTGTGTTGTCATGCATATTCAGTAAATTCAGTAAGTGAATACAAGCCCATTATGGTTAGAGGCCATCAGCTAATAATCTCAGGAAAGGAAGAACAATGGGCCGATGCATGGCTTGTATTTCTTGTTTAGCCCTTCACAAAGCTGGTTGTTTGTTGGCACATTTAGATATAAAAGGTTTCTTCTTTGATAACAGCCTTTTTCAATCAACCAACATGCATTTCTTGAGTACCTACTATGTGCTGGGTACTGTGCCAGGCTTTGGAGATAAAAATACAATGAATGAAACAATTTCTACTCTCAGGGTATTTGCATTCAAATGGAGTTGATGAGTACACATATAAATATATATGCAACAAATATAAAGAAAATAAATACACAGTGATTAATTACAGAGTTGTTAGGGAGGGAAAGCCCTGGTTTGAATCAGGAAAGGTTTCACATAGAAAGTAGTATTTAATTGCGTCCTGAAGGAAGAGAAGGATTCTATGCCATAGAGATTAGGAAAGAATAATTATATTCCAAGGCATAGGAGATGGCTGGGATAAAATGATAGAGCATGGAGATGAGATGTAGGTGAGGAGCAGAGAGAAAGCCAGTTTGAACAGGGAGAAACTGAGAGATCAATCTGATGTTCAGATTGCATGCGGAAGAGGAACAGGAGGGTATGGATGCACCATGAGGTTGGAAGGTTGGATTGTGTTGAAGTTCTGAAAAGCTTTAAGAGTTTAGCCTAGGGGGCAGCTAGGTGGTGCAGTGGATAGAGCACTGGCCCTGGATTCAGGAGTACCTGAGTTCAAATCTGACCTCAGACACTTGACACTTACTAGTTGTGTGACCCTGGGCAAGTCACTTAACTCCAATTGCCTCGCCCCCCCCCAAAAAAAGGGACTTTAGCCTAGGTGTAATAGGGAGCCACTGGAATTTATTGAGTAGCAGATTGGCAAGGTCAGATCTTCATTTAAGGAAAATCTCTTTGACCAGACTGGAGTGGGGAGACTTGAACCAGAGACACCAGTTAGGAGGCTATTGTAATAATCTACAAAAGAAATGATGAGAGCCTAAACTAGTATGGTAGTTGTGTATATGGAGAGAAAGATAGAAGAAATATGGAGGTAGAAATGCCAAGATTTTTCAACTGAGTGGATAAATAGGATGAGGGAGGGGATAACACCAAGTTTACAAACCTGGGAGCCTTGAAAAATAATGGTGGCATTGATAGAAATAAGGAAGTTTAGAAGAGGAGGTATGTTGGGGGGGGGAGGTGAGCACTTTTTTAGACAGGATGAGTTTGAGATATCTCTAAGACATCCAGGTTGAAATGTATAATAAGCTATCAGTGACATAGAACTAAGACACAGAGGAAAAGACTAGGCCAGGTTATACAGATCTGGGAGTCATTTGCACAGAAATGATCATTAAGGCCATAGGAGCTTATGAGTTCACCAAGAGAAAAAGTGTAGAAAGAGAAAAGAAGAAGACCCAACACAGAGCCTTTGCCAAGAAAACCCCAAATGAGTTCACAAAGAGTCAAACATGACTGAAACAATTGAACAACTTTCTGAATCCAGATACAGCTCTCTATTCACCAATTCATCTAGGTGCCTCCTTGCATGTCTTTCCCTAGAGATAAAGTGACTTGCCCAAGGTCACAGTTAGTAAGTATCTGAGGACCCATTTGAACTGTCTTCCTCACTCCAAATCCAGCGCTCTATCCATTGAACCATTTAGCTGCCTTGCCTGGCACATAGTAGGTGCTTAATAAATGTTTATTGACTAATTCTTTTCAGCTTTATGCTGAGGTTGGAAGCCAAATTGTAGAGGGTTAAGAAGAGAGTGAGATGAAAGGAAGGGGAGACAAGAAATATAAAATAAATAAAATGTTTTGAATTTCCCTAAGTGCTTGAATTTCACATTTCAATTTGATTTGATTCAATAAACATGTATCCAAGGGCCTACTGTGTGCATTTCAAATTAAATAACTGGGCTAAGCAAATTCACATTCAGGACCTTTCTCCTGTAATCAAGGTGGGAATCTTCCCTTACTAACTTTGGAAGCTGAAGCCTTATCAGAGGCACAATGAGTAAGCTTGTTACTCATTCTTCACTCTTTTCACACAGCATGTTCAACCTTGATCCACTCACCCAGTGGAACTGCAGCTAGAAGCTTCAGTCAAGCAACTAGAGAAAGAAGAAGTTGAATTGGAATGTGGAATGAGAACAGCAAGACTGAGGCTGAAGGGCCAGGCTGAGTATCAGACCAGAGAGCTGTCATACCAGTAGAAATAGAGGCAATGTTCTAGAATGGATAGAGACCTGGACTCAGAATCTGGAAGACCTGGGTGTGAATGTCACCTGAGACACTCATTTACTGTGTAACGCCTGATGGGTGACTTGAGGCTTAGTTTCTTCATCTGTAAAATTGGGATAACAATGACACCTACCTCACAGTGAGAGATACCAACAAGATTACTTTGCAAATCTTATATTTGCCCTGTGCTCAGGTCAGGTTCACATTAGACAGACAAGAACACAAGCTTGGATAAGAAAAAAAAAGTTTCAGGATGAGCAAGAGATCATGAAAGTCGAATCAAGTAGGGAGCAAAATTTATGACTTGAGACATGGCATATACTTTAGTGAGTTGGTGTGTGTTGTCCAGGCTCCCCTCTGCTTTCCCTGAAGCCGGACCTCAGGTCTTCACCCGGTGCCTGCCTTAACCATCAAACAGAATCAAGGATGCATCAGGCTGCTGTGCACCATCCTCCACCCCCTGCTCAGGGATTGATAATCAAATCAGCATTACCCTTGCTACTGTGAATGGAATAATAATCTACTTACTGTCCTGTGGCTATACTCAGAATCCCTGGGATTCTGAGCCCTGGGCTGCTTAAGCAGAAGCTTCCTTCCCAGCCTACTACTGCCTGTTCCCTCAAATTCTCCATCTCTATCCCATTCAATGCTACAGATCCATTGTGCTCCCTGGAAGCACCATTCTATGATTAACAAACTGTCCTTCCTAGAACACCTGTGCTCCTCCCCCACCTCAGAAATCATTTTGCATATATTTTGTATTTAATTTTCTATGTATGTTGTTTCTCCCCCGTAGAACTGGATTGGTTCTTGAGGGGAGAGACTGTTTGGTACCCAGAGCTTAATTGAATTCTTAATGGGACAGAGCTGTCAGAGACCAACCCCCTCCAAGTGGGCCATTATGCATGCTTTGTGGGTCTATAAGACATAGTAGGGTAGAACCACACAGTGGAGTTCCTCTTTATAGAACAGGAGCATACTTAGAGACTGCAGAAATGCAGTGACTAGGGTAGAGATGAAACCTGTTGGTGGTCCAAATCTGGCATGTGAGTACACAGAAGTTTCTGTGCAGTTTCCAGGAGGTTACCTTTGTTGGGGTGAAAAATTCAGAAGGTTTTATGCCACATTCAGTGGAAAATGGAATTACACGTATTTGGAATGTGTCGATTCTGATCTCAAGCAGTCTTTGCGGCATATATCTGAACCTGAGGAAATGCAGATGAAACCAACCTCTACGATCTGGCAGGCAATAGTAATAAAAGCCATCAATCCAAGGGGGGCAGTTAGGTGGTGCAGTGGATAAAGCACTAGCCCTGGATTCAGGAGGACCTGAGTTCAAATCCAACCTCAGACACTTGACACAAGATGTGTGACCTTGGGCAAATCACTTAACCCTCATTGCCCTGCTAAAAACAAAGTAAAAAAAGGGGGTGGGGGAGCTAACAATCCTATAGTGCTTTAAGATTTGCAAAGCTCTTTACAAGGAGCATCTCATTTTAGCCTCACAACAACCCTGGAAGGAATATGCTACTCTTAGCCCCATTGGGAAACCAAGACAGGCAGAGGTTAAATGACTAGCTTAGGGTCACATGGCTGGTAAATGTCTGAAGTCAGATTCAAACTCCAGTCTTCCTGATTCCAGGTCCAGGGCTCTATCCACTGTGCCACCTACATAGCTACCCCAATTTCTCTAGCCCACACAAGAGATTTTCCTGCCCACTGTTTACAGGGAAATCATATCTGCTGAATAGAATGACAGCAGTCTTTGAGAGTAACATGTTTTAAAACCTTCCTTACCATAGGAGAGTGAGCATTTTAATTTGAGAAAGATTTATTACATGTTTACCATATGCTAGACACTGTGGTAGGCACTAGGGATACAAAGACAAAAGTCTCTGCATTTGAGCTTACATTCTACTTGACTGGGCATGGTAGAGTAGGGAGGGACAGCACATACACAGATGAATTAGAAACTAATTCCTGGTTGTGCACCAAGATTTGGGGGGCACTCTGTGTAAGCAGAGTAAATACAAAGGGATTTCATCCAGTCTTTGGCAGGAGGAGAGGAGGGAAACCCGGACTATTGGGAGGATCAGGAAAGACATCACTTACAAGGTATCTGAGCTGAGTTTTGAATGAAGCTAGGAATTCTAAAAAGATCTGATCTGTCTATTTGGGTGACCCATCGGATTAACCAATCTACCTTTCCCTGTGGCAACTTCTGCTCACTTGATTTGAATATGGTGCCAAATAAGGCTACTGGCATGGGCTAGATGCCCAGGTTGTGGCCACAGACTCATCCCTGAGTCCCATGAAGCTATCTTTCAAATGTCCCATTGGCAACATGACCACATTGGGGGTGAGAAGAGAGAAAAACCTTCCCTGTCACTTGAAAAGTAACCCAACTATGGGGGCAGCTAGGTGGCGCAGTGGATAAACACCGGCCCTGGAGTCAGGAGTACCTGAATTCAAATTCGGCCTCAGACACTTAATACTTAATAGCTATGTGACCCTGGGCAAGTCACTTAACCCCAATTGCCTCACCAAAAAAAAAAAGAAAAGTAACCCAACTATAAAATAATGGGGTCGGAAGGTATCTTTGATATCTTCTAATCCAACCCCTTCGTTTGACAGAAGAGGACAGTGAAGCCCAAAGAAGAAGCAATTTGCCCAATATTACCACAGCAAGTCAGAGGCAAAGCCAAGAACAGAACTGACCTAGATTCCCTGACTTGCAGGTCAGGTTTTCTTCTACTTCACTGCATTTGAACACAAAGGACAGCACATTCTTCCAAATTGAGAGAAAATTCTAGAAAGTACATCAGAAAACCCAACACATAGCTAACCACCTGAGTTCAGATCCCAATCCTGCCATCCAGCTATTGATCTGGAGTGAATCAATCATTTTACTTCTTTGCATCTCAATTTCCTCATCTGTAAAGTGAGGGTGTTTGGGCCAGATGACCTCGGAGGCCATTTCAAGCTTTAAATCCTATGACTCACTTCTGCTACTTCTCCTTGTGAAAAATGATTGACACTTGCTGCCAGCCCATATTCACCAACCTGAATAACCACTCAGCAGCCTCCTGGTAAATCTTCTTCCTTATTAAAAGTGTTTCCACAGCTATCAGCACCCTGATTGCAGAATATAAGAAAAAAACAGAGTCTTTCCCTTAATTTAAAGATATTTATGTCACACTTTGAAATATCAAATGTTTTCATTAAATCTTCTCTCGCTCAGGCTGACAAAAGGATGCTGAGATATTCAGGAGACACTTTAATCTCAATCAATTAGGAGAAAAGTAGTCCTAGCTGGAAAAGCAATAAAAAAAGAACGCTTTAATTTTAGAGTTAATTAAATATCAACAATTGGAATGCAGCAACAGACATTTAACCTGCAGTAACCCATTATTTATTAGGAATATAATGCATTGACTCTGGATATGAAGTGAGTTGTAGTCATTTTAATATCAGCTGTCACAGTCTAACTGTTTCCTTTTGTTATCGCACCAGTAGAATCCTCTCCTTGGCTCCATTGGGACCACTCTGGCTCCTGTGCATAACAGAAAATTAATTAATATGAAGCCCCAGAAGAGGGTCGGTGGGAGTGCATCCCAGTACTAGGCCTTGGAGCTTACAGGACTGTGCACAGAGAAGTAGCTTTGGAAGAGGACCATTTAGGCTGGCAAGGGGCCAAATAGTCACTTGGGTATGGGAAGTGTGTGTTTTTTTTTTAATTTCATTGCATTCACTCCTTTCTTTCTATTCTTCAGGTCCCAATACGCCAGACCCTCTTGGTTTATGACTCATTACTGATCATGAATTATTTATTCCAAAAGAAGACATGCAATTGTGTTCCCTGGATCTCTTGGGGGTGAAAATAAAACTTCCAAGAGAGTACAGAGATGGTATGAGAATGCTGGGTTTGATGGAGGAGATCTCCAGAGTAGAAATGCTAGGCATATTCACTGGAGGCTTTGAATAGGGATCTATTTTCAAAACAATTCCATGTCTCAACAGAGCAGTGGGGAATTTTCCCAGTGAGCTATGGGGCACTCTGCATTGTATACATTTCCAGATGGGGAAGGGACTTCCATGTTCATGAACTCTGACATTCCTTTGTCTAATCATAATCCCTTATCATTCCATCCTTCTCTCCATTTTACCACCCCTAATCCTGTTTTTAATCCTCACTGTGATGCCAATCACTTTTCAATTTTTTCCTAGGCTATCATCTCATCTTGGAGATAAAATCTTCTCCCTTCCCTATCTCAACCTTTTAGTGAATCACTTTAACCCTATGCTATTCTCTACTCTGCTAGTTGGTGAAATGGATAGAGCACTGGACTTGGAAAGAGGAAGACTCATCTTCCTGAGTTAAATCTGGCCTCTGACACTTACCAGCTCAGTGACCCTAGACAAAACCCTTAGCCCTGTTTGCCTCTGTTTCCTCATCTGTAAGATGACCTAGGGAAGGAAAAGCCAAGCTAATACAGTATCTTTGCCAAGAAAACCACAAAATGGGATCATGAAGAGTTGGTCATGACTGAAATGATTGACAAGCAACAAAAATTCTCTATGCTCAAATCCCTTGACCCTTTATCCTATAACTGATCATTCCTTGCCAAAGTCCATCTTTAGATTATTCCCGCCATTTTCTGCCTTTACTCCAACTCACACACTGTTTAACGGAGTTGGAGAAAAATCACAAAACCATGCTTATTGGGTCCACTACAAACCTATGTTGTGTAATCTCAAGTGGGCCCTCACTGCTTCAAGACAATCTTTTTATACTATCCTAATCAATTGGCTATTACACTTACCACAGTGACTATTCTAATAATTTTTTTAAAAAATCCTTCCTTAAGCCTTCCATAGCAACTCTCTCCCCACCCCTTTAGCTGAGTACCCTGACTCATGCTTTATCCCCCCAAAAGTCATTTACTGAAGAGCTCTCCCTTCTCTCCTCATCCTTATTTTGCATCACTCAGATGTCTTCCTCCCACAATCTTTCCCTTCACCCTGACTTAAGTGAAGAAGCAGCCCTTTTCCTCGCTAAAGCAAATTCCTCTACATATTCCCTCTATCTTATCCCATTTTCTATCTTATCCTCTCTTATCCCACCAGGTCTTTTCTGGTCTCCCCCCCCCCAAAACTCCCCCCGCCACACACATGCTTCTGGTGTCTTTTTTATAAGATTATGTCTGATGGTTTTGAGGTCATCATGACAATCTCCCCTTAAGGGAGGCTGTATGCTTATAGAACATACAGAAAAATACTAACACTTTTCAAAAGTTAGTATAGCTGTGTCCCCCAAATCATATTTGTCTACAATCAGCTCACTTTTCTCCCTGATATGCAAAACCCCACAAATAATATTTTGTCTACTTCCAACTTGTTTTTCCCCTTGATAACAAACACCCCAAAATGATATTTTTCCTTGACCCCTGATATGCAACTCAGTCATCTTTAGGAGGACCACCCAAAATCAGAGTCTAAGAACTCCACTCTCAGAAGGGTGCTTTGGAGCACCCCTTCCCCTGCATCAGGAGCATATTCTCCCCTCCAGCAGGGGCAAACCTTCCCGCTGGAGCACTCCCTTTATGCTGAATGTATCTGTGTCTCTGTGCTCCCCAATGCAGTCCCACCCTTCCATGAATTATACTCTATGTTAGTGTATGCCTGTGTATGCCACTGCTTGTAATAAAGCATTGCATTGAACTGACTCATTGTTTTACAGGTTATTCTCAGAACCAGAACTCTTTAAGGGGTTGTTTTCACCAACACCAATGACTGGTCCACAGGCATTTCCTTACACTGGGTACCTGGATAAGGACTTAACCTATTGACAACCTTACCTACACTGGGAGAGTGTGACACAGAACTCAGTTGTAGGGTCAATGGTGGAACCCTATGTCCTCCCAAGAAGGACTCCCTTATGCCAGACAAAGGTCACAAAATAGTTTTCTGAGTTTACCTTTGATTTACACTGTATATGTTGTGAATGTAATGTTTGCATTTTGTCCCTCTTGTTAGAATGTGAGCTCCTTGGTAGTAGAGACCTATGTTTTTGCCTTTCTTTGTATCTCTAGGACTTAACAAATAGTCAGCTGTTAATAAATGCTTGTTGACCAACTGGTCAAAGCCACATTTATTCAGTTGGATTCAGTAGATATTAAGTAGGTACACAATCAAGTAGTACAGCTAGGTGGTAAAATGGATAGAGAGCTGGGTCTGGAGTCGGGAAAACCTGAGTTCAGACGTGACCTCATAAACTTACTATCTGTATAACTCTAGACAGGTCACTTAACCCTGTTGACCTCAGTTTCCTCATCTGTAAAATGAGCTGGAGAAGGAAATAGCAAACCATTCCAATATTCTTTGCCAAGAAAACCCCAAAAGGGGACATGAAGAGTCAGACACAACTGAAAAATAACTAACAAAACAAAAAAGCATGCAAGTTGAATCCATTGGAAGGCATTTCAGCTCTCAAATTTTCCTAGAGCACTTTGTATGGATCTCTTTTTTGATACCATCATGTTTATGGTAGACCAGCAATTGATTTAAAAGTCAAACTAGCTGCAGCTGCCAACAGTTAATGTGGGTGATCAGGGATGCCTTGGATAGAGAGACATGTGGAGGGAAGAGGCCTCTTTGGAGACATAAACACTGCCCCACTGACTGCTAAAGAACTCTTTAGGATAGGCTGAATCTATGGCATTGAGAGAAAGAGTGAGTCCCCTCAAATAACTAGAAACTAAGGCGGTCCCCATCAGTCAGGAAATGGATGAATGAAGAATGGCATATGAGTGTGATGGAATACTGTTATCATTATATTACTATGCTATGATTATGTGATAAGAGAAGTTGAAATGGATAGTTTCAAAGAAAACTGGGAAGATATATGTGAACTGATGCAGAGGGAATCAAGTATAATAAAAAGAACACTTTAAAAAATAAAAGCAACCTTGTAAAAAAATATGAGAAACTTTGAAAGATTTAAGAACTCTGACCAATGCAATGATTAGTCACCAGAAGACTGATGATGAAACATGCTACCCACTTCCTGACCAAGAGGTATTAGATTCAATATGTAGAATGAAACACACCTTTATGGATATGAGCAAAGTAGGAATTTGTTTTTCTTCACTCTGCATACTTGTTATGAAGGTTTTATTATTCTTTCCTTTTTTTCCAGTGTGGGAGGGATTGAGGGGAGAGGGGGAAAATGAAGTCATTTTCAGTTGCGTCTGGCTCTTTATGATCCCATTTGGGGTTTTCTTGGCAAAGATACTAGAATGGTTTGCCATTTCCTTCTCCAGCTCATTTTATAGAAGAGGAAACTGTGGCAAAAAGGGTGAAGTGACTTGCCCAAGATCACACAGCTGGTAAGTGTCTGGGGTTAGATTTGAAATCAAGTCTTCCTGACTCCAGGCCTGGAGCTCTATCCACTCTGTCACCTAGCTGCCTAGGAAAGAAAATAAGTAAGTGTTAAATTTTTTTAATTAAGAAAAAGAATAGGTGTCACAGGGTAGAAATTGTGGTGACAATGGTTGTGAATGAAAGCCATGAGGACTATTACATTTTGTGGGTTGGCTCACACTAAGACAGGGTGTACCAAAAGCCTTAATGGGATTTTAAACTTTAATAGCTTAAATAATAGCTTTAATAGCTATTAAATATAGCTTTTAATATCTTTATTAGCTATTAAAAATCTTTAAACTGCACTAAAACTTTTGGGACACCTTGACTTTATCCATGTATACTTGTATTATACTTTTGTGTGCATGTGTTTTATCCCTGACCCTTGCCAGGACACTGTTAAATCCTTTAGAGCAGAGTATGAGTCACTTCCCATCTTTATATTCCCATTGCCTAGCACAGTGCACTCTGTGAGAGGCAACATGGGGAAGTGACATAAGTGCTGAATTTTCAACCTTAGAGGACTTGAGTTTCAATTCCAGTTCTACTACTTGCTCCTAGAATGACTCTGGGCAAGTGACCTCTCTGGGCTGCAGGTTCCTGAGCTAAAAAATTCAGGAGCTGGATTAGACAGCCTTTAAGTGCCTTTGCAGGTCTAAATGTATGATCTTATAAAGTCAGCACTTAATAAATGTTTGTTGATTGAATTTTTCTTATGGGAAATGCTAGCAACCCTAATAGGCTTCCCAAGGATGAAGTTCATATAAATAAGGTAACAAAGAAAAGCATTATCCTCCCCTCCAATATTAGGCTTCAGAATGAGAAATATATGCAAACTTACCCTACTGAGCAAACCAAACTGGAAATGGAACTCATGCATTCTTGGATGCTCAGTTTCATAAACTCTGGTCTGACCTTAAACGCTGTTTTCTTTTTTTGCCCTCTGGATATCAATTCCACCATGTTACCAACCTCTTCTTTGGATCTTTCACATGTCTCTTGCTTCTGCCTTCTACTTGCCTGCTATTCACTATCCCACCCATTAGAATGGATCTTCCAAACCTCTTCATTGTTGTTGTTGTTTGATTCATTTGTGTCTGACTCTTCATGACCCCATGGACCATAGCATACCATGCCCTTCGATCCTCCACTATCTCCTGAAGTCTCTCCAAGCTCATGTTTGTTGCTTTCATGACACTATCTATCCATATCATTTTTGCCATCCCCTTTTCCTTTTGCCTTCAATCTTTCCCAACATCAAGGGCTTTTCCAATGAGTCCTGTCTTCTCATTATGTGGCCAAAGTACTTAAGCTTCAATATTTGACCTTCCAGTGAGTAGTCTGAATTAATTTCTTTAAGTATTGACTGATTTGATCTCTTTGCTGTCCAAGGGACTCTCAAAAGTCTTCTCCAGCACCACAATTTGAAGGCATTGATTCTGCGTGCTTAGCTTTCCTTATAGTTCAACTCTCACAACCAGACATTGCTATTGGAAAAACTATAACTTTGATTATATGCACCTTTGTCAACAAGGTGATTTTTCTGCTTTTTAGGATGCTGTCCAGATTTTTCAGAACTTTCCTTACTAGGAACAAGTGTCTTAATTTAATGCCTACAGTCACTGTCTGCAGTGATTTTTGAGCCCAAGAATATAAACTCTGGTGCTGCTTCTGTTTCTTCTCCTTCTATTTGCTGGGAAGAGATTGGACCAGGTACTGAGATCTTGGAGTTTTTTTAGGTTAAGCTTCAAGACAGCTTTTACACTCTCTTCTTTCACTTGTATCAAGAGACTTCTTAATTCTTTACTTTCTGCCATCAGAGTGGTATCAAATGCATATCTGAGATTGTTGATATTTCTGCTGGCAATCTTAATTCTGGCTTTTAATTTGTCCAGCCTGGCATTTTGCAGGATATACTCTGCATATAAATTAAATAAAGTGACAATATATGGCCTTATTCTGTTGCTTTCCCAATCTTAAACCAACCAGTAACTGTTACTACTTTGGCCCACATACAAGTTTTTCAAGAGACAAGTAAGATGTGGCAAGTACTCTCATCTCTTTGAGTACTTGCCACATTTAACTGTGATCCACAGAGTCAATGACTTTAGTGTAGTCACTGAAAAAGTCAATGTTTTTTCTGAAACTGCCTTGCTTTCTCCATAATCCAGTCAATGCTGGCAATTTGGTCTCTAGTTCCTCTGTCTCTTTGAAAAATCAGCCTGCTCTCTTGGGGAAGAGGGAGGGAAGGGAGGGTGGGAGAAAAAAATTGGAACTAAAAATCCTGTGAAAATAAATATTGAAAACTATCCTCATATGTAACTGGAAAATAATAAAATACTTAAAAAAAAGAAAATCAGCCTGCTCTTCCAGTAATTCCCAGTTCATATATTGCTGAAGCCTAGCTTGCATGATCATAAGCATAACCTTGCTGGCATGTGAAATAAGTGCAATTTTTTTTTGTAATTTGAACATTCTTTGGCATTGCCCTTCTTTAGTATTGGGACATAAATCGATCTTTTCCAATTCAGTGGCCACTGTTGAGCTTTTCAAATTTGCTGGCATACTGAGTGCAGCACTTTAACAGCATCATCATTTAGGATTTTAAATAGTTCAGCTGTGATTCCATAATTTCTAGTAGCCTTATTGTTAGCAATACTTTCTAAGCCCTGCTTCACTTCATTCTCCAAGATGTCTAGCTTTAGATCAGTAACCACATCACAGTGGTTATTGGTTATGTCAAAATATTTCTTGGATCGTCCTTTTGTGCATCTTGCCACTTCTTAATTTCTTCTATTTTTATTAAGTCCTTACCATTTTTGTCTCTTATCATACCCATTTTTTGCATGAAACATTCCCTTGATAGCTCTAATTTTCTTGGAGATATCTGTCTTTCCATTCCATTATTTTCTTTTATTTCTTTGGACTGCTCATTTAATTGCTCATTCTTTTTCTTTCTTTCTTTTTTTGCAAGGCAATGAGGGTTAAGTGACTTGCCCAGGGTCACCCAGCTAGTAAGTGTCAAGTGTCTGAAGCCACATTTGAACTCAGGTCCTCCTAAATCCAGTGCTCTATCCACTGCCCTACATAGCTGCCCCCTTAATTGTTCATTCTTATCTCTCCTTGCTATGCTTTGGAATCCTGCGTTCAGTTAAATATATCTTTCTCTTTTGCTTTCCTTCTTTCCTAGGCTATTGGTAAAGTCTCATTAGACAGCCATTTTGCTTTCTTGCTCTTCTTTTTCTTTGGAATGTTTTTTGTTGCTGCCTCCTGTACAATATTACAAACCTCTGCCCATAGTTCTTCAGGCATTCTATCTGCCAGATCAGATTCCTTAAATCTATTCATACTTATGTGATCTGACAATTTTCCCTACTTTTTTCGATTTAAGTCTGAATTTTGCATTAAGAAGACCATGATCTGAGTCACAGTCAGCTTCAGGTCTTATTTTAACTGACCATATAGAGCTTTTCCACCTTTGGCTGCAAAGTATAGGATTAATTTGATTTCTATAGTGACCATTTGGTGATATCCATTGTAGATGTCTTTTGGGCTGTTGAAAAGGAGTATTTCTTATGACCAGCAAGTTATTTTGATAAAACTCTATTAGTCTCTTCTCTGCTTCATTTTGTACCCCAAGGCCAAACTTGCTTGTTACTCCAATTATCTTTTGATTTTCTACTTTTGCATTCCAATGATGAATGTGACATCATTTTTGATGTTATTTCTAGAAGATGTTGGAAGTCTTCCCAGAATGGATCAACTCTGGCCTCTTCAGCATCAGTGGTTGGAGCTTTGGATTCAAACAGATATCATTCTGTCATTTTTTAGATTATACCCAGTACTACTTTTTTCACTCTTTTATTGACTCTGAGTACTATTCAACTTTTTCTAAGAGATTCTTGCCTACAGTAGTATTGGTAATGATCACTTGAATAAAATTCACCCAGTCCCATCCATTTAAGTTCACTGAAATTCAATATGTCAATATTTAATCTTTCCATCTCCTGTCTGATCACATCCAGCTTACCTTGGTTTGTAGGTTATATATTCCAGGTTCCTATGGAATACTGAACTTTATACCATTGGACTTTCCTTTAATCACCAGACACATCTTCAGTAGAACTTCCTTTCAGTTCTGGCCCAGCTGCTTCATTAGGACAGTAGCTACTTGTAGTTGTCCATTCTCCCCCAGTAGCATGTTGGATACGTTCTGACCTGAGAGACTCATCATCAAGTGTCATAGCTTTTATTGTTTTAATACTGTCCATGGGGTTTTCTTGGAAAAGATAGTAAAGTGGTTTTCCATTTCCTTCTCCAATGGATCACCATTTGTCAGAACTCTCTACTATGACCTGTCTGTCTTGGGTAACCTTGTGTAGCAGAGCTCATAGTTTCATTGAGTTATGCAAGCCTTCCACCACAACATAGCAGTGATTCAGGAGGAAACTTCTTCATCCTTCCTCAAAGCTCCCATGCTTCCCTCATCCCCTACACCTTCACCTAAAAATCTTTCCACATGTTTCACTGGAAAAATTGAGACCTTTCATGGAGAGCTCCCTCATCCTCTCTTTACCTCATCTCACATTACTCAGATGCTATATGCCACTATCTCCTTTTTAGTCCCATCTCACATAATGAGGTGGCTCTTCTCTTTATCAAGGCAAACTTCTCTCTGTGCACAAGTGATCCCATCTTCTCTGGCAGTTTACCACTCTCTATCCATATTTTTTCACTTATATTCAATTTCTCCCTGGCTACTGGCTTCCTCCCTACTGCCTACAAACATGCCCATGTCTCCCTGTCAGTGTAACCAAGGCTTGCCATTGTAATTTTCTTCACATGAGGAGGTGGCCTTACTCCTAACCAAGGCTAACCCCTCCCTCTGTCTCCTCCAACAGATTGACCCAAAACTGTGAGGGCCAAAATTTGATATATGGAGCATTATTTGGGTGACTCACCTTAATATTGGGGTCCCGGAAATATGAGGAACCTTTTAGGTTTAACCTTTCCCTCTGACCTGCCCTTTTTAGATATTTCTCCCAGACCAATAAGAAAGGAGTCTCTAAGCTTTAGTTCACAAAAGGATCAGATTTTATTACTTGGGAATTAATTAAACAACAAAGGTGAAACTAATAAAAATCAAAGATAAGGAAATAGGAAAATAGAAATACAGATAGAGATTCTTAACTCTAAACTTAGCCTATGCAATCCCCAGGCCATTTTCTATTAAGCTAGTTCAAAGGAATTTAGGGTTTTCCATAATTAAACTCACCAAACAGCTGAACAGCCCCCCAGTCTAAGGTTTCTTGTGCCACCAGGACCGCAGTCCCCAGAGAGTGAACTCGAGTTCCGGAAGTAACTCTAGAGCTAACATTCTGGAAGTGCCCTCCAACCTCCCTTCAGGAAGTGTTCAATACTTTCTCCCCCAAAAGGGGAGGTCCTTCAATAGCTGCCTATACCACAAATAATTTTTACCACACTTTTATCCCCACTCTTTCTAGTAGGGATGGGTGGATTAAGTGAGAGCTTTTATCAGGATGGGGGAGAAATGAGCACCTGAAAGAACTCTCACTTAATCCACCCATCCCTACTAGCCATCATCCAATATTTCTTCCCTCTTTTCATGGCTAAGCTTCTTAAGAAGTCCATCTGTAAAACCCAACATGTTGCCAAGTCCTTTCTTTTCTACCTCCACAATGTTTCCCCTCTGATACTACAACCACCCTCTTCACCTAAGACCTGGAGTGCTCAAATAGCCTGCTTATTGGTCTGCCTTCCTTAAGACTTTCACCATTCTGGTTTATCCTCACTCATTTGTCAAATTGATTTTTCTAAAACACAGGGCATATCATGACACCCCTTTATTCAATAAGTGCCAATGGTTCCCTATCATCTCAAGGATCAAATAAAAAAAATCTATTTGGAGTTCAAAATCCTACTGAACTTGGTTCCCTTCCACCTTCCTAGTCTTCTTACCCCTTACTCAAACCCTAAGTACTCTGTGACCCAGTAAAACTGGACTCCTTGTTCTTCCCACAATTCAATCTACCTTTCCACTCTGGAATTCTCAAACAAGTCACTCCATCTCTACAGTCCAGGCATTTTCACCGGCTGTCCCTTATTCATAGAACAGTCTCCCTCTCTATCTCCATTTTCTGGCTTCCTTCAAGTACCAGTTAAAAGCATACTTTCTATAGGAAGCTTTTCCCGATTCTCCTTTAATTCTAGTGCCTTCCTCCTGCTGATTATCTTCCATTTATTTTGCACATGTATTGTTTGTACCTAGTTGTCTGCTTGTGAACTTGTTGGCTGGAGAGACTATCTTTTGCCTTTCTTTGCACCCTCAGTGCTTAACACAGTGCCTGGGGAAGGTGGGTGGTGCTGTAAATAGAACATCTGGTCCCTGGGACAGAAAAAGTGAGTTCAAATCTAGTCTCACTTTCTAGCAAGTCACTTAACCCTGTTTGCCTCAGTTTCCTCATCTGCCAGATGAGCTGAAGAAGGAAATGGCAAACCACTTCAGTATCCTTGCCAAGAAAACCCCAAAAGGGGGTAATAAATAATCAGACATAGCTGAAACAACTGAACAACAAATGCTTGTTGACCATTGCTTCCAAGAATCCACCTCTTGGCTCTGGCCCTTAACTCACTGAACCAGTATTGCTATGGATAATTCAGAGCAATGCAAACCAAGCAGCATGGCTGCTGGTATCATAGAAGACTAGAGGCCACACACAGTAGCCGTACCTACCTCTGGTATCGCCCCTACCTACCCCAGATGGAACTAGGAAGAACAGTACACTTTGCTAGGTATATTCAGCCTAATGACTATGGATCATAAAAATCTGCCTGGCCCAATTATTAGAAGTTTTCTGTGTCTCTAGGTCTTGAACCTCTTTATTTATACTCAAGGAGAAGTCCTAGATTTGGGGCATCCATCCCACTGGAGATAAGACACTAGTTATCTCTATCATGAATATATTTAGGAGAGATCATGGGAAGAAGGAAGGATGTGGTGTGTGGCCATAATTGGTGGTTGCCATGACGGCTGCTATAGAAGGCGACGAATGTCTTGCTTAGGTAAAAAAAAAAAAAAAAAGGGAGGGGGGAGTTTGGGGTTGGGGAGGGGGGACTCAAACTATCTCTCTGTGCCTTATTCTCTATGTTCACTTCATGGTATGGAGAAAGAGGCTCCAGGAATGTGTGAGCAGCGGCTGAAAATTGTAAAAAAAAATCCACAGAATCATAAACCTAAAAAGAGAACTTCCCAGGGTCATTTAATCTACCTTCCTGAAAGAAAAAAGATACTATGAAGAATGGATCTAGATTAACCTTTAAATAGCTAGGTGTCTTTCAAGGTCCCCAGTGTGAAAGGATTCTAGAAAGCACTTCAGAAAGCTCTTGTAGTGATTTTAACAACCTAAAAGTAGAAAAAGTACTGCATAGAGAATTCTTCACAGTAAGAGTCATATTGGGGGTTCAAATCCTGCCTCAGACACTTATTATTTTTATAATGTTGGGCAAATCACTTAACCTCAGTTTCCTCATCTGTAAAATGGGGATAATAGCCTAAGATAGTTGTGAGGATCAAAAGAGATAACCTATGTAAACTGCTGCAAACTTTAAAACATCACATAAGTGCTAGCTATTATTATTTTGGAAAGCCTATTCAAGATGGTAGCCATATCTTGATGAGCTAAGCCAACCCATTTAGCATTTGTCCATCTCCTCCAGGGTGGCACTTTCCCCATAAAACCCTCATTATTTTTCTTCTAGGAAGCTAGGTGGTGCTGTGGATGCCAGGCTTGGAGTCAGGAAGACTCATCTTCATGAGTTCAATTCCAGCCTGTGTGACCCTGGGCAAGTCACTTAACATTGTTTACCTCAGTTTCCTCAACTATAAAATGGCCTGGGGGGGGCAGCTAGATGGTACAGTGGATAAAGCACCAGCCCTGGATTCAGGATGACCTGAGTTCAAATCCAGACTCAGACACTTGACACTTACTAGCTGTGTGACCCTGGGCAAGTCACTTAACCCTCATTGCCTTGCCAAAAAAAAAATGGCCTGAAGAAGGAAATGGCAAAACATTCCAGTATTTTTGCCAAGAAAACCCCAAATGGAGTCACAAAAAGTCAGACACAACTGAAATGACACAACAACAACAACAACTCTTCTTCTACATGCTGAGGTAAAAACAGCCTAATCCAGCTCTCCCTCAACTTCCAGGGGTGGTGGGGAAGCAGTTGGACAAACATTTATTAAGTGCCTACTATGTGGGAAGTGCTGTACTAAGTCCTTTACAAACATTATGTCTTTTGATCCTCATGACAACCCTGTGAGGTAATTGCTATTATTATCCCCATTTACAGTTGAGGCAACTGAGGCAAACAGAGGTTAAGGTCACACAGATATTTAGCATTTGAGGGTTAATTTGAACTTAGACCTTCCTGACTCCAGCCCCACAACTCTTTCCACTGCATTACCTAGATGCCCCTAGAGAAAGTTGCCCCCGGAGGAAGCATGGGACAGAAGAAAGCCCTGAGAGCTAAGAGACATGAGTCTCAATGCCAGTTCTGCTGCTGACTTGCCATATGAGCTCAGTAAAGATCCTTTCTGAGCCTCATTTTGCTCCTCTGTAAAATGAGGGGATGGACTAGGGATCAGATTTGTTTTTGTTTTTTTAACAGGGTAATGAGGGTTAAGTGACTTGCCCAGGGTCACACAGCTAGTGTCAAGTGTCTGAGGCCAGATTTGAACTCAGGTCATCCTGAATCCAGGGCCACTGCTTTATCTACTGTGCCACCTAGCTGCCCCTAGGGACCAGATTTGTGATCTCCTTGGCCTATGGAATTCCTAGCTGAGGGAATTCCCTCTACCAGTGCCGGTAACATAACTCCAGGGCCAGCTCTCTGCCCACAATGCCCAACAAGGACTCCTTTAGCTCTGAGGTCCTGCGGTTCTTCCCGTTCCCTATAACGGCTTTTCGGATCCTCCTTCTTCTAGCCTGGTCTATAACCATTTTGTTTATATCCCCCTGAATCAGCCAGATTTTTTATACCACACAGTCATAAAATCAATGTTGGGAGTTACTGGTGCCCTTCTGCTTCCTCTATTAATCCACGTCCCCTCAGCATTTATATAGACAATTTGCATTCTATTAATTCGCACTTATTCATGTGTAATAATAACTGACATTTATATGAGGATTTAAAGTTTGCAAAGCATTTTACATACATTAACTCATTGAAGCTTCACAACAACACTCTGAAATAGGTACTTTGGGGGGTTACTCACCCGTGATTTCACAGGTGAGAAAACTCCCAATGGCAAACTTACTCCAAGTAATGAAGATTGGCAACTCATCTGTAATGATCGGGACTGCCCGGGACATTAAAAGGTTAAATGATTTGCCGGTGGTCACACAGCTAGATATATCAGAGACAAGACTTAACCCATTTCTCAGACTTATGGTTCTCTAGTCTTATGTGGTTTGGAGGAGGAATGTCATTTGTAATACTTCATTCAGCTTGGTATTTGACATGGTGCTGTGGGACAGAGCACTAAACCCAGAGTCAGGAAGGCCTCAGTTTAAATCCAACCTCAGACCTTGGGCAAGTCACTTAACCCCTGTTTGCCTCAGTTTCCTCAACTGTAAAATGGGATAATAATAGCACCTACTTTCTAGGGTTGTTGTAAGAATCAAATGACATGGGGGATAGCTAAGTGGGACAGTGGATAAAGCACTAGCCCTGGATTCAGGAGGGCCTGAGTTCAAATCCGTCCTCAGACACTTGACACTTACTAGCTGTGTGACCCTGGGCAAGTCACTTAATCCCCATTGCCCTGCAAAAAAAAGAAAGAATCAAATGACATGATGCTTATAAAGAGGATCAAATGAGGTAATAAATGTAAAGCATGTAGCACAGTGCTTGACATATAATAAATGCTAAATAAATGCTATTATTGTTTCATTGTTCTTGTTCCTGTCTGACTCTCCGTGCCCCCATTTGGGATTTTCTTGGCAAAGATACTGGAGTAGTTTGCCATTTCTTTCTGCAGCTCATTTGAAGATAAGGAAACTGAGGCAAACAGGGTTATGTCTCTTGCCTGGGGTTACACAGCTATTAAGTGTCTCTGAGATCAGATTTGAACTCAGGAGGATGAATCTTCCTCACTCCAGGTCTGACACTTTATTCACTGCAACACTTAGCCGCCCATAGAAATATTAGCTATTATCATTATTATTACTTTTTTCTCCTCAGGTATTCTACCAGTGATATTGGACACCATGCTGTCGTCGTCACCCCCCCCCCCCTGCCCAAGACATTAAATCGATCAATTCCCTGCCTTTTCACTGACTTCATCCCAGGCCTTGAATTCTCTTCCTCTTCATCTCTGTCTCCTGGATTGCTTTAAATCTCAGGTAAAATTCCACTTTCCTCAGGAAGCCATTTCTTGGTCTCTCTTAATGTTATAGTGCCTTCCTTCTAAGATTACCTCCAATTTACCCTGTCTATATCTTATATGTGAGTAGTCGTTTATATATTGTTCCCCCCACCCCTGCGTTAGAACTCGAATTTCTTGAGGGCAAGGACTGTTTTTGCCTTCCTTCGTTCCTAGGGCTTAGCATGCTGATTAGCCCATCTTAATAAATGTGTGCTTAATAAGTGCATGTTGACTTGAATCTCAGAAGCTACCAATGAGACTAAACCTTCTTCCTCTGTATCCTCCTATTACACCTAAGGCCATATTCTTCACCCAAATATGTTTAACTCAGGGCAGCTAGGTGGCGCAGTGGATAAAGCACCGGCCCTGGATTCAGGAGGACCTGAGTTCAAATCCGACCTCAGACACTTGACACTTACCAGCTGTGTGACCCTGGGCAATTCACTTGACCCCAATTGCCTTACCAAAAAAAAAAAAAAAACCCAAACCCCAAACCAAATATGTTTAACTCTATGTACTAAAAGAAGCTGGAGAAGGAAATGGCAAGCCACTCCAGTATCTTTGCCGAGAAAACCCCAAATAGGGTCATGAAGAGCCCTACACAACTGAAACAATTGAACAACAAACTGATTGATTTCACTGGTTAACCAAGATGCCCTAAGAGCTGGGCTTGTCCAGAGAGAGCTTGTTGCTTTCTAACATGCTGTATCCAGTTGTATTATTGAAGCACTACTGGGACATAACTCTTGATGGCAGGACAGGAGCCTTCTGCTCTGATTCCTGAATTTAAGCTGTCTTGCTGTTGGACATGGATAAGAACTAGTAGCTATGTGTAGCTCCTTAGGGTTCTGCCAATGTCTGTGATCACAGTAGAAGTCTAAGTATTCCAGAGAACATGAAGAAATACAAGAGTGAAACCCCCTTTTTTCCAGATATGGATTAGACTAGGTGACCACAGACGACAAGAAAAGTCCAGCTCTGAAATAATGCGATCCTTATGAAGACATATGGGGTTAACAAGAGAATCTGTCACTTCTCAGTCTCTTCATCCATAAAGTGGAAAGATTAGAATAAAGGATTTATGAAGTCGAATTTCAGATTCAGAGCTCCTGCCTCTGCCCCTGCCCAGGGTCTGGAGGTCTAGCATTCTCATCCAAGGAGCAAAAGATGCATTGGGGCATGTCATCAGGGAAGCATTCACCAAAACACTAGAGATCCAAATTCTATCAGGGATACTGGGCCCAATTAATTCTTTTGTGTGTGTGTGTGTGTGTGTGTGTGTGTGTGTGTGAGAGAGGCAATTGGGGTTAAGTGACTTGCCCAGGGTCACACAGCTAGTTAAGTGTTAAGTGTCTGAGGCCGGATTTGAACTCAGGTCCTCCTGACTCCAGGGCCGGTGCTCTATCCACTGCGCCACCTAGCTGCCCCCACCAATTAATTCTTTAAGCCCTGCCCTGATAAAACATGCCATACTAGGGGCAACCTTCTGTTGTCTTGTTTTTCTGATCTTGGTCATCTAATCTCACTGTCTTCATGCCCATACTACCTCTCATGATGGGGCATTCAAGAAGGACTAGCACCTCTGGTGTGAGGACTTGTCAAAGCCTTTTCAGGGCTGTTCATCAACCATTGGTGTCCACCTGGCACTCAACTGTCACCTGTGGCTCCAAGAAGCTATAATATGCATAGTGACCATGCCCTTGTAAAACTGTTTCAACAGACAGTCTAAACCAGGCTGAGGGTAACCAACAGGCCTCAAACCCATTGGAGAATTAGGGGGATGTCTACTGCAAGCATGTGAAGACTTCCTCCGGCAGAGTGGTGGATGAGAACAATTTGTTCCAATGGACTTGAAGGCAGCTAAAGCAGGTGTTGTGGAGCACTTAGACATTAGTCAGACATCGGAGATGCCACAGTCATCCCTTGCATCTGGGGCTGTCAACAGTCACCTTGATTTTTTCTTGCCACTGCACTTTGATGACTCTGGAAGAGAGAGGGAGGCTGACAACTTTGTGCAACTCTGCCTCACTTGAATCCATATTCATGTGAGAACAAGATATCACTCCATGAGGTCATTGATCCTCTTTGAAACAGAAGGACAAACAGCAACCTCCCATGAACATTCATAACTATTTTTCTGATTGTTCTTACTCCAACCCAGGCTCATTCTAACCAACTAGTCTAGTGCACTGGGCTATAAATTAGGGTAGCTGGGTGACTCAGCGGCTAGTGTGCCTGGCCTGGAGTCAGGATGACCTGAGTTCAAATCTGGTCTCACTTACCAACTATGTAACCCTGAGGAAGTTGCTTAACCCTGTTTGTTTCAGTTTCCTCATCTGTAAAATGAGATGGAGAAGGAAATGGCAAACTACTGCAGCATCTCTGCCAAGAAAACCCCAAATGGGGTTCTGAAAAGTCAGACATGACTGAAACAACTAAAAACCATAAATTCTCTTATAATCAGTCTTCCTACATCCTGGCTTTAACACAAACCTGGTCCTTTCATGACATTATTGTTTGTCCTTTATTTTTTATTTTTTTGGTGAGGCAATTGGGTTTAAGTGACTTGCCCAGGGTCACACAGCTAGTAAGTGTCAAATGTCTGAGGTCGGATTTGAATTCACGTCCCCCTGAATCCAGGGCCAGTGCTCTATCCACTGCACCTCTAGCTGCCCCGTCCTTTCTTTTCTTTTTTTCTTTTTTTTTTTTTGCAGGGCAATGGGGGTTAAGTGACTTGCCCAGGGTCACACAGCTAGTAAGTGTCAAGTGTCTGAGGCCGGATTTGAACTCAGGTACTCCTGAATCCAGGGCCGGTGCTTTATTCACTGCACCACCTAGCTGCCCCCCCCCCACCCCCGGTCCTTTATTTTCAAAGACGGTTGTACAAGGTCATCAACACCTGGTATTCTCTCCTCCAGAGCCATCTGGGTCCAGTGACAAGCTATATATTAGGATGACTGGAGATGGCCCTGAATCACATAGCTTGTAAGTATCTGAGGTGAGATTTGAACTCAGGAACGCCTGACTTCGGGGCCAGTGCTGTGTCCACAGAGCTGCCTAGCTGCCCTAGTGAGAGAATAGCAAAGAACAGTATGGTACAGCCGAAAGACTAATGTATTTTAAGTCGGAGGATACTTATCACTGTTGTGTGACTATAGACAAGTTATTTGACCTCTCCAGGCTTCAGTTTCTCTATCTACAAAATTCTATGATTTGTTCTGCTTTTCTGTATTCCTAGAGGAATCCAGGCTTCAGGAGTTCAGGTGTTTACTACCTGGGAGATTGTGTGTGTGTGTGTGTGTGTGTGTGTGTGTGTGTGTGTGTATTTAATTGTTGCTATTTTCCAGATGGACTCAGTGATTTTTTTCCAATGTCAAGTTTGGGGGGATTTTTTAGTGGTTATAATTACCAAAAAATAGCAGTCTGGACCTAAGACCATGCCTGCTAATCATGGTAAAATGCCTGGGCCATCCAAGTCTTTTTCAGCAGTGGGCCCCCCAAATTAGAAATCCATATGTGTGGGGACTGTATGAATTTTTATGAAGAGGCATAAAGTATAGCCTGTTAGCTATTCAGAAATATGGATTTTAGCAGTAATATAATAGCTGCCCAATAGCCATTTTGATCACTTTTATTTGTACAAAAGTACACAGCAATAGACCTGGTGCTAGTCATTGATCAATTTTGTTCAAGTCGATGAGAATACTAGTATTTAACAGCCTGAATTATTCTTGGGAATTGGGGGGGGGCATATTCTGTTGGGGCACCTACCAATTCAGAGTTTGGGTTTTCATCACAGATTGTGACTTTCGATCAGAGCCATGTGCAGCAATTTTGTTGCCTGGAGCAATTCTGTTAATGTGTGTGTGTGGTGGGGACTTAGTTCCCAGGCCCCCTTAGGTTGCCATTGGCGTGGGCGGGGGGGGGGGGAGAGTTGAGCAGAGCTCATTTGGGTGAGCTGGGATGAGGTAATCACAGAATTTAAGAGCTGAAATGGACCCCAGTAGCCACATAAGTTCAAACTATATGGCAAAGAAATCACCACTACCATATTCCTGACAAGTAGCTACCTAGCCTCTGCTCAAAGACCTCCAAGAAAGAGAATCCCCCTGACTCCCAAGGAAGGCCATCCCACTTTGGGATCCCTCTAGTTGTTAGGAGATTGCCCTGACATCATATCTAAACTGACCTTTCAAACTTCTCCCCATTGTTTCTAATTCTGTCCTTTTAAAACTAAACAAAACATAACAGCCCTTCAAATCCTTGAATGTAGTTATCATATACCCTTTGAGTCTATTCTTCTTCAAGCCAAATATACTCAGTTCCTTCTGTGGGTCCTCATATGTTATAAATTTGAGATCCTTCCCATCCTGGTTACCTCCACCTAGACATTCTCCAGCGTATCCACATCCTTCTTAAGCTTGGGCATCCAGAACTGAACCCAGGACTCTGTAACGATTGGAATAACGCCACCTGCTGGATACTTACTGTAGAAGAGTTCTGCCCATGAAGCGAAGGTCTTTGAGGGCAAGACCAGGCATCAGGAAGTGACGCGGGCTAGTGGGAGGAGGAAGGAAGAGACTGGCGCTCGGTCTCGGGCTCTTTCCTGAGGACGCTGGCGGAGAAGGGAGCTAGAAATTGCTCTCCCTTTAATAGATAGGAATTTAGGCCTTTTTCTCTCTCTTTACCAAATTCTTATTCTCCTTAATAAATGCTTAAAAGTCTAACTCTTGCTAAAGCTTATAATTTATTGGCGACCACTCATTAGATATTTTAAACAGTTTTGCTAGAATTTTAACCCTTAACAACTCCAAATGAGGTCTGATGAGGACAGAATCAAATGGGACTATAAGGATAACATCTGACATTTCTACAACACTTTATGGTTTGCAAAGTGCTTTATAATTACTATTTCTTTTTTTAGGTTATACATATGTAGTCATGTAAAACATATTTCCACATTAGTCATGTTGTGAAAGAAGAAACAGAACAAAAGGGAAAAACCATGAAAAAAAAAATAAAGTGAAAACTAGTATGTTTCAATCTGCATTCAGACTCCATAGCTCTTTCTCTGGGTGTGGAGAGCATTTTCCATCATGAGTCCTTTGGAATTGTCTTGAATCACTATATTGCTGAGAAGAGCTAAGTCCATCACAGTAGATCATCCCACAATGTTGCTGTTACTGTGTTTAATGTTCTCCTGGTTCTGTTCACTTCACTCAGCATCAGTTCATGTAAGTCTTTCCAGGTTTTTCTGAAATCTGCCTACTCATCATCAATAGTATTCCATCACATTCATAAATGTAATTATTATTTATTTCTTTTTTGTGGGGCATTGAGGGTTAAGTGACTTGCCCAGGGTCACACAGCTAGTAAGTGTCAAGTGTCTGGGGCCGGATTTCAACTCAGGTCCTCCTGAATCCAGGACCAGTGCTTTACCCATGCAATTATTAATTCTTATGATCTTAACAACAATCCTGGGTGGTAGGTGCTATTATTATCTTCATTTTTGGACAGGTTGTTGTTACTGTTTAATCATTTAATCATTTTTCAGTCATGTTTGCCTCTTCATGACCACTTTTGTGGTTTTCTTGGCAAAGTGGTTTGCCATTTCCTTCATCAGCTCATTTTACAGATGAGAAAATGAGGCAAATAGGGTTAAGTGACTTGCCCAGGGTCACACAGCTAATAAGTGTCTGAGGCCAGATTTTAACTCAGGAAGAGGAGTCTTCCTGACTCCAGGCCATGTGCTCTATCCACAGTGCCACCCTGCTGCTCCTACATTTTACAAATGAGGAAACTGAGGCAAATAAAAATTAAGTGACGTGCCCAGAATCACACAGCTAGTAACAGACTAAGGTCAAATTTAAACTCAGGTCTTCCTGACTTTAGGTTGAATACTCTTTTCACTGATCTTTTTCAAAATGACTGCTGTCTGACCATGCCTTCCCCGTCTTGTGCTGGTAGAGTTGATCTTATTTTTTTACTTTACTTTTTCTCCTTATTGAATTTCATCTTATTAGATTCAACCAAATGCTCCAGCCTGTCAAGATCTTTTTGGATCTCAATGTTATCATTCAATGGGCTAGCCATCCTCAAGATTTATGTCATCCACAAATTTGATGAGTATGCCATCGATGCCTTTCTCTAAGTTACTGATAAAAATAGCAAATAGCACGAGGCCAAACAGAGATCCCTTTGTGGGAGGCAGGGGGGGATACTCTACCAGATACTTACTGCTATAGTGACACTGAACCATTAACAACTTCTTCAGTGCCAGCCATTAAATCAGTTCTGAATCTAATTCTACTATCATATAATCAACATCTCTCCAAGGTCACAAGAATATGAGGTACTTTAGAAAAAGCTTTGCTAAGTTCTAGATAAGCTAAAGCTACAGCATTTCCTTTGTCTACTGGTTTGATAATTAATGACATGACATGAGTCAGGCATGGCCTGTGCTTGAGGAAGACCGAGGAGCATTTGTAATCACTGCTTCCTTTTCTAAGGGTTCACTAACCATCCCTTTGGAGCAAGAGACCAATACTTGTCCAGGGGGCTGGGGATGCCCTCACTGACTAAGGGGTCCAAGCTCTAGGCTCATGTTTAAATGAAGTTCATTTTTAGGAGATCCTGGCCTCTGAAAAACGGTGTCAGGCTCTTTTTCTCTCACTCTGGCTCTTTACTCCTAATCCTCAGGGAAAATCATTTAAAGTTTAGGTTTGGCTCATGTTGAAGTTTTTCCTAAAAAGGAATAGAAAATTGAAAAATGTAGATCGGCTGTATGACAGCTATTTATTTCCTTCACACAAAAGAAATGCTTAAGACACAAAAGATTCATAAGTACACATTGACAAAGAAATCAAATATGGAACAGTCTATGACTCCTATTACATTCTCCCAGATATTAACATCAAAATATGGAATTTTTTGTGGTATTGGTGAACAGTCCTTTCATTTTCATCTCAGCTATGGACTATCCAAACAGCTCCCTACAGTTCCATGTTTTCTGTCACCTGGCCTGATTTCTGTCTTCTGTGTAATTCTCTTGAAAAATCCAAGTGGGCTGGACATGATGGTATACATCTGTAATCCCTGTTTCTGGGGAAGCCAAAGCTGTGCGACAGGGTTAAAGCTGGTCAGATGTCTACAGCAAATCTGATGCCAATATGGTGAGCCCCAATAGATGGTTAAATGAATAAAGCACTGGGCCTGGAGTCCAGAAGATCTGAGTTCAAATCCAGCTTCAGACATTTACTAGTTATGTGACCCTGGGTAAGTCACTTAGTCTGTCTGCCTCAGTTTCCTCAACTGTAAAAGAAATAATAATGCCACATGCCCAAAGGATTAGTGGGAAGATCAAATGAAATATTTTTTGTGGGGCAATGAGGGTTAAGTGACTTGCCCAAGGTCACACAGCTAGTATGAAATAATATTTCTAAAGCACTTAGCACAGTGTCCAATCAATAGTAGGCCCTCAATAAATGATTGTTTCCTTCTTTCTTTCCCCCGAAAATAGGTTATTGGGTGTGAGACAATGAAAACTGGTGTTAAACCTTCCATGCCAATCAGCATTGTTATCAAGTCCAGGGGTGACCATTGTACTTCCAACCTGAAGAAGATTGGGAGAGCCAGTGCCAAACAAATGAATGAATGAATGAGTGAATGAATGAATGGGTAAATGAATAATCTAGCAAATAAATGGATGGATGAATGGAAGAGTAAATGAATGAGTGAGCAAATAAATAAATACTTAAATGAATGAATGAATGAATATATAAATGAAGGTAAGTTGAACAGTAAGGGTTTTTTGCATTCTTATTGGTCCCTTCACACAATTCCAATTTTTCTTCCTTACTGGAACTGTTCCCATTCTGTCTTCAGAATTTCATTCTTAATATCTCCTATCCCTCCTACATTGACTTCCCTTTTACTATTTTAGTCCATGGAATAATAATAACAATAGCAAGCATTTATATAGTGCTTTAAGGTTTGCAAAGCAGTTATAAATATTTTTCAACAATATTTTCTTTTTTATTCCCAATTGCACATAAAAACAAATTTTAGTATTCAATTTTAAAATTTTTAAGGTCCAAATTCTCTCCTTTTCTCTCTTCCCTCCTTCTCCTTGATACACTAAGCAATTTGATATAGATTATATATGTGCAATCATGCATAACATATCTCCATATTAGTCATGTTGTGAAAGAAAACATAGATCAAGAAAACACAAACACACACAGAGAAAAAGTATGCTTCCATCTGCATTCATACTCCATCTTTCTCTGGAGGTGGGTAGCGTTTTTCATCATGAGTCCTTTGGAATTGTCTTGGGATCTTTGTAACGCTGAGAATAGGTACATCATTCACAGTTGTTCATTGTGCAATACTTCTGTTGCTATGTACAATGGTCTCCTGGTTCTGCTCAATTAATTTTGCATCAGTTCATGTCTTTCCAGGATTTTTCTAAGTTCTCCTGCTTGTCATTTCTTAAATCTTCCTGCTTGTCATTTCTTAAAGCACAAACGTATTCCATCACAATCATATACCACAACTTGTTCCAGTGGATGGACATCCACTCAGGTTCCAATTCTCTGCCACACAAAAGAGCTGCTATGAATATTTTTGTACAAATAGGTCATTCTCCCATTTAAAAAATCTCTTTGGGATACAGACCTAGTAGAAGCACTTATGAATATTATCTTATTTTATTTTTACCGCACCCCTGGGAGGTAAGTGCTTCCAGTTTTACAAATGAGAAAAACAGGAAGCAGAATGATTTATCCAATGTCATATAGCTAGTAGGCATCTGAGACTGGATTTCTCTGAAACCCTAGAAGTGTGCTTTCTCCTAAGCTAGGAGACCTGTTAGACCATACCCAGATTTCCCTCCTCTTGCCTCTCACAAATTTTAGGATGAAATCATCACTGTCCCCCAAGTTTCTACCTTATCGTTTCTATCTTAGCAACCAGTTTCTCTCTCTTAGTGAGAATAATATCCACAATAGAATTTCCCTTTGTTGGCTTTGCCTATGTTTAAAGAATGAAATTAGCACTAAAGCAAATCAATAAGTAATTAGCTACTCTGATTTTGGCAGAGAGAGAGTCCCAACATATATCAGGATAATTAGTAATTCAGCATGATTCTGTCCCAGGCTTGCTGTTTTCCGCAAATTCTTCATCTATTTCCTCTTTCTGTCCAGGTGGCCTCTAGTCTATTTCAATGATGAAACCCCTTCTACTTTCTTTCTTCATTGACTTCCGCTCAAATAGTTTCCATTATGCTTCCTCTCTCTGGTTCTTGGCTTTTCTCACATGAATATGTTTTCTTAATACACAGTGCCAACTCACTTCCTTTTTTTTACTCATCTGATTTCTTATTAATAAGGAATGCCCACCCAGCAGCAAGTATCAATGATACCTCTCCTTTTTAGGTAGCTAGGAGGTACAGTGGATAGAGAGCTAGACCTAGAGTCTAGAAGAATTGAGTTCAAATCTACCCTTCAGATACTGTTTGACAGACCCTGAGCAAATCATTTAACCTCTGGTCTGCCTCCGTTTCCTCATTTGTCAAGTATGGGTAATAAAGCACTTACCTCCCAGAGTTATTGTGAGGATAAAATAAGATATTTATAAGATATTTGCAAACCTTAAAACACTACTTAAATATCACCATTATCATCATCATCTCTTTTTTTGTTGCCTGAACTTCAGGCATTTGGAAACCAAGGGTTTTGCTGCTGGATTCTTGGGTATTTTTATCCTGTGAATGTCTGAGTGTCTCAACTACTCCTCTCTCTTCTTTGTAGATACTCTGCATGTTACTTAACCTGGAAAATATACATAGGCAGTCTTCCCCCACCCTTTTTATTTTAGAGGTTTTCTTTTATTAGATTTGCAAGACACCCAGCAAATACATTCTTACCAGCCTTTGTTAGATGTATGCCATCTCTGGCCAGGAATCTGTCATGCCTATGTTTTAAGCTGTGGTCCAGCAATACAAATCACATTCTCAGACAACATCTTCATAGCCAGCTGTTCACTTCTCAAATTGATTTTTCTCTCTTTCCTCCCTTGTCTTCAGTGGATGACAATAAGGAAAACAGAGCCTGTGTCCCTATGGTCTTCAGTTCCTTGCCCAAGAATTCCTGAGGGTTGACAATGCTTTTTAGAATCCTTCTGTCAATGTCATTTGTGCCCACAATGAATCACCAAAAGTGGCTTATTGTTGTCTATTTTGATAAGTCTCAGAAAGTTTTCTGTTATGTTTTGGATATATGCTCCAGGAAGAGAAAGGTTCTCTCCATTGTTGATATCAGGATGACAAATAAGAGTCTCAGTTCTCCTGAGTGGGGAATCACCAACTCCTTTTCTTTTCTTCTTCTACTTGGTGATTCCTCTCTTGACAGATTCTGTGACTTTCATACATTGTTCTTTGGTGATAAATACCTTCTTCCTTTGTCTGCCTCAGTTTCTTCAACTGTTAACTCACCACCCAACTCCCTTGCCTTCTGTAAGAATCTCAAGTCAGTTTTACATTTTTTATTTAATTCTCTTCTAGAAGAGTCTTAAGTCTGTTTTAAATTTAATTCTCTTCCAGAAGAATCTCAAATCAATTTCTAAGTTCTAATTATGGAGTCGTCCTCTTCCTTCTCTTTCTCCTCTAATACCCTTCCATTCTCTACTATCTTGACAAGGATCAAGTCTTCCCTCCTCCACCTTGGGATTCCCCTTTTTCCTCTGTTAAAGCCCCATTTCTTTTTCCTTTAGGGACACTTCATGGCCTGGAAAAACCTGGAGAGTGGAAAGACATTCTTCAAGTCCATTCACTTTTCCTTATGGAGGTAGATCATTCAGCCTACACTTGGAACACCAGACAATAATTACTAGGCTTGGGCAGGACATACAAACATCCCCTTCATTCAAATCACTATACTCTCTATTCTGGCTGAGATTTTCAGCATTCGTGGAGGACTCAAGTCCTTTTTTCTTCTCCCACTGTTTATCCCATGTACATTTCCCATTGAAGTCAGAGGGAGAAAGATTTTGGAAATAGGAAGGAAAATGACAGAATCAGGAAGTTGATGGTAGGGTAGGAAATGTTCCATAAGAAGCTTCCTATTTTAATTAATTGTTCTGTTAACTAAACTGTTTCACTGCTGTAGAAGGGGTTCAAGCACTGTCAACACCTTCTAAATGGTAGTACTCTGGCACAAAGTCCCAATTGCATTGCTTTAGCTATATATTCATTTTCAGGTCCAATTTTAGCAACTTTATGACAAAGAATGCATTTTCCTAGAGTCACATGGACCCAAACATTTCCCAGAGTTTTGTCACCCCAGAAACTTGAGGTTAGGTTCTATTCATTCACCCACTAACTTCTGTGAACCAGCTAATTAGGTATAACAGTGACTACTGGCTGCCATTAGCTGAAGGCTGGGTATGTTATATTTCATCCCTCTACAAAGTTCTCCAGTGTTCGTAAGGGGCTTTGAGAGTGTCTATCCACTGCCACTGGTTCATGCCTTCACCAGTGGGTGTTCCCCAATTTTAGAGTTATTCTTACACACCAGTTTCATTTTACCACTTAATAGTCAAATTATAAAGGAATATTTACTTCAAAAGGCAAAAATTCCCCCCAAGATATGATGGTGCAATCCCCCCAATATCACCTGAGTCTCTAGGGAGGTGAGGGAGATTAAATTCACATCTTAGCTCAGCATAATCCCACCAAGTTTCAAGTCCCAAAATTCTCCCTCCCCCAACCTGGGGCTTCATCCCAGCACCCTGACTTCTCAGGGATCCTCTGATGGGCTGGCAATATTTTGGTTTGGAATTCTTCCTACAGGGTTACCATGCCTCATTCTCTCAAGTCTAGACCTGTGCCTAGACCTGAAAAGGGGCAAAGGAAACTGATGAAACTCAAAGCCCAATTCCTCAGCACCACAGGACTCAAAAGGGAGAGAGAAAAGGCAGCCCTTTCTCCATCCAGCTTAGTTCACAAAGCTCATGATGTGGATGAACAGGACTTTTGCCCCCCTACACACAGCTGGACAGAGACAGCTCCTGTTTGATGAGGTAGCCAATGGATGGAGGCTGGCTCCCACCTACGAGGTAGAAGAATAGGGAATATCTTCTCCCAGAAGGAAATCTCTGCTGTTTCCACATGGTTGACCCATCTTTGGGCATATGGGAGGCTCAAAGGTCTGTTTACATAGGTTTAAAATGGTTTTTATCCTAGAAACGTCAGGCAAACCATAGTCTAAGATCAGCCACTAACATTAGGCCCTTGAGACATGTGTTTAAGCCTATTCTTGGCCAAGCACAGCCTTCTCTTAGTTCTAGTTAAGACTTTAGAGACATCTGTTCTGAGGGAAATGGGAACTGTTTCTAAAGCCAAAGGATGTCAGGCTAAAGGGAGGTCTTACTGCCTAATATTTTAGCTGGGGAAGGAGAAGGAGGTTGGAGGTTGGTGATTAGCCAACTAGCCTTACACTTGTCTGAGCCTGATCAGTCAGTGAAGGCAGCCACTGACTTCATTTTAGACCGTCTTCAAAGAAACGAGGCTTGGTACAATCTGCAGGCTGAGGAGGATAGAAAAATAAGGCAGCTCAGCAACATGCACCATAATGTGGGATGTGAAATCAAGGTCTGACCTTATATCCTCTCTCACATAGTTACTAGCCCGGTCACCCTGGACAAGTCACTCCCAGCCTCAGTTTCTTCATTTGCAACATGGTGATAATAGGATTGCTGTGAGGATCAAAAGAAACAAAATATGTTAAGTGCTTTGCAAGCCTGAAGCACTATATAAATGCTTTATTTTCATCTTCTTCATTATCTTCATCATCATCATCATGGCAGCTAGGTGACACTGTGTCAGGCTTGAAGTCAGGAAGACCTGAGTTCCAATCTGGCCCCAGATCCTTACTAGCTGACTAACCTTGGGCAAGTCACTTATCCTGTTTGCCTCAGTTTTCCTCATCTGTAAAATGAGCTAGCAAAGGAAACGGCAAATCACTCCAGCATCCTTGCCAAAAAAAACCCCAAACAACCCAAATGTGGTCACAAAGAAATCAGATATGACTGAACAACAATTATTATTATCACTATTATTCAAGAGTTGTATTCACTGAGAGACACAAAACTCCCTGACCCTATACCCTTATCTGCCATTCAGTTCTGATTATACCTGCCACTCCTCCAGAAATAAGTAGCTACTAGGCTCCTGGTTCTGCCTTAGGACAGCTAGGTTTGAGATGTTAGACCAGGAATAAGGAAGACCTCAGCTCAAGTCCCTACCTAAGCCACCAGCTGTGTGGCCTTAAGCAAGTCAATTAACCTGTCTCTGCCTCAGTTTCTTCACATGTAAAATGGGGATAATGACAGTACCTATGTGAAGATCAAATGAGATAAACTATGCAAAACATCTTGAGAACCTTAAAACACTAGATAGATGATGTTTATGTTCATTTGTGTCTGACTCTTCATGATCCTATTGGGATTTTCTTGGCAAAGATACTGGAGAGATCTGCCATGCCCTTCTCCAGCTCATTTTACAGATGAGGGAACCGAGGCAAACAGAGTGAAGTGACTTGCCCAGGGTCATACAGCTAGTGTCTGAGGTTAAATTTGAACTCAGGTCTTCCTGAATCTGAATCTAGCCCTCTATCCACTGTATCACCTCAAAACCCAGAAAAATGACAGTTCATCACCACCACCACCACCACCACCTCAGCTCCTGATGCCTCAGATCTGTTCCCCTTTTGTCCCACATCTCCGATAGTCCCTTCTATTCTGGTTTGCTCCTTCTTTCCAAAAGCCTCCCATCTCAAGCAACTCCTTTCCATAGAAGCAAGTTCTCCTCCAGGCCTTAGCACATCTGTGCTAAAACATTAATGGAGGAGCCCCGGCTATAGCACAAAGCTTTTCCTTCCCCTGTTGGGAGCCTGCAAATTCTCCTCTGCCTCCATCCCTATTTATTTTATCTCGATGATTGTGCTTTTCTATTCAGCCCAAGTGTTGAGGGGGGGAGAGAAGCCGAATGGAAACCAGGCTGTGAAATGAAAACTGTAATGTATTGCGTTCTGATGAGGCTGGGGAACATGATGAATGCAAAAGGGCCAGAACCCTGAAACTCCCATCTTCACATCGTTCACAGCCTGGCTGCTCTATTGTTTTCTTCTTTCCTTCTTTCTTTCTTTTTTCCCAGACCGAGGCTTGCGTTTTCTCCTTCCTTTCTTTCTTTTGCTCTCCCCCCCCCCATTCCTAATCTCCTTAACAACTTGATTGGTAAAGCAGGCAGGGAACACGCCATCTCCACTGGAGGAACAAGAGCTAATCTTCATGTTCCTAATAGGCGAGCCGCTCCTGCATTTAATAAAGACGCTGACAGGAAATTCGAGGTAACCAAATTATTCTTTATTAGAGCAATGGGCTGATTTCCCCGTACTTTGTACTTGCTGCAGGGCCTGGCACTGGCTCCCACCCCTGCCAGGGTGTGCTGCCTGCAATTAGGAGTCGAGCAGCCCAGGCCAGGTGGAGGCTGGTGGCTAGGAGATGGGGGGGGCGGGGCGGGGTAGGGAGAGCAATGAGGCTTCTCCTGAGCAGTGCTGTGGGCCCCCAGAGCCAACATAGACCAGCGGCTTTGTCTGGCCCCTCTCTGGGCCTCCTGCAAAACCAGAGCTTCCGTTTCCTGAAGACTGCTCATCTAGACATTTCTCCCCTCTCTTGGGTGCCATCATCTTGGGACTAGTCATTCTCTTCTCTTTACTGATTTACTCCCGTCTTACTCTGCCTCTAGGGCACAAGACCCCGGGGTGAGCTTGTGATGCTAAAAGTCTCTCCGAGACTCTTGTGCTTACTTGGAGAGCAACCAGCCAGACTGTCCCCACCAGGCTTAGAGGGATTTGTAAAGAACCCCAGCCCAATCCCCCGAGGATTTCAATTCAAAGCATATGTGACTTACGGCAACAGAGGCTCGTTTTTCTTGCTTTTTCAGTTGGCGGGATGGGAGTGGTGTGAGGGAAAGAAGGCAAATGGTTTTATGGACTTAACTTGAAAAAATGAATGTTTTATTTAAAAACACAAAGTTTATATCAACACAGGTCTGTATGTAGTATCTAAAGGTATATTATTGGAATCAGCATCTCTCTAGGCTTATCCTCCCAGGGCCAAGCTGCTATATCTCCCCCTTGGGGTTCCAGGGTTAGTGCTACAGAGTCAAGTGTCTCTTCTATGATGCCACTAGCTTGAGCCCCCATTCCAGGTATGCCCCGCCTACTGTTAGTTCAGCTGTGATTAGGTTTCATTTAATTATTTAACATTAATTAACTTTTAAGAAAGGAATATTTACTTCAAATATGTGACAAGACAGAAGAACTAACATTTTATCCCAACACCTTGTGGGGAGCATCCCATACCACTCCAGTTCTGGGGAGAGCAGGCTCAGACTTAGTTTCTTAAAACAGGCATTGATCCCACCAATTTATGTCCAAAGTGGTATTGCTGCTGGGTGAGTGAGCTACCACTGGGCTAAGATCTGTCCTCAGTTCTTAGGGCATTGGACACTGGGTTGACTGCAAAACCTAATTCTTTGAACTCAGATAGCTCATTCTCCTGACCTTTTGAAAAGCACAAGATCACAGATCTTCCAGTACAGATCATTGTGACTCTCCTAAGAACAGTCTCCCCAAGCCTCTTCTGCATGGAGATTGCATTAGCCAATCACATTGATGCACTCTGTATCACAAGTTCCTCATTATATTATAATCACCACCACCACCACCACCACCACCACCACCACCATCATTACCTCAACTTAAAGTTGCTTATTTGCTGTAGGCACAGAGGCTAAACATTTATCTACAGCAAAATGGTGTCGATGATTAGTGCTTCAATATAAATTAATGAAACTATAGAGCTGGAATGAATCCCAGTGGTCATCTCATCTATATTTCTATCTCTCATCATACACTTACCCTCAACCCTGTGGCCCAAGATACCCTAAGTATTCTAGGCTTCCATGAACATAGATATGATCATGGGAGCTGAGGCCAAACGATCATTTTTTTCACTTCTAACAACAAAAAATCATGCTTGATAAAAATATAAATATGTATATATGTTTATATGTAGATATATCTATATCTGTTTATATTTTATGCATATGTATATATATATCTTTATCTATCTATCCATCCATCCATATATCTATCCATATCTATCTCTATCTCCTTCTCTTCTGTCCCTGACCTCATTGGGGTACATGGCTAATAATTAGTACTATTGAGTCAAAAATATGTACAGTTTAATGGTTACTTGTACATAATTCCATATTGTTTTTCAGAATGAAATGGAGTTTCACCAAGAGGGCATAAATGTACCCATTCTCCTACAACCTCTCCAATAATGGCTATTTTTTCCCATTATCTTTGGTCAATCTCATGTTTTTGAGAAGGAAGTGGCAAACTACTTTGGTATCTTTGACAAGAAAACGCCATGAACGCTATTGTTGTACTGTGGTCCATGGAGTAATGAAGAGTCAGACACAATTGAATGACCAAAGAACAATCTCAGAGGTATGGAACTTTAGAATTGTTTTGATCTGGCATATTTACTCAGAGCACCCCTTTCTTGCTCAATAAATCAGTAAACATTTATTGTTATTGCATAGTTTCAGTCATGTCTGACTCTCCATGACCCCATTTGGGGTTTTCTGGCAAAGATGCTAGAGGTGGATTACCCTTCCTCTCTCAATTCATTTTATGTATGAGGGAACCTGAAGCAAACAGGGGTTAAGTGACTTGTCTAGGGTCACATAGCAAATAAGTGTCTGAGGTCAGGTTTGAAATCAGGGAGATGAGTCTTCCTGGTTCCCAGTCTAGTGCTCTATCCACTGTGCACCTAACTGCCCTAACCATTTTGTTAAGCATCTACTATATGCCAGGCACTATGTTACATACTGAGGATACAAAAAGAGGCAAAAGACGTCCTTGCCCTCAAGGAACTTATAAGGTATGGAGGAGTATTAGGTTTCATGGGAAAAGCTTACTAGTATTTCCTTTGGTTTTCTTAATCACTTGTTTCAAGTGCCTTTTTGTCTTTTTGGGCCAGGCACGAGAGCTAAGTGACTTGCCCAGGGTCACACAGCTAGTAAGTGTCAACTGTCTGAGGCCGAATTTGAACTCAGGTCCTCCTGAATCTAGGGTCTGTGCTTTATCCACTGCACCACCTAGCTGCTCCCTCAAGTGCTCTTTTAAAGTTTTCTTGAAATGTTTGTTGGGGGAACTGGGCTCCTCTAGAATTTTACATGAATTTTAACTGGAAGCATCCTTTACAAAGTACCTGAGATGTCATCTCTCCACATGAAGAATTTAGGAAACCTATTTCGAGAAGAATCATTATGACATGAAAGGAAAGTTCCTTGGAGAGACTGTGGAGCATGGATAGACCTTTTGTAACTGGTTTCAATAATTGGCAAACCACATGTTGAAGAAGAGGTTCTTTGGACTATGGAGACATTTAAAAAGACCTGTCAGCTTTAATTACTTTCTATCTGTCTCATTCTCTTCTGGAGTATTTCAGTTACTCCTTAACTCACTGGTATGTAATGAAGGAATTTCAAAAGGTCTGGAGAGACCCATAGAAACCTGGGATTCAGAATCCAAGCTAATTATTATAGTCAGCCCCCAATTTATGCCCTAAGGGGCAAGGAAGGATTTTTAGGAGGGTCTTTGGGTTTCCAATAAGAAGAAATTAAAACAAGGACTCATCCAGCAGACATGGTTGTGAATATGAATCTGGAGAAACTAATGCTATGAAAAACTAATGCTAAATAGAGTTTATTTCTCTCCCAAGACTGAGGTGGTATAGAGCTTAGCTTCTTAAACTGTGGGTCACGACCCCATATGGGGTCATGTACCTGAATGTGGGCAATGAGAACAATTTGGCCAATTATAAAAGTTTATGTATAACTATTTTATATGCCTATATATCTGGGGTCATGTAAAATTTTATCTGCAAAAAGGGTCATAAATGGAAAAAGTTTAAGAAGCCCTGGTATAGAGGAAAGTATTCCTAGATAAGTTGGGGAAATTTTGTATATTGGCTATGTCTTTGAAGTCAATGGCCCTTTTTTCCTTTGTAATAAACATTTTTAGTTAAAGTTTTCAGTTCAAAAAAAAAAGTTTTCAGTTCCAAAATTCTATCCCTCCTTCCCTCCCTTCCCTTGCCCTCCCTGAGGTCATAAGCAATTAGATATAGGTTATACATGTACAATTATGTACAACATTACCATATTAGTCCTTTTGTATAAGAGAACTCAAATAAAAGAAAAAAATGCTGGGCCTCCTGGGTCCAGGGCTGGTTCTTTGTCCACTATGCCACCTAGCTAACCCATGATGACATCTTTAAAATAGGGGTGAGGGGTAGGAGGCATAGACTGGGGAAGGGGAGAGGGGAGAGGTAGAATGGGGAGAGATAGCTCACATGAAGAAAACAAGAAAAAAGCCTATGAAGGGGAGGGGAAGAGGGAGAAGGAGAGGGGGAATGAGTGAACCTCACTATCATCAGAATTGGCTCAAAGAGGGAATAACATACATACTCAAGTGGGTATAGTAAATATATTTTTGCTCTGAGGAAAAGTGGAGGAGAAGGAGATTCGGGGAGAGAGAAGAGGGGAAGGAGGGAAGGGAAGTTTGGGGGAGGGAGCTGTAAAAAGCAAAACACTTTCGAAGAAGATGAAGATGTTCTGCATAACACCACATGTATGACATATATTGAATTGCTTGATTTCATAGGGAGAGTTGAGGATGGGAGGGAGGAAGAAAAATTTAGAAAACAGAATTAGCTCAAAAGCCTTAACTTCATCAGAGTGGGCTCAAGGAGGAAATAACACACACACATAACATCCAATGGGAAGAGTAATGTATTTAACCCTACAGGAAAGTAGGAGGGGAAGAGGATAAGGAGGGAAGAGTGAAAGAAGGGAGGGCAGAGCAGGGGAGGGGGCAGTCAGTAGCAAAACACTTTTGAGGAGGATTAGGGCAAAATAATATAGACAACAGAGTAAATATCATTGGAAGGGAATGGGATGGAGAGAAATAGTTATGATGATTGACTACAATGTCAAAACATATGGTATCTTACTCTACTGGGCTATTGGTGAAGAAAATTCTCTGTCGAGTTCAAAGTACTATATAAAAATTATGATGAACAGGATGCTATCAGAAAACCTGGAAAGACCCACATGAACTGAAGCAGAGAGAAATGTACTGTATACAAAATAACAGCATTAGTGTAAGATGATCTGTTGGTAAGGATGTACTTATTTTCAGCAATGCAATGATCCAATATAACTCTGAAGGACTTATGAAAATTGCAGTCCATCTACAGAGAAAGAACTGATGGTATCTGAAAACAGACTGAAATACTTTTTATTTGACAATTTCCTTAATCTGAAGTTTTCTTTTTATCTGTTTTCTCTCACAACCTAGATAATGTAGAATGTTTTCCATGACTACTCATGTATAATTTATGTTGAATTGTTTGAGTTCTTGGGGGTGGGCATGGGAGGGGAAGGGAGGAAGAGGAAGGTGGGAAGACAAAGTTTTTTTTTAAAAGTTGATGTCGGGCAGCTAGGTGGCGCAGTGGATAAGAGCACCGGCCCTGAGATCAGGAGTACCTGAGTTCAAATCTGGCCTCAGACATTTAACACTTAACTAGCTGTGTGACCCTGGGCAAGTCACTTAACCCCAATTGCCTCACTAAAAAAAAAAATTAATTAAATTACAAAAAAAAAATTAAATTATTAAAGTTGATGTCAAAATTTGCTTTTACATGTATTTGGAAAATAAAAGTCTAAAAAAAAGAAAAAGAAAAAAATGAAAGAAATAAAGTGAAAATTAGCATGCTTCAATCTGTGTTCAATCAATACCAGTGGTCTATACCTAGTTTCTGCCATACTCTTTTCCAGTTTTCCCAGCAGTTTTTGTCAAATAATGATTTTTGTTCCAAAAGCTTGGATCTTTGGGTTTATCAAATACTGGATTACTATAGTCATTTACTAGAGTGTAATTCATGCCTATTCTATTCCACTGATTTACCACTCTATTTCTTAGCCAGTACCAGAATGTTTTGATAATTACCACTTTAAAAAAAAAATAAAACATTTAAAAAAAGATAATTACCACTTTATAATACAGGTTAAGATCTTGTACAGTTAGAAGATTTTTCTTTCATATTTTTTTCCATTAATTCCCTTGATGTCCTTGAGCTTTTGTTCTTCCAGATGAATTTTGTTATTATTTTTTGAGATCTATAAAATATTTTTGTAGTTTTGATTGGTATAGCACCAAATAAATTAATTAATTTAGGTAGGATTGTCATTTTTATTATATTGGCTCAGCCTACACATGAACAATTAATGTTTTTCCAGTTTTTCAGATATGACATTATTTGTGTGAAGTGTTTTATAGTTGTGTTCATATAGTTACTGGGTTTGTCTTGGCAGGTGGACTCCTAAGTATTTTATATTGTCTACAGTTATTTTAAATGGGATTTCTCTTTCTATCTGTTGCTGCTGGACTTTGTTGGTAATATATAGAAATGCTGATGATTTATGTGGGTTTATTTTGTATCCTGCAACCTTGCTAATGTTAATAATTTCAAGTAGTTTTTTTAAATATGACACCATATTATCTGCAAGGAGTAATAGCTTTGTTTCCTCATTGCCTATTCTAATGCCTTTAATTTATTTTTCTTCTCTTATTGCTTTAGTTAACATTTCTAGTACAATATTAAATAATAGAGGTGATAAAGGGCATCTTTGTTTTCACCCTTGATTGTACTGGGGAAGCTTCTAGTTTATTCCCATTACATATAATGTTGATTAATGCTTTTAAATAAATATGACATATAATTTTAAGGTAAACTCCATTTATTCCTATGTTCTCTTGTATTTTTAATGGGGAGTGAATGGGTGCTGTATTTTGTCAAAGGATTTTTCTGCATCTGTTGGGATAATCATATGATTTATTTTAGTTTTGTTATTGATATGGTCAATAGATGATAGTTTTCCTAATATTGAACCAGCCCTTCATTCCTGGTGTTAATCCCACCTGGTCATAGTGTATGATCATTGTGATATATTGCTGTAATCTCTTTGCTAGTGTTTTATATAAAATTTTACATCAACTGTCATTAGGGAAATTCATCTATAATTTTCATTCTCTGTTTTGGCTCTTCCTGCTTTGTGTATTATCATCATATTTCTCTCATAAAAAGGAATTTGGGAGGAACTCCTTCCCTATTTTCCCAAATAGTTTATATAGTATTGGTATTGATTATTCATTAAATGTTTGTTAGAATTCACTTGTGAATTCATCTGGTCCTGGGGATTTTTTCTTAGGAAGTTCATCGATGGCTTGTTCAATTTTTTTTCCCCTTGAAACTGGGTTATTTGAGTATTTTATTTCTTCTTCAATTAACCTGAGTAATTTATATTTTGTAGATATCCATCCATTTCATTTAAATTGTCAAATTTATTGGCATATTATTGGACACAATAGTTCCTAACAAATTGTCTTAATGTCCTCTTTCATTTTTGATCCTGGTAATTTGGTTTTCTTCTTTCCTTTTTTGGGTCAAATTAACCAGTGGTTTATTTTTTTTTCAGAAAACCAGCTTCTAGTTTTGTTTATTAGTTCAATGTTATTCTTATTTTCAATTTTATTAATCTCTCTTTTGATTTTCAGGATTTCCAATTTGATTTTTAATTTGTTCATTTTATAGGGGTTTTTTAGTTGCATGCCCAATCAATTGATTGGCTATTTCTCTATTTTATTGATGTAAGCTAGGAGGGACATAAATTTCTCCCTAAGTATCACTTTGGCTGAATCCCATAAATTTTGATATGGTTTTGTCATTGTTGTCATTTTCATTAATGACATGGATTGTTTCTATGATTTGTTCTTTAGCCCCACTTGTTTTTTTAAAGTTAGATTATTTAATTTCCAGTTAAATTTAATCTCTCTTTCCATTGTCTATTATTGAATGTATTGCATTATGACCTGAAGAGAATGTACTTGTTATTTCTGCTTTTCTGCATCTGGTTGTGAGGTCTTTATGGCCTTTATATTCAATTTTTGTGTAGGTGCCATGTACTGCTGAGAAGAAGGGATATTCCTTTCTAGTCCCATTCAATTTTCTCCAGAAATCTAACATATCTAACATTTCCAGAGTTTTATCCCCTTCTTTAACTTCTTTCTTGTTTATTTTTGGTTAGGTTTATCCAGTTCTGAGAGGGAAGGTTAAGGTTGCCCACTAGTATAGTTTTATTATCTATTTCCTCCTGCAACTCATTCAACTTCTCCTTCAAAAATTTAGAAACTACACCATTTGTTCCATATATGTTAAGTATTGATATGACTTTATTGGTCCATGGTACCTATCAGCAAGATATGGTTTCCTTTTTTATCTCTTTTAATTAGATCTATTTTTACTTTTGTTTGTCTGAAATCATATTGCTACCTCTGCTTTCTTTGCTTCAGATGAAGCATAATAATTTCTGTTGATTCTGTTATATTTACTCTGTGTGTATCTCTCTACTTTAAATTTGTTTTTTTGTAAGCAACATATTGTAGGATTTTGATTTTTAATCCATTCTACTGATTACATTTAATGGCGTGAATTCACCCCTTTATGTTTATAGTTATGATAACTGTGTATTTCCCTCCATGTATTATTTTTTTTTTGCTTTTTTATCCTCCCCTCCCCGTTCTCTTGTCCCCACCCTTTCCCTCCTCACAAGTGTTTTACTTCTAGATCACCACCTTCCCCAATATACCCTCCCCTTTTGTCAGGCCCACCTCCCCCTTCCCTTATTCCTGTCCCTTTTTTTACTTCCTTATAGGGTAAGGTCGATTTCTATATTCCAGTTGAGTGTGTATGTTATTCCCTCTATTGAGCGCAAATTTGTTGAAAATAAAGTTTAAGCTTTGCTCACTCACCTCCCCTATCCTTCCTTCCTTTATATTAGCATTTTTGTACCTTTTTTAATTCTGGGATAATTTACCCGCATTCTATCTCCCCTTCCTTCTTCTTCTGGTGCAATTTCTTTCTCATCCATTTATTTTTTTTTGGTGGTAAAGTTATCTTTTGTAAAATCGAATTGATATTAAGTGGTTAAATGGAACTGGAATACTAGTCAGTGGCTCCCTAACAATAGTGGGAATATAGTCAATAGGGGCTCAAGGCAATGACAGAGAAGATAAACCCACACACCCTTCAGAATACCTAAGCACCCAGAGGAAGAGATGTCACCAGCCTGGTCCTGAGAGCTTAGTTTTTACAATAGTCCACTGACTCTCTAGATTGGAGGTGTTTGGGAATTAAATTAGAAGGATCTATAGTTTATTAATTCTATACTCTATTTTAATTGTTGTTCATTTTTCATTTATGTCCAACTCTTCATGACCTCATTTGGGGTTTTCTTGGGAAAGATACTGGGGTGGTTTGCCATTTCCTTCTCCAGCTCATTTTGTAAATGAGTAAACTGGGGCAAACAGGGTTTGGTGACTTGCCCAGGGTCACACAGCTATCAGGCATTGTTAGCTAGAATGAAATTTCCACAAGCTATGATTTGGTTTTTCTGAACACTGCATTTGTTTTCTTTGGGCAGGTAGGTGGCATAATGGATAGAGCCCTGGACCTGGAGTCAAGATTCATGTTCCCTGAGTTAAAATCTGGCCTCAGACACTTACAAATTATATGACCTTGGGAAGTCACTTAGCCCTGTTTGCCTCAGTTTCCCATCTGTAAAATGAGCTGGAGAAGGAAATGGCAAACCACTCCAGTATCTTTGCCAAGAAAACCCCAAGAGGAATCACAAAGAGGTATACATGACTGAAATGACTGGACAGCAACAACAAAATTGGTTTTCCTTTACATTATTTTCTTAAGTGCCAATAAAGCCCTTTGAAAAACCCAACCTCTACCTTTGTTACACTAAAATGCTGAGTCTAGGTGTGATGGAAGCAATATCCCATCACTATTTTCCTTAAAAGGCATTGAAATGTTTCTTGAGATTTAATTGGCTTGGGGACTAAAGGCTGAGGCTGTTTGTTTACCAGCACATAATTACAAAGAGCCAGGGCATGAGGAGCTTCAGCTCTTCCAGACCAGCAACAAGCTCGATAACAGGAAACTACACTCATCAGAATCAATGCTATGTCTATGATGAATATCCTTCCCTTCCATGGCTAAGTAAAACTCCTTTGGTTAACTGCAAAATGTTCCACAAGTGTCTCATTTCATTCGAGTCTCTAACCTGAACCAGCCTGATTAGGTTCTGGCTTCACTCTTGTAGGGGTGAGCGACTGGCAGCAACATGTTCACTGTTGGAGTCATTTTCAGCCATATCCAACTCTTGTGGGATCCCATTTGGGGTTTTCCTTGGCAGAGATGTTGGAGCGGTTTGCCATTTGCTTCCCCAGCTCTTTTTCAGATGAGGAAACTGAGGCAAACAGAAGTGAACTTGCCCAGGATCATACAGTTAGGAAGTGTCTGAGGCCAGATTTGAATTCAAGAAAATGAGTTTTCTTGATTCCAAGCTCTAACCATGGGGCCATAAGGGACCTTACCCTCAACAGCACTACATTGTCAGTCAATAAATGATACATGATAGCAGAGCATAGAAAATGATTCCCTCCCCCCACCCCTATTTCACTGATGGTAAATTGGGAGCCAGAGGCTCAGTGTGTACTCCTCAAAGTCATATAGTCCAATGAGATGATAGAGCTAAGTCACCAGGCTTCCCCAGAAGCTAGCCTGCCCTTCTCCCTCTCCATGCAGATCAAGTAAATCACTAATGGCATACAGCTAGATAGAGGCATAGATATGGATATGTATTGTATAGAGAGTGGGGATGAGTTGGAATAGGGAGGAGAATTATGAACTGACTAGAGGATCAAGCTCATTGGAGCCTTCCAATGGAGAGAGAAAAGAGAAGACCACCTAGGTTGCCTCTTCTGTCCTCTCATTATACCCCTTATATTCCCCTTGCCTAGCAACCCAGCTCAGGTTCTTAATAGGTTATCAGTAAGTCCAGTTTAACATCTGGTACTTTCTTCTTTACCAGGGGAAAATAGCCAGGAATTCTGAAACCTTCAATAGGCTCTGCCCCTTAGAGTAGCAACAGTAAAAAGAAAACTGCTCCTTCCCCACCTCTCCCTCCCCTGCTCCCTCCCCACTCTGCCTCCCTCCTTTAAAAAGTCTCAAGCTGTGATTAAGCTGAGATCAGACATGCCTTCCAAAATGGATCTGAGGCCCAAGGCTAAAGCCAGAGGATGAAAGGACTTGAAGGAGGTGGGGGAATGGGGGAGAAAGAGGGAGGGGGAGTTAAAAATTTAAAAATACACAGACACACACACATAACACCCACAGGTTGGAATTTTCAAAGTGAAGTTGTCTATGGGATTCCATCAAACAGCTGTCTCAGTCTACTCTCCCCCTACCCCCTCCTCCCTCCCCACCCCCCACTGCCTATGCCTGGCTAATCTTATTGAGCCAGGAATTGATTTGCAAGAACTTTAATTTTTCAGGCCGAGCTCAGGGCAGGAGTTGGAGTCCAAGGCTGCTTCTAGCCTAGGAGGTGGGGGACTGAGTCTGCGCTCTGCATCCTTGGCACTCTCTTGGCCCCTGCCCCTCCTACCAGCCTCTCCACCCCCTCTTCTCTGTCCTCAGGGACTTCACATGCTGTGCCAGGAGCAACTGCTTCCAATGGAAGGCAATATTACTGTTCACTTTGCGTTTATCCTGTCTCTCATCACTACTCAGAGGCACAGAGAGAAGTTAAGATGTGTTAGCTCAACCTTTGCTGGAGGACCACCCCATGCAGGAAATGGGAGGGGGAGGAAAAAAAAGCAGGAGAACCTAGGGAGGAGGGCAGGTGGGAAGGGGGAGAGTAAAAGGGGAGCTAGTGAAAGGGAATTCTCATTCAATAGGAAAGCATTTAATTACAATAACAGCGCTTACCTCCCAGGGTTGTTGTGAGGATCAAATGAGATACTATTTGTAAAGCACTTAGCCTGGCACATAGTAAGCTATCTATTAAGAAATTATTATCCCCTCCCTCTCTTTTATAGAGACCCTTCTTTTTGCAGGACAATATGTTATCAGAGGTTATCCAGGGGGAAGAAGGGAAAGGGACCCTATTCTTACTAAGTGACTACAGTGTGCCAGGCATTGTGCTAAGCACTTTACAGTTATTCTCATTTGATGCTCACAAAAACCTTGTAGGTTGTTGTAGGTGCTGTTATTTCCACCATTTTACAATTGAGGAAACTGAGGCAGACATCAATTAAATGATTCGTCCTGGGCCCACGACAATCCTAGGCCACATTTTAACTCAGGCCTTCCTGACTTCATGCCAGCCACTGCATCCACTGAGCCACCTAGATGCCTCATGGACTTAGGTCCCATGAACTTTTTGTTGTTGTTTTGAATCCTCAGATAACTGCATTTCATTATTATTGGCTTTCTTTTCAATCCTAAATATCTTAGATTATGTATTTAAAAATTTTATTCTGAGAAGGTATCCCTAGGTTTCCCCAGACTGCCCAGGGAGTCCCATAGCACACACAAAAATGTTAAGAAGTCCTGCCTGCTAGATAATGTGAGTGACTAAAGTATAAAATAGTACCTGAAGTCAAGGAGTGTTCAATCTAGTCGGGGATTAGATACCTGGAGACCATATTTCAAGTTTTCCATTTAGTTCACATCTATATAGCACTTTAAGGATCACTGGAACATAGATTTGGAGAGAGAAAGGACCTAAGAGATCATCTGGTCTAACCTTTTCATTTGATTTCATTCTATTTTTATGCTTTAGTTTTATTGATGTCTTTTGTTTCTATATCCCAGTCATTCATGAATATTCCCATTTGCTCCTTCCTCTCCTCCCCTACCTTCTTCCTCTCCCAGCCTCCCAACCCTGGGAGCTATCCATGGTAACAAAGAAGAAAAAAAATAATAATTAAAACCAACTGACACATGGATTACATTTTACAGTGTATACTGGCACTCTATGTCCATAGTCCCTACCTTGTCCTTCCAGTGGAATAAGGGAAGTTAATTTTTTGTTGTTCTTTTAATTTATACTGTTGTGGTCCTTGTATATACAGAGTGCCCCAAAAGTCTTAGTGCAATTTTAAGCTTTAATGGCTTTAAATTAAATCAAAACTGCACTAAGACTTTTGGGATACTCTGTAAGATTTTATTGGGTCTGCTTACCTCCCTTTACCTCATTTGATATGTTTTCCTCTGCTTCTCCAAATTCTTCATATTCATTGCTCCTTATAGCATAATAAAATTCCATTCATTCCATTCATATAGAGGCAGATGTGCCTCAGTTGATCATGGGGCCTGAAGTTGGAATACCTGACTTCAAATCCAGCTTCAGACACTTACTAGCAGTGTGACGCTGGGCAAGTTGCTTTAACCTCTGTTTGCCTTAATCCACTGGAGAAGGAAATGGCAAACCAGTCCAGTATCTTTACCAAGAAAATCCATGGACGATATGGTCCATGGGGTCATGAAAGAGTCAGACACGACTGAACAACAACAAACATTCATACACCACAATTTGTTAAATCACTCTCCATTCAATGTAGACTCACTTTGTGGTAGCAAAGAACTAGAAACAAAAAGTACTGCTTTGAATATTCTGGTACGTGGTACTCCTTGGGATATGTGCCTACCAGTAGAATTTCTGAGTCACTTTTTAAAGCATAGTTACACATTGCTATCCAAAATGGTTAGACCATTCACATCTCTATTAACAAAGCATAACCACCTTCCAATATTTCTTCCACTGTTGACAATTTCTATCTAATGTTTGGGTAGATTTGCTGGGTGTGAGGTAAACCTCATAGCAGTTTTGATTTGCATTTCTTTCATTTTGGGGGTGATTTGGAATGATCTTTCATAAGGTTTTTAATCATTTGTGAAGCCTTCTTTTGAGAACAGTCTTCCCCTGTTTTTTGACCAGCATGGCCCAACCCCGTCATTTTCCATGAGAAATCTCAGGTTCTCCCACCTGAACTATTGCAGTGGGATCCTATCAGGTTTCCACTTCCAAACTTATACTCTTCCCCAACCATCCCTTCAGGATGGTGTCAGAATCATTTTTCCATTGGTGCCACTGGTTTTTGGTTCAGAATGTCAGCCAACAAAAGGGGGACAAGAGGGAGAAGGTAGTGAGAGTATATGGATAGACAAACAAGGGACAGCCCAGGTGTTTTGCTAGTATCCATATGATGTAAAAAGAATGAGATGAAATCCTGAGTACATTAGGTGGACTCATGAGCAAACCTGGACAAGAGTCACCCAGAAGTCACTGAAGGGAAAATTCACATCAGTCATAAGAATAACAATAGCTAGTGTTTAAATAGTTCCTTAAGATTTCCAAAGGGGATCTGTGCTTTTTCTTAAGATTTTCCCTAAGCCTGGACACTCTCTCTCTCTCTCTCTCTCTCTCTCTCTCTCTCTCTCTCTCTCTCTCTCTCTCTCTCTCTCTCTCTCTCTTTGCAGGGCAATGGGGTTTAAATGACTTGCCTAGGATCACAAGCTAGTAAGTGTCAAGTGTCTGAAGCCAGATTTGAACTCAGGTACTCCTGACTCCAGGGTCAGTGCTTTATCCACGGTGCCACCTAGCTGCCCCAAGCCTGGACTCTCAATGTCCCTTTTCCCCTGTTGAATTTCTACCTATCCTGTGAAGACTAAGTAAAATGTCAATTAGTCCTTGATCCCTTCTTTGGGAAATGAGCTTGCCCTTCAAACCTCATTAAGCAATTTGTTCTATGCATTCCTGATGCACTCATATGTTATTGTAGCTCCAGTTCCAAAGCACACTGGTATGAGTCTTTCTCCTTATTGTTGGAGATCAATGCCCTGCCCTGCATGAGAGGTGCAAAGCAGTTGGTGAGAGTAGGATAATTCCAGCCTCCTTGGGTCCCCTTCAAAACTTACCAAGCCTCAAATCCCCTTTGGGACTCTTCATCATTTGGGGCACTTTTGGCTTTAAACTTTGAGAGAGAGAAAGTAGCAGAGGCCGACCCCACTTCAGGATGCTGAAGGAAAGACTCTAGGGAGACATGAGGGGAACAGGTAGTCTCCATCATGTCCTTATCCCTGACCTGCTATCCTAGAGACTTAGGTGGGGAATTTCCCCTTGAGTGAGATCCAGGATGGTATCTTTTGGTTGAGTTGTATTTATCTTACTCCCAATGGAAGAACTTCACTCTGTGTTGTCTGGTATATATTCTCATACATATATCTTCTCAGATTTCTTTATTGCTACTAACTTGGATAAATGTTTCATCTTCCTGAGATCAAATCTGGCCTCAGAAACTTACTAGCTATGTCTATGACCTTGGGCAAGTAACTTTATCTTGTTTGCCTCAGTTTCCTCATCTGTAAAATGAGATGGAGAAATGAAATGGCAAAACACTTCAGTATCTTTTCCAAGAAAACCCAATGGGATCACAAAGAGTCAGATATGACTAAACAACACTAACATTTACCATTCCCAATTTCTTTTTATTCTTAATGTTTAGATGTAAAAGTTTCTATTCACTTAAGGTCTTTTCATCCATAATGTTGAAAATCCTCTATTCCTTAAAAGGTCTACAGGCTTGCTATTCTTGGTTTAAGCCTTTATCTTCTGGCTTCTTGAATATTGTATTTCAAGATTTTCTCTTGTTTATAGTAGTTGCTGCCAAATCTTTTGTGATCTTAACTCCTTTCTGACTGCTTGCGGTATTGTTTTTTTCTTTGATATAGGAGCTCTGGATTTCGGGCCTGACATTCTTGGGAATTTTCATTTTGAGATTTATTTTAGGATAAATCCTTCATTTTTCTCTCTGTTTCCAATAAATCTGAGTATCTTTTTTAATTTTATTTTTAATCACATTTTAGGTAGTCTAATGAGTCTTAAATTGCCTTTTTCCCCTTTCCCAGGACTGTTATTTTTGAGAACAAATACCTTGAATTTTCTTATATTTTTTTTTACTATTTTGTTGTTATTCTATTTTTCCCTCGTGGACTCATTGAACCCTTTTTAATCCATTCAAATTTTTAGAGAATGTATTACTTGGATTAAGGTTTTCTTCCCTGTTGTCTAAGCTATTAATTTCTCCTGCTAGTTCTTTCCTCCAGAAATCCTTATTTCACTTATTCCATTTTTATCTCTGGCTTAATTTTACCCCAGATAGTCTTGTAGCCTTTATGGCAAAGTCATTTTTCTCCCTCTAAGGATCTGATTTTAAGGACCTATGGAGTTACCTTCTTCTTCTGGATCTATCTCTTTGGCATCTCTTGATTCATAATATTTCCTCATAGTGATCTGTGTTTTCTTATATTTATTCATGTGCCCAGCCTCAGTAGACAATTTGTTACTTTGTGCTAGGACTGGGCTCTTCCCCCTCCTGTCCTTTTGAATGGGTTGGTCAGTCCCTGTTTGGTCCTGATGACAATTTTCTGGGTTTTCCTGCTGTTGGCTTCCTCCTCCCCTGGTGTGTTGTACTTAGAGTAACTAACTGGGTTCAGGGTCACTAGTCAATCCAATATAATCCATTAAGCAACTATTAAGCTCCTACTGGGGGAATAGGTAACACAATGGATAGAGTACCCAACTGGAGTCAGGAAGATTCCTCTTCCTGAATTCAAATCTGTTCTTAGACTGTGTCATCCTGTGCAAGTCATTTAACCCTGTTTGCCTCAGTTTCCTTATCTGTAAAATGAGCTATAGAAGTAAAGGGCAAACCACCCCAGTATCTTTGCACAAGAAATGGGATCATTAAGAGTCAGATGTGACTGAAAAAAAAGTGAACAACAACAAAAAGCTCCTACTATGTGTCAGGTTCAGTACTAAGTATTGGAAACACAATTAATAAAAAGAAAGACTATCTCTGCCCTCAAGGAGCATACAATCTAATGGGATGGTGGGCAGGGAGAAGGGGAAATAAAACACAAAAAGAGTACAGAAAGAGGAGGGAGAGGAGAGGGAGATGGGGGGCAGGGGGCAGGGGATGGTTGTGTGGGGGGGGGAAATGCAGGGGGCCTCTTGTTCTGTGGAGTTGAAATCAGGAAGGGCAGCAGACGCAGAGCTGAATAAACTGAAAAGTGCAGTTTCTACACTCTATAAAGGAAGACATTGGGAGGAATACAGAATTCCACCCTACAGCCCTCCAATCACAGTGGAGAGGAGGCTGAGAAAAGTGTTGTCAGTCAGGGTTTGAGTTAGCAGCAAGGTGATGAGATCAGAGGGGATGAGCTTTACCTGGGAGGAGCATTTTGTTTCTACAGGAGTTGAAACTAGGTAGGGCAGCAGCTACAGAGTAGAGTGGGTTAGAGTTCTCTGCTCTACTATTCCCTTTGGGTGTTCCATTTTGGTACCTCTGTAGTCTTAAATCTCCCTGGGATGTCCCTGGAATAAATACTACTGCAGGCTTTCAAACTCTCTCAGGCATCTCAGGTCAGAGTGTTGCTGTAGTTTTCCCGAACCTCTTGAATGATCTCTAGGAGCTCTGCTGGCAGCTTCTTGCTTGTACACCTGAGTTTTTGCTGATTTCCCTGGCAGGTCACCTCTTCTACTAGCCTAGCTTCTTCCTGTCTTTTTGTGTGACCCTGGGCTGGATGAATGAGTTTATTGATATTTCCCTTTAGATTTCTTGATTGTTATTGAACAATGTTCTCCCACTCCCCCCATATTTTTTTCCTGAACTATATGTAGGAGAGCTGGCCTACTCTACGACTTTTCATGCTGCTATCTTAACCAGAGGTCCCCTGGACAAATGGATTTCAAAGGTCTTTTTTTAGCTCAAAGACTCATTGTAATCTATGATTCCCCATGCCACAGTACGAGGGGTCACATAACTCAAGCTCAGGATCAGATTGTCTCTTTCTCTTTCAGGGCTGAGAAATTCAATTTAATTAAATAAAAAAATATTTATGAAGAATTGATGGGTCAGAGAATAAATCATAGAAACAATAGATGATTTCATCAAAGTAAATGGATTTGAGATATAGCCAAAATAGTGCTTAAGAGAAATGCATATCTCTTAACGTGAATAAACAAAAGAGAAAACCAACAGATCATTGAATTGATCATGTAAAAAACCTTAGAAAAGCAGCAAAGAAATAATCCCAACTAAGCACAAAAATAAAACTATGAAAATCAAAGAAGAGATTAATAAAATCTAACCCCTCCCATTCCCCCCAAAACCAACATAATATATAGTATCAATTTTTTAAATAGTTGGAGCTATAAAAAAATAACTAACAAAACAGATAAATCATTAGCTAATTTGATGATTTTTTTTTTTTAAAGAATGGAAATTCCAATTACAAATACTAAAAAAGGGCAGCTAGAATGTTGGGTCTGGAGTCAGGAAGACTCATCTTCCTGAGCCCAAATCTGTCCTCAGACATTTACTAACTGTGTGACCCTGGGCAAATCATTTAACCTCGTTTGCTTCAGTTTTCTCATCTTTAAAATGAGTTGGAGAAGGAAATGGCAAACCACTCTAGCATCTTTGCCAAAAAAACTCCAGATGGGGTCACAAAGATTTAGACACAACTGAACAAAAACAAACATTATAAAAATTTCACAAAAAGTGAAGAGGAAATAAAGGGTATTATTAGAAATTATTTGTCTTGGGGTCAGCTAGGTGGCACAGCAGTGGATAAAGCACTGGCCGTGGATTCAGTTCAAATCCGGCCTCAGACCCTTGACACTTACTAGCTGTGTGACCCTGGGCAAGTCACTTAACCCTCATTTACCTTCAAAAAAAACCCAGAAAAGAAAAAAAAATAAATAAATTATTTGTCTAATAATAAGTTAACAAAATTGATAAATCAAATGGATGAATTTTTGTAAAACCATTCTGATTAACAGAATAAAAAATAGAGAATTTAGATAGACTAGAAAAAGAAATTGAAGGAGTCATAAATGAGGTACTAAAGGAAAAACCAGATGGATTGTCAAGTAAGTTCTAAAAAATATTCAATGACTAATTAATCATAATATCACTTAAACTAATTGTTAAAACAAAGAGGGGGAGTGATCCTACCCATTTCTTTCTATGGCACAAATATGGTCTTGATACTTACACAAAGAAAAGTCAGGAAAAGGGAAAAATCCTATGGACAAATAGCCTCAATTAACATTAACATAAAAAAGTAAATAAAATATTAGTGAAGAGGCTAATTAAAAGGCTATTAAAAAGATTAAACAGTATGAACAGGTTGGATTTATACCAGGAATGAAGACTTGTTTCAGTATCCGGAAAACTGAAAGCAGAATAGGCCATACTGATAATAAAAACAAAGCCTCATTATTTTACTGATAGCTTCAGGGGGAAAAAAGCTTTTAACAAAATAACAATTAAAATATTAAAATGCACAGGAATAAATAGGCCTTTCCTTAATGTGAAAAAATGTCATCTATCTAAAACCAAGAACCAGCATTGTTCATCACAAAGAAACACTAGAGACCTTTTTCTTTAAAATATGGAGTAAAAGAAGAAGGTTCATTTCCACCAGTGTTATTCAACAGAGGGTCAGGGAGCAAATCTGTCATTTTACTGATGTAAGGAGCTCCCAATAAAAGACATCATTTACCAGTGCAAATTGGGACCTTCTTTGCCAATTACTATCTGAAAGAGTTGCTTCGAGCATTAAGAGGTTAAATGATTTGCATATGGTCATAGTCAGTATGTACTAGAGATGGGATTGGAACTCAGATCTTCTTGGCTCCAAGACATCTCTATAAGGCAGTATAATTTTTAAAAATTAAACTGAAGAAATAAACAAGGAAAATGAGCAAAATTATTCATTTTTAAAGGTTACATGTTAGAAAACAATAGAAATTCAAATTAATTTTTAAAACTAATAACTTACCCCCAAGGAGATCATAAAGTAAATCCACATAAATCATCAGATTTTCTGTATATTATCAACAAAACCCAGCAAGAAGAAATATAGGAATTGCATTAAAAATAAATATAGAATAACAGGGAGTCCCCCATACCAAGACATGACAATTATATGCAGGAATGTATAAAACATTCTTTACAGAAATAAAGACAGGCCTAAATAATCAGAGAGATACTAATTGCTCATGGTTGGGCCATGCCAATGTAATATTTTTTTAACATAGTACCTAAATTAATTTACATATTCAGTGCCATAGCAGCCAAATTATCAAAGAGTTACTTTATGAGTAGAAAAATAATAACAAAATTAATCTAGAAGAACAAAAGATCAATAATTTCAAGAAGAAATAATAACAAAAGATGGGAACAAAGGAGGCTGAGAATCATTGGATCTCAAGCTATAATATAAAGCAGTAATCATTAAAACAATTTGGTATTATGTATTTTAAAAATTAAAAAGTTGAATAGTGGGGCACACTAAGAATGCAAGTAGAAACAAATTAACATAGCAACACAATTTTTATAATAAACCTTAGCTATTGGGTTAAAGATTTACTATTCTATAATAAGTTCTGGGGAAATTGGAAAGTAGTATAGCAGAAATTAGGTTCAGACCAACATCTCACAGCATAGACTGCAATTACCTCTAGATGGATGATTGGTCTAGATGTAAAACATTATATCATAAGCAAATTAGAGGAGACAAGGAAGGAGATACCTTTTGCAATGATGTATTGGGAAAGGGTTCTTGATTTTTAAAAAATGAGATACAGAAGATTACAGAACATAAAATGGACAATTAAATTACATAAATTTGAAAAACTTTTGCATAAAATCAATGCACCTAAAATCATACAGAAGACATTTAACTTCAAAAAACTCTGCAAGAAATTCTCTGATAGGGCTATGGTATATAAGTTACATCAGGAACTGATTCATATATATATAAAAGCAAGAGCTATTTCATGATAAACAAAAGGGCAAAGGATGGTCAGTTATCAAAAAAAGTAATCTATTATATCAATAATCATATAAAAATGCACTATTTTAGGGGATGTGGGAAAGCTGGGACACTAATCCACCATTGGTGGAGTTGTGAAAAGATCCAACCATTCTGGAGAGCAATTTGGAACTATTCCCAAAGGAAGGGGGAAGGGAGAGAGGGAAGGAGGAATAAAAATTGGAACCCAAAACTATAAATAAAAATGTTTATTACATTTTTTAAAATGTTCAATTTCACTAATGGAAATTCAAATTAAAACCACCCCATTTCTCTAACACATACACACACACACATGATATTGGCAAGGAAGGCAAAAAATGGAAAATGGCACTTGTTGAAGAAACTCTAGGTGGGCATCCATACTATTGATGGAGCTGTGGATTGGCCCAACCATTCTGAAGAGCAATTTGGAATTCTGCCCCAAATATCTATAGATGCCCTTTGATCCAGCAATACTGCTAGGAGGAACATATCCCAAAGGGATAAAAAAAGAGCAGAAGGATCCATATACAACTATACAAATATAATCATAGCAATATTTTTGCTGTAGAAAATAACTAGAATTCAGGTCAGTACCTATCAATTGAGAAATGGTTAAACCAATTATGGTAATTGAATGTATTGGACCATTATTGTACTATAATGAATGAGAAAAGTGTTAGATTCAAAGAAGCCTAAGAAGACTAGTGTAGTGCAGGCTCAAGAATCACCATCCCAAATCCCACAGGTACAAGTAGGTTGGGTAATCAAGCAGGTGGCTGGTTACTGTTGCACTTTGTGTTTTACCCTGAAGGTTTGAGGTTGATACTATATATAGCTCAGGGCTTCTTAAACTTTTTCCATTTGTGACACCTTTTCACCTGAGAAATTTTTACATGACCCTGGGTATATAGGCATATGAAGTATACGTGACCTTTCAGTGTTGCCAATTTTTTGCAAATCCCACATTCAGTTATGTGACCACATATGAGGTCACAACCCATGGATTAAGAAGCTTTGCTATAAGGGCAGCTAGGTGGTGCAGTGGATAGAGCACTGGCCTTGTAGTCAGGAGGACCTGAGTTCAAATCCGGCATCAGACACTTGACACTTACTAGCTGTGTGACCTTGGGCAAGTTACTTAACCCCAATTGCCTTACCATAAATAAATGAGTGAATAACTAAATTAAAAATCAGTATAAAGAAAAAGCTCAGGGGGCAGCTAGGTGGCGCAGTGGATAAAGCACCGGCCCTGGATTCAGGAGTACCTGAGTTCAAATCCAGCCTCAGACACTTGACACTTACTAGCTGTGTGACCCTGGGGCAAGTCACTTAACCCTCATTGCCCTGAAAAAAAAATATTGAAATTATCTCTACATGTAACTAGAAAATAATAAAATACTTTTATGATTGAATGTGGCAAAGGAGCAACTCACAGCTCCTTATTGAATGAAGGTCATTTTTCCCCTTAATGAAGTTTCCCTTAGGTATAAATTTTCAGTGGGTTCCTTGTAGAATCCTGAATCTTCCTTTCCCCAGAGTATCTGGTTTGTCCTTGGTTCTCAAAGCAGATGATGCTATCAGCCACTGATGGGATTCCAGGAAGTCAATATCCTCTGACCTTTCAAAATTCATGAGGAAGGTCATCCTCTTGTCAAAGGGTAGATAAAGAGGAGGCGGAGACAAACCCCCTCTGAAACAAAACAAAATAAAACAAAAACCCACAACTATTTCCGCTCAAGGGCTTGTCTCAATCAGATCTACCACTAGGCTGGCTTGCTAATAGAATTCCTAGGTTTTGAACTGGCATTCAGGTTTTATCTAAGCCCCACAAAGCATGATTGACTTTCCTTAACCAACCACAAGAGATTTCCTTTGTGTCAACATTTGCTTTCATCCAATGGCTCAAAAGTATTTCACTCTTCCTTTGATTGATTGTTTGTACCTAGTTTATGATTGTGATTGATTTATGGATTCAGTAGAGATGCCTCAGGGTTGTTCATATGGAATTCAAATCTCTGATTGATTGATTCAATGGAAAAGTCCAGGCTCTTTGTAATTATCAAAGTAGGGGTACACTTGTATGAGCTGATGCAGAGAGATCAAAGCCAGTAGAATTTTTTCACAATGACGAAAACATTGAAAAGAAAAACAACTTTGAAAGACTTAAGAGTTCTGATCAAAGCAGTGACCAACCAGGAATCCAGAGAATTAATGGTGAGGCATGCTTCCCACCTCTTGTCAAAGAGAACATGGACAGAGGTGCCTAATGAAACATACATTTTGTACATGACCAATGCAAGAATTTGCATTAAGGAAAACCTTAACTGTGCTTATTTATCACAAAGGAGGTGGGTGTTTTTTTTTTTTCCTTTTGGGGAAAGGGGAGAAAATAATGAAGAGGAGACTAATAATATAAATGCCAGGGAAAAAAAAGAAAAGAAAGAAAAGAATACTGATAAAAACATTTTTTTAAATGTACAGAAGAGAACAGAAGGAAATTCAGAGGGGGAAGGAGACAATTGGGACGGTTTTGGAATTAACATCTGAATTTATTATACAGTTTAGAAAACAATCTCTGTCATAAAGATTTGTGTATTCCTATACAATCTCCTTTTTCTAGTCTTCTTTGTATATGAAAACATTCGTGATTCTTCATGGTACTTTTCATGTTCAGAATAACCAAAAAATATGGAAAAGAAAATTTTTAAATAGAACCATAACAAAAGAAGTCAACTAGTTTCACCACTTCTTTTTCTAGATTGTGTAGGTCCAAAGAGGAGAAGTGATTTACCCAAAGTTGTACAGCTAATTAGTTAATACTATGCTACTTTAGCTTCCAAGCTGCTGTGACTTTTGGAGGACTGACTGAGCTGCTGAAATTCCCAGAGAGACTTGAGGTTGATCCTGACAGAACATCTGTTATGAGGGCTGGGGCTGGGCTTTATCATTTTGGGTTGAGTGCTTAAAATACAGTTATTATGTGCAGGTACTATTGAGAAAATGGCCCCATACATCATTTTTGTCTGTTTGCATATTATATATTGCTTATTAATATAAATGCAATTTGCATTAGAGTTGGTTTGTTTGTTGAGGAACACATTTTTTTTTTTTGCTTTCTGAAAGGACAAAGGATTATTTTCTGACCTTTCCATGGTTGCTACCTATAGTTTGGAGAAATGAGCTAAAAAAAAACCCATCAATAAGACATTTGTATCATTAAAAATAAGAGAAATAGTCTCTTTATACATAAAGACTGGTATTAGCTTGATGGAGGTTTAGTGGAAAGCACACAGAAGGCTTGGATTTTTCATTTCCATTCTGTGACCTTGGGCAAGTCACCTCCGCCATTTTTGCTTTAGTTGCCTCATATGTGAAATGAAGATAATAATCTCTTCCCCTGCTGGCCTCCTTGGGTTGTCGTGAGGCTCAAACAACAAAACAGATGTAGAAATGCATCAAAAAAAGTGTGAGGCCGTACAAATAAGAGGGGTTATTCTGTTGCCCCAGCAATTGGTTTCCATGGTGTTTTTTTTCAAATGTCTAAACTAGCCCATCCAGTATACCAGCTGCTTATAAAGAACATGCTGACCTAACAGCCAGACAGTCAGTTTCCCAACCCCCCTGGGAACTCTTGTTGCCATCTCCAGAGGCATCCTCTCCATCAGATGTAATAGTGACAGCCAAACAGAAGCTCTTTGAAACTAACTACCTCATCCAGGGAAACCACAGACAATATAGGAGGGAGAGGGTAAAGAGAGAGAACTTGTTTGGCCTTTTTGCAGTTAAAGCCATGTGCTACAGTAGTGAGAATATTGATCTTGAGGTCAAAAGCCTAGGATTTGAATTTCAGCTGCATAATCTTGGACAAATTATTTTACCCCATTTAAGGTGAGTTTTATCATCTGCAAACGGAGTCAGTAACCTACCTCATAAGAGTTTAGTGGACATCTTGGCTAGATAATACACAAACTTCTTTATAAACCTTAAAACACAACATAAATTTAAGATATAATTTCAGAAAGGACATGTTTTCACAGGGTAGCTAGGTGATGCAGTGGCTAGATCACTGGGCTTGGAATTAGCAGTCATCTTCCTCAATTCAAATCCAGCTTCAGACACTCACTAGCTGTGTGACTCTGGGCAAGTCACTTAATCCTGTTTGCTTCAGTTTCCTCATTTGTAAAATGATCTGCAGAAGGGAATGGCAAACCACTTCAGTGTCTTTGCCAAGAAAACCCCAAAAGGGATCACAAAGAGTTGGACTCTACTGAACAACAAATGTTCTTATAAGGCCTTAAAGTAATCCAAGAAAACTTCACTTTCCTTGTCCTTTTTTCTCTCATACTTTCCACAAAGCTCTGGGTAGGAAACAAAATAAGCACTGTGCTTTTTTGTGAGCTGAACTATTGTAAGGTTCTGTTCATGAAGGTGCTTCTTCCCTCCCTCTCCCTGCTCATTGCATTATATTCCTAGCACAGTTCTTATCACAAAGTAGGTGCTTTAATAAATGACTGTTTAAAAAGTGTTTTACTGCAGTTCTTTTAAAATTAAAATATCACCACTTCTCCTCAATGACTCTCCCTCTTCCTCCATCCACAGACTCTGCCTCTCACAGAACACTCCAAGGTAACAAAGAAACACCGTTAAACGAGTCAACACATTGACCATGACTGACAATACATGACTCATTCCTCACATCTCTGACAAGAGGCATGGGTCTTCTGAAGTCACAATTGGTCATTACATTAATCAGAGTTCTAAAGGTTTCATTGTTGTTTCCTTTAACCTGATTGTGGTCACCATGTAATTTGTTCAACTTGTTCTACCTAATTAGCGCTTCATCCGTTTATGCAAGTTTTAGGATTATAGATAGAGTTTGAGAAGGGACACCAAAGGCTGTCATCTTGAAAATGAGGAAATTGAGTCCCAGAGACTGTGGCCATGGACATGAATGCAGATCTGGATGTGGACATGGACATGGACATGGACATCTATGGGTATATATATATATATATATGTGTGTGTGTGTGTGTGTGTATGTATGTATATGAAAAAAAGAGTATGTGTATCCCCATATCACATGAGAAAACATCTGAGATCAGATTTGACCCAGGTCCTCTGACTCCAGAGCAAGTTTTCTTTCCACAGCATTATGTTCCTTCTTCCCAAGTTTCTTTAAATTCACTATTTGTCAATTCCTATATCATAATAATATTCAATTGTGTTCACACACCATGATTTATTCTGCTACTCTCCAATCACTGGCACCCACTTACATTCCAGTTCTTTGTTATTATAAAAAGTACTGCCATAAATGTTTTTGTCTATTTAGGACATCTCCTTCTGTTATTGACCTCTTTAGGTTATATACTTAGCAATGCTGGATTGAAGGATGTGTATATGTATGTATACACACACACACACATATATATATATATGCATATACACACATACATATATATATACATGCAGTTTAATGTCTTTTCAATTATAATTCCAAGTTTGTATCTATATGTATATATACTTATATGCATATACATATATCATATATTTGTATATGTGGTATGTGCAGATGAATATATGTATATGCATATACACACACATACACACAGAGTTCTCTATTATAATTCCAAGTTGGTGTGTATGTATATGTGGTTATATATACACATATACATATATGGATATGGATGGTTTAGTGTATTTACTAATTTAAAATTGTTTCACATATATGTGTGTATGTATGTCTTTTCTTTTTTCTTTTTGGTGAGGCAGTTGGGGTTAAGTGACTTGCCCAGGGTCACACAGCTAGTAAGTGTCACGTGTCTGAGGCTGGATTTGAACTCAAGTCCTCCTGACTCCAGGGCTGGTGCTCTATCCACTGCACCACCTAGCTGCCCCTGTCTTTTCTATTATAATTCCAAATTGTAAAGGTTGGACAAATTCACAGTTTCACTAACAGTATATTAGTATGTCTAGTTTTCTACCATGCCTGAAATTGCCATATTTTGTCATCTTTGTCAGTGGGTGTGAGATGAATCTTTGGGATGTTTTAGTGTATATTTCTTATTATTAATGATTTCATACTTTTTTATATGGATATTGATTGTTTACAATTCTTCACTTAAAAACTATTTGTTCATAATTTGACTATCTGTTGGAGGATGATATTTGTTTTTATACATTAGTATTGATTCTCTAAATAAAATAATTTGGATGTAACAGTGCCTACATTGCCCCCTCCAATGCCTGAAAAGTAGGTATGTTACATTTCACCACCACCACCTGCCTCCATTCTCTGGTACCTTTAAGGGAGTCTAATCTCTGTCATTGGATCAAGCCCCCATCAATGATATTCCCCCAATTCTAGGTGTACCTTATATCCCAGTTCCATTTAGGTTCTTACAAGTCAAATTAGCTTTTACAAAGGAATTGTTACTTAAATGTATAAGAACAAATATACAAACACCGTCCCCCCCCCCAAACATGAAGGTATAATTTCTCCCATACCATTACAGTCCCTGGGGAAAGGGGATTAGGTTCATAGTTTAGCTCAGTTCCTATATAACACAGTATCACCAAATTCCAAAGACAAAGGCTCCCTTGGGTTTGAGACCCAGGCATCTTAGCTTCTCAGGGCTTCCATACTTGGCTGGCAACACCCAACCTGGAATCCTGACTCTTGGGTTACCATGATTTGAATCTGGGTCCAGTGGTGATTCTAACACCTTGTGACAAGAACTTTAAAAGACAAACCAAACAGACCAGAACAGCACTCCAAGTATATGTCTAAGGGTCTTGAGATCTAAACAGAAGAGAAAAGCTACCTTCCATATCACTCCCATTTCAGTTCATGGTACACTTCATTCCTTTTGGACACCATAGCAAAAAGACTCAGAAAAACTGTCTCAGTCCGGCAATTTAAAATATGCATCCCATTTCAGGTATATAGTCAAATGAAAGAGGCCACTACTCTCACCTATATGATAGGGGAACATAGAATACCTTCTCTGAGAAACAAATCCCAAGTATTTCCATTGTGCCCTTGAACCCAAGACTCCAAACTCTAAACAAAGCACTGTTTTCCAGTATAACAATTTTGACCAAGGAGAGAAAGAAATGAAAAATAGTGAGAAATAGTCCCAATGTGGAGGAGTAAACCTGGGTCTTGCTTTTTACTGGTAACATGAGTTGTGTGGACTATGAAGTTCTGGGGGGAGCAGTCAACTTTATATAGATCTGAGGTTATTTCTTCTCTAGGGAGAAAAGCCTTACCAATGACTGGAGAAATGTATTGGTCCCTGGGAAGATTGGGATCATCAAAAGAAAGTGTTACTTGATTATCTAAAGACCCAAAGTCTTCTACTGTTTTGGGGGGTGCCTCAGATTTAAGGAAGTATCATAAATATGGAGGACCATATTGGTCCTGGAGCATATTGGATTTACTGTAGAAGTGAGATGCTTGACATTGTAATGACTGTTAGTATATTTTTATTTATTGGAGGCCTCAATCCCAGGGTAGTGTTTTTAGTCTGAAGGACTGTATAGACCCTTGGGGGATGTGGTGATCACTGGAGGAAAAAGAAGAGGTTTTTTGTTTGTTTATTTTTATTGTTTATTGGCTTGGGTGTAAGTGGTTGTGTTTTCTGTAAGATGAAATAAAGTCTGTCCCATATTTTATATATTGTTAACCTGAGTGCTTACATGGGATCTGACAGCTCTTAACCTTTTCTGTGGAAACCTAGACAAGAGACAAAGCCTGATTTTCCAAGAAAAATCCTGGGTGAGAGCAAAATGAACCAAAGAGATGTCAGTGTTTGAACCCAGGCCATATAAAAGGGAGCAATCCTTGGTTCTAGGTCAATGTTTACATAACAATATGAAATTTTTGAGTTTCAAAATAATTTCACACCTACTCTCTCCATTGGAATCAATGTCAAGGCCAGGGGAAGAATTAGGATAATGAACTGCTGGAAAGCTATAGACTATAAAGGAGTTTGGAAGCTAAGTGGCACAGTGGATACAGTGCTGGCTCTGGAGTCAAGAAGACTCATCTTCCTGAGTTCAAATCTGTCCTCAAACACTTACTAGCTGTGTGAACCTGGACTGGTCACTTAATCCTGTTTGCCTCAGTTCCTCATTTGTTAAATTAGCTGGGGAAGGAAATGGCAAACCAGTCCAGCATCTTTGCCAAGAGTCAGACATGACTGAACAACATAGAGGAATTATATCTGTGAATATCAACAAGAAGGAGTCACCCTGCCATAATGGAAAAAGAATTAGACTTGGAGGTAAGAGGGACCTGGGTTCAAAGCCCACCTCTGACATTTATATTGGCAAGTCACAACTTGAGTAAGCCTCAGCTACAAAATAACAACCTTACAAGGTTGTTGTGTTCAAACGATATAATGTATGCACTCTACTGTGTCAACATTAAAGCACTATATAAATACCAACTATTATTTTGAATGTTGGCCTCTCCCCTAATCTCCATCCTTTAAATACTGCCTACTAATACTAGACCAGTAAACTAAATTCCCAAGGGGCTGACTACAGGCCATTTCTCTTGCCTCCTATCTGGCCCTTGGGCATAGGTCCTTAGGTCTTTTGGTTTCTAGGAAAGATGCAAGACTATATCTCCTATACACAGAAAAAGTAGTTTTTGGACCAACTCCTTATCTATATACTCCCAGATCCACACAGCTCATTTTAGGAATCTAAGTGCTGTTGTTAGATTTATTGAGATCAGGAATCTTTCTGTAAGAGCAAGCTCCTAACCATTCTGGGGCACAGGGCCTCTTTCAGCTTCCTAAGCACAGGATAACAGCTGGTGTTTTAAAAAAATGAAAGAATTTGAACTCTTGCATGCCTGGAGCTCCGGACTGGAAGCTAGAAGCCCTGCATTCTATACTGGCTGCATATTAAATGTGGGCTGCCATTGTAGGCTCAAATTCCCTTCATGCCTTGGGATTTACTCATCTGCAAGACAGCTGTGCTTGCTACCTCGTTCCCTCCCTTAGGGAGGAGTAATGAGCATTAACGGGATGACTTTTTAACTTTGAGGAAAGCATGAGATAAATCCATCCTCGTATACTATTAATACAGATATTATTAGTGTGATTATTTCCAGGCTAGTCAGATTCAATGAAAGCTACTGTTCAACAAGCCAAATGCAATCTTCCAGGTAAGAGAGGCCGAGTACCCTTATATGGTACAGCAGCATATGCAATGGCTGACTGCTCATCCTTGCCTTTATGGCCATCACCCGAAGACTTGGGACTCTTCTCCTATTTGGTATGGGTCTCTAATTCCTTCTTCTTCATAGCTTATCCACCTCCTCCTTGGGACTCCAGCTCATGTTGATGTCAAGTCACGGAGTATAGAAACAAGGGCTTTAGTCATCAGTAAAATATAGACTTGACTAGAGACAATGAGGATGACAGGGGTGAACAGGTGGGGCAATCACAGAGACATAGAGAAGCTTCACAATTGAGCATCTAGTCCATTTTGGGCTCTAGTCCTTACTGCATTCCTGTTGTGTGACAGTCACTTACTAGATAGTTGACAATGAGCATGTCACAACTTTATTCTCTGTTTTTCTTCTGTAGAATGGGAATGATAATAATTGCAGAATGTACTATGCAGTGTCATGAGGTAAGCAACTCTATAAACTTTAAATAGATGTTCACAACATTCTCTTCTCTCCCTAGGTCTCCTACATGACGTGGTCCCGTCTCTGTCTCTGCAGGTAACTGAGCAAATAAAGAACACTAGTTCTGAACTTCCTCTTTTATCATACTCTACGTCTTATAACCTCTCAACAATATACCCCATTCTCTCCTCCTTTACTCTAATTTGTGATAAAGAGGTTATCTTACTGTGGAAGGCTAACTCCTTCTATTTGTACCCTTGATCTCATCTCCTCCTATATCCCTACATTCATCCCCTTCTTCTTTTCTCCATTATCCAACTTCACTATCTATGGACCCAAAGGTGTACTGGAGTCAGTTTATACAAGTCAGGAAAGCTGATTGTTAGATTATCACTGTGAACACTTACACCTTGAAAATTGACAAACCTAAAAATTGAGGCTGGGTTTATTGTTTTGTTAACTATCTAGACTTAAGAAGGTGATGGAGAAAATATTAATAATGCAGATGAAACTTAGGGCATGCAGTACATTTCCTCTCCCAGAGAGCTGGTTGTCAAACATTTGCATGGACCCCTTTTTTAATCCAATTCAATAAACATTTATTAAGTGCCTAAGATGTTCCAGACACTGTGCTAAAAATATTGGAGATACAAAAAGAGACAAAAGACAGTCCCTCCCCTCAAGGAGCTTACAATCTAAAGAGGGAGATAACATACAAACAAATATGTACAAAGCAAGCTGTATATTGGATAAATAGGAAATAATTAAGAGGGGTTAAGGAAGGCTTCCTGTAGGAGATGGGATTTTAATTGAGATGTAAAGGAAGCGGGAGAAGTCAGTAATAGGAATAGAGATGGGAAAGTGTTAAAAATGTTACAAGTAAGGGGAACTGTCAGTGAAAATGCCTGGAGCCAAGAGATGAAGTGTCTTGTTCATGGAACAGCCAGGAGGCCAGTGTCACTGGATCAAAGAGTACATGTCAGGGAGCAAGGTGTAAGGAGACTGGAAAGGTAGGAGGGAGATAGGTTATGAAGGACTCTGAATGTCAAACAAAGCATATTGTATTTCCTGGAGGCAATAAGAAGCCACTAGAATTTATTGAGGAAGGAGGTGACATGATTGGACCTGCCTTTTATAAAAATTGCTTTAGTGGATGAATGGAGAATGGATTCGAGTTGGGGGAGACTTGAGGCAGGCTGCCCTACAAGTAAGCTATTACAATAGTCAAGGTGTGAGAGGTGATGAGGGCTTGCACGAGAGTGATCTATTTGGTCAGTTTGGGAGATGTTGCATAGGTGAAGTCGACAAGCTTTGGCAATAGCTTGGATATGGGGCATGGGGAATAGTGAGGAATCCAGGATGATTTCTAGCTTGTGAGCCTGAGAGATGAAGAGGATGGTGTTGTTCTCTATCCTAATAGGGAAGATTAGAGGAAAGGAAGGTTTTGAGGAAAAAGATAATGAGTTATGTTTTGGTTATATTGAGTTTGAAATATCTACTGGACATCCAGTTTGAGATGTCTGAAAGGTAATTGGAGATGACAATATTGTGAAACCAATGCACCCTTCTTAGAATAATGTTTTTAAATCCATAAAATAAAGCCAAAGACATCTTATAAGGAGCTGTGCTAGGCTGCAAGAAGAGTACAATCCTGCAATTGTGCTGACATAGTCCCCAGGAAGACTGAACTAGAGAAACTTGCCTTCGAGTCTCCGAATCAGCAGCAGCACCAGCGTCTTGTGGAACTAAGCCTACAGTCGGGTGAAATGGGATGAACAGCTGCCCAGGGAGGAAAATACAGGGGTTTCTGCAGTACATAAGGAGGAATTCAGCTATCCCACCCCAGCAGGGAACCAGGAAGAAATCTTGAGAGGCAGGAGGCCCAAGTAAGAGAGGGACACAGGCTTGTCATAGGCTAAGAAACACAGAATACAGTTTTGCTGGCTGGTTAATTAGCAAGTTGGCTTGAGGTTATCTTTAGACCAGAGAATAGGCAAGGGGAGAAAAAAACATGCCCTCCCTCAAACCAAAATACCTGGGACCCTTTGAAGCTTAGGACAGTGTAGCTTGGAAGTAGGGCCCCACTGTAAGAGGCAGTTAAAAGTCAAGTAAAAGATGGCAAGATGAGCAAGCAAAGAAAGTTGAGAATTACAGAAAGTTTCTTTAGCAACAAGGAAGATCAAGGTGCACCCTCAGAAGAGGATAACAACCTCAGGTCCCCTACATCCAAAGCTTCCAAGAAAAATATGAATTGTTCTCAGGCCATGGAAGTGCTCAAAAGGGACTTGGAAGAGAAAGTAGGAGGAGATAAAAGGAAGATTTAGAGAGATGGAGGAAAGAATGGGAAGAGAGATGAGAGTGATGCATGAAAGTCATGAGAAAAAGTCAACAACTTGAAAAGCTAAATGGAAAAGGAGATACAAAAGCTCTACTAAGAAAATTATTGCCTAAGAATTAGGATTGAACAAATGGAAGCTAGTGACTTTATGGGAAACCAAGACACAGTAAAGCAAATCCAAATGAGTAAAAAAAAAAAAAATAGATGGGAATATGAAATATCTCTTTGGAAAAACAGCTGACCTAGAAAATAGATCCAGGAGAGATAATTTGAAAATCATTGGACTACCTGAAAACCATGACCAAAATAAGAGTTTAGACAGCATCTTCCAAGAGACTGTCAGGGAAAATTGCCCTGATATTCTAGAAGCAGGAGGTAAAATAGAAATTGAAAGAACCTACTGATCACCTCCTGAAAGAGATTCCAAAAGGAAAACCTGCAGGAATATTATAGCCAAGTTCCAGAGATCCCAGGTCAAGGAGGAAATATTGCAAGCAGCTAGAAAAAAAGGAATTCAAATACTGTGGAGCTACAATATGGATATAACAAGATCTAGCAGCATCTACATTAAAGGAACAGGGGGCATGGAATATGATATTCCAGAGGGCAAAGGAACTGGGACTACAGCCAAGAATCACCTACCCAGCAAAACTGAGTATAATCTTTCAGAGGAAAAAATGGGACTTTAATGAAAAAGAGGACTTTCAGGCATTTGTAATAAAAAGGCCTGAACTGAACAGAAAATTTGACTTTCAAATATAAGACTCTAGAGAAGCATAAAAAAGGTAAACATGAAAAAGAAATCACAAGGGATATTAAAAGATTAAACTATTTAAATTCCTACATGGGAAGATAGTACTTTGAACTCAAAAGAACTTTCTCAGTATTAGGGCAGCTAAAAGGAAAACATTTAGATGGAGGACACAGTTCTGAACTGAAAATGAAGGGATGATATTTGTAAAGCATTAATTTTTTGTTTATCCTTGTTTTTGTGGGGCAGGCAGGGTGGGGTGGCTTATGTCTGGAACTGGATTTGGGCTCGGGGCCTGCAGGGTCTAGGGCTGGTGATTTGTCCACTGTGCCACCTAGATAACCCATGATGATATTTTAAAAATAAAGTTAAGGGGTAAGAGGAATACACTGGAAGAAAGGGAAATGGAGAGGCATACTGGGGGAAAGTAGCTCACATAAAAGAAACAAGAAAAAGTTTATGGAGGGGAGGTGAAGAGGGGGAAGGAGTGTGGGAGTGAGAGAACCTTACCATCATCAGAATTGGCACAAAGAGGGAATGACATACATACTCAAGTGGGTATGGTTATATATTTTTCCCTGAGGTAAAGTAGGAGGGGAAGGAGATAAGTGGAGGAGGGGAGAGAAAAGGGGAAGGAAGGAAGGGCAGATTGTGGGAGGCAGCGGTAAAAAGCAAAACACTTCCGAGGAAGGTGAAGATGTTCTGCGTAACTGCACATGTATGACTTATATTGAATTGCTTGACTTCATAGGGAGGGTTGATGAGGATAGGGAGGAAGAACATTTAGAAGGCAGAATTAGCTCAAAGACCTTAATCTCATCAGAGTTGGCTCAAGGAGGGAATAACATACACACCCAATTGGGAGGAATAATCTATCTAAAACTACAGGAAAGAAGGAAGGGAAGAGGATAAGGAGGGAAGGGTGAATGAAGGGAGGGCAGAAAGGGGGAGAGGACAGTCAGAATCAAAACACTTTTGAGGAGGAATAGGGTAAAAGAAGATAGAAAATAGAGTAAATATCCTGGGAAAGGGATAGGATGGAGGGAAACAGTTATGATGATTGATTATAATAGCAAAGTGTATGTTACCTTCTTTGCTGGGCTATTGTGAATAAAATTCTTTGTCAAGTTTAAGGTACTATGTAAAAGTTATGATGAACAGGATGCTATCAGAAAAACCTGGAAAGACCTACATGAAACGAAGCAGAGTTGGGGGCAGCCAGGTGGTGCAATGAATAAAGCACAAGCCCCAGATTCAGGAGGACTTGAGTTCAAGTCCAGCCTCAGACACTTGACACTTACTGGCTGTGTGACCCTGGGCAAGTCACGTAACCCCCATTGCCCTGCCCCTCCCCCAAAAAAGAAATGAAGCAGAGTGAAATGTACTGTATACAAAATAACAGCAATAGTGTAGGATGATCTGCTGGGAAGGATGTGGTTATTTTTATCAATGCAATGATCCAATATAACTCTGAAGGACTTATGAAAATTGCAATCCATCTACAGAGAAAGAACTGATGATATCTGAAAACAGATTGAAGTATAATTTTTTTGACAGTTCCTTAATCTAGTTTTGTTTTTATCTCTTTTCTCTCACAACCTAGCTAATGCAGAGATGTTTTCCATGACTACTCATGTATAACTTATATTGAATTACTTGAGTTCTTGGGGGCAGGGGTGGGAAGGGAGGGAGGAAGAGAAGTTGGAACACAAAGTTTTAAAAATTGATGTCAGGGGGCAGCTAGGTGGCACAGTGGATAAAGCACCGGCCCTGGATTCAGGAGTTCCTGAGTTCAAATCCAGCCTCAGATACTTGACACTTATTGGCTGTGTGACCCTGGGCAAGTCACTTAACCCCCATTGCCCCACAAAAAAAAATGATGTCAAAATTTGTTTTTATATGTAATTTGGAAAATAAAATTCTAAACAGAAAAATAAATAACCACAAAGAACAATAACAAATAAACAATAATAACAATAACAAATAAACAACAATAAATAACAACAAATAACAATAACAAACAAATAAACAAAGTCACTTCAGGCTATGATCTTAAATCTTTCTTGAATTATTCAGCCCAACTCTTTTTTTTAAAGTTGTCTATGCTGATTGTATCTACTTCCTCTTCCCTCTCTTCTCAACCCTTTGTACAATCTGAATTCCTGCCCCATTACCCAACTGTTTCAATCTAATGGCCTTTTTTCTGTTCTCATCATTTTTTTTTAGTGAGGCAATTGGGGTTAAGTGACTTGCCCAGGATCACACAGCTAGTAAGTGTTATGTGTTTGAGGCCGGATTTGAACTCAGGTGCTCCTGACTCCAGGGCCAGTGCTCTATCCACTGCACCACCTAACTGCCCCCTCATCATTTTTTAAAATATCCCTGCAGCATCCAACACTGTTGACTACTTTTTCCTCCTGCACATGACACTGCTCTGTCTTGGTTCACTTTGTATACGTCTTACTCAGTCTCCTTTGCTAGATCAAAATCCATCTTAAGCTCCCTAACTGTAGGTGTACCCCAAGGCTCTGCATTGTGATTTTGTTTTGTTTTGTTTTGTTTTGTTTTGTTTTGTTAGGCAATTGGGGTTAAGTGACTTGCCCAGGGTCACACAGCCAGTAAGTGTTAAGTGTCTGAGGCCGGATCCGAACTCAGGTACTCCTGACTCCAGGGCCAGTGATCTATCCACTGCGCCATCTAGCTGCCCCCATTGTGATTTTCTTACTCCTTATCTAGGCTTACCAAGTAGAGCTTGCACAAGCCATCACATTTCATCCCATCTTCTCCAATAGATTGCCCCATTTCCTATCCCCACTTTATTCCTTATCTCCATCTCTTCCTGTCTTCTGAGTCCTTCCCTATTGCCTAGAAACATGTCCTTGTCTCTACTATCCTCTAAAAACCCCGACTTGATCCTTCCATCCGTGCTATTATCTTCTATCTCTTTTGCTCTTTTTTTTTTTTAGTGAGGCAATTGGGGTTAAGTGACTTGCCCAGGGTCACACAGCTAGTAAGTGTCAAGTGTCTGAGGTCGGATTTGAACTCAGGTACTCCCGATTCCAGGGCCGGTGCTCTATCCACTGTGCCACCTAGCTGCTCCTGCTCTTTTCAACTAAACTTGAAAAGGCATCTCCAATGGGAGGCTCCACTTTCT